>NC_059159.1:51619181-52244181 GCF_019923935.1 Bubalus bubalis | reverse complement strand
AAAGGAAAATGTCTATACAAAATATGAAAACCAATATTTCTAAATTTTAAATTTCTGTCATGCAGTTGTAATCTAGAATGCTCAAAAGTTAAATTGAGAAAAGATACAACTTATATATTGTTTCTAAATCCTTTTAGATATTTTATGTTTTCCCAAATTCTTTGATTAATTCAAGAAATATGACATGAAGCTTATCGTGACATCTTTCTGCTCTTCATTCCTGGAGAATATTCCCATGGGAAATGAAACGTTCATTCACTTCAGTTCAGTTGCTCAGTCATGTCCGACTCTTTGTGACCTCATGGACTGCAGCACCCCAGGCTTCCCTGTCCATCACCAGCTCCCAGAACTTGCTCAAACTCGGGTCCATCGAGTCAGTGATGCCATCCAACCATGTCATCCTCTGTTGTCCCCTTCTCCTTCTGCCTTCGATCTTTCCCAGCATCAGGGTCCTTTCCAATGAGTCAGTTCTTCACATCAGGTGGCCAAGGTATTGTAGTTTCAGCTTCAGCATCAGTCCTTCCAATGAATATACAGGACTGATTTCCTTTAGGATGGACTAGTTTAAGCCCCTTTAGTCCAAGGGACTCTCAAGAGTCTTCTTCAGCACCACTCAGACATTATTTGTGTTATGTTTCATGGAAGGAAACATTGATTTCTATTTTATTTCCCAATTTTTTTAATCATGGGAAAATAGATATAACAAAATTTACTATCATAACTGTTTTTAAGTGTATAGTGCTGAGGCATTAAATGCAGTGATGTTGTTGTGCAGCCATTACAATCATCCATCTCCAGAACTCTTTCATCTCAAAAGCACAACTTAAACAGTCACTCTCCATCCCCTCCTCCCCCGCTGCTGCTGCTGCTAAGTCACTTCAGTCGTGCGACCCCATAGATGATAGCCCACCAGGCTCCTCTGTCCCTGGGGTTCTCCAGGCAAGAATATTGGAGTGGGTTGCCATTTCCTTCTCCAATGCATGAAAGTGGAAAGTGAAAGTGAAGTCGCTCAGTCGTGTCCGACTCTTAGCAACCCCACGGACTGTAGCCTACAAGACCCCTCCGTCCATGGGATTCTCCAGGCAGGAGTACTGGAGTGGGGTGCCATCCCTTTCTCCACCTCCTCCCCTGAGCCCCTAGTAACTACTACTCTGCTTTCCAACTCTATGAATTTGACTAGTCTAGGTAACTCTCATAAGTGGAAGCATACAGTATTACAGTATTTGTCTTTTTGTGACTGGCACATTCTACTTAGCAAAATGTCCTCAAGATTCATCTGTGTTACAGCATATGTCAGTATTTCCTTCCTTTTAAAGGCTGAAGACATACCATATAGCACATTTTGCTTATCCACTCATCTGTTGATAGACACTTGGGTTGCTTTTATGTATTAGTTATTGTGAATAATGCTGCTGTGAACATAGGTGTACAGATACCTCTTCAAGGCCTTCAATTCTTTTGGTTATATACTCTGAACTGGAATTGCTAAGTCACATGGTAATTCTATTTTACTTTTTTTGAAGAACTTCCATACCATTTTCCATAGCAGCTGTACCATTTAATATTCCCATCAACAATGCACGAATGTTCCAATTTCCCCATATCCTTGCCGTCACTTTTTTTTTTTTTAATTGTAGCCATTCTAATAGGTAGGATCTTCCCAGTAACTTAGACAGTAAAGAATCTGCCTGCAATGCAGGAGACCTGGGTTCAATCCCTGGGTTTGGAAGATCCTCTGGAGAAGGGAATAGCAATCCACTCCAGTATTCTTGCCTGGAGAATTGCATGGACAGAGGAGCCTCCGGGCCACAGTCATGGGCTCACAGAGTCCGACACGACAGAGCAAGTAACACTGCACTGCACGACACTATTCTAATAGGTATGAGGTAACTCTCTGTAGTTTTGATCTATATTTCCCTAATGATTAGTAATTTTCAATACTTTTTCATGTCCCTATTAGCTATTTATGTATCTTCTTTAGAGAAATATCCACTGAAGTCCTTCGTCCATTTCTTGTTGTTGTTAGTGGTGAGTTTTAGGAATTCTCTATATATTCTGGATATTAATCCCTTATCAGACATGATTTACAAATATTTTCTCTCATTCCTTGGGTTGATTTTGTACTGTCTTAATTGTATCTTTTTAATTAAAAGATAAATGTAAAACACTTTTAATTTTTATGAAGTTGAATTTGTCTGTTTTTCCTTTGTTGCCCATGCCTTTAGCATCACATCTAAGAAACCACTGTCAGGTCAAATGTTGTGAAGGTTTTATCCTATGTTTTCTTCTGTTTTACAATTTTACTTCTTGCATTTATGTCATGTATCCATTTGAGGTTAGGTTTTTGTACATGGTGATAGATAAGGATCCAACTTGATTCTTTTGCATGTGGATATCCAGTTGTTCTATCCATTATTAAGAGTGAGATACTGAACTCCAACGATCATTGTAGAACTATCAATTTCATCTTTCAATTCTGTCAGTCTTTGCTTCATATATTTTGATGGTCTGTTATTAGGTGCATGAATCTTTATAATTGTAATATATTCTTGTTATATTAATATATAATGTCCTTCTTTATCTCTTTTAAGTTTTTTGGTTTAAAATCTGTTTTCTTTCATGTAAGTATAGCCATTTTACTATTGCATGAATTTTCTTTTCCATCTTTTCACTTTCAACCTGATTATGTCTTTGGACCTAAGGTGAGTCTTTTAGAAACAGCATGTGGTTGGATCATGTGGTTTTATCCATTTTGCCAATCTGTCTTTTGACTGGAGAATTTAATCTATTTACATTTAAAGTAACTACTGATAAGGAGGGATTTACTTAGGTCATTTTGCTATTTGTAATTTTTATGCCTTAGCTTTTTTGACCCTCATTTCTTACATTACTGTCTTCTTTTGTGTTTAGTTTGACTTTTTTGTGATGAAATATTTAAATTTATTTACCATTTCCTTTTTTGTAAACTCTTTGTGGTTACCATGGGGATTGCATTTAACATCCTTGAACTATAGTTATAATACTCTAATTTGAATTTATACCAGCTTATCTTCAATAACATACAAAATTTCTTCTCCTTTAACAGCTCCATCATTACCTCATTCAGTTTTGATGTCACAAAATCACACCTTTATACATTGTATGTCTAAAAAATAAGTTAATATTTAAATGTATCAGTCTCTTAATTGTGTAGAGAACAAAACGTGAAGTTACAGCATGATATCAACTTTCATAACTGCCCATGTGCTTACTCCCTTTACCAAGATCTTTATTCATATACCTGGTTTTGGCTGCACAGGGTCTTCACTGCTGCTTGGCTTTCTCTGGTTGTAGTGAGCGGGGGCTACCCTCTAGTTGTAGTTGTGGTGTGTGGACTGCTCCTTGCGGTGGCTCCTCTTGGGGAATCAGGGACTCTAGGCACACAGGATTCAGCATGTGGCATGTGGCCTTAGTTGCTCCACAACATGTGGAATCTTCTCGGAGCAGAGATCCAACCCATGTCCTATGCATTGGCAGGCAGATTCTTAACCACTCAACCACCAGGGAAGTCTGAGATCTTTATTTCTTCATACAGCTTTGAGTCACTGTCTAGTGTCTTTTTGTTTCAACCTGCAGGACTCCTTTTATTATTTCTTGCAGGAAGGTCTAATGGTCATAAATTCCCCCTAGTTTTTGCTTACTTGGAAATGTCTTTATTTTCCCCTCACTTTTGAAGGTCAGTGTTGCCAAATATAAGCTATTTGGTTGGCAGTTTCTTCTTCTAGCACTTTGAATATATCACCCCACTGCTTTCTGGCTTTCAAAATTTCTGATGAGAAATCTGCTAGTTATCTTACTGATCCCTGCTAGTTATCTTAGAAGAATCCCTTGTATGTGACAAGTTGCTTCCTCACTGCTTTCAGACTTCCATCTTTGGCTTTGTACAGTTTGATTATAATATATCCTGGTGTTTGTCTCTCTGAGCTCATCTCGGGGTTCTTTGAGCTTCTTGGGTGTTTATATTCATGTATCTCATGAAATTTGAGAAAGAAATTTGAGAAGGTTAGATCCATTATTTTTTCAAATATTCTCTCTGCCTTTTAAATCTTTCTCTTCCCGTTTTGGACTCCCATGATGTGTTATGTCAGTCCCCTTGATGGCATCCCACAGTTCCCTTAGGCACTGTTCACTTCAACCTTTTCTCTTTCTGTTTCTCAGATTCAGTAATTTCCACTGTCCTTTTTAAAGTCTGCTGGTTCTTTCTTCTGCCTGCTCAAATCTACCTTTGAATCTTTGTAGTGAACTTTTCATTTCAATTATTGTACTTTTAGCTCCAGAATTTCTTTATGGTTTCTTTTGAGGTTTCTAATATCTTTTCTGATGTTTATATTTTGTTTGTACATCGTTTTTTTTTTTTTTATTGAAGTATAATTAACATACAATATTATATTAGTTTCAGGAGCAACATAATGATTCGATATTTGTATATCCTGAGAGATGACCCCGATGTTAAATCTAGGTACCATTTAGTTACCATAGAAAATTACAAAAAATTTCTTTTTTGTGTGCTGTGAATTTATAAGTTCTGGTTTTAGTTTTTTTTTTTTTTTTTTAATTATTGTTGACTCTCTTTGTGCCAAAGTGAGGTATAAACTTAAGGTCTTCTCAGATCTCCTCTGAACTTGTGCCTTCTCTTGGCCATGCAAGGTTACTTTCTAATTTTTCCTGTATATGTGGTTGCTTTGGAATATCCTAGTCTGGCCCTTTGCTGCTGCTGCTGCTAAGTCGCTTCAGTCATGTCCGACTCTGTGTGACGCCATAGACGGCAGCCCACCAGGCTCCCCCGTCCCTGGGATTCTCCAGACAAGAACACTGGAGTGGGTTGCCATTTCCTTCTCCAATGCATGAAAGTAAAAAGTGAAAGTGAAATCAGTCAGTCGTGTCCGGCTCTTCGCGACCCCATGGACTGCAGCCCACCAGGCTCCTCTGTCCATGGGACTCTTCAGGCAAGAGTACTGGAGTGGGGTGCCATTGCCTTCTCCAAGTCTGGCCCTTTAGATCCCTTGAAAATCAATTCACTTCCGGTGTGGGGCTTACAACAAGGAATGTGGGGTATGCAACAACAATGGCCACAGCTTCTTTATCTGCACCTATGTGACTGTTGTTGTTCAGTCGCTCAGTTGTGTCTGACTCTTTGCAACCCCACGGACTGCAGCACGCCAGTCCTCCCTGTCCACTCCCACCTCCCGGAGCCCGCCCAAACCCATGTCCACCGAATTGATGATGCCATCCAACCAACTCATCCTGTTGCCCCCTTCTTCCCCTGCCCTCAATCTTTCCCAGCATCAGCTCTTTGCATCAGGTGGGCAAAGTATTGGAGCTTCAACATCAGTCCTTCCAATGAATATTTAGGGTTGATTTCTCTTAGGATGGACTGGTCTAATCTCTTTGCTGTCCAAGAGACTCTCAAGACTCTTCTCCAGCGCCACAGTTCGAAAGCATCAATTCTTTAGCACTCACGCTTCTTTATGGTACAGCTCTCACATCCATACATAACTACTGGGAAAACCATAGCTTTGACTAGACAGACCTTTGTTGGCAAACTAATGTCTCTGCTTTTTAATATGCTGTCTAAAAGCAGCAATCAAGTGAGTGAAGCACAGATCCCTGGTATTTGGAAGTCAGGGTTCTTTTTGCCCACTCTGGCTTCTGCGAGCTGTGTGCAGGCTGCTTCAGGAACACATGCATATCTGCCTACAGTGGGGCTGAGGTGTGGGGATGCTTAACTACTACTGTGATAAGAGCTGAAATTGACTGAAATTAAGCACAATTTACCATTCATCTTTCCTCTGGAAATTGTGAGCCTTTGATGGACTCAAGAGTTCCAAAATTACATCAGACCAATTCTGCTAGTTATAATTGTTGTCTAGGTGGGGAGACAGATTTCTGGTGCTTTCTCTACTCTGCCATCTTTCCAGAATCTTTTTCTTTCTTTTATTTTTTAAAGCTATTGAGTGCTTACTATATACCAGGCACTGTTCTAAACATCTAGTAAGGGCTTCCTTGGTGGCTCAGTGGTAAAGAATCCACCTGCAGTGCAGGAGTCATGGGTTTGATCCCTGGGTTGGGAAAATCCCCTGGAGAAGGAAATGGCAACCCACTCCAGTATTATTGCCCGGAAAACTCCAAGGACAGAGGAGCCTGGTGTGCCACAGTCCATGGGGTTGCAAAAGAGTCGTACGTGACTTAGCAACTAAACATTTAGTAGTTTACTGCTGGAGCCTCCCTAGTGGCTCTGATGGTAAAGAATTGTCTGCAGTGCCAGAGGCTGCCTGCAGCGCAGGAGATGTGGGTTAGATCCCTGGGTCAGGCAGATCTCCTAGAGAAGAAAATGGCAATTCACTCCAGTATTCTTGCTGAGAAAATCCCATGGACCAAGGAGTCTGGCAGGCTACCCACCACGGGGTTGCAAGAGTTGGACATGACTTAGTGACTAAACCACCAGCCAGTCTACCACAGATTTTTTTTTTCTCATTTGAATAAATATATACTTTTACACCTAATTTTGTATTTGTAACTCTCCATTACTTTTCTTAAAGAGGGTTCCTAAAATTTTATGGATTTCGGGATACAGAAAGATTGAATCTTCCCCTTCTGTGGCATCAAGAAAGTAACATGCTTTAGGGCTTCCCTGGTGGCTCAGTGGTGAAGGATCTGCCTGCCAATGCAGGAGACACAAAGTCAGTCTCTGGTCAGGGAAGATTCTACATGCTTCGTAGCAACTAAGTTTGTGTACTGCAACTCCTGGAGCCCATGCACCCTAGAGCCTGTGCTCCACAACAAGAGGATGTACTGTGATGAGAATCCAACGCACTCCAACTAGAGCATAACCCCTGCTCACCGCAATCAGAGAAAAGCCCGTGCAGCAATTAAGTCCCAGCACAGCCAGAAATAAAAATTATTTTTTAAAAAAGAAAGTGACGTGCTTTAATTCAAAATGATGCCTAAATTGTCTAATCTTCAGTGTGGCCCCTGGTTTTCATTTTTGCTTCTTGGACACATTATTATCCCTACCCAACTCTTTGCCAATAGGAAAGTGTTACAACCAGATCTGGAAGGCAAGCTCACTGAAACACATCACCTTTTGCCTGCTTTGTGCTGTGCTCAGTTACTTCAGACTCTTTGCGACCCTATGGACCGTAGCCTGCGAGGCTCCTCTGTCCATGGGATTCTCCAGGCAAGAATACTGGAATGAGTTGCCATGCCTTTCTCCAGGGGATCTTCCCGAACCAAGGATCGAACCCACGTCTCTTACATCTCCTGCACTGGCAGGCAGGTTCTTTACCACTAGCGCCACCTGGGAAGCCCTAGAGTAAATTTCTAGGGTTGCCAGAAGTAGCAAATAAAAATACAGAATTCCCAGTTAAATTTGAATTTCAGATAAATGTTACATGGCACATACTAAAAAAAAAAAAAGATTCAAATTATCTGAAAATTTGATTTAAGTGTCAACCTTTATTTTATCTGGCAACTCTGAATTTCTCAAAAATAGTCCCTCCAGGACAGGAATTAAGTTTTGTTCATCTTTTTGTAGAACTAGAACAGTTTCTCAGATCAACATTAGTGGTGTAGAATACTAACTTTAGCGGCTATCTCTTAACCTTTTCTGGGAAAGAAAAATCTAGTGCAACTTGTGGATCCTCTTCCCCCAAAAATGCACAAGAACAAAACACTTTGCACACAGTTTCAGAGCCCTAAGTCCCAACTTGTAAACTGTCTGTTCCTGCCCTCCCTGCAACCCAAGACTCCTTATGTAGAGCTCCTTGTTTGTAAATTTTATGATTTAGGAAGTACTTTTATCTTCACAACAGTCTTGTAATAAAACTATCCCATTTTGTAGATGAAGAAACTGAGACGTGGGTTCAAAAACACTGCATGCCCAGTAATTATGATGAGTTCATGATTAAATGGACTTGATGAACTTAAATGCAATTCTTCCTATTTCAATTCATGGGCTCTTTGCACTGTGCTAACCTGCCTCATAAGTCTTCCTTCTTAAAATATTCTGATTTCTACCAGTGTGTTGTTTTGTTTTTTGTTTTTAGCCGTGCCACACAGCTTGCAGGATATTAGTTCCCTGACAAGGGAATGAACCCGGGCCCACAGCAGTGAAAAGTGCACTGGGTTCTAACCACTGAGCCACTAAGGAATTCCCTCCGCCAGGGTTTTTGTGTGAAAGTCAGAGTGGGAGACTGAGGAGGGCATTTGGATGAGGAGTCCTAGGCACTAGTCTCTGTGCCTTCTCTAGGAAGCTGTATGACACCCTGGTTTCCAGACAGCTCACTCTCATCCTTTCTAGGGAATCTACTTCCTTTTCACTTAATAAAACTCGTGCTAGTTAAAACTGCAGGGAAAAAAAAAAAAAAAAAAAAAACACAGAAAAAAGAAGCCATAAAACTTTGACTAAACACTTTACCTTTCTGGGCCTTAGCTTATCTATCTGTACAATGAAGAATCTGGACAACATTCTCTGAGAAGCAGTAGTATTCTGTGATTATAAAGGGCCCTTCTAATTGTCCAAATTTTCCTAGTAACCAAAATGAAAACTACTTTTTATTATTTTATTATTTACTCCAACCCTCTAAGGTACAGGGATTACATATGTAGGAATTTGCTGTTGAAAGGTTTAGGAGACATATGAACTTGTTCTATTTGGCAGGGCGGGGGCGGGGGGTGGGGGGGAGGGAGCGGTTTCCAGGAACTATGGTTTAAAGTATTCGGTCTCAACCCAGCCAAGGTATGAATGGAGTCTCTGGGCACAGAAGAATGAGATGAACCCCCTTGTGCAAATCCTGGGTTTGCAGGGCTAGAAGAGCATTGCTTGAAGTTCCAGGCTTTGCTTTTATCATCACACTTTGGTTCAGCTTGAGGGAGAAAGAGCCTAAGTGCTGAGAGACCCCACTCAGATCATCAGCCCTGCTCAGCTGTCGTCAGCTACTTTACATGGAGCAAAGGACTTGGAGCCTCTGGTACTTGGAGGTACTTTCCCTATTTCAGGATTTAAAGGGAAACTCTTTCTTTGAAGATCAAGGGAAGAGAGTCCTGGGTTCTGTTCCCTGGTACCTAAAAGAGCAACTAACTAAATTCCTGTGCCAATGGCTGTCTTTTCTTCCCTTACATGGGTTCAACATGCCTGAACCTAATAAACATTTGATACCTCATGGGAATCCTCACTGACATGTGTGTGTGTGCTCAGTTGCTCAGTCATACCCAATTCTTTGCAACCGCATGGACTATATAGCCTGCCAGGCTCCTCTGTCCATGGAATTTTCCAGGCAAGAATACTGGAGTGCCATTTCCTACTCCAGGGGATATTCCTGACCCAGGGATTGAACCTATGTCTCTTGCGTGTCCTGCACTGGCAGGTGGATTCTTTACCACTGTGCCACCTGGGAAGCCCCCTAACTATTAATAATAACTTTAAGTCAAAATAATGTGTCAAGGACTTTCCTGGCGGTCCAGTGGTTACGACTCCACACTTCCACTGCAGGAGGCGAGAGTTCAGTCCCTGCTTGGGAAAGTTTCACATGCTGTATGGTATGGCTAATAATAATAATATGTCAAGAAATATCTTGGCCGTTACCTTAGTGGGTTTTCCAATTTGGGAATACTTCTAAGAAATTCTTACAAACCAAATTGCTTTGCCTCACCTTCATGATGGTGAAATTGCCGAAGTCAGAAGATGCCATTCCAAAGAAAGAACACAGCATGTGAAAGAAATCAGGGACCTTAGCACGGTGAATCTAAGGGAAGAAGGAGCCTTCCTTTTTCTTCTCTTCCTCCTCCCAGACAAACTTCATCCCTGGAGATACCCACAAGTCACCTCCTCTGTGATGCCTTACCCATTCCATTCCTATTTCAGGGAAAGTTTGAGACACAGAGTATTCCAGACTAATATTAATAATTTGGTGCCTCTTCAAAACAATTCACTTAAAAATATTTATCCAATGTCTATTAGGTGGGGTTAGGGAGAAACCAATATTTTTATTATTATATTAAAAAAGAGGTTCTGCTACTTCTACTTTGTGAAGTAGAGCCAATATTCTGGAAAAAAAGAAATCTCATTTTTCTGTGATTCTCGTTCTCATTTCTATTTTCTTTTGCAATTTACTGAATCAGACTACTTGGGAGACATACCAAAGAATTTAAAATTTAGGCTTTGTTCAACAATTTAAAATTCATTCCAGAAAAAACAGCTTGGTGCTATGCATGACTTGATTTAAGAATTTCAGTTGACTTCATCTGCAGCTGCTCACGGCAAAACTCATCAACAGACATAGGACAGCTCTAGAGAGGAGATCTTTGGTTTTTTATTTCCATGTGAAAGTATTATCTTTGGTGGAAGCAAAACCAAATTATCTTTCACCAGAAAGTTAAGGAGTTCTGCACAGAAACCTGAGTTAATTAGCACATTTCTGGTCTCTCATTCCTCAGTCCAGCCCTGTTCCTCAACAGAATGGAGTTGTGTGCTCCCTCTGGCTTTCCACAGCCCTCTACGTTGCCTTGATTAGAGACAATGTTCATCACATGATTTGTAATTGTTTTTGCATCTTTGTCCTCAGAAGGCAATGGCACCCCACTCCGGTACTCTTGCCTGGAAAATCCCATGGATGTAGGAAGGCTGCAGTCCATGGGGTCGCTGAGGGTCGGATACGACTGAACGTCTTCACTTTCACTTTTCACTTTCATGTATTGGAGAAGAGAATGCCAACCCACTCCACTGTTCTTGCCTGGAGAATCCCAGGGACGGGGGAGCCTGGTAGGCTGCCGTCTATGGGGTCACACAGAGTCGGACACGACTGAAGTGACTTAGCAGCAGCAGATTGTGAGCTTGCTTAGGTCAGAGACCATATCATCTTCATGATGCCTAGTGAGCCCTCAACAAATGAATGAGTAAATGCCATAACGAACTAAGATAGATGAACAGGCACCAGGACTACATGTGGGACAGCAATGAAAGATCTGAAGTCTCACTGGGCAGAGCTTTCTATATGATAGTCAGAAACCCTGAGCAGTCTTACATTGCCAAACGTTCAAAGATTTTAGTCACCCATTGGCTCTTTTTTGTGTGTTCAGAGTCCACACTAAGTAATCACCATCTCTAATTTGATACAAAACAAAATTGATTGTAATCCAGATACTGACTAATCCAGACAGACTAATATCCAGACAGACAGATCTTTACACATACTTCTTATTAAATTATCATAACACCCCTGTGAGATAGATGTTATTAGTCTCTAATTTATAGGTTAAATAACTAAATTCAGAAAGACTTAGTAAAAGCTCATCATCTCCAAGCCAGGAAGAGATGAAACTGGCCTTTGAATCCACCTCTGCTTTCTGATTCCACTATAACTCCTGTTACAGTTACACATTACATACCTCACTATGGAGCTGTAAGGAACAAGGAACGCTCAAGCATTACATTAATTAGAATATCATAATATAATATTCAAGAAATCAGAGACCAATTCTTTCCAGCCTCAGCCCCGAAACTGAAATACAGTAATGCTAGACATAAAAATCTATTTTGATTTTCCCTCAAGGAATCTTCCTCTCTTATCCACATAGTGAGCATTAACAATTAATGGGAACTGCTTTCCAAACCATATAACATCATTCTTAATATTTATGATGCCCACGAAACACACAAACATCTGTTCTGTAGAGTGATAGCTATTGAAGGATACTTAAGTGCCAAGTACTCTCATTCATGTAGATGAGTCAAAGCTTTAAGCGGTTGCCCCTCTGGAGATATCTAAATAGCAAGGATTCCAAGAAGATGGGAAGAAGATTATTTTAGACTCCACTCATCTTCAGTAGTATTAGTTCATTTCATTATGGACAAAAGCATACAGTAATTTTAAATGGAATAAAGTTATGTTTAAATGGTTGATATGATCTTTCATATTGAGGATGACTGAAATGCACTCTAAAGCTGAAGTTAAGATTTCTCTTTGAGAAACAAAATTAGAAGACTCAAAAGGTTCTTTTGATGGGTTCGATCATTCTTCAGCAGGAATGACGTATCTAAGAAATCCTCTGTTAAAGTAAGACTGAAGAGTTGGGCACACCCCAAATCCAACTAAGGTGGCTCAGAGAGCAGGGCTGGCTTAATATTCTTACTAAGAAAGAAAGTCTTGCATTCTGCTTGTAAAGAGAAAATGTTTATGGAAGGCAGTGGTCAGCTTGGATTTTTGATAGCAGAGTTGATCAGTGGAGCCCATACCTTCACAGGAACTTCCTATTTGACAATAAATAAATAACTATTTGTGGTTTCGTGTATATATGTGCATGTGTTAAGTCACTTCAGTTGTGGCTGACTCTTTATGATCCCATGGACTGTAGCCCACCAGCTTCCTCTGTCCATGGGATTCTCCAGGCAAGACTACTGGAGGAGGTTGCCATTTCCTCCTCCAGGGAATCTTCCAGACTCAGGACGGAACCTGCATCTCTTACGTCTCCTGCGTTGGCAGGTGGGTTCTTTACCAGTGCCACTTGTATACAACACACACAGACACACACATGTACAAACAAGCACTGCTACCTAGCCTTTCCCAGCTGACACTTCTTAAAATTGCAACAAACACAAGATTAACCTAGCAGCAACAACAATATTGGCAACTAACAATTGTTGAGTTAGTTATCAAATGTCAGGCATACTTCTAAAGCTCTACTTATGAATTACCCATTGAGTGTTCACAGCAAGCCCTTGAAGTAAAAGAAAATGCCTGCAGAGATTCCATAATATGTGCCACATCACGTGCTACTGAGTAGTGGAGCCTAAATTCTAACATAGGTAGGCTGTAGGCATTCTTAACCACTGGCTGGAGTTGAGGGAGCAGGGTAAACAACATGAATAAATTTAAATTAGATGTTCAAGCAGAGTTTCTTTTGTTCTTTAGTATGCAAGATACAAAACAAACTATTTTGAATAAAATGTTGAGTGAGGCTCACTGTAAGCCTAGTATTCTTTTCCCATAACATTTTGCATTTATCTCTGTCGTTGCATTTACTGCCCTGTGCTATCATTCTCTTTGTTCATTGTAATCATCCCACTTGATCCCAACAACTGTATTTTTTCCCTTTTATTTACTACTATATTCTTTGTACAAAGAACAGTGTCTGACAAATGATAGGTACTGAAGAAATATTTGTTCAGATTAAAAGTAGGGTTGAGGACACTGGACAGCGATGGGGGTATTAGTTGATTAATAGTTAAAATAGAAACAAAAGTCAGCCAGATCTTATCAGAACTGAAAATTCAGGAACAGAGTTTATTCCCTATTCTGCACTGTACCCATGGTATCTTGCCTCTGTAATTTTTGGCATAAATATTCCATTTTCCTTTTTTAGAATAGCCTCCCTTTGCTTGTATATGATTTCTGCTCCTTCATAATTTTGACTTTTGTAAACTCTGGACAGCCTTCCTATGAGTCTTCCAGGCTAATGCTGCAAACCATCTCCCGACTCTACATGAGTCAGAACTCTTCAAGCTCTGAGCCCGCTGCAGACTCAATACTTACTCATTTAAAATTTCAGGAGAAAGATCCGGATCGGTTCAGCTTAGGTCACAAGTTCTCCAATTGTCCAATAAGCTGAGGCTGGGATGTTATGCGTCAAAGATGGCTGTGTAGGCTTGGCTTTTTGTCAAGAAGACAAGTTTGTCTGAAAGGATGTGTGCACCCCTAAAATGGGTCTCCTACAAAGGTCAATCTGATATTTTTTTGATTTGAAATGTAGACAGTTTTTAAAACCATCAAAGAGTATATTCTAAATTGCAAAGAAAATTTATAGTCATACACTGACTGTATTTTAACAGAATTTCTATGGGCTGCCGGCTGCCATTTTCCAGTTGCTCACATTTTCATTTTTGTTCTTTGAGTGCTTAAGAAACACAGATGTATTTTCTTTCTTGCCATGCAATGAAAATGTTCTATTTTGATATGGTATGTGTTAGTCATAGTGTTTGCATTTTCTTTATGATATCAAGAAGTTAATCTGTTCCACTTTTTCTAGCTAGTGTAGTTAAGAGCTTTTGATGGTTTCTTGTGATAATTGCATTATGATTTTCACCCTCTTCTGTTTTTGACTACATAATTTCTGAAGCATTAAGAGAATTGCCTGAAATTTTACTTGTAGTTCTTGATTTAATACCCGTGCTGAAGAGCCCTAGATTGCCCTTAATTTACAAATGAATTCCAAAAGATCACTTCTAAGTCAGTTTGAAACTGAAACACATTCTCCTAGTGTTCCACTAGAGGTTACTTAACCTATAATATATTCACTCAGTTATTCATTCCCTTAGGAGCCACCATTTTCCTGGCACTGTGTTAAACAACCGTGGGTACAAAAGGAAAGAAACAGATATGGTCCCTGTCCCCATGAAGTTTATAATCTATGGGAGGAACACAAATTGGCAAACAATTACACTAAGTAATTACACTTAGTAATAGTAACAGCTAACCGTTTGTCTGGTGTATAAGAGTTCTACAAAAACATTCATGGATGTGTGATTCAATAGGTTAAAGCTGACTATATTCATCATATCATTTAATCATCACAATTCTCTGAAGACTTAACCTTTTAAAATCTCTAATCATAACTAAACTGGTTAGTAATTCCTACTCAAAAAGACAAATTTACAGTGGATATATTTTTCAACCTTTATTGATATAGAATATATATATATGGAGAAGTGTGCATATTGCAAATACAACTCAGTGTGTTTTCTCAAACAGAACACAATTGATCAAGAAACCAACTTTTTCAGCAACCCAGAACCTTCCTTGTGCCTCATTACAGCCACTACACCCTCAGAGATAAAGGATATTATTTAAAAATTAAAATAGATGGGCTGGTAGTCATATAATAATGTATTTGAGAAGAAAGATAAATTTAAGTATATCCTAATTTGTCCATTTGAAATTCAATAAAATGTGTTACTAAACTTGTTTTTCTTATTACTTATGATTAGATTTATCTGTACAGATTAAAAATTCAAAATAACAATGGCTTAAGTAAGGCTATTCATTTATTTTTCATTTGAAAGAGGTTTCATTTGAAGGAGATATTTAGAGCTGATTTGGCAGCCCAGCAGTTTTCAGACACCGGGTTTCTTCTTTTTTTAACATTGATTTTTCTTTATTTATTTGGCTACGCCAGGTCTTTGCTCCCGAATGCAGGACCTTTCAGTTGCAGCACGCGGGTTCTTTAGTTGCAGGCGTGTGAACTCCCAGCTGCAGCTTGTAAGATCTAGTTCCTTGACCAGAGATTGCTCCCAGGCCCTCTGCATTGGGAGCATGGAGTCTCAGCCACTGGACCACCAGGGAAGTCCCAATGCCAGGTTTCTTCTGTTTTATAGATCAGACATTCTAGTGCATAGCTAGTAATGGTCCAAGGTGGCTATTGGAAATCTGACTATCATGTCTATAATCCAGACAGGAAAAGGAGGAAGGGCAAAAGGACTCTACCTCCCAGCTGATTAAGTTTGCCTTTAAGGAGTCTGTCCCTAAGTCCCACATCATATTTCTGCTTTTACCTAATTGTCCAGAATTTAGTCATGAGGTCACATGGTTTTAAGGGAAGTTGAGTTTTTAGCTGGATAAATCGATACCTCCAACCATATAAGGGTTCTGTTAGTAAAGAAGAAGGAGAGAGCATATTTGGGGTAGACAACCCCTAGTGTCTACTATAGTTATATTAATTTTCATTATAATTACTTATCATACATCAGATGGTCTAGCAAAAATTTTCCTCCTGGGAAGGAAAAAAATGGAAACTTAAGGGTCATGTTTAAGAAAATGAGAGATGAGAGTTCAAAGAAAGTTCCTTTACTATATAACACAATCTTTTAGCCAGATTTAATTTCTTGCTGGAGGCTCTGGAAGCCTCTATGGGCCTGAGTCTCACTGGTGGAAGGTAGAGCTATACCTGCCCTCTAATTACAGCACAGAGTCATGGTTAGAAAAGTTCTCTAAAACACTGTGTATGTGTCTGTGTGTGTGGTGTGTGTGTGTGGTTTAAGCACTGGCTAGAAAAATTCAAACTGATAATTTTCAGTTCTCACAGGCATACTTTCTTTTTCAAGTTTAGTGTTTGGAGATCAGGAAATGGATAAGTGTTACAGTAGAACCTGGCTTATTATATGGATTTGTAACTAGAACATGTTAGGTCTTGCCTCCCACAAGAAAAACTACTTACATAAAAATGCTAATGCACCATGATTAGAAGGCAGGTACCACTCTCATCTCCCTTTTTTTTTTTAACCACGTTATTTTATTTTTTACCATGTTATTAATATTGGGCTTAGTTCCATGAGGAGTCCTCCCCAGGGCTGGGTGAGACTGGAAGCAAGTTGTACTTTGAGGCTTTCTTGTGTATCAGTTTTATTTATTTATTGGCTGCACTGTGCAGCATGCAAGATCTTAGTTCCCCGACCAGGGATCGGGCCTGTGCTTCCTGCATTGGGAGCTTGGTCTCTTAACCACTGGACTACCAGGGACATCCCCTTGTGTAGCACTTTTGAACAGGTGAATTCTGGTTAGAGTAAGCCTCATGGGCACTCTGTACTAGTAGAGTTAAGGATGTAAATAAACATCAGGAGGATCAGGAGGTAGAAAGGGAGATCAACAGCTGCCAAAAGAGCATGTCTCTAAAGAAATATTGTCTGGGACTAACTAGGAGCTGGCACCGGGAAGTGAGAGTGGGAGATGAGAATTTCTATACAGAGAGAGAATGGAGAAGGGGAGGCGGGGATAGAGGGAGGTTCCCAAGTAGGCAAGAGAGTTGCAGTGAGCATATGCAGGGCCCCAAACTTCAGGAGAATGGCAGCTGTACTGGAGCAAGGGCTAAGTGGCTGATTCAGTGGACGTGATGGAGCACCTGCCATATCAAAGACACCATACTAGGAGCCATGGGGGACACAGATTTATTTATTTTTCTTAGTATATATATATATATATTTTAATTGAAGCATAGTTGACTTAACAATGTTTCAGGTACACAGCAAAGTGATTCAGTTATACATGTACATATATTTATTTTTGAAGGGGACACATTTAAATCAGACATGGATTCAGCCCAAAGAGTGCTGTTGGTCACCATCCTCTGTCGAGAGAGAAGGTATTTGCTTAAAGTATGCCACAAAGTTCAGGGTGATCAACACTATAAAAGAGGAGTAAATGATATGTTCGAGAAGTTCAGAGGAGCGGGGTAACAGAAAGGATGAAAAAGTGAAGTAAGGAAGGGAGAGGGGACTGTAAAGATTTGAGGAGACGTCTCGAGTTGAATCTTGAAGGCTGAGCAAGAAGAATAGGGTTTTGTTTGTTTGTTTGTTTTTAGAGAAAGCAGACAAAATCCATTTTGCAAGTTGTTTGCCATTACTGTTTTTTGGCATGTGGGATCTTTTTTTTTTTTTTTAATTTTAAAATTTATTTATTTGGCTCTGCCAGGTCTTAGCTGCAACATGTGAACTGTTAGTTGCAGCATTTGGGATCTTAGTTCCCTGACCAGGAATCAAAGCTGCACCCCCTGCATTGCAAGGGCAGAGTCTTCTCTGCTGGACCACCAGGGAAGTCCTAGGGGGATAGGGTTCTTAAATGTAAGAAGAATAGAGTTCTTGGCAATGGGAAGATAGAGCTAAGAGACACAGGGGAGCTGTGAAGAAGGTAGGGCTAAGAGGCATGGCAAAATTCTACTGTCCTACAGAGCATAGGTGGGTGCCCAGTACCTTGTAATTGAGAATCTATTCTGTGGAATAGTCTCTGATATGAGAGCAAGGAAAATACATGCTCTTTCCCTCAGTCTAGAGTTTCTACTTTTCTCCTATTCCTGCTATACCTCGACTTTGCCATCTGCGTCTGCTGCCGTCATCACAAAGAGACTTAGGGACACTCTGTTCTTTGACCTTTCAACTTAGATGGAGTAGCTGCAGACACAGTTGGAGAAGGTGGATCAATTAGAGGAGACATGAGTGAAAAGTAAGGGGTGGGGGGACGATGATGATCGCAAAAGTGGTTCCTTTATAATACACTTGGTGGATTTACACGATTCTCTTGCGTTGTACCTTTGAAATCCTTCCTGAGGAATAACTTCCTCTAAGGTGCAGCAGAAAATACATTCTTCTCAGTTCAGTTCAGTTCAGTCCTTCAGTCGTATCTGACTCTGTGACCCCATGGACTGCAGCACACCAGGCTTCCCTGTCCATCACCAACTCCCGGAGCTTACTCTAACTCATGTCCATTGAGTCAGTGATGCTATTCTTCTCAAGTGCACATGAAACATTTTCCATCATATACTGAGCCACAAAATAGTCTTAATAAGTTTAGGAAGACTGAAATCATATTAAGTATATTTTCTGTAATCACGCTATAATGGTATGAAACTAGAAATCAGTAACGGGAAAATTGACAAATACGTGGAAATTAAACAACATACTCCTGAACAACCAATGGGTCAAAGAAGAAATAAAGAGGGAAATTAAAAAAAAAATTTAGACAAACAAAAATGAAAACACAATATATCAGAACTTATGGGATGCAGCAAAAGCATTCTAAGAGGGGAGTTCATAGCAATAAGTGCCTACACTTTTTAAAAAACATCTCAAATAAACAACCAAGCTTATCAGTGAACCAGAAAAAGAACAAGTTAATCTCAAAATTAGCAGAAGGAGGGAAAAAAATAAAGATTAGAGTAAATATAAATGAAATAGAGACTAGAAGGACAATAGACAAGATCTATGAAACTGAGTTGGTTTTTTGAAAAGATAAACAAAATTGACAAATCTTGGTTAGCTAGCCTAACCAAGATAAAAAAGAGAAATCAAATAGATAAAATTATAAATGAAAGGGGGAACTTTAAACTGATACCACAGAAATAAAAAGGATCATGAAACCCTACCAACAATTGCATGCTGACAAATTGGACAACTTAGAAGAAATGGATAAATTCCTAGAAACATAAAACCTGCCAAGATTGAGTCAGTTTAGAAAATCTGAACAGATCTATAATGAGGAATGAGATTGACGTGGTAATCAAAAATCTCTAAGGAAAACCAGATGGCTTCACAGGTGAAATTCACCAGCCATTTAAAGAAGAATTAATACCAATTCTTCTCAAACTCTTCCCCAAAATTGAAAACTCACTTGATGAGGCCAGGATTACCCTGATACCAAAGCCAGATAAGGACACTTTTCTAAGTGAAAAGAAAATTATAGGCCAATATCTCTGGTGAACATAGATGAAAAAGTCCTCAACATAATACTTGGCAAAGAAAATTGAACAGTACATTAAAAGCATCATTCTCCAGGATCAAGTGAGATTTCTGAAGATCCAATTTTAAATTCTTCTCCATGTGATTATCTAGTTTCCCCAGTACCATTTATTATAGGAGAAAGAAGCCCAGCAACAACTTTCACCAAACTCCCCTGTTAACAGCCTTGTCAAGGGAGATTCAAAAGGTTAGAAGGGAAGCAGAAGCCATTATTGTTTCTCCAACATCAAAGGCATGTGGGCCTTGGGACTTCCCTGGTGGTCCAGTGGTTAAGACTTCACCTTCCAATGCAGGGGGTGCATATTCAATCCCTGTTTGGGGACTTAAGATCCCACATGCCTTGTGGCCCAAAATCCAAAACAGAAAAGAAGTAATATTGTAACCGATTCAATAAAGATTTTTAAAAATTTTGTTAAAGGCACATGGATCTCAAGAGATAGCTAAATGAAGTTTTATAATGGCCTCTGGATGTCTACTGAATTCCCTCTTCCTTGGCTACGCAGGCAGCCGAGATAACTTTTGAGATTTCCTTATTTCCTCAGTTTATTGGTGGTTTTTCCATGAACTTTGTTCCCCCAACCCTTTCCAAAGAGTTATAAGCCTTCTATTCCCCACATTAAATCTCCTCCTACCTTAAACACCTACAGTGGTTTCTGTCTTCTTAGTATATCCTGGTTGATACACATAATGAAATGGAAACTTTCAGTAGAAACTAAGTATTTTAGGAAAAGAGATTTATATTCTCTGCACACCTGAATTTGTGGTTGCGATACATACACACATACTCACTTCACCACAAGCAGCTGAATCATAGACTTCTTTAATTAACAGCAATGCCGCCTCTTCTGTCTCCCCACTCTTTTGATTCACTGACTAAATCCAATCAAATCCTGAAATCCAAAAGAACGGGGTTTAGGAAATGTGCCATTTCCGAATCCTAGGTATAACTGTATTTCAGGATGAGCAAAATTCTGTTTCATACTTGCTTTCATTTCCTTTCCATGTTTTCTTTAGCCTTGGTCTTTACCCATTTGCTAAGTCTGTACCACGTTCTTGCCATGTTTCATCTTTTCTCTTCGGGCCCAACTCTCCATTTACTGCTGCTAATCCAACTCTTGGAGAAGGCAATGGCACCCCACTCCAGTACTTTTGCCTGGAAAATCCCATGGACGGAGGAGCCTGGTGGGCTGCAGTCCATGGGGTCGCTAGAGTCAGACACGACTGAGCGACTTCACTTTCACTTTTCACTTTCATGCATTGGAGGAGATGGCAACCACCACTCCAGTGTTCTTGCCTGGAGAATCCCAGGGATGGGGAAGCCTGGTGGGCTGCCGTCTCTGGGGTCGCACAGAGTTGGACACGACTGAAGTGACTTAGCAGCAGTGGCAGCAGCAGCAGCAGCAGCAATCCAACTCTACACATGACTAAACAACTCTCCAATCACCCCAGCATGCAGATGCTGGGAGTAAAAAATAGGAAAGGCATAGCCCCTGTTCCAAGGAACTTACAGGGTATTTTGAAACATTATATGGGATTTCGATCCTGATGTTACTAGAATGTTATTAATAGTTACAAAATGTACACTCTTTAAAAGACTCTTTCAAAACATAGAATTAGATATGGTGAGACTGTAATCCATAGATTTACAACTCGAATGAACTCTTGCATATCAGGTTAATTTAAAGCATGCCCACTTGGCTATTAGTGAGCAGTTCTTAATGGAAAGGAGTTGCATCAATTGATTTATTATACAGAGGTCAGGATCCAAGCTGTCACTGCTTTGTATCTAAATTTGATTCCTAAAGGGTATCCAGGTGAAAGAATCACTTTTCAGATGAAAGAGGGCAATTTTAAAGAATACGTGATGGATTCATAAATACTTATGTTAGCCTGAGGCAAGCAAAGTTTATGTACTACTCTTTTTGAATATTTATTCATTCTTTGAGTGGTTTAAATTAGTACTTTCACTCAAAGCCCCAAAGGCATTATGTTTTCAGCAAAACTAATAATCACTTCCTGATAACACTAACTGACTTATGTATGTTTTTCTTCTTATCTTGCTGTTGAGAGAAGGAAGTCATAATGCTAAGCATCTGGTTTCAGTATTAGGCTTCAAAGAAAGAGTTATAACCTATCTTGCAGAGAACTGGTATACTGAAATCCTTTTGCTCTTTTAATTTACCTTCTAAATCTAGTTGCACAGTGTAACCTGTGGACCACCCAGATGAGAAGGGGCCGCCTTCAGTAATGGATGCTCTTATCTTGGTGTGCTTTTTGAGCCCCCAAATCTTGTTTTCAAAAGTCAGGCTGAATTCGGCTGGTTCAGGTACCATTTTTTTTAACAAAAAGATTCTTAACCATGACATCAGTAAGTTATCAGAAGGATTAGATAGATTTTTTTGTTGTTGTTTAGTCTGTCTCGTATCGGACTCTTTTATGACCCCATGGATTGTAGTTTGCCAGGCTTCTCTGTCCATGAGGGTACTGGAGTGGGTTGCCTTTTCATTCTCCAGGGGATCTTCCTGACCCAGGGATTGAACTCCCATCTCCTCGTCTCCTTCATTGCAGGCAGATTCTTTACCACTGAGCCACCTGGGAAGACCAGGTAGGTAGATAATAAAATAAACAAAAAGTCGCTCAGTCGTGTCCGACTCTTTGCGACCCCATGGACTGTAGCCTATCAGGCTTCTCCATCCATGGGATTCTCCAGGCAAGACTACTAGAGTGGGTTACCATTTCCTTCTCCAGGAGATCTTCCCGACCCAGGGTCTCCCGAACCCGGGTCTCCCGCATTGGAGGCAGACGCTTTAACCTCTGAGCCACCAGGGAAGCCCAGAAGGTAGATAGAGCAGCATAAATATGTGTATTAGCACTCTTGATGAAGGTAACTGAAACCAACTTGAAGTAGCTTGATGCTGAAGAGGGAATTTATTATATTTGTTAAAGGTCATCTCAAGCTGGAAGACAGCCAGGTTTCAGGAAGCAAGTGGCATTGGACACAGGGGAATTGTTAAGATTCTGGCTCTCTTGTAATCTGCTCTCTGCACAATTTCATTTTTCTCTCCATAGACCAAGTTTTACTTGTGTTGTTGTTTTGTTTAATTGTTTTAAATTTTGGGAATCATAAAGGCCTCTGGACAGATGCCTTGCAAATGTCAAAGTCTACTTTATGTTCACAAACATTTAAAAAATAAATTTATATTGTTTATTTATCTATTTATTCTTGACTGCCCTGTGTCTTCACTTAGGGCTGTGGGCTCCGTGTGAAGGCTGTTCCCTAGCTGCCCTGTGTGGCTTCTCTTGTTGTGGAGCAGAGGACCTCGGTGTGCAGGCTTCCGCAGCTGTGGTGCCCAGGCGGAGTTGTCCCACTGTACATGGATTCTTCCTGGACCAGAGATCGAACCCATGTCCCCTGCAGATCGAACCCATGTCCCCTGGATTGGCAGGCAGATTCTTAAGCACTGGACCACCAGGGAAGTCCTCACAAACATTTAAGCTACGGAATATCACTTTTAAAAACTTAAAAAAAAAGTGTAAGGAATGCTTGAGACCTGGCATGTTAGTAAATACAGATTCAATAGGGATGCATTTTAAGAGCTTATCTTAATTACTTATGGGAAAAATCCTTTTTACTTTTTCAGGAGATTATAGTATTGATTTCAGATTTATTCCTAATCAAAGGAGTAAAAAATTATACAAAAATCTTTAAAATTATGCCTTCTAATTCATAACACATTAAACATATTAAACCACTAAGCTGGTTTACCTATATTAAAGCAAATTAATCTTCATTTTTCATGAAAAAAAATTGCATGTATTATGTGTACTAAAGCCTTTCCTGTACTAACTTAAGAGTATGAGATGTTAAGATTTTTTGGATGCAATTCTTAAAGGAAGATCAAGTTTATGGACTTAATCAAAGTCCAAAGACTTTATGTCTTTGATGGAAAGACAGTATAGTCCTTTATTGTTGCATTAAACACACACAACTATACAAAACAAGTAAAACAATGTTAGTGAAAACTCAAAGATACTTTAATGATAATCAGAAATTAGGATATGCAGGAAATATAGAGAATAGGAGAAATAATTTTAAAATTAATCTAGTGATTGTGAATTTATATAAGGGCTGAAAAATAAAACAATATCATGAATATCATTTCAAAGAGTTCTTTCTCTTAAGTATGAAAATATCAAACAATTTTGATTTTGCTTTCTTATTGTTAATTAGTGTTTTTGGCTTGGGCACTTTCCAAACATTCTGAAAAATGTTTAAATAGCAGCAAACATATTTGCATAAAATTGGCTAAAAAAAGCAATTAGAACTTGATTAATACATAAATTTCATCCAGTACAAATACATCTATATCGAGCTTGTTGAGTAAATCTCTCTTGCTGCAATAGAAACCCAGGTGCATTTATTTACTTTAAAATTGAGCAAACTGATTCATAAAAAGTTTGATCTGAGAAAGTGAATTTGCAATCCGACTACCAAAAAAAAGTTTTTCATTTGTTATTGACTTAATTACATGACATCAAACACAAAATGAAACTAGCTTTTTATAAGATAGTTATCTTGTAAACATATTTTTCCCATGTAGAAATTTTTCCTTACTATCTGGAATACAAAGTTAAAGATACCCATATAAATAATGTGAATAAAACACCTCTTATTAGAGCTGTGTGAAGAGACTGCTCCATTTGGAGAAAACACACAAGACCAGGAATTTAAAATCCCATGCCAGGAGTGACTTCCATCATTGTCTCCCACTAATTATGTAGGAAGCCTTTTTGAGATTCACTACAAAAATTTGGCAGTTAAACTCTAGAGGCTAATTATATTTCTCAGCCATCAGTCAGAAGGATTAACCAGTGACTTTTAAATATATATTGTAAAAATCCAGTTAAAAATTAGTCCTTTGGCAACTTATTGTATTTTATTGATATTTTTAATATTATGTGACATTTGGTGCATACCAAAGAGTAGAAGTAACATGTCTAAATATAGTGATGAGTGCCTGCCTGTTACTGACCACCCCGTGTAAGAACTAGAATGTTGCCTTTGCCTTTGAAGCAGGTGCTTCTGCCTATCCTATTCTTCTGCTCTACCTCCTAAGTACTCTGTATTTTCCTGTCTTGGTCTGTTTAGGCTGCTATAACAAAATACCACAGACAAGATGACTTGAAAGCAACAGAAATTTTTTCTCACGGTAATGGAAGCTGGATGTCAAAAAATCAGGGGGCCCACGTGGCTAGCTTCCATGTCTGGTGAAAGCCTAATTCCCAGTTCATAATCAATCATCTCTTCACAGTAACCTCACATGGTGGAAGAGGCTAGGGAGCTCTGTCAGGCTTCTTTTGTTTGTTGCTTAGTTGCTCAGTCGTGTCCAATTCTTTGCAACCCCATGGACTGCAGATTGCCAGGCTTCCTTGTCCGTCACTGTCTCCTGGAATTTGCTCAAACTCACGATCATTGAGTCGATGACTCGTGGCCATCCAACTATCTCATCCTCTGTTGCCCCCTTCTCCTCCTGCCCTCAATTTTTCCCAGCATCAGGGTCTTTTCCAATGAGTCAGCTCCTTGCATCAGGTGGCCAAAGTATTGGAGCTTCAGCATCAGTCCTTCCAATGAATATTCAGGGTTGATTTCCTTTAGAATGGACTGGTTTGATCTCCCTGCAGTCCAAGGGACTCTAAAGAGTCTTCTCCTGCACCAGAGTTAGAAAGCATCAATTCTTTGGTGCTCAGCCTTCTTTATGGTCTAACTTTCACATCCATACATGACTACTGGAAAAACCGTAACTTCGACCATATGGACCTTTGTCAGCATAGTGATGTCTCTGCTTTTTAATTCAATGTCTAGGTTTGTCATAGCTTTTCTTCCAAGGAGCAAGCATCTTTTAATTTCATGGCTGCAGTCGCTGTCCACAGTGATTTTGGAGCCCGAGAAAATGAAGTCTATCATTGTTTCCATTTCCAACCCCCCCCCACCCCCGCATATATTTGCCATGAATTGATGGGACTAGATGCCGTGATCTTTTTCTGAATGTTGAGTTTCAAGCCAGCTCTTTCACTCTCCTCTTTCACCTTCATCAAGAGGCTCTTTAGTTCTTCTACACTTTCTGTCATTAGGGTGGTATCATATGCATATCTGAGGTTATTGATATTTCTTCTGGAAATCTTTATTCCCACTTGAGCTTTATCCAGCCCAGCATTTCTCATGATATACTCTGCATATAAGTTAACCTGCCAGGCTCCTCTGTCCATGGGGATTCTCCAGGCAGGAATACTGAAGTGGGTTGCCAGTTCCTCCTCCAGGGAATCCTCCCAACCCAGGGATCAAACACGTCTCTGTTATGTCTCCTGCATTGGCAAGTGGGTTCTTTACCACTAGGGCCACCTGGCAGGCCCCTCTCACAATCTAGTCACCTTCCAAAGACCCTACTTCCTGATACCATCATATTAGGCATTGGATTTTAACATAGGAGTTGCGGGCGGGGGAAAGGGGGGAAAAACATTCAGACTATAGCAATTATTCTTGCTTTTAAAATAATTTAATCATGTATATGTATGTCTGAGCAATGTATTACTTAGTTTTCTTTGTGAACCTTATAAAAGTGATATTCTGTATATAGCTTTCTGCCACCTGCTTTTTTTACCCAGTGTTATGTTTCTGATTCATCCTAAGATTATGTTCTAAGATTCATATGCTGTTGCATATGGCTGAAGCAGGGCTTTATGACCTACTTTTTCCACTCATTCTTGTGTTTCTAAGCTACATCCTTGTTGCTGTGTATCTGAGTGACCTTGGGCTTTCTCCCCAAGCCAGAGTTTTATTACTTTAAAATATAAACAATAATAATAACTACTATGCAGGACTGTTGTGAGAACCAATAAATTATTGTTTTCCCTCCTTCTAAAAACAAAGTCTTCTTATAGTTTAGTGTTTTTTCCTTGTAGGAGCCCTGACTTTTTCCCTCTGGGATTTTTAAGGTCTTCACTATCACACCAATTCATTATCCCAGTATGTCTAGGTGTGGATTTCTCTTTATTTTTTTTTAAAGCTTTATTTATAGAAATATTTATTTATTTACTTGGTTGTGTTGGGTCTTAGTTGCGTCGTGTGGATATTTCCTTGAAGGGCTCAGTGGCTCAGTAGTTGCCCTGCATGGGCTCAGTTACCCCAGGGCATGCGGAATCTTAGTTCCCTGACCAGGGTTCAGACCTGCGTCCTCTGATTTGAAAGGTGGATTCTTAACCACTGGACCACCAGGGAAGTCCCGGATTTATCTTTATTTATCATGCTTGATCTATGCTGTGCTTTATCTACAGATTTGTCTTTAATCAGTTCAGGATAATTCTTGGCCATTATCTTTTTCAATATTGCCTTTCTCCTAGTCTCTCTATTCTTTTCTTCTAGAACTTTGAATAGACGTATATTGAACCTTGTTCTAGCCTTTCTTTTAAGTCCTCTCATATTTTCTGTCTCCTATGCTCTCTGTGCTGTATTCTAAGTACTTTACTCAGATATGGTTTCCAGGTTATTAATACTGTATTTAGCTGTTTTTGTTCTGTTTTTAACACATTCACTGAGTTGTTAATTTCTCCTATTGGCCAAAAAGTTCTGCTTTTTAACTAATCATTCTGGTCATTTTAATAGTCTCTTGTCTCTTAATCTGTTTAATCCCATATTTGATTTCTTTAAATGGCTCATAAAACATTATTTGTAAATGACAATTCCAGTTCCTGCTCTTCAGTTCTTATAAATTTATATTTTGTTTTTTTTTTTCTGTTGATCCTAACTCATGGTGGTTTATGCGTTGGTGATTTTTTTTTTAATTGACAGCTCATATTTTATTGAACTTAAGTTATGGAAACCCAAGGACCCAAATTGGGAGGGAATTTCCTCCAGAGAGTACTTGCATTTGATTCTGAGGGGGTGGTCTGGGAAGCAGTTGATCAGGGATCTCTGAGGCTCCTCTCACAGAACCAGGCTCAAAGGAGGGATCTCAGGTGTAGTTCTGACACCTTGCCGTGCGCCTTCACGCGTCGTCTCCTCGTCCGGGGCTGCTGCTGGCACTTGACCATGGGAGCTCTGGCTCTTAACGTTTGCTTATTGCCTCCTGTTCTTGTCTGAGCTCACTTTTGTTTCTCCCTCTTTGACCTCTTTCATGAAACCCCAGAAAAACTTTCAAATGCTTTTTAGTTTTGATTCAAATCAGGTTTAATTCTCTCATAGCTGATGGCCCTTCAGCTTATTTAGCTTTCCTTGTTGCCAGAAATAGATGTCTATATACAACGTTTCTAGCTGAGTAACAATTCTTGGATGAAAGATGTGGAGGATTCTTACATTAGTATAATATTAAGCCTCTCCTTTCACTAAAGTCCCTGTCACAGAACTTAAGTTCTGTGCAGAGGAATACTCAGTTGAAAGACTTGCTCTTTGGTGATCCAGTGGTTAAGAATTTGCCTACCAACGCAGGGGACATGGGTTCAGTCCCTGGTCCAGGAAGATTCCGTATGCCAATAAGCAGAAGATTCGTAGGCAAATAAGCCTATGAGCCACAACTACTGAGCCGGAGGGCTCTAGACCCTGCGCTGTGCAATAAACCAGCACAGTGAGAAGCCTGGGCACCACAATTGGAGAGTAGCCCCCACTTGCCACCACTAGAGAAAGTCCATGCGCAGCAGCAAAGACCCAGTGCAGCCAAAAATAAAAAGAAAGAAAGCATACATGTGAATTATTATCTGTGTTGAGAAAAATCACTTATCCTGGATAAATTATTTAACCTCTCTGTTTCCATCTGTTGTACTATCAAATGGGGACATACTTACTACTGTGTGTGTGAACTCAGTTGTGTCCAACTCACTGCGATACCGTGGACTGTAGCCTGCCAGGCTCCTCTGTCCTTGGGATTTCCTAGGCAAGGATACTGGAGTGGGTTGCCATTTCCTCCTCCAGGGGATCTTCCCGACCCAGGGATCTCACCCGTGTTTCTTGGGTCTCCTGCATTGGTAGACGGGTTCCTTACGGCTAGTGCCACCTAGGAAGCCCCAGGAATGGGATTAGTATTTACCATCGCACAGTGTGCTAGTCACTCAGTCGTGTCCGACTCTTTGCAATGGACTGAGGCCCACCAGGGTCCTCTGTCCATGAAATTCAACAAGCAAGAGTACTGGAGTGTGTTGCTGTTCCCTTCTCCAGGGGATCTTCCTGACCCAGGGATCAAATCTAGGTCTTCTGCATTGCAGGCAGATTTTTACCATCTGAGCCACCAGGGAAGCCACTTACCACCATATCTTCCCACAAGTTGTAAGGAGAAAATGAGACTCTGTGTTAAAAAACAAACAACAACAACAAAATAAAACCTTAAAAAATCATGAAGTAAGAAACAAAATACAGTGTTAATAATAGTAACTACCATTTATTGAGCACTTCTTATGTTTAGCAATTTGCTAAGCTCTTTATAAAACTCTCATTGGCACCTTACAGCAACCCAATAAAATGGGTGCTAATATCCTCAGGTAAGAGTTGAGGACATTAAGACTCAGAAAAACTAGAAGTATGAGATGATGGTACTGTTATTTAGGCGCTCCTTATTTTCATCATGAAATGATCCAGTTCAAAAAGAGAGCAGATAATTCCTCAAGGTAAGTTAAGCACTGCCATATCTCAATTTTCTGGACTGTTTTCCTCTCAAATAATGAGAAGTATTTTGCAAGGATGCATGCCCATCGAGATGCCTGCAATGTTAAAACTTTCTGCCTGAAGAAGTGATGTATTTTTGATAAAAGCAACTTAAGCGATGAAGACTCCATTGCAATTTGTACAGCTGTGTAATCGACACTACTAAAAGGCAAGTTAATATATTATTCTACTCACAGAACAGCAGTTTGATTCCTATGACTTCTTGGCACATCTGTTTGGGATATAAATCCTAAGCAGACTGAGCAGTCACTTTCTAAATCTTCAAAATGCTTTACTAAGCAAAGTCTTTAGTGTGGTTAAGGGGAAAAAAAATTAATGGACTCCCAAGTGAATGGAGTAGTCTCACTCACAGCAGAGTGTTTAGGGTAGGTGCAGGCAGACTGGGAGGTTGAGGAAGGTGCAGTCTGAGGTAGAGCATGGCACACAAGCCTAAAAGCACCAGAAGGCGAACTCTCTTGCCAACTTGAGATAATTAATGAAAATGGGTTGCCCATGTTTGCAACATGTTTAATTTTTCTTATTGGCAAGAGTTCAAATTATATGTTAAGTGGGTTTGATTAGAGATGCCAGTTATTACTGGCCTTCTCAGATCAGTTTCTAATAAAATCCCTATCCACTGACCTTGCTGAGTGGACCACATGACCGTGACCATGGCTACTTGCACACCTGACCATAATCTATATCCAGTGACATATGCCTCATGTACTTTGGTTTACAAGGAGAGAAAAAGTGAAATCTGCTCTCTCGGGAACCGACAATAAGAGACACAGAAGAAAGCTGCAATATTGGTGTATCCTGGAACTGGAAGGCCATCAGAGTCCAGAGGCTAGAGTGGCCACTTTTGTAGACAGGTACAAAAAGTCAGTGAAGAAGGCTGGTCTAGAGAGAGTGGTGCTGATTCACTGGGAGGTCAAAAAGCCCTGAGAGATGATGAAGTATCCGTTCCTTACTGTAGCTATGTTGCAGTTCCGCTGTACAGGCCTCTTCCTGAGGCCTTGTGGTTCAATTTACTTAAAATTTAGTGAATATATATGTTTTTTTCTATTGTTATTCAGTTGCTAAGTCGTATCTGACTCTTTCCAACCCTATGGACTGCAGTACGCCAGACTTCCCTGTTCTTCACTATCTCCCAGAGTTTGCTGGAACTCATGTCCATTGAGTCGGTGATGCCATCCAACCATCTCCTCTTCTGTTACCCCCTTATCCTCCTGCCCTCTATCTTTCCCAGCATCAGGGTCTTTTCCAATGAGTCAGTTCTTTGCATCAGGTGACCAGAGTATTAGATCTTCTATAATCCCTCCTTTCAACCTGTGTCTTAGTGATGACTAATTTATCTTTAGTAACTTGACTCAATCTCTGTTTGTTGTAACCAAACCAACCCAGTGTGGATCAGACATCACTATTCTGTTTAATGCTGCTCTGGGTGTTTATACCTAGACGATCTTCAAAAGTACCCTACTTGTTTCCTGTTTAAATAGGACTCCTGCATTGCAAGTGGCAGAAAGCCACATCAAGCTGACTGGAAAGGGGGGATTTTTATAGGAATAACTGGAGTATCTGATGAAACAACCTAAGTCTGGAGAAGAACAAGGATGCTCCTGAGCCTCAGGGACAACGAACCAAGGACTCAAGCCCTGTAGGAACTCTAGCTCTACTTCTTATGTCTGCCTCTTTCCTTTTTAAAATTCTCTCTCCTTGCTGCAGACTAAGGTCCTCTACGTGATAGAAAGCATATCCTCCGAGCATCCCAGTTGTGTGCAGAGCTATACGGTTTAGTGATTAAGGAGCATGGGCCCCAAGTCAGATGTGATCGTTTTGAATCCAAACTTAGCCGTCAACTAGCAGGGAGGTTTTTTGTTTTTGTTTTTTAACTTTTATGTTTTTAAAAAGTTGTTTATTTATTTATTTTGGCTGTGCTGGGTGTTATGTTGCAGCACATGGGCTTTCTCTAGGTGCATTAAGCAGGGGCTCCTCTCTAGTTGTGGTGCTCAGACTTCTCATTGCGGTGGCTTCTCTTGTTGCAGAGCACAGGCTCTGCACGAGGGCTCAGCAGTTTTGGCTCGTGCGCTCTAGAGCGTAGGCTTGGTAGTTGTGGCTCACAGGCTTAGTTGCTCCATGGCATGTGGGATCTTAGTTCCTGGAATAGGGACTGAACCCATGAGGACAGGTGGATTTTTCCACCAGGGAAGTCCCTAGCAGGGAGATCTTGACCTTTAAGCTTAACCTTGACTTCTGCATAACCTCTCTAAGCCTCTGTTTCCTCCTCTGTAAAATAGAGATTAAAAATAGGTACCCATCTCCCAACATTGTTGTGAAGATTATGTCTGATAATGTATGTAAAGCATTTAGCGCAGCATCTGGCACTCAATTAAGTTAGTTCTTATTATTACTTCCCTGCCAAGTGCAAAACCAGAAAAGGCTTTTCCTGAAGGTAGATCTTAGCATCTGATACAAATACATTTACAGGAAAAAGAAAGACAGGGTCTTTGGTAAATTTCTCCATCAGCAAGTTGCCGGAGGTTGAGCTGCAAGGGACCAATCAGAAGTAAGGTTTGCCAAGATCTGACAGTAGATTCTAAAAGCAGCTCTTTTTAACTGTCACTGGAGGGCCCTAACAGGCCCAGGGATTCTCAAGTAGGACCTCGCTCTGAAACTCGCTGACAGCCAAGGCGCAGTCATCCATGACCACCGGAGGGTGCCAGATCGTCAGCACAGGGAGCGGGCCCAGGCAATTTGGCTGACCTCGGAGACTATTCTTGGAGAATGAACTGAGAGAAGGAAAGAGGGCCAATAAAGAAGTGTGTGCCTCACTGGCTTGTTGGGGGCATCATGCCAGCTGAGACTCTGGAAACGTGAGCCAGGAAAACCCAGAGCCTCAGGAAATCTCTGCACGAGCTTGGACTGAGTTGAAGACTCACACAACCAAGCCTCAAAGAGAACAGGCTGGAAACCCAGGAAACTGTTGAAACATCACGACAAGAGGATTGTGAGAGATAAGAGTCAGATTTGAATTGAAGAGCCTTCAGAGAAGGCAAAGACCAAGATCAAGATCAAGATGGAGCCTGAAGATGTGACCTAAGGCAAAGTCAATGGAGGGCAGGAGCATCTAGGCTGCTGTCTGAGTGGGGAATGTGGAAACTCTCAAACCAGTTCAGGCTGAACTGTCAGAATGATTATTTCAGTCTTAATAAATGCTGCTAATTAGTTCAATCATGCTCCAAGATTATAAATATTAAAACACAAAGTTATCTAATATATAATTATCTAATATATGGGCTTCCCAGGTGGCGCTAGGGGTAAAGAACTCATCTGCCAGTACATGAGTAGTAAGAGACAGGGGTTCAATCCCTGGGTCAAGAAGATCCCCTGGAGGAGGTTATGGGAACCCACTCCAGTATTCTTGACTGGAGAATCTGTGGACAAAGGAGCCTGGCGGGCTACAGTCCATAGGATTGCAAAGAGTCGGACACGACTGAAGCAACTTTGTGCTCCATGAGAAAATTCATTTTAGGGTACAGCTGTAGAAAAAATAAAAGGGCAGCTAGTCAGCAGTCCAGAGGCAATTTAAAAGACAACATTTATTGGGCTTCAAAAATATGAGAAAGATAGAAAAGTATAAGTAAAACAAAAATGATTTGTACTCCCTCAATGGCACCCCACTCTAGTACTCTTGCCTGGAAAATCCCATGGGCGGAGGAGCCTGGTAGGCTGCAGTCCATGGGGTCGCTAAGAGTCAGACATGACTGAGCAACTTCACGTTCACTTTTCACTTTCATGCATTGGAGAAGGAAATGGCAACCCACTCCAGTGTTCTTGCCTGGAGAATCCCAGGGGTAGGGGAGCCTGGAGGGCTGCCATCTATGGGGTCCCACAGAGTCGCACACGACTGAAGTGATTTAGCAGCAGCAGCAGCAATTTTAGTTGGTCGTTTAGTCTTATTTTAAATACATACTTTATGAGTATATTCATTTTGATATTCTGCCTTTTACACCTACCATCAGTTTACAAGTTTCTTTCTGTGTAACAAAATTATTCTTAATGACTGCATATGGGAGCCATGAATTTCATGTGGATGCACCATAAATTACTTTTACACACGGTCACTCTTACTGAATATTTAGATTGTTTTCAATTATAAATTATGCTATGATGGATATGTTTTGTGCATAAAACTGTGTTCACATTTCTGATTATTTCCTTAGAAGCGATTCTGGAAAATAGAGTTATTGGTTCAAAGAGCCTGAGTGTTTTAAGTCTCTTGCTATATAAGGTCAGATTGTTTTACAGACATTTTGGCCAAATCTATATTATCTCTACATTCTCACCAGCACTGAATGTTGTTTACTTAAGTATTAATAATATGATCTTTGATTAACAATACTGATAGAACTGTAAAGTTTAAAATATTTTTAGTCATTTGAATCAATATTACATCTGTCATGAATTATCTGTTTGTGTCTTATATTTATTCTTCTAAATTTGGAAAGACTTCCCTGGCAGTCCAGTTAAGACTCCCCTTCCATGGCAGCGGGCTTGGACTTGATCCCTGGATGGGGAACTAAGATCCCACAAGTCACATGATGCAACTGAAAAGGAAAAGAGAAACAACAAATATTTGGATCACAGTGTTCTTAGGATTTTCCAGGCAGGAGTACTGGAGTGGGGTGCCATTGCCTTCTGCAAATAAAACATAATAAAGAGTTTAAGAGACCTCCCTGGTGGTCCAGTGGTTAAAAATCTGTGCTTCCAATGCAATGGGTGCAGGTTCTATCTTTGGTTGGGAAACTAGACATAAATTGCAAAACATAAAGGCAACAAATTTTAACTGTAGGAGCAAAATCTGTATTTAAAAAATATAAATAAATAAAAAATTTTAAAAATAAATACTTTAAAGTATGTTTACCTTTTGTCCTATTAACAATTGGCATCTATTTTTATTGTGACACCTTGCTTTATTTCTTTTATTTAATTGAATTTATTTGTTAATTTGGCATTTCATCCATTGATTTAATTTCTATTGTGAAACCTTGCTTAGAGAAGTTATTCCTTCTATTTAATTGAATTTATTTGTTAATTTGGCATTTCATCTATTGATTTAATGATTATAAAGTTTTTCCTTATCTAAGAGATGAGGTGAATATTCTCATCTTTTCATCTTATTGTATTTTCATTTAGTATTTTAAGATTTTATCTTATATTTAACACTTGAAATTAGCAGGATTTCCTTTTGAGAAGTGATGTAAGGTGAGACTCAGTGTACCTTGTGTGGTGTGTGTGTGTGTGTGTGTTATTCTCTCAGTCGTGTCTGACTCATGCAACCCCATGGACTGTAACCCGCCAGGTTCCTATGTCCATGGAATTCTTCAGGCAAGAATACTGGAGTGGACTGCTCTTCCCTTCTCCAGGGGATCTTCCCCACTGAAAGACTGAACCCAGGCCTCCCACATTGCAGGCAGATTCTTTACCATCTGACCTGATAGTAAAGCAAAGTACTTGTGACAGGGCTCTCTTCTTGTGAAACACAGCCGCTGGTCCTGGTGAAGGAGCTTCATGGCATTCGGGGTCTCCCTGGTTTATTCCATGACTTACTCCCTTAGTTCCAAGAGCATCAGACACTGAATTGCTTCTGTGAGTTGTAGCCGCAGGAGGATTTCCAAAGTTTTCTCTGCTCCCTGGTACTTTGAAGTAGGGAACCCATTGGGCTGTTTCACTCCCTAGTTTATAAGAGATAGTAAAATCAGAATACTCAGAGAAAGAGGTTCATTTGGATCTGTCTCAGCTGCTCCAGGCTCCAGTGGTCCAAGCACATTTTCAGAGGATACTGGATACCTGTATCCAGCTTGAAGGTTTCAAACCTCTGAGGTAGCAGTGATAATGATTCCCATTCTTAAATCAGATAGTTGATATTCCATATGCATTGATTGCTGCCAGAGCCATGGCTCTCTTCTATTTGGGAAACATGGCCCTCACAGCATTTTTTAAAAATGTATTTATTTAGTCTATGGTGGGTCTTTTGTTGCTCTCGGGCTTTCTCTATTGTGGCGAGCGGGGTACTCTAGTTGCAGCGTGCGGGCTTATCACTGTCGCGGCCCCTCGTGTGGAGCACAGTCTCCAGCGCATGTGCAGACTTTGGGAGCTGTGGCTTGCAGGCTCAGTGGTGCAGCTTGTGGCCTAGGGCTTGGGCTCAGTTGTCACTTCACTTTCAGAGGCATTGGCTTCAATGGTGTAGAGCTGTTTGGATCATGGTAAATCAAAGTTGGGGAGGAGACAAGCAAGTCCTTAACTGCTAGAATGCTTTATCTAACTCTGGATCCGAGGGAAACTTTTTCTACCTTTTAAGAAGGTTAATTTTGGTCCAGGAAAGGCAGAGGCCTGTGAGAACTCCAGGAACAACTCAATACCTTTGGTGAACCCAGCTGAGTAGAAAGTACAAGGCTACCACATGGACATCCATGGGGATCTCTAACACAATTCTTGGAGTTGGCCTGGAGTTAGTCAGCCTGCTACTGCCAGTGGTCAAAGAATCTGGTTTGCGGGCTTATGTCAGATTGGGGAAGTATCTCATGAGATTCTGCAGAAAGAGCATGACCTCCAGGAAGTCATACAAGTTGCTGTTTATAAATGACTAAGACAACGCATAGGCAACATAGCGATGCCACGTATTTAAGACTTAATCATGGGCAGTCTTTCTTTCACTTTTCTTCCTTCCAGATCAGGGAGAAGTTGCAGGTTCCTTAAAAGTTTTCGTTTTGTAAAGACCTATGCCGGATGTCAGAGATCAGTAGGAGCAGTTAGTGATCTCAGATAGATGATTTGTAGAAGTTGTGGTAATTCTACAGAGGCACAATTCCCTGTTTATTACAAAAGATGCTGGGACTGAGATGAAGGAGGCAACAAGACTGATGAAACTGTCACAAAAGGGAGGTGGCCAGTTACACCTGCTAACTGAAGGTCTCTGACTCTAACTCTGAAGGACACCGGATCTGTTGAATGGTCCCACTTACGTTACAGTAAGGAGGTTCTTATATTTCTGTATCTAAAAACCACCTTCCTGGGACTTCCCTGGTGGTCCAGGGGCTAAGATTCTGTGCTTCCAATGTAGGAGGCCTGGGGAAATACCTGATTAGGGTGCTAGATCCCACATGCCACAACCAAGAGTTCACGTGCCTCAACTAAAAGATCCGGCATGCGGCAACTAAGACAGGGCCCAGCCAAATAAATACATAAATACTTTTAAGAATTAATAAGAACAGTAAAGCCACTTCCCTGGAAGTCTCGTGCTTATCCAGAATTCTGGAAACTGAGATCATGGGTGAGATCTGACTTGGCTGGGAGCTGATGTAATGGGAGCACAGGCTATAATGATGGCAGAAATATGACAGTGGGGAGAGGGAGTGGGTTTTCTGAGACGTGGTAGGGTCATAGGCTTCCAGTCAGAGCCGGAGATCCAGGGACAACATGTACATCGAGTGTCCCCAGTTCCTATCCATGCTGCAGTGGCCTTATATCAGGCGGGAGAGAGACCAGCTAGACCAGAGAAAGCTGTCTGACCCCCTTGAATCCACCGCTGTTTCTTCTTCTTCTTTTTAATGTGGCTGGTTCTGGCTTTTGATATAATTTTTATTTATTTATTTATTGGCCGTGCTGGGTCTTCATTGCTGCACTTGGGTTTTCTCTAGTTGCGGTGAGCAGGGGCTACTCTTCACTTTGGAGTGCGGGCTTGTCGTTGAAACGGCTTCTCTCGTTGCGGAGCACAGGTTCTAGGTGTGCCGGCTTCAGCAGTTGCAACTTGCAGGCTCGAGAGCATGGGCTCAGTAACTGTGGCACATGAGCTTAGTTGCCCTGCAGCATATGGAATCTTCCTGGACCAGGGAGCGAACCCGTGTCCCCTGCATTAGCAGATAGATTCTTAACCACTGGACTACCAGGGAAGGCCTCCATCTTTGTTTCAACCTGAAGACTGTAACCCACAAACCTGTGTTCCACTGACATGTGAAACATCCCTTTGTGAGCCTAAAAACTAGACTGAGGTCCAATAGGCTCTATAGTGGGATGAATGGGACCTATTTGAACCAGGCTCAATAATAAAGTAGCCTGCTCTGTTTTAGACAAACCCAGCCACCCCGCCTGCTAGTTGTGAAACAAATAGAAAACATCAACTAGTTGAGTTGAAACATAGACCTCACTTTATTTGGCCAACTGTTTGGTTTAATTAACAGACACATGTCCAGACACACTTTGTCTCAGTTATTTTTAATTTAATGATGAATCTTAATTCAGCCCTTTTAAAGGAATGGCACTGCAACTTGCCTGTTATCCTAAACACCTTTCTATTAATGTAAATAAATATATTTATTTCTATAAATAAGTGAGATAAAAGCCATGGTTACTACTGAATACCACTATTTTAATTATTATGTCACCATGATATATAGCATAGTGCGAAGTTGGTAATTGGTAACCTGCTCCCAGGATAATGTTTCTTTGTTTTGTTTTGGGGGTTTTTGTTGGTTTACTTTTTAGCTGCACTGGGTCTTTCATGCAGCATATGGGCTCTTCACTGCTGCACGCAGGGCTGCTCTTTAGTTTCAGCACACGGACTAGAGCACTCAGGCTTCAGTCGTCGTGGCGCTCGGGCTTAGCTGTCCCACAGCATGTGGGACCTTTGTTCCCGGAACCAGGATTGAACCCATGTCAGTTCATGGGGTCGCAAAGACTCAGACACAACTGAGCGACTTTCACTCCCACTCCACTCCAACATTGGCAGGCAGATTCTTAACCACTGAACCAGCAGGGAAGTCCCGGGACAATGTTTATGTTAGCCTTCTCTTTATCCACTCACCTTGGCCTTCTGAGGTAAAGTAGAGCCCATTACTTCTCAATGACCCGAATCATCATTTTTGTAGGTAGGGATGACACCCCTCTAAGCCCCGCCAGTCCACCGTTGCTCTAGTCTTGAGCGCCCCACTTGCTCTCCGTCAGTGGCTTCTGCAGCTCTCCCAGGGTCAAATTTGAATCCTCAGCACTTCTGGTTGCCAGAACCACCATGTGACATTGTCTTCTACCACTGAGACTGGGATTTTTTATTTTTTGTGGTTAGCACTTTCTTTAATAATGTATGACCATGTATAGGGTCTCACCCAGCTCTGCCACACAAGTGGACTCACAGGTGAGCCCCTGTGTTCCAGTGCAGATTTTTTGGAGGTGGAGCAAGATGCCAAGATGGCCACCATCTAAGGACAGGTGGGAAGTCCCCACAGGCCTGGCTTGGCTGATGTGCAGCTGGACGGGCCCATCCCGAAGGCACGATTGGCCTGACCCAAAGACCGAGGTGGTGCAGACGATGAGGCAGGCGGTTCAGCAGCGATGCAGCCCGCACAGGTGCACTGTGTGCGTGCCTAGACGTATGCCTCCTAGTGCCTCTTATCAAACCCACTTCGATTGAATGGCAATCCCTGCTTCTCCTCTGTGGGGCTGGAACTTGAGATGTAATAAAAAGGTTTCCTACAATTGCAACTTTTATAGCCAGCAGGCAAGATGTTTTGCCTACAGAGAAATGATAGCTCTGTTTTTAGACCCTCAAAATACCATATGGGCCCTTCAGTCTTCAGTGAGCTCCCCAAGTGAGACTGTTTGAGGGCACCCCTCTGTATCGCACTCAGGAATCTCTCACACTACTTCTCTGATGAAATGACGACTCAGGGTGTCTATCCAGAGATGTGCAAGTGAGGTCCCTAGTGTGACAGAGTTTAAGTGTTGGCTTGTGATATGGTATGCAAATATGTGTTAGTCGCTCAGTCGTGTCTGACTCTTTGCGACCCCATGGTCTGTAGCCCCCCAGGCTCCTCTGTCCATGGAATTCTCCAGGCAAGAATATTGGAGTAGGTTGCCATTCCCTTCTCCAGGGGATCTTCCCCACCCAGGGATCGAACCCAGGTCTCCCGCATCGCAGGCAGATTCTTTACCATCTGAGCCACCAGGGACACTAGTACAAATATGAGGCTCCATATTGTGCTTGGGAGGCTTCCCTGGTAGCTCCGCTGGTAAAGAATCCACCTGTAATTTGGGAGACCTGGGTTCGATCCCTGGGTCGGAAAGATCCCCTGAAGGAGGGCAAGGCAACCCACTCCAGTATTCTTGCCTGGGGAATCTCCATGGGCAGAGGAGCCTGGCGGGCTACGGTCCACGGGGTCACAAAGAGTCACAGCTGAGCAACTGCAGCACTGTGCAGGATACGTGGTGGGGGCTGGGACCGTTTCAGTGGAGATGAATTACTATAGAAAGAGACTAATCTACCCTCCACCACATATGGGGCCATTGTGATAAGATTCAGCACTGTGGGAATAAGGTCAAGAGCCCCGAGGACTCCCAGGGCTGAGGCATATGTTACTGGTACTAGAACTTTAAATGCACTTTCACGTAGAAGTACCGTTACTAAATAAATGGTGGTCAGAGTCTTTAGCATTATTAGTACAATATTTAGGTACATTAGGGTTCTGTACGTTTTTGTGGACTGGCCTTGGGGCAGAGACACAATTTGTAATATTGTTTCTATAGGAAAACTTGTTCCCAGTTCCAGACAACAACCCAACAAATAAACTAATAAGCTGGGAATTGCATATTTTGAGGCTTTTCACTGGTAAACACAGTAGATTCATAAGGCTTTTGTGAACCTACAGCCTGTGGTCTCAGATATTGGCTCTGAGCCCAGAAGCCCTCTTCTGACCCACTGTCCTCTCTCTGCTGACCATTGTGATTGAATTCCTCATAGCCTCAAGAGTCCATCAGCCAGTGTTGTCCCTGTCCTCAGACCCACCTGCAGGCATTCCATTAAGTCAAAGCTGAGTACAGTTGGCCCCCGTATGGACCAGTTCTGCGTCCGAGAATACAGAGGCCTACTATGGGACTCCAGCATCCATGGATTTTGATATCGGCAGAGGGGCTTGAAAGCAGTTCTCCCACAAATACTGAGGGCTGACTGTGCCTTTAATCCTAAAATTTTTAATGAAAATATTTCAGAATTACAAGAAGGTAAAAAGAATAATGCACCCTGATGTACCCATCTCAGAAACAAAGTATCGCCTGTAGCAGGGGTCCCACTTGCTGGGATCTAATGCCTGGTGATCTGAGGTGAGGCTGATGTCATAATAATAAAGTGCACAAGAAATGTAATGTGCTTGAGGGCTTCCCTGGTGGCTCAGTGGTAAAGAATCCACCTGCCAGTGCAGGAGACGCGGGTTCGATCCCTGATCCTGGAAGATCCCACATGCCACGGAGTTACGAAGCCCGTGCACCTCAACTGTTGAGCCGGTGCTCATAGAGCCAGGGAACCGCAAATACAGAGCCCATGTGCTGTAACTACTGAAGCCCGTGTGCTCGAAAGCCTGTGCTCCACAACGAGAGAAGCCACCAAATGAGAAGCCCATTCACTTCACCTAGAGAGTAGCCCCTGCTTGCCCCAAATAGAGAAAAGCCCATGCAACAACAAAGACCTAGCACAGCCAGAAGTATATAAATAAATAAAATAAAATTATAAAACCATGTAATGCACTTGAATCATCCCAAAATCATCCGCCTCTCCACCCACCGAGGTCCATGGAAAAATTGTCTTCCACGAAACCGGTCCCTGGTAACAAAAAGTTTGGGGACTGCTGACCTATATAGGTGAAGCCCCTGTAGCCTGTCTCTGGTCTCATCTTATCCTGGTCCTAATCCAAGTATTTGGGGACTCAAGCCCTGTTGTAAAGGTCTCAATTTTAGGAGGTGGAGAAAACAGTCATTATGTGTGAGGCTCATGTGTCAGAAGGAGGCAGGGAAGGCAGTCCAGGAAGAATCAGTATATGGTGTCACATGGGCTAGATCTGTCTAGCCCAGCAGATGGTCTATGTCTGGAATCAAGGCCAGGAAATGAGTAACCATAGAAAAGGGTGGTCAAGAATGGAAAAGTCTCATCAGAGAGGCCACCCCCTCTGAGTCCAACATTTCTAGGCTCTAGGAACAGGGCAATGTTACATGAAAGTCCATTCACTCTCTCAGTCATTCATTGTTATTCATCCAATAAATCAGTCCCTGTGTCTAGATCACAAACATTAGAGGAGAGATATATAATCAAGAACAAAAAAAATGGCCCTGTTCTACAGAAACTTTGATTAAAAGAGGAGAGGACAAGGACTTCCCTGGTGGTCCAGTGGTTAAGGATCTGCCTTCCAGTGCAGGGCTCACAGGTTCCATCCCTGGTCAAGGAATTCAGATCCCACATGTTGTAGGGCAACCAAACCCACTCGCTGCTGCAACCAGAGAGCCCACATGCTGCAGCTATGAGCCTGCATGCTTTAGAACCCTTGCTCTGCAACAAGAGAAGCTCACCACTAGAGAAAGCCCATGCACAGCAATGAAGACCCAGTGTAACCAAAATAAAAAAGAAAGAAAGAATCCAGAATGTAGCTTCTTAGGGAGGGTCGTAGAGGGTTGGGTGGCACTGTGAGGATCTAAGAGATGTTCTGGAGTTTAAAGGAAGGGGATGAGAACAGCAGAGGTCAGAAATTCAGATTCAGTGGGTAAGGATGAGTCAGGTGCAGACAGAGGTCTGGAATGAAACAGTTCAGGCACTGGACCCACGGGACAACTGCCATCTTCTGCTTACAGGTCCTCCACTCTAGATACCACCTGCCTGACAAATGGACTCCAGAAACTGCACTCTAATGCTCACACTCCTCTACTTCTGCTTCTCTTTAACGCCCACCAGACATTTGTGTCCTTAGGACTGCTGTCTATTGGTGAACAAATGCTCCTACTTCCTCAGCTTCTTTTCAGGACACGTTTTGGAGGACCATTCCAGCTCATCAAGACCTTTGTCCCACCTCTCCTCCCCCATCACCGTTACTCCCCCAGCCCTGTCCGCCCTGCTGCACAGAGAGCTAGAGTTCATTTCTGTTACATGCAACGAGAGACCTCGCTGATCTCCCACCACCTTCTAGCCTGAACTGAAACCTGGCTTTCCCCTGAGGTTACCACTTCCCCTGCAGTCCTTTTCAAGTAGAAGCTATTTATTCCTCCTTGCCCCACATAGAGAGGCGCTAGCAACATTCTTCTAGCTCCTGAAGCTAGAAATTGAGCAACTTCTCCTCTCCTCTAGTATGAAAACCCTGCCCCACTGAGGTCCTGCCATTCAACTAGCCACCTTCTCTCCTGTCATCTACCAACCTGGTTACACCCTCACATTTTGTTAAATGCCTGGCTCCTTTCTTCATCCTCTGGGGAGAGATTTTGCTGACATTGTGAAACACCCACTCACTGGCCCAGCTTCTTCTTAGTTTCTCGACCTTTCAAACTCAATGTCTTCACTTCCAGTCTACTTTAGTGCCTCCTATGGCCACACCCTGTACTTTGTTACCACCGGTACAGTGCCACCATAGAAAATGCAAACTCTCTATCACTATGACTACCCATCCGGCTCTCTCCTCTGATGCAGCCTGATGAATTGAGGCCTCTACAAATTTTCAGCTATGTTTTCAGCTTATTGGGTAAACCTGTTCACTGGTTTCTCATTAGCTTTCCCTTTAGTATCCATCACTATTCTTCCCCAGCTCTACACGATGAGGTGAAACTTTATTTATTAATTTACTCATAATACTATTAAACAAATATTTATTGTGTACCTACTATGTGCTAGGCACTGTGGCTACAGCTCTACCACCGAGGAGCTCAGAGTCAAGACGGAAGCCAATCCCATGATCACGCACATAATCACAAACCAGGATAAGACCCTGGGGTGGGGGAGCAGAGCCAGGGTGTAGAACAGAGAATTTCAGGAAGAAGCAACAGAATGAGGAAATTCCCTGGTGGTCCAGTGGTTAAGACTCCATGCTTCCCTTGTAGGAGACATGGGTTTGATCCCTGGTGGAGAAATTAACATCTGACATGCCTCATAGTTTAAAAAAAAAAAAAAGAAAAGAAAAGAAAATGTATTGAACTGAATAAAAATGAAAATACAACATATCAACTTTAAAGAATTATTAACAAAAGAAGTTTGCCAGTTTAAAAAGAAACAGAATGAGTGAAACTCTGAGGCAGAATGAAGTGTGGTTTGAGGAAATGAAACAAACAAACAAAAAAAACCTATCTGGTTGGAGACGGAAAATTAGAGAGTGGTGCAAGGTGAGGCTGAGTGAGAGCAGTGACGGGGTAAGATCTGCATTTTGAAAAGACCACTGTCAAGGAGTGAATAGGTGGAGCCCAGGGGCTTTTTAGGGCAGCGAAACTGTTCTGCATGATACTGTAACAGTGGATACATGACAATATGCATTTGTCAAAACCCATTGAACTGTATCATACAAAGAGTGAATCCCAATATGAACTATGGGCTTTAATTAATAATAGTGTTTTAACATTGGGAGGCTACCCACTCCAGTATTCTTGGGCTTCCCTTGTGGCTCAGCTGGTAAAGAATCTGCCTGCAATGCGACAGACCTGGGTTTGATCTCTGGGTTGGGAAGATCCCCTGGAGAAGGGAAAGGTTTCCCACTCCAGTATTCTGGCCTGGAGAATTCCATGGACTGTAGAGTCTATGCGGTCACAAAGAGTCAGACACGACTGAACAACTTTCACTTTCATCAATTGCTAGAAGTGTATCTCACGAATGCGGGATCTTAATAATAGGGGAAACTGAGGGTAGAGTAGAAAGGGGTATAAGAGAATTCTGTGCACTATGAGCTCAGTTTTTGTAAATTGAAAACTGCTCTAAGAGATAAGACCTACTAAATAACAAAAAATAAATATAGGGAAGGAGGAAGACCACTGATAGCTTTGAGGAAAGTAGACTGCAGACAGAGGAGATGTGGGCAAATCATGAGAAAGATGTCTCAGAAGTCCAGGCAAGTCAAGACGATACCTCAGACCAGAGTGGTGATAGAGAGAAAGGAGAGAAATGGAGAGAAGAGGGTATTGACAAGACTTGGTGTTCGATTGCATATGGGTTGGGGATCAAGGGCACCTGAGATTTCTGTCTTGCCCAGCTTACTGGTTGAATGGTGTCACTTGATGATTAAATGAGACTCTAGGACTATTTTATCAACACTGTTACTATTGGCTGAGAAACCATTGAACACATAGATTCTAAGTATGCTTGTAAATGTGATGCTCAAATAAAAGTCATTTCATTGCCTGCTTTTCAGCTCTGTGATCATTCCCTGCCAGACCTTGTTTAATAGGGAAGTCATCCCATGAGTCCTGTTCTTGCTTTAACTGTTGATTGAAGTAGACAAGGTTACTTGGCTTTTTCTGGGCCTTAATATGTACAGCAGTAACACAAGAACGCTGAGCCAGATGGCCTCTAAAGGTTGGTACAGAGCTGGGATGGGGCATACCAGTGGTCTCTTACAGTCAGATTTCTTCCAGATACTGACTTGTTCTTCCTGCCTGTCTCTCCCCAACCCCTGGGGCTCCACAGTGAATGCTGATATAGCCTATTTGTTGGTCATTGTTCTGCTCCTGGCAGGGTTGCAGGTACCAGCTTCTTGATTCTGTAATTCCAGGAGTGTGACTAGGTCTGCATGAACCGCCGTAACCTCGAGCAACTGTGGACCGACATCAAATGCTTGTCTCTAAGTCAGGTTTGGGACACAATCCCAGGTGGTCCCAGAGGAACTTTAGTCCTCTGTGTGTTTCCATGTCAAAAGCAAGCCTCTCTTCTGACAGCAGAACAAATGTGCTGACATCCTGTTCCAAAAACCAAAATACACAGACTCCAAGGAACCACCAGCCCTTTCGTCAAGCTGCCTTCTGGAGAATGCTGTTACCATTCAGTACCCCTGGGTTTACCCTCTTTTCAGCCACAATAATAACATAGCACAGCACCTCTAACTGACTGAGTCATGCCAACTTTGTTGCCAACCCACAATCAACAAAGTAGGGGGCTGCCCCTCAGTCTAAATTCTCCATGTAAACTCCTATCTATGGGTTCCTACAGGGGAACTCAAGGTCATATACTATAGTTGTGGCCATGATGCCTTTGCATATCATGGCTTGTGTAAAAAAAAAAAAAATCATTGAAGAAATTCCCTGGCAGCCCAGTGGTTAAGGACTCCATACTTCCAATGCAGGGGTATGGGTTCGATCCCCAGTTGGAGAACTAAGATCTCCAAGATAAGATAAAATAAAGTGAAATACTTCATTGAGAACTGCTTAAAGTAAACACAACGACAGAAGTCTGGCATGAAAAACCAGCACTACGTTGAAACCTTTGGCTTGCATGCTCAGTCGCTTCAGTCATATCTGACTCTTTGCGACCCCATGGACTGTAGCCCGCCAGGCTCCTCTGTCCATGGGGTTCCCCAGGCAAGAATCCTGGAATGGGTTGCCATTCCCTTCACTTAGGCTCAGACTAAGGACTGTCTCAGAGAATCCAAAGACCTCGTGCTCCTGCCACTTCTTCCTGGCAGCCCTGAGAAGCACACCTTATGGAAACTATCACTGATTTATCTCTACCTTCCTGCAAGGACTGTGGCAGAGTTTCACTGTGCCTCACTCTGCTCCTGATTTGAGTGATGAACCCTGCCCTGTGTTATGTTCAGATTACTCCTGCCCTCTGCCCTGCTTCTTCCTCAGAGTCCCTGAATGAAATAAGTGCCCTCTAACTTTCCATCTCATGAATGAGAAAGCTCCCCATGGATGAAATCCTTCCACATTTAGATTACTGCTCTGGCGTGTAAGCTTATCTCCCAGTGGTAAATATGTTAATTCTATATAATGTCTGCTACACTATAATTTCTTCCTTCTGTGGAAAGCTTATTAGTTTGAGTTAAACTGCAGGTTGCTGGCCAGGCACTGTATTAATTGTCCCTGGTCAAGAGCCAACCCTGTCAACTCTGTCTGGGGGAAAGGGGAGTGGCTTAGTGATAAACATAAAAGTCTCTTGCTGCTCCTGAAGGCAGCCAGTTAGTCCACAGCGTTTCCAACAACGGATCCCAAGGCCTGGTTTGAACAAAGAAGCCGAGGCAATTAGAATACACCTGAAGCACTTCTGTGATTATCTGATTAGTGTCTGTCTTTCTGACTAAATAGTAAACTGCATGGGAGCACACAGTATGTGGTCCACAGGTATTTCGCAAATGAATGAATAAAGCTGAAAGGATTCAGAGAAGTTGGGGAAGTCAGGAGGAGACTTGAATGAGTCAGTGCTTTGACTATGTCAGGTTATGAGTAACCTAAGTTATGAGTAAGCAGAACCTGTACTGCAGAAGAGATGCACAGACTAGATGGGAAGAAAACCAGGCAGTAGTGAGTGGAGAGTGTGGCAGACACACAGCAAGTAGCTGAGTCACTTAAAAGTAAAGATTCACAAAATCTGCAGCTGAGGTCTTGGAACTGCCTTGAATCCATAGCCACCCTCCTATTCCTGTTCTTCCTGATCCTGATGGCTCATCCTTCCCTGCGTTTCCATAAATATCTATCTTTATAATAAACCATCTGTTAGTAAAGATAACTTGAGTGAACTGCCCCTTGTTGGGAGTCCCAGCTTTAGGGAGCCTGAAGATAACACATGACAGCCTAGGAATCATTATTATTTTCCCCGTGAAGCACTTTATCCCTTTCTGTGGCCATCACACATGAAAGTGTCCTGATATACTTGAATTCAGAGTAGAGACAGTTGAGGCTTAGTCTATAACTCCTGCCATCCTTATCTTATTTTTTAACCCCACATTTTAAGAATACTCTCTTATCACACTTGACCTAGGATAGCCAGATTTGCTTGGCCACATCAGCATTTTAAGGTTGAAGATTAGAGGAATTCCAGCTGAACTATTTCAAATCCTAAAAGATGATATTGTTAAAGTGCTGTACTCAATATGTCAGCAAATTTGGAAAACTCAGCAGTGGCCACAGGACTGGAGAAGGTCAGTTTTCATTCCAATCCCAAAGAAAGGCAATGCCAAAGAATGCTCAAATTACTATACAGTTGTGCTTATTTCACATGCTAGCGAGATAATGCTCAGAATCCTTCAAGCAAGCTTCAATAGTAGGTGAACCAAGGACTTCCAGATGTACAAGCTGGATTTAGAAAAGGCAGAGAAACCAGAGATCAAATTGCCAACATTTGTTAGATCATAGAAAGAGCAAGAGAATTCCAGAAAAACATCTATCTCTGCTTCATTGACTATGCTAAAGCTTTTGACTGTGTCAGATCAGATCAGATCAGATCAGTTGCTCAGTTGTGTCTGACTCTTTGCGACCCCATGAATCACAGCACGCCAGGCCTCCCTGTCCATCACCAACTCCTGGAATTCACTCAGACTCACGTCCATCGAGTCAGTGATGCCATCCAGCCATCTCATCTTCTGTCGTCCCCTTCTCCTCTTGCCCCCAATCCCTCCCAGCATCAAAGTCTTTTCCAATGAGTCAACTCTTTGCATGAGGTGGCCAAAGTACTGGAGTTTCAGCTTTAGCATCATTCCTTCCAAAGAAATCCCAGGGCTGATCTCCTTCAGAATGGACTGGTTGGATCTCCTTGCAGTCCAAGGGACTCTCAAGAGTCTTCTCCAACACCACAGTTCAAAAGCATCGATTCTTCGGCGCTCAGCCTTCTTCACAGTCCAACTCTCACATCCATACATGACCACAGGAAAACCATAGCCTTGACTAGATGAACCTTTGTTGGCAAAGTAATGTCTCTGCTTTTGAATATGCTATCTAGGTTGGTCATAACTTTCCTTCCAAGGAGTAAGCGTCTTTTAATTTCATGGCTGCAGTCACCATCTGCAGTGATTTTGAAGCCCAGAAAAATAAAGTCTGACACTGTTTCCACTGTTTACCCATCTATTTCCCATGAAGTGATGGGACCGGATGCCATGATCTTCGTTTTTTGAATGTTGAGCTTTAAGCCAACTTTTTCACTTTCCACTTTCACCTTCATCAAGAGGCTTTTTAGTTCCTCTTCACTTTCTGCCATAAGGGTGGTGTCATCTGCATATCTGAGGTTATTGATATTTCTCCCGGCAATCTTGATTCCAGCTTGTGTTTCTTCCAGTCCAGCGTTTCTCATGATGTACTCTGCATATAAATTAAATAAACAGGGTGACTGTGTGGATCACCACAAACTGGAAAATTCTTAAAGTGATAGGATTATCAGACCACCCTACCTGCCTCTTGAGAAACCAGTGTGTAGGTCAAGGAGCAACATTTAGAACCAGACATGGAATAACTTGTTAGAACCAAACATGGAACAGACATGAAACGATAGTTCAAAATTGGAAAAGGAATACAATAAGGCTGTATATTGTCACTCTGCTTATTTAACTTATATGCAGAGTACATTATGCTTAATACTAGGTTGGATGAATCACACGCTGGAATCAAGATTGCCGGGAGAAATATGAACAACCTCAGATATGCAGATGATACCACTCTAATGGCAGAAAGCAAAAAGGAACTATTAATAAAGAGCCTCTTAATGAAGGTAAAAGAGGAGAGTGAAAAAGCTGGCTTGGAACTCAACATTCAAAAAACTAAGATCATGGCATCCAATCCCATCACTTCATGGCAAATTGAAGGGGAAAAAGTGGAAACAGTGACAGATTGTATTTTGGGGGGCTTCAAAATCACTGCAGATGGTGACTGTAGCCATGAAATTAAAAGACGCTTGCTCCTTGGAAGAAAAGCCAAGACAAACCTAGACAACATACTAAAAAGCGGAGACGTTACTTGGTCGGCAAAGGTCCATCTAGTCAAAGCTATAGTTTTTCCAATAGTCCTGTACAGATGTGAGAGGTGGACCATAATGAAGGCTAAGCACTGAAGAATTGATGCTTTTGAATTGTGGTGGTGGAGAAGACTCCTGAGTCCCTTGGGCTGTAAGGAGATCAAACAAGTCAATCTTAAAGGAAATCAACATTCATTGGAAGGATGCTGAAGCTAAAGCTCCAATACTTTGGCCACGATGTGAAGAACCAACTCATTGAAAAAGACCCTGATGCTGGGAAAGATTGAAGGCAAAAGGAGAAGGGAGTGGCAGAAGATGAAATGGCTAGGTAGCATCACTGACTCAATAGACATGAATTTGAGCAAAGTCTGGGAGGTAGTGGAGGACATAACAACCTGTCATGCTACAGTCCAGGGGTTTGCAAAGAGTCAGACACAACTTAGTGACTGAACAACAACAACAACCTTGGTGTTCCAGTGGCTAAGACTCTACTCTTCCAATGCAGGGGACCCGGGTTTGATCCCTGGTCAGGGAACTAGATCCCACACACTGCAACTAAGAGTTTGTACTGCAACCAAGACCTGGCATAGCCAAATAAATAAATGCATAAATATTTTTAAAAGAGATCAGAAGGAAATAATAAGTATTATTTTGGAACAATATTTATAAGGAGTTGTGAAGATCATTTTTATTATATTATTGACAATTACTGCTTGATTATTATGAGTCATCAATTGGTTGATTGGACCACCATGCTGTCAATTATCCCCATGGTCCTGAGCTTTTAAAAGAAGATATTTATTTGACCACACTGGATCTTGACCACATGCAGAATCTTTAGTTGTGGCGTGCAGGGTCTAGTTCCCTGACCAGGGATGGAACCCAAGCCTCCTGCATTGAAGGTATGGAGTCTTAGACACTGGACCACCAGGGAAGTCCTCTGAGCCATTTCTTCTGCCTGTATATATTGGTTTTTATTGCTGCTATAACAATTTACCACACCTCTGGTGGCTTTGTTGTTGTTCAGTTGCTCAGTCATGTTCAGCTCTTTGTGACCCCAGGGACTATACAGCACATCAGGCTTCCCTGTCCTTCACTATCTCCAGGAGTTTGCTCAAACTCATGTCCACTGAGTCGATGATGCCATCCAACCATCTCATCCTCTGTTGCCCCCTTCTCCTCCCGCCCTCAATCTTTTCCAGCATCAAGGTCTTTTCCAATAAGTGTTTAGTGGTTTAAACAACAGAAACGTATTGTCTTAACAGCTCTGAACATTAGAAGTTCAACACATGCCCCTCTGGACTAACATCAAGATATCATCAGGGCTTCCTTCCTTTATGGAGGGCTTATGGAAGAATCTGTTTCCTACCCTTTTCCCACTTTATAGGATGCCTGCATTCCTTGGCTTATGGTACCCTTCTTCCATTTTCAAAGCCAGTAATGGTGAGTTGAGGCCTCTTTACATCACATCTCTCTTACCCTCCAAAGGCACATCTCCCTCTGACTTCATGTGGAAAAGGTTTGCAGCTTTTAAGAACTCACATGATTATCCTGAGCCCACCTAGATAGTCCAGAATAATCTTCCCTGGAATATAGTAATAATCTCAAGGTTGTTAACCTCAATCATATTGTTTACCAAGTGAGGTAACACATTCAAGATATTCACATGTTACAGGGATTAGGACATGGACATTTAAAAAATTACTTACTTTTATTTATTTATTCCGCTGCACTGGGTCTTAGCTGCGGCACACAGAATCTTTAGTTGTGGCATGTGCATTCCAGTTCCCTGACCCGGGATTAAACCCCGCACTGGGAGCACAGAGTCACAGCGATGGACCACCAGGGAAGTCCCAGGACACAGGCGTTGTTGTTGTTGTTCTGTTGATTCATTTTTTTTTCTCTCTCTCTCTTTTCTTTATTTTAATTGGAGGCTAATTGCTTTACAATATTGTGGTGGTTTTTGCCATACATTCACATGAATCAGCCATGGGTGTACATTTGTTCCCCATCCTGACCCTCCCTCCCACCTCCCTCACCATCCCATCCCTCAGGGTCATCCCAGTGCACCAGCCCTGAGCACCCTGTCTCATGCATTGAACCTGGACTGGCGATCTATTTCACATATGATAATATACATGTTTCAATGCTATTCTCTCAAACCATCCCACCCTCTCCTTCTCCCACAGAGTCCAAAAGTCTGTTCTTTATATCTGTGTCTCTTTTGCTGTCTTGCATATAGGGTCATCGTTACCATCTTTCTAAATTCCATATATATGCCTTACTATACTGTATTGGTGTTTTTCTTTCTGACTTACTTTGCTCTGTATAATAGGCTTCAATTTCATCCACCTCATTAGAACTGATTCAAATGTATTATTTTTAATGGCTGAGTAATACTCCATTGTGTAAATGTACCATAGCTTTCTTATCCATTCGTCTGCCGATGGACATCTAGGTTGCTACAATTATTCTGCAGTTACACACTGTAGTTACATATTCTTTTATGCTTTATTATCTCCATTTTATAGTTGGAGAAACAAAGTGGTTAAATAATTTGTGCAATGTAGCTGTTAAGTGGTAAAACTGAAATTCAAACTAAATTTTTCAGACATGAAAACCCATGCACTTCCACTATATCACTTGGCCTTCCAAATTTTCTGTGGAACTTAGCTTGTCCACATAAAAATTGATACACCACCACCTTGATTCTTTCAGGGGTTTTAAGACTGACTTTTCTGGACTCTTTAAAGATATACTTGGTGTTACACATCTTTAAAAAAACATGTTTCTAGACAATACCTTCTCTATTTCTCCACTGAAGTATAAAACCAGGAAAACTACTAAACACACTAAGTATTTCCCTCAGAAAGAGATCATGGATACTTCTGCCAATTAAACAGGAAGGTTGTGGACCTGAGGACTGCCCATGGAGATTTACTGATCAGATTCATGGTTCAATCAAGTGTTCTCTCTCTCTTTTTTTAAATATTTATTTGGCCACTTCCGGTCTTAATTTCAGCAGTAGAATCTTCAAACTTCGTTGTGCTATCCAGGATCTTTAGTTGAAGCATGGGGAATCTATTTCCCTGAACAGGGATCAAACCCAGGCCCCCTGCATTAGGAGTGCAGAGTCTTAGCCACTGGACCACCAGGGAAGTCCCTAAGTCCTCTCTTTCCATCAGTGACACTCAGATACACCTGCCTGTAAGAAGCCAGTGAAGGCGGCGCTGAAATACTTTTTCAGACAGCTCTGTCAAGTCTCACCCTCACTCTTAACCTTGCAGTCACTATGACCAGCAAGATTACAGACCAGGCTCACTGCAGATGCTTCTCACTAAGGTGGGAGATCTCTAATGGCTGCTGAGGCTCAGGGAGCATGTGGTCCTTCTCTGTGTGGACCCACGTGTATTGAGAGTCCTTCTCTGCCTGGTCTGAGTACTGTATGTTCTCTTTCCAACTCTGCCTTTTCCACATTTCCCGTGACCCACTGTGACACGCCAACTGTTTGACTGATCAACAGCTCTCCTCCCTGCAGAGTGTTTGCATGTACTTTGGTCATCATATCTTGTTCTGCCCTCTGATATTTATTTACTCACTCTTGATTTCTGTTGATTAATTGGCCTTTGTCTTATTGCTGCTCAAACCCGTGGCATTTCTTGTTGCTGCCTTGTTCTCTCATACACTCAGCCTGCTGCCACATTCAACATGAAGGCTGTTTCCTTCAGAATTCTCTGTGGGTAGACTGAGCATAGGGGCTTAAGTGGTACAGTGGTAAAGAATCCACCTGCCAAGCAGGAGATGCAGGTTCGATCCCTGGGTTTTGGAAGATCCCCTGGAGTAGGAAATGGCCACCGACTCCAGTATTCTTGCCTGGAGAATCTTGCCTGGCTTAGAAAGGTCAGGTAACTTGTCCAAAGTCTCCTCACTAGTAGATGATAGGAAGATCCAGGATTTCACCTCCATTCTGTCAGTTTCCAAAATGTAGATTTCCACTACCCTTTCTTATGGTTGTCAGTTCATATCTTAGTTTGCAACATTTTAAGAAGTGCAGTTAGTCAGTTCACTTCAGTCGCTCAGTTGAGACCAACTCTTTGCGACCCCATGGACTACAGCACGCCAGGCCTCCCTGTCCATCACCAACTCCCGTAGTTTACCCAAACTCATGTTCATTGAGTCAGTGATGCCATCCAACCATCTCATCCTCTGTTGTTCCCTTCTCCTCCTGCCTTCAACCTTTCCCAGCATCAGGGTCTTTTCAAATGACTCTGTTTTTTGTATCAGATGGGCAAAATATTGGAGTTTCAGCTTCAGCATCAGTCCTTCCAATGAACACCAAGGACTAATTTCCTTTAAGATGGACTGGTTGAATCTCCTTGCAGTCCAAGGGACTCTCAAGAGTCTTCTCCAACACCACAGTTCAAAAGCATCAATTCTTTGGCACTCAGCTTTCTTTATAGTCCAACTCTCACATCCATACATGACTACTGGAAAAACCATAGCTTTGACTAGATGGGCTTTTGTTGGCAAGGTAATGTCTCTGCTTTTTAATAAGTTATCTAGATTGGTCATAGCTTTTCTTCCAAGGAGCAAGCATCTTTTAATTTCATGGCTGCAGTCACCATCTGCAGTGATTTTGGAGCCCCCAGAAATAAAGTCTGTCACTGTTTCCATTGTTTCCCCATCTATTTGCCATGATGTGATGGGACTGGACGCCATGATCTTAGTTTTCTGAATGCTGAGTTTTGAGCCAACTTTTTCACTCTCCTCTTTCACTTTCATTAAAAGGTTCTTTAGTTCTTCTCTTTCTGCCATAAGGGTGGTATCATCTGCATATCTGCTGCTGCTGCTGCTAAGTCGCTTCAGTCGTGTCCAACTCTGTGCGACCCCATAGACGGAAGCCCACTGAGCTCCCCCATCCCTGGGATTCTCCAAGCAAGAACACTGGAGTGGGTTGCCATTTCTTTCTCCAATGCATGAAAGTGAAAAGTAAAAAGGAAGTCACTCAGTCGTGTCCGACTCTTAGCGATCCCATGGACTGCAGCCTACCAGGCTCCTCCATCCATGGTATTTTCCAGGCAAGAATACTGGAGTGGGGTGCCATTGCCTTCTCCTCTGCATATTGAGGTTATTGATATTTCTCCTGGCAATCTTGATTCCAGCCTGTGCTTCATCTGGTCCAGCATTTCTCATGGTGTACTCTGCATATAAGTTAAATAAGCAGGGTAACAATATACAGCCTTGACATACTCTTTCTCAATTTGGAACCAGTCTGTTGTTCCATGTCCAGTTCTAACTGTTGCTTCCTGACCTGCATACAGATTTCTCAGGAGGCAGGTCAGGTGGTCTGGTATTCCCATCTCTTGAAGAATTTTCCACAGTTTGTTGTGATCCACACAGTCAAAGTCTTTGGCATAGTCAATAAAGCAAAAGTAGATGTTTTTCTGGAACTCTCTTGCTTTTTTGATGATCCAACCGATGTTGGCAGTTTAATCTCTTGTCCCTCTGCCTTCTCTAAATCCAGCTTGAACATCTGGAAATTCATGGTTCATGTACGGTTGAAGCTTGGCTTGGATAATTTTGAGCATTACTTTTAGGAAAGAGAATATCAACTAGGGCCTTCCCCAGTAAAGAATTGGCCTACAATTCAGGAGATAAAGAGTTTGATCCCTGGGTGAGGAAGATCCCCTGGAGAAGGGAATGGCTGGCTACCCACTCCAGTATTTTTGCCTGGAGAATTTCATGGACAGAGGAGCCTGGCGGGCTACGGTCCATGGGGTCGCAAAGAGTTGGACATGACTGAGTATGCACGCACATAATATCAAATAGTCAGGTAAGCAGCAAGAAATACCATAGGGAAAAAAACAAACAAATGGGAATTTTGATTACCCTCTGCTGATAAGATAAAATGGAACAAAGGTGGCTGAGTAGGGTAGCATCCTAGAGAGACCCAGATAGAGTGCCCGGTCCCCTCGCTGTCCTAGAGGGGTGCCAAGGTGTGGAATCAGTATGGATAAGAAAACAAGGGGAGCCAATGAATAAGTAGAAGCAAAGAGGAAAGAAAGGACTATAGCCTGGAGGAATTCCCAGCATGGAAGCAAATACCAGTGGACTTTGTTACAAGGCTCCCATGTCAGCTTGCATGGATTTGCCAAGTACAATAACACAGTCTGAAAGGGAACAACAGACTGGAACAGAGACAGTGTATGGTGGCTTGTGCAGCAAAGAAATGATCTTGAGATCTGAAGCAACTGGCTTGCTTGGTTCTTTCTATTAAGGATCTCCCACCTCTTAGAAGGTGATGGTGACTGAAGGATTGGGGAATGGTTGATCTGGGACAGGTCAGGAGGTTGTTAGCCATGTGTGTAAATTCTCACTTGAGACAGTGGGAAATGCCCATATCATCGAAGCTAGCAGAATTGGGAAATAGTCAAGGAATCAAAATCCTGGAAGCTAGGAGAGTCTGGAGGGAAGATGCGACTGAGGGATGTCATCCAACGATCCCAGAAAGGGAGACTGCGTAGAACAGTGGAAAGTCTATAGCATTCTTGTCTAGAATAGCTAAGCCCTGTTCTTTTCTAGAACAGTTCTTTCCTAATCCATTGAGACTGTAAAGGCCCTATAAACAGCGTGTGGTTGCTCATCTCCACATTAATTTTCTACCAAATCCACTTGCCCTTATGGTTTCCATTTCTATCCCATTGAACTGTACCTAGACTCTGCTGCTCAGCATGTTTCTTTGGCCAGGTACTTCATTAAGATAATCTTCTTGGTCCTCTATTCCAGCTTCGATCCTTGACCAGATTTGCTATGACTCCATGCTCTGCAGCCTGTCTTATCCTGTCAACCTGGTTAACTCATCCCAGAACACCCCCCTGAAGCCTTCTTAGAGCTGGGCCCGCAGTGATGTTCCTTCCATTCCACCTGGGAACCTGTAGAGTGTTGCCATACCACTGACCATGCCCTGCTAAATATCGAGATGTTCAGGGACTTCCCTGGTGATCCAGTGGCTAAGACTCCACACTCCCAATAGAGGGGGCCCAGTTTTGAGCCCAGTCAGGGAACTAGATCCCATATGCTGCAGCTAAACCTAGATAGCATATTAAAAAGCAGAGACATTACTTTGCCAAGAGATGGACCTTTGGTCCATCTAGTCAAGGCTATGGTTTTTCCGGTGGTCATGTATGGATGTGAGAGTTGGACTGTGAAAAAAGCTGAGTGCTGAAGAATTGATGCTTTTGAACCGTGGTGTTGGAGAAGACTCTTGAGAGTTCCTTGGACTGCAAGGAGATCCAACCAGTCCATTCTGAAGGAGATCAGTCCTGGGATTTCTTTGGAGGGAATGATGCTGAAGCTGAAACTCCAATATTTTGGCCACCTCATGCGAAGAGTTGACTCATTGGAAAAGACTCTGATGCTGGGAGGGATTGGGGGCAGGAGGAGAAGGGGACGACAGAGGATGAGATGGCTGGATGGTATCACCAACTTGATGGACATGAGTTTGAGTGAACTCTGGGAGTTGGTGATGGACAGGGAGGCCTGGCATGCTGTGATTCATGGGGTCACAAAGAGTCGGACATGACTGAGCTACTGAACTGAACTGAAGAGTTTCTATGACATGATTTAAAAATAAAATCCCACATGCCGCAACAAAGATCCCATGTGCTGCCACTAAGACCTGGTACAGCCAAATAAATAAATAAATACTAAAAAAAGAATCATGATATTCGGTTTGGGGAAATGTTTCCATTATGGCAAAGGAATCCATAGATCTTTTAGGAAAATAGGAATAGCTAGGTTTTCCAAAATGACAAGTAATACAAGAAAACCCATTTACCCCACCGCTAACCTTGAGCATCCTTTATAATTACATTTCCTGAACGAAACAAGGAAAATTTTTCTGTCATTCACTTTATTCACAGATACCATGTATAGGAAAATACATGAATCTTAAGTGTACAGCTGGATGGATTTTTGCAAAGTGAACACACTGGTTTAATCAGTACCCAGATTAAGAAACAAAATGTTATCAGCATCCAGTCCTCTCATATCCCCACCTGATTAGCACTCCCCATATGGTAACCACTTTTCTGACTTCTAACAACATTGATCAGTTTTTTCTGTTTTAGAATTTCATATAAGTGGAATATATGTTATGTGTTCTTTTGTATGTGGCTTTTTCGAGTCAACATTGTATCTGGAAGATTCATCCATGTTGTTGTGCATAGCAGTAGCCTGTTCTTTTTCATTATTATATAATATATTATATGAATATACTACTCTTTGTTCATCCTACTGCTGTTGGACATTGGGATTATTTCCAGTTTTTAGCTATTATGAATAGTCCTGCTATGAGCATTTTTGTGCATATCTTTTGATACACATATGTATGCATGTCTGTTATGAATATTATCTAGGAGTAGAACACAATATTGTACATGTGTTCGATTTTAGTAGATATTGCTAAACATTTGTTGTAACCAAGGATTTTTTTTTTAATCCCTCCTAAATCCTTAGGAGCCAGAAGGAAAGGGGTGCAGAAGTAAGCAGATAGAAATTTGGCTGGCAGGGACTTCTGTGGTCCAGGGGCTAAGACTCCAAGCTCCCAATGCAGGGGGTCCAGGTTCAGTCCCTGATGAGGGAACTAGATCCTACATACAGCAACTAAAGAACCCACATGCCACAACAAGGATCTAAGATCCCACATGTGACAGCTAAGACCCGGTGCAGCCAAATAAATAAAATAAATACATAAATAAATATTATTTAAAAAAAAGAAAAAATTGACTGCAGCGCCAGCAAGTGCAAGTTAAAAGCAACTCTTCCCTCTCCTTTATCATTTTTCTTTTGGTCAGGTAGTTTTCTTTCCAAAGGCACAGAGCTTGGAAAATAGATGCCATCCAGGTGCAGTTGGAAGGTGGAATCCTGCAATACCAGGGCTTAGTATGAAGATTCTCAGCTAAGTCAATATAGGATACCAAGCCAGAGGAATTAGAACAACTGAAAACTGGGCAAGAGGTCAAAGTCCAAGCAGCCTGAAGGAGAAAGTAGAGTCCCGTGAAGAAGGGTTGACACAACAGAAGAGGGACATGCCGGCATAGGTTGGCGTGTAGGGTCAAGAATCCAGGATGAGAAGAGAAAGAACAAGCAGGGGAAGAGTGAACGGCAATAGGTGTGCGTGTACACCAGCCTGGGGTTGAATGAGAATGGTCAATTGAGTTTAAAGAAGTGAAAAAGACAAAACAAGACAAAATAATCTCATCCTACTGAAAACCAAAGCTGAGTAAGCCTTGTCTGGAAATGTCTTGTGAGGATAATTGCAAACTTCTGGGAACTTGAATGGAGAATTGTGGGGGTGGGATGAGTATGGAGTTTTCTGTCAGAGATGTAATGTTTGTGTAACACACATCTCTCCCAGCCACTCCAGTTTGATGGTACAACTGGATAATATGGAGAGAAGCAGCCTCCACGGGGAGACTGCTGGAATCTCAAGTCCCCTCCGTATCTCTCAAGGATACATGGGGGGAGGGGATGTCTCACACGGATTTCTGAGTGGCCATTCACTGACTCATATCACTAACCATAGCCGGCATGCAGCAACTTCTCTGCTAAAGCAGAGAGAGATGCCTTCCTCCCACCTGGTTCCATAATTAAGCCACAGAAAAGGGTGATCTTGGGGCCCTGATTCTTTGGGTGCCTTTAATGGTACAGCACTTTCATTTGACTTTGTTTTTCACTTGAACAAAAAACTGAGATGGCAATGTGAGTGACTTCACAATGTGCCATACCCAAAAATCATCTCTCCTTATTGACCTCCCCAAGCCACTCCTGTAATTCCTAATATTATATAATAATGCTAATATACGTGTAATAATATTAATATATAATAATTCCTGATAATACTTACTAGCTGTGTAACCTGAAGCAAGTTACTCAGCCTCTCTAATATTTAACTTTCTCGTAGGTAATATAGCAAGAAAAAGACCTACCTTTCAGAGTTACTGTGAGAATTACATGAGATAATATGTAAAGAGCCCAGGGAAAGGGATACTTCCACAGTGTCTTTCTTATCACCCTTGGTGTTCCCCTGCCCCCACGAGAGGAGTGACCAATCTGGTGGATTAGATTCCTAACCAGGTCATTTTCCCCAGCAGTTAAGGTCATGCATGATGTGTTGGATCATGCATGTGGGTATGGTGCCCTCCGGGTTCTTCTCCCTCTGTCCTCATGGGACTGAGTGACACTCCAACCCAAGCGTGCTCTCAGGCTCAGAGAGAGAAGTCAGCTAGTCTGTAGTTAAACGGTGCATCCTGGCTCAGTCAGTGTCCATTTTGATTAGGCAGGATCCTAGCTGTCCTGGTGGTCACATAGTTTTAATTTTGCCTATGAAAAAGGCCCTGTAAGCATCCAGTTCTAGGCACGTGACCTCAGATTACCTTATCAGACTGTGCAAGCTTAGCTAAAATTCAGGTGTCGTTCTTCTTCTGCCACTGTCTCCTGTGGATAGTTCTCTCTCCAGACCAAAAACGTAGGGGCGGGCATGGCTGCGGTCTAAGGTAGGATTCTGGTATTCTTAAGCCTCTTTAAGAATACCAGAACCCTACTTTGATTCTGGTGTTCTTAACCAATGGGACTTGAGACCAACCATAACCTTTGACAGTATTAATATTAGTAGTGTTTTGGTTATCTATGACTGCTTACTAAACCACTCCAGAATGTAGTGGCTTAAAACAAGTCTTTCTTTATTTTTTAATTTCTCATAATTATGTGAGTTGACTGGTTGGGGCTCTGCTGGTCAGTTCTGCTAGTCTCATTTGGGTCTCTCACATGCTGTAGTCAGATGGCAGCTAGGGCTGAAACCTCCAGGATGGCTTCACTCCTGGGTCTGACACCTTGTCAGGGATGTCTGGAAGGCCAGACCCAACAATGGATGTTGGCAAGGCAAGACCTCACTTTCTCACCAGGTAAACCCAGGGCTTCTCCGTTTCCATGTGGACTTATCAAACGGTGCTCAGGGCTTCTGAAAGAAGGAAAGTAGAAGCTACCAGACATTCTTAGAACTTAGAGCTGACTCATTGGGAAAGACCCTGATGCTGGGAAAGATTGAAAGCAGGAGGAGAAGGGAGAGACAGAAAATGAGATGGTTGGAAGGCATCAGCGACTCAATGGACGTGAGTTTGAGCAAATTCCAGGAGATAGTGTAGGACAGGGAAGCCTGGCGTGCTGCAATCCATGGAATCACAAAGAGTTAGACACGACTTAGCGACTGAACAACAAAGGCTTGGAACAGACACAGTGTCACTTCTGCCATTACTATTCTTTAAAATAAGTCACAGGGACTTCCCTGGTGTTCCAGTGGTTAAGACTTCACTTTCCAATGCAGGGGGTGCAGGTTCAATCTCTGGTCAGGAAGCTAAGATCCCACATGCCTCGAGGCCAAAAAAACAAAATATAAAACAGAAGCAATGCTGTAACAGCAAATTCAATAAGACTTTAAATATGGTCCACACATTAAAATAAAACAAGTCCCCTGATTCAAGGGGAAGGACTAAATAAGGGTACAAACATTAGTAAGTATGGTTGATTGGGGGTCATCAATATAACTGACTTTCATAAGAAATATTAGTATCAATTTCATTTGCAGTCTCTGAATTCAGTGAATGTACACCAGGATTTACCTCTCTTTTGATTCAGGGTAAGTTTTTTCTACATGTGGTACACTCTCCACAAAGTGTTTCCTGAGAAATGGGGGTCTTGGTGTATGTATGCATACTAAGTCACTTCAGTTGTGTCCGACTCTTTCCAACCCTTTAGACTGTATCCCTCCAGGCTTCTCTATGCATGGGATTCTCCAGGCAAGAATACTGGAGTGGGTTGCCATGCCAGCCTCCAGGGGACTTTCCCACCCAGGGATCGATCCCACATCTGTTGTGTTTCATGCACTGGCACGTGGGTTCTTTACCACTAGCACCACCTGGGATGCCCTATAGGACTGGTTATATACCCCAACATATCCAGTCACTATCCTTTGTATATGGTTTAATTTACAGTCATGCAAATAAAGCCTCTGTTGACCCACCCTCTCAAATTTGACCTCATAGGGTTGTGTAGAGGATTAAATAATATCACTTATGTAAATTGCTTGGCACTGTGTGTCAGTGAGAACTCAATGATGGTAATTATTATTTTATTATTAACAGGCTCTCTAATATATTGGGCTGGCCTTGGTAACAAAAAGTAATGAGATGACTTTGAGAAGTCACAATTTGCCCAGGCATCTGAGTGATGAATACCCAAGAAATCAGGTAAAGTCGTTAACCTGAGAAAATGGGGACAGAACAGGTTATCAGCTGCCCACATGGAAGATGAAAAGAGAATCCCCAAGTGCAGGAAGTGCCAGAAAAACAACAACAACAAGAAAAAATAGAAATTGTCTGAGGCCAAATGAATAGGAGGAAGAAATTTAGAGGCGAGATATCAGAACAAAAGGAAGAATCATATATAAACCACATTTGTTTCTTAGTCGGCAATAGGCCCCTAACAGGCGATGAGAGTGAAAAGTGAAAGTCGCTCAGTCTTGTCTGACTCTTTGTGACCCCATGGACTATATAGTCCATGAAATTCTCTAGGCCCGAATACTGGAGTGGGTAGCCTTTCCCTTCTCCAGGGGATCTTCCCAACCCAGGAATCAAATCCAGGTCTCCCGCATTGCGGGCAGATTCTTTACCAGCTGAATCACACGGGAAGCCCAAGAATACTGGGGGGGGTGTAGCCTTTCGCTTCTCCAGGGGATCTTCCCAGCCCAGGAATCGAACCAAGGTCTGCCCACATTGCAGGCAGACTCTTTACCAACTGAGCTATCATAAGGACAAGCTAATAGAGATTGCCTGGAGAGGGGAATGAGATGAGGAGCTGCCAGGAAGCAGCTTGCAAGAAAGACAGAGCCAGGTACCAATTAGACCAAGAGACCAGTGGGACCCACGTTCCCTTTGGAGTGGTATCAACCTTTCAACACAACCAGCTATGGAGAACCCAGACAGCAAAAGGCAAAGGGAAAAAACAGCCCTTGGAAGGTAAGAAATCAGTTTGTCCAGAGTGAGGAACCTGAGCCAATCAAAACAGCTTTGGTCTCATCATGATTACAATGTTAGCATTTAGCCAGTTTATAACTCACTATCTAGAAATTTCCTTTTCCCACATTTGTTACTCTAGTTTTCCTCTTAGTTCTCCTAGAAAAACAAAAACAAGAGCTAATAATCCATTTGAGAACAAAGAGATTAAATTTAAGTAAAGCCATAGGGGTAAAAAGCATTTTATAGACTTATAAGTACACTACAAATGTGAAATGCTATTATTTTTAAGGGAAGTAGATTCAAGTGTCACTCAGAGAGGGAGTGTGTTAGAGCCCCATGACTGAGGAGAGCAGTTCTAAAGCTGAAGACAGTGGGGAGTTGTAAAAACCACAGAGAGACCGTAGTAAAACCTTTGCTAATTATAGACCTTCTGAGCCCCACTCCAATACTCACCCCCCAAACTCACCTCTGTCCCTTCTCTCAACAGCTTTGAGAGAGAAAGTGCTTGGTATTATTTACATTCAACTAAGTTTGTGAACTGAAGTTGCAAGGAAAAAGACAGTGAGTACTTAACCACTGTATTAAGCTAATAAATATCTAGACACAGGTAATTCAGAAAGAAGTGCTGAGAGTAAATAATCATCATCATCGTCACTCCTAGTTTCATTTGTACCAGAGAAAGAAGAATTTTTGAACAGAGGGGAGCAAAATTTATGGGGAAATACTTCAGCAGTGGGCTGAAAGGAGGGAAGTCATAGTGATAGTTTAGATAGGAGGGTCTTGTAGGGGTTTTGGTGCTAAGTTAGCCTGAAACTGCAAAGCCATAGAAATGTATCAGAAAAGATGTTTGACTTTTTCTATAAGATTCAATATAAATTTCACATATTCTTTAATTCAGCAAGTATTTGTTGAGTACTTATACATATGGTACTATCTGCCCTCATGGAACTTATATTCTGGAGGGTGAGGCAGAAAATGAAATAATACATAAACACATATTTAAATAAATTTTCAGGGAATGATAAATTCTATGAAGATAATTTGGAAGAGGGGATGGAGAATAATTGTGTACTCACAGTGTATTTGTTTCCTCTACACTTAGCACAGGAAGGCACATTCTGCTTTCATACTCCCTTCCTTGTTTGCATGTGTGACGCACGCCATTGCCTGATTTTATTTACTTACTTAATTTTGGCTGCACTGGGTCTTCCTTGCTTGGGCCTCTCGTTGAGGTGACTTCTGTCTTGCAGAGCCTCAGGCTCTAGGGTGCTCAGGCTTCAGGAGTTGTAACCTCAGGCTTAGTGGCCCTGCAGCATGTGGGATCTTCTCTGACCAGGGATCAAACCGTGCCCCCTTCATTGGCAGGTGGATTCTTAACCACTGGACCGCCAGGGAAGTCCCATTGCCTGACTCAAAATGCTACTTTTATCATGACACTTTTCTACTCCAAAACCTTCAGTGACTTCCTACTGCCTTTTTTAAAAAGCAAAGTTTAAAATAGTGTATCTATCTATAGCTGAATCTTCTTTATTGATTAATATTATTTATTCTCCTAGATCTTACTAAAGACATGTGGTATCCTTTTAATGTTATTATTAACCTCAACAACCTTATAGGAAAGAAGGTAATAAATAGTCAACTCCATTTATGACACTCCAAATCTTTGAACTATGGAATCACTAAATGCCAGCGTTTGAATGGCCTTGAAGTCAGTTGAGATCAACTTTTTTTTTCACAGGTGAGGAAACAAGCAAATAAATTGCTCATACATGGATGCCCAGCCAAGTAAGGCCAAGTTAAAACTAGAATTCAGCCCTTCTTTTTATTTTATTTCTTTTTGGTTATGTCGGCTGTTCATTGCAACATACAGGCAACAAGGGATTGAACCCATGTCCCCTGCTTTAGAAGGCAGATTCTTAACCAGGAAAGTCCTGAACCCACCTCTTCTGATTCCCACTTTCCTTTCCATTACACTACGTCATACATATATATACATACATTTCTACATGGTTTAATCAGAGCACATATGCTATATTATGTCTCTTCTGTTTATATGGGCTTCCCTTGTGGCTCAGATGGTAAAGAATCTGCCTGCAATATGGGAGACCTGGGTTTTTACTCTATGTCCACATTTTAATGTATGGTCATTAAGCTAGGTTCTTGTCATCTGGGATAGCTATATGGCATTCTATCATATCCATATAGGCTATGGTCCTTTAAGAATCATTTTGAGTTGCCCCCCACAAAAGAAAACTAGCCTACTTTGTCTAAACTGTTTTTAATAATATAATATCTGTAGCTGCTTCACAAATTAAGTTTTTAAAAAATCATGTATTCTTAATCTGATTTACTTATATTTTTTTTCCTAAAAGTGGGAATGCTCATTTTGTGTTTTTTTCTAAGTGCCGTTTGTATTTAAGTTTTTTACAGTATATAAAAAGGTCAAAGTGTAAATATATATGAAGTACAAAATTGTTTTGCATTGAAAAGTATCAAACTTATTTACTAAGGATTCAAAATGTGTACATATTTACATTCCTGATTATTCTCTGTAATTCATCTCTTTGATCATGGCTATTCTGCCTTTGAATATACAAAAAAGGGTTTAGGAACATATAATCCTTCTCCACCTTCCATCTAGAAAAGAGAAGGAAAGAGTCTTACAAAGGTAAATACCTCCAAAGTTCATTCAGTACTTCTCAAAATGTCTCAAGACTTATGTCTTTGGGAAAATTAAGCCCAGGCTGATAAGCTAATGACCATTTTGTGGTGTTACAGCATCTTGTGTTTCTTGAAAATCATTACTGTAAGAAAAAACAAATTTAAAAAATTTCTAGTCTGTATTTAAATTAGGTATTGAATGGACTGCTTTCATCCAGAGAAAACTTTAAAGAGCAACACACACCTTCATAAATTGAGTTTTTTAATCATTGTTATTTTTATAGTTCCTTCATTTCAATATTTGGAAATCACTAGTCACAGATGCTGCATCATCTATGAGTGTAAAGTGTTAATCACTCAGTTGTGTCCAACTGAGTGACTGACACAACTGACACAACTGAGTGATTAACACTTTACACTCATAGATGCTATGGAGTAGGTAACTAGGAGTAGGTAAGAGCGGAAGACTAGAAAAAACTTCTCATGGGTAGCATTGCTTGCTCAATTGTCTTGTTGTTGTTGTTGGGGGTTTTGTTTTGTTTTTAATTTTTGGCTGCACTGGGTCTTCATTGTAGCATGCAGGCTTTCTCTAGTTGAAGTGCACATGCTTCCCTATTTCCGGCACGTGGGCTTAGTTGCCCTGCATGTGAGATCTTAGTTTTCCTGACCAGGGATCAGACCCGAGTCCCCTGCAATGAAAGGCAGATTCTTAACCACTGGATCACCAGCGAAGTCTCCCAAATTGTTAATAATAACTATCATTCATTGAGCCCTTACTCTAATTGACATTGTGCTAAACATTATGACTATATCAAAAGCTATGGTTTTTCCAGTAGTCATGTATGAATGTGAGAGTTGGACCATAAAGAAGGCTGAGAGCCAAAGAACTGATGCTTTCAAACTGTGGTGCTGGAGAAGATTTTTGGGAGTCCCTTGAACTGCAAGGCGATGAAACCAGTGAGTCCTAAAGGAAATCGGTCCTGAATATTCATTGGAAGGGCTGATGCTGAAGCTGAAGCTCCAACATGTTGGCCACCTGATTCGAAGAGCCGCCTCTTTGGAAAAGACCCTGAGGATGGGAAAGATTGAAGGCAGGAGGAGAAGGGGATGATAGAGGAGGAGATGGTTGGATGGCATCACAGACTCAATGGACATGAATTTGAGCAAACTCCAGGGATAGTGAAGGACAGGGAAGTCTGGCGTGGTGCAGTCCATGGGGTTGCAAAGAGTCAGACAGGACTGAGCAACTGAATAGCAACATTTCTGTGTAAACATATTATGCTGAAACTTAGCCGTTTAAAACAACAAATAGGGCCTCCCTGGCGGTCCAGTGGTTAAGAGTCCACCTTGCAATGCTGGGGACACTGGTTCAGTCCCCGGACTGGGAAGATCCCACATGCCTCAAGGCAAGTAAGCCTGTGAGACACAACCACTGAGCTGGTAATTAGGAAGAGAATAGGCATCTTTTCTGCAAAGCAATATTTAAATGGTAGTGTATTTAAGTTACCTATTTGGGCAAACCAAATTATCCTAAAACTTCAGGTAACTAATAGAGATGTTGCTACCTGAAAGTGAGATTCAGCCATAACAAAATCCTTAGATCCATAAGTAACTTTGGAACAGGCAATACACTTTGGGGAGAGTGTTAGTGAAAGGCTACGGTACCTTGAAGAAACTGTTAATATAAGCATCGCAATTTTTGATATGCTGCAGGTGAAGGCTTGCAAAAAATTAGGTCATGTTATTGGAAACTGGAGGGAAGGAAATCCTTAATATATAGTACAAAAAGTTAAATAACACTGTTGCCCACAGTAACCAAAATGCAGGAAATGTGACTAATGAACTGGGTGGTCTAGCTAGGGAGACCTCCAAGCAAAGGTTACCTTTTGTTGCTTATAGTAAATGTGAGAGCAGAGAGGTAAACTAAAGGACAAAGTGTTAACAGTTTAAACAAAAGGCAAACAGAGTTTAATGGTTTTGAGAATTCTCAGCCTCTCTAAACAGTGTGCGTTCAGTCACTAAGTTGTGTCCGACTCTGCAACCCTATAAACTGCAGCACGTCAGGCTTCCCTGTCCTTCACTATCTCTCAGAGTTTGCTCAAACTCATGTCCATTGTGGTCATTGTTGGTGATGCTATCTAACCATCTCATCCTCTGCCGCCCTCTTCTCATTTTGCCTTCAATCTTTCCCAGTATCAGGGTGTTTTCCAATGAGTCGGCTCTTCTCATCAAGTGGTCAAAGTACTGGAACTTCAGCTTCAGCATCAGTCCTTCCAAAAAATATTCAGGACTGATTCCTTTTAGAATTGCCTGGTTTGATCTCTTTGTAGTCCAAAGGACTGTCAAGAGTCTTCTCCATCACCACAGTTTGAAAACATCAATTCTTCAGCGCTTAGCCTTCTTTATGGCCCAACTCTCACATCCATACATGACTACTGGAAAAACCATAGCTTTGACTATATGGACCTTTGTCAGCAAAGTGGTGTCTTTGCTTTTTAATAAGCTGTCTAGGTTTGCCATAGTTTTCCTTCCAAGGAGCAAGCATCTTCTAATTTCATATGGTAAACAATGCTAAAATTAAGATGTACCTTCTGAGCTACAAATCCAGGGCCCTGTTAGTACATGGTCTTAAGACGAAGCAAAGAGTGTGATTGTAAAATCTTTACCTAAAGTCTCAGAAAGATTGAAGGTTGTGCATCAGAATACTGTTTGGTCCTCTAAGAAGATTAAAGGTGTTTCACACAGTCTCTCAGTAAAATGATTAAGGACCTAGGAAGTATAAGGACATTGCCTGTCAGTCATTTCATCAGAAGCCCAAGGTAGAGAATAACTTATCTGAAAGATACTTGTAGGTATGACTTTTATCTAATGGAGTGGGCCCCAATAACATTCATGTAAGACTCATAGCATTTAAAAAATAAATACTTATGCAGAAACATTGCCACCTTGGACTGAAAGGGATATAGAAAGCAAAGCGAGAAGAACCCTTTGGACCCTCAAAGTTCCACTGGCAAGAAGTAGGCTGAGACAGTAGTATGGGCTATCTTTCATTATAAAAGGGCGTGTCGGGGGATGACTCAGGGGTCAGAACCAAGACTCCAGAACATGGATCTGAGAGCCAGGGAGAATTACTCCCAGGTTTTGAGACTTAATTAAGGTTTGTTCAACATTTGTTCAGCTGGATTTCAGAACTATAATGGGCCAGTGACTCCTCTGTGCCTGCCATTTTCCCTCTCTTTGAATAGGATTGTCTGTAACGGTTACCCTGTTACACCTGACTCACCATTGTGTGTTGGGGGTATGGAGGAGCACATAAGTTGTCATTTAGTTTCACAGGGGGAGAGGAACTATATTCAAGTAGCTATATTTAAGGAACTACACTCAAGGAGCCTCAAGGAGTGACGAGGAGATGTTGGATTTCAAGCTGACACTGTGATGAGATGAGACTTTTGATGACTTGGGGAGGAAGTGAGTGTATTTTGCATGTGGGAGGAACATGAATCACGGGACCAGAGGATGGACTGTGGTAGCCAGCCTCCAAGGTACTTCTCAATTATCCTTGCCTCCTGGTATTCACACCCTTGTGTAACCCCTCCCCCAAACACACACACACTCTATCACAGTTGGTCTGTGTGAGCAACCTCATGTGCCAGAAATGATGTATGTTACTTCTGAGATTAGGTTATTAAAAAGACTTCAGCTTCCATCCCGGTCTCTCTCTCTCTCCATCTCCATCTCTTGGATAACTCCCTGTTGGAGAAGCAAGCTGCCACGTTGTATATAGCTCTAAGGAGAAGGCCACCTGGAAGAATACTCAAGCCTCTGGCCAATAGCCAGCTAGAAGCTATGTCCTGCCAACAACCATGTGAGTCAACTAGGAAATCAATCCTCCAGCCGTACGGAAGCCTTGAGATGTCTGTAGCTCCAGCCAATATCTTGACTGCAACCTCATGAGAGACCATGAGCCAGAACCACCTGGTTAAGTCACTCTCAGATTATTAACCTTCGGGAACTGGGTAAGATAGTGAAATGCTTGTTGTTTTAAGCTGTGAAGTTTCAAGGTAATTTATCATGCAGCAATGGATAACAAACACACCAGCCAAAGAGCCAGGACTTGCCAGCGAAACTGAGACCACCAAGGGAGGGGCTGTCTGTCTGCAGTTGGAGTCACAAAAAGAGATGCAGCCACTACTGGAGACACTGCCTGAAGCACAAGGAGAGGGAAAGACCTACTCTCTCCACGGCCCCTACGTCTCACCTCTGCCTCCATTGGCCAAACCAAACCACAAGGAAATCGATAAGGGAGCCTGAAAAGTGTCATTTGCAAGCAGCAACCTCTCGCGATACAGAACAGGGCAGAGGAAGAAAAGGAAATTAATCTGAAAACAAATAGGCAAATTTCCAGCACAACCAAGGACCTTTTTCACATGGAATTCCCAATACACTCTTCAGAAGCATGACCTTAAACTCCAGTTTGGGAAATAATGGCCTAAATGGGTCTTCCCCAAATCTCTGTAAGCTCATATCTTAGACATCAATTATTATCCACACTATTTTATTTACTTATTTATTTTTGGCTACACTAGGTCTTCATTGCTGCGTGAGGGCTTTCTCTAGTTATGGCAAGCAGGTGTTAATCTCTAGTTGCAGTGGTTGGGGTTATTGTGGTGGTTTCTCTTCTTGCAGAGCACAGGATCTAGGGCGTATAGGCTTCAGTAGTTGTGGCTTAGCTGGGGTTTAGTTTCTTCTCCTCATGTGGAATCTTCCAGGACCAGGGATCAAACCTGTGTCCCCTGCCTTGGCAAGTGGATTCTTAACCATTGAACCACCAGGTAAGCCCTTATCCACTTAAATGCAAAGTCTTTCTCTGCTAACCTTTTGTTCCTTATTACCTGGGGTAGCTTCATCTTCTTTCAATTCTACAACATTTAATCTATACCCATTTTAGGTATTTTCAAACACAACTTACAGTTATTTAGTGCATGTCTTATTGTCTGAGATTAATAAGCTTCTTGAGGATCAGATCTGTTTCTAATATATTTTTGCATCTTGCCCCAACATCATAACACGTAGTACAGAACCTTGCTCATAGTAGATATCAGTACGTATTAAGTGAATGAATGAGTGAAGGTCAAAGTCAGCGGTAGAAATGGTATAAAACTGTTACCTTCTTCTATATTACTATCAATATTAAATCCCTCTTGGTTCTTAGAACCAAGAGATTCTAGAATAATCTTCTATTTTCTTGGCTGGTTACATCCTTTGAACTCCTTTGAACCCTTTCTTGGGTGAAGAGTATAATAACATTGCAAACCGGTTTGTATCTTGCCAGGAATAATTATCCTGTGAGACCAAAGTCCTGCCTGGAACCTTTTAACAGGAGGAGCAGGTTCAGTAAACTGCACTTGTTTCCTGTCTCAACTTTGAGAAAAATCATCTACTCAGTAAGAAAAGAATGCTCAGCAGTTTGCAAAAGTGATTTCCTCTACTTCCCTGTCTTCCTTGCAGATGCCTTAATAGAGGGAATAAATGTGAAACAGAAAGCATGTTTTCAGATAAACTCTTTTTAATTAGTTCAGGCCTCTTCACTTCCTGCCTGGATTACCACCATGCCCCCCACAAGTCTCTTGGCATCTTCTTTCTAAAAACAAATCTAGCTCGGCACTCTCATGTTTAAAGTTTTCAATCATTATTAATTCTCTTCTGGACTAAATCCAAACTCTTCATGATTTGGCCTTGGGGGTTCCTTTTTTAGCCAAATCTTTTCTTACCAACACCAGGCTTTCCAGCCTTCCTCTGTGTCTTCTGTCTCTCTCCATCCCCTCTGACCTGCATTTCCAGTTCAACCCACTCATCCTTTAAGATGTAGTTTCAACTGTCCCTCCTGGAGGTTTCTCCTTAGCCCCTCATGGTAGATTAGCATACTTTACGGACTTCTTTGGGCTTCCCAGGTGGCGCAGTGGTAAAGAATTCACCTGCCAAGCAGGAGATGCAGGTTCAATCCCTGGGACGGGAAGATCTCCTGAAGCAGGAAATGGGCAATCCACTCCAGTATTCTTGCCTGGAAAATTCCATGGACAGAGGAGCCTGCAGACTACAGTATGGGGTCACAAAAGAGTTGGACCCAACTGAACGACTAAACAACACAGACATCTTTGGCCGTAGGCAAGTTGCTCTTTAAACCTCAGCATTCCAATCTAGGGATCCCTGGAGCAGGAAATGGCAACCCACTCCAGTATCCTTGCCTGGAAAATCTCATGGACAAAGGAGCCTGGTGGGCTGCAGTCCATGGGGGCGCAAAGAGTCGGGCATGACTGAGTGACTAACACTTACTTATCCCAATCTAGAGAACTGGAATAATATATCAGTAGTGTGTACTTACCTCAGAAGCTTGTGGCAAGGATTATATAGATAATTAATTCAAAATTAATGTGACAAAATGACAGAATGTGGTCCCCTGGAGAAGGGAACGGCAAACCACTTCAGTATTCTTGCCTTGAGAACCCCATGAACACTATGAAAAGGCAAAAAGATAGGACACTGAAAGATGAACTCCCCAGGTCAGTAGATGCCCAATATGCTACTGGAGATCCATGAAGAAATAACTCCAGAAAGAATGAAGGGATGGAGCCAAAGCAAAAACAACACCCAGTTGTGGATGTGACTGGTGATGGAAGCAAAGTCTGATGCTGTAAAGAGCAATATTGACTAGGAACCCGGAATGTTAGGTCCATGAATCAAGGCAAATTGGAAGTGGTCAAACAGGAGATGGCAAGAGTGAACATCGACATTCTGGGAATCAGTTAACTAAAATGGACTGGAATGGGTGAATTTAACTCAGATGACCATTATATCTACTACTGGGGGAAAGAATCCCTTAGAAGAAATGGAGTAGCCATCGTAGTCAACAAAAGAGTCCAAAATGCAGTACTTGGATGCAATCTCAAAAACGACAGAATGATCTCTGTTCGTTTCCAAGGCAAACCATTAAATATCATGGTAATCCAAGTCTATACCCCGACCAGTAATGCTGAAGAAGCTGAAGTTGAACTGTTCCATGAAGACCTACAAGAACTAACCTTCTAGAACTAACACCCCAAAAAAGATGTCCTTTTCATTATAGGGGACTGGAATGCAAAAGTAGGAAGTCAAGAAACACCTGGAGTAAAAGGCAAATTCGGCCTTGGAATATGGAATGAAGCAGGGCAAAGGCTAATAGGGTTTTTCCAAGAGAACACACTGGTCATAGCAAACACCCTCTTCCAACAACACAAGAGGAGACTCTGCACATGGGCATCACCATATGGTCAACACCGAAATTAGATTGATTATATTCTTTGCAGCCAAAGATGGAGAAGCTCTATACAGTCAGCAAAAACAAGACCAAGAGCTGACTGTGGCTCAGACCATGAACTCCTTATTGCCAAATTCAGACTTAAATTGAAGAAAGTAGGGAAAACCACTAGACCATTCACATATGACCTAAATCAAATCTCTATGATTATACACTGGAAGTGAGAAATAGATTCAAGGGATTAGCTCTTATAGAGTGCCTGATGAACTATGGAATGAGGTTTGTGACATTGTACAGGAGGCAGGGATCAGGGCCATCCCCAAGAAAAAGAAATACAAAAAGGCAAAATGGTTGTTTGAGGAGGCCTTACATTAGCTGTGAAAAGAAGAGAAGTGAAAAGCAAAGGAAAAAAGGAAAGATATACCCATTTGAATGCAGAGTTCCAAAGAATAGCAAGGAGAGATAAGAAAGCCTTCCTCAGTGATCAATGCAAAGAAATAGAGGAAAACAATAGAATGGGAAAGACTAGAATCTCTTCAAGAAAATTAGCTATACCAAGGGAACATTTCATGCAAAAATGGGCTCAATGAAGGACAGAAACAGTATGGACCTAACAGAAGCAGAAGATATTAAGAAGAAGTGGCAAGAATACACAGAAGAACTACACAAAAAAGATCTAAACGACCCAGATAATCACGATGGTGTGATCACTCACCTAGAGCCAGACATCCTGGAATGTGAAGTCAAGTGGGCCTTAGGAAGCATCAATATGAAAAAAGCTAGTGGAGGTGATGGAATCCCAGTAGAGCTATTTCAAATCCTGAAAGATGATGCTGTGAAAGTGCTGCACTCAATATGCCAGCAAATTTGGAAAACTCAGCAGTGGCCACAGGACTGGAAAAGGTCAGTTTTCATTTCAATCCCAAAGAAAGGCAATGCCAAAGAATGCTCAAACTGCTGCACAATTGCACTCATCTCACAAGCTAGTAAAGTAATGTTCAAAATTCTCCAAGCCAGGTTTCAACAGTATGTGAACTCTGAAATTCCAGATGTTCAAGCTGGTTTTAGAAAAGGCAGAGGAACCAGAGATCAAATTGCCAAAATCAGTTGGATCATATAAAAAGCAAGAGAGTTCCAGAAAAGCATCTACTTCTGCTTCATTGACTACGCCATACCCTTTGACTGTGTGGATCACAACAAATTGTGGAAAATTCTTAAAGAGATGGGAATAACAGACCACCTTGCCTGCCTTTGAGAAATATGTATGCAGGTCAGGAAACAACAGTTAGAACTGGACATGGAACAACAGACTGGTTCCAAATTGGGAAAGGATTATGTCAAGGCTGTATATTGTCACCCTGCTTATTTAACTTATATGCAGAGTACATCATGAGAAATGCTGGGCTGGAGGAAGCACAAGCTGGAATGAAGATTGCTGGGAGAAATATCAATAACCTCAGATATGCAGATGACACCACCCTTATGGCAGAAAGCGAAGAAGAACTAAAGAGCCTCTTGATGAAAGTGAAAGAGGAGAGTGAAAAAGTTGGCTTAAAGCTCAGCATTCAGAAAACTAAGATAATGGCATCTGGTCCCATCACTTTATGCCAAATAGATGGGGAAACAGTGGAAACAGTGACAGACCTTATTTTGGGGGGGCTCCAAAATCACTGCAGCTGGTGACTGCAGCCATGAAATTAAGACACACTCCTTGGAAGAAAAGTTATGACCAACCTAGACAGCATATTAAAAAGCAGAGACATTACTTTGCCAACAAAGGTCCATCTAGTCAAGGCTATGGTTTTACCAGTAGTCATGTATGGACGTGAGAGTTGGACTATAAAGAAAGCTGAGCGCTGAAGAATTGATGCTTTTGAACTGTGGTGTTGGAGATGACTCTTGACAGTCCCTTGGACTGCATGGAAATCCAACCAGTCTATCCTAAAGGAAATCAGTTCTGAATATTCATTGGAAGGACTGATGTTGAAGCTGAAACTCCAATACTTTAGCCACCTGATGCGAAGGACTGACTCATTTGAAAAGACCCTAATGCTGGGAAATATTGAAGGTGGAAGGAGAAGTGGACAACAGAGGATGAGACAGTTGGATGGCATCACTGACTCAATGGACATGAGTTTGAGTAAACTCTGGGAGTTGGTGATGGACAGGGAGGCCTGGCGTGCTGCAGTCCATGGGGTCTCAGAGTCAGACACAACTGAGAGACTGAACTGAACTCAACTGAACTGAACACAAAATACTTAGCACAGTGCTTGACATATATTAAGTATTGCATATTAGGTGATAAAATCATACCAGTTGTTTAATCTGATCTCTTTCATTAGGTTTGAGGAAACAGACATCCAGAGGAGTCAAAGACTATCTCAAGTGGAATAAAGATTGGAGAAGGAGATATCTGATTTGCTTATGAAGGTTTACAAGTCTAATTTCTAAGTAAGGAAATTAGAGGGAACTGACAGAGATCAGCACTGGGATTTCTTTGGAAGGAATGATCCTAAAGCTGAAACCCCAGTACTCTGGCCACCTCATGCGAAGAGTTGACTCATTGGAAAAGACTCTGATGCTGGGAGGGATTGGGGGCAGGAAGAGAAGGGGACGACAGAGGATGAGGTGGCTGGATGGCATCACTGACTCGACGGACGTGAGTCTGAGTGAACTCCGGGAGTTGGTGATGGACAGGGAAGCCTGGCGTGCTGCGATTTATGGGGTCGCAAGGAGTCGGACATGACTGAGCAACTGAACTGAACTGACTTAATTTAACATTAAAATAAAACATTTATTGAGAAATAGACGAGGTTGAGAAAATGTACTACTAAGAAAATGGCCAGTCAGGGCAACTTTCAAAATAATTCAGGATATTTAAGGTTTAGAACTAATAAGTGTTCTTATTGTCTCAACTTGCTAATTTACTATTGTTGTTCAGTTGCTCAGTCCTGTGGACTCTTGTGACCCCATGGATTGCACCACACCAGGCTTTCCTGTCCTTCACTATCTCCTGGAGGTTGCTCAAACTCTTGTCCATTGAGCCGGTGATGCCATCCAACTGTCTCATCCTCTGTTGCCCCCTTCTCCTCCCGCCCTCAATCTTTCCCAGCATCAAGGTCTTTTCCCATAGGTTGGTTCTTCGCATTAGGTGACCTAAGTATTTGAGCTTCCATTTCAGCATCAGTCCTTCCAATGAATATTCAGGGTTGATTTCCTTTAGGATTGTCTGGTTTGATCTCCTTGCAGTCCAAGGGTATCTCTTTATTTCTGTCTTCAACTAAGTGGTGTCTGTGCATTCACTAAATAAAATAGTCTGTGATGCCTCAGCGTTTTGTTTTCTATTGAATTAAGTACAACATTAAACCATTAACATGACCTTAAGAAAATCAATATTGTCCCCAGGCTGAAGACCATTCATTCCACAGCTTAACTGGTCCTTAGCTTTAGCTTTTGACTGTGAACTTGTATTATCCACCACAGCAGCACTAGCTACATGTGGCTATTAGGCACTTGAAATGCGACTAAACTGAAATGTGCTATAAGTGAAAATATAATACATGAAGATTTTAATGTTTTGATTCAAAAACAATGTCCCAAACATAAATTTTTATGTTGACTACATGTGAAATAATAATATTTATATTAGGGTAAATAGAGTGTGTGCATGTTAAGTCACTTTAGTCACGTCCTACTCTTTGCGACCTATAGACTGACTGTAGCCCGCCAGGCTTCTCTGTCTATGTGATTCTCCAGGCAAGAATACTGGAGTGGGTTTCCATGCTCTCCTCCAGGGGATCTTCCCCACCCAGTGATTGAACCTGCGTCTCCTGTGACTGCTGGGTGGAAGGTGAATTCTTTACTGCTGAGCCATCGGGGAAACCCAAATATAGTACAAAAGTAAAATGAATTTCATTTACTTCTTTTTTTCTCTTTGAATGTGGCTACGAAAAACATTTAGTTACTTATTTAGCTCTTATTATTTCTACTGCTTGAGACCCTGGCTTGTTTCAAAATCAGGAGGGAAGCAGGAGTCCTAAGGACAAACACTGCCCTTTCCTGGACTTTCTCAGTCTCAGGTGACGTAACTGTCACCCTTCCTGGAGGCTTGGGATCTCCATTTTCTCACTCAGGATGGAGCCCTGAAAAGGATGAAGAAGTGAAAGAACAGTTTAAATGTAGATCATTGAATCCACAATTCAAAGAGTAGAAGACAATCGGTGATTATCAACTCAGGGCAACTCCAGATTCATCTTGAGATTCCTGATTGGCTCTCTTCTACTTGAATTACATCTTGTCATCACAGCAGTAAAATGTAGGTGCTATTATGACATAGTAATACATTTTACAAATGAGGAAATGGAAGTTAGGGGACTAGTAAGCATCTTGTGGAGTTTTGATACTAGTTTGTTCAACTGTCTAAATGCTGAATCTGGCAAGATTATGAATGAGTTCCTTGTATATCCTTTCATGACCTGACTGACATTCTAGATGACAAGTATGTGTAGTAAAATGTATTGTGATATGACTTCAACCATGCATATATATATTCCCTGTATATACACATTTGACAGTTAACTGCGAATGGTGATGTGCTCATGGGCATTTACAGGGCAGGAGGTAGCACATGCATTTCAAATGTTTTCACCTTTACACTTTCCTGTGTCTTCCAAACTTTTGACAATGTACATATACAATTTTCTTATTCTTTATATCACACAAAATGCCATTTTAAGAGAATGTGGATGGCTATGATATATTGTTCTTTTATCTCCTCCCCAAGATTTCAACATGTTTCCATTCCTCTAACTGTTGGTGTCTCTTTCTTCCACTTTGCTTCTCCTTTCTTTCTCTCTCAAGTTTTCTTTACTTTTTCACCTCTTCCTTCCATTCTTGGCCACCCCCCCCCCCCCCCCCGTCTTTAGGGGAAGATTGATACTCAAATGAAATGCCAGTCAAAATGTTACTTCCCATCAGGTGGGTTTCAGGCAGATCCTGTCTGCCTCTGGAGTCCTAAGGAAGGTGCTCGAGTTGGGGGCAGGACAGTGGAGGGTGAGACTTCTAAAAAGGTTGGTTTTAGATAAAATAAATGACGGGGGAGAGCTTTTCAGAGTGACAAAAGCAGTGGGAGCAAGGGCCTGAGGATTCTCTCCAGGAAAGAGAGATGAGCAGAGGGTCTCTTACCTTGTTGGGTCTGGAGATTGCAGTCTCCCAGTGCAGGAACTTAGTTAGAAAGGATGTGAACTTTAGTTGATTTGAGCTCCTGGATTGAATTAGTCCTGGTTGCATAATTGACTTTGATTTGTGGCCTTTGGATCTGAATTGGGTTTAATAAGATTTAACTGCTTCAAAGGGCTTTATAAGAATTCATTTTATCCTTCAAATCTGATTTCAAATGCTACCTACTTTGAGCCGCCTTCTCTGACTTTGGTGCTCCTCCAGCACTCCTATTGTGCCAGTTGATACATACCTTATTCAAGCAATTACCTACATGTATTTTATCTTATCCTGTGGGAAATGGTTCCTTTGTTGCCTTGCTTCAGGAATTCAGTTCAGTTCGATCAGTTCGGTTGCTCAGTCCTGTCCGACTCTTTGCAACCCCCATGGACTGCAGCACACCAGGCTTCCCTGTCCTTCCCCAACTCCCAGAGCTTGCTCCAACTCATTCCTGTTGAGTCGGTGATGCCATCCAACCAGCTCATCCTCTGTCATCCCCTTCTCCTCTTGCCTTCAATCTTTCCCAGCCTCAACGTCTTTTCTAATGAGTCAGTTCCTTGTATCAGGTGGCCAAAGTGTTTAGGGTTATGCATATATCTTATTCATATTTGTATCCCAGGCCTAGCACAGACCAGGAACACATATGAGTGTGTTCAATAATGATTTTTTAAAGTATATTAACAGCTAACATTTAGCAAGCACTGTGGCAAACCCTATGTCTGCAATGTTTCATCCTCCAGACACTTTAGGAGGAAAGTACTTTTATTATCCCTATTTCACAATGAGAAAATTGAGAGCAGGAGAAATTAGTTTGATCTAAAGTCAAATTTGATCCAAGATCAACTTGGATCAGTGGCAGTAATCTCCTGTAGTAGTGTGGCAGAACATCTCCTGTAGGTTTTTGGCTTCAATATCTGGGCTCTTCACTACCATATTTGAATCAATACAGGAGGAAGGCTTTTCAATCTGTGGCTGAATAAGGGGCATAGAAGAATCCACCATCATTTTACAGAGGCAACTAAGATGAAAAATTATGGTAAAGTCCTAACTCGATGATGTCTCCAATTTTTTGAATCACCTTTACTTCTTCCTCCCTCCCTTCTTCCCTCTTCCCTTCTTTTCCCCTCGCCGCTGTCTTTCCTTTCCATCTCTCTCTCTTCCCTTCTCTCCCTTCTAAAACTTAGGGAAAATGTCTTGAGTTCCTACGTTGAAGTATGATCCAATCAAGAACTGAAATGTTTTGTGGGAACGGGAACGAACGTTTTATTTGGCTCCTACTTCTTTCCATTCAGTCGCCAATTCGCAAATACCAAGCACCTACTGTGTGCTAGGAACCTTTTTGAGACACTGGAGATACAGCGGTAAAGCAAAGTAAGGGCGGGTTCTCGCGGAGAGATGACTCTCAGTGGGCATTTTACATACACTTGGGTCACTTACTCCTCACAATAACCACACGAGGTAATGATGAAAACAGTAATAGACAACTCTCAGCAGTGTTTATCTGTGCCGGGCACTGGGCTTGCCTACGTGTTTTCTTTGTATTAACTCATTTACCACAACAACCCGTGAGGGAGACAAGTCTTCCTCATTTCACAGATGAGTAAACTGGGACGCAGGTAAGTGATCTGCTCAGAGTTCGAACCCAGGCAGTGTAACTCTAACTCCCCGGCTGTGAACCACAAGGCTATACTGTTTCATTTATGTTTCTTTCTTAATATCCCAACTTTCGAGCCGCCGAGTCTGGTCTCAGAGCATCTGACGCCCAAGACCAGGGGTTTGTGCCGCACCCCAACGGCCTTGAGGAATAAGTGAGATTGGCTTGGAATTTTGCCCTACTTTTTCTCTTCCAAAGAATTCACACTGATTTCAACGTAATTCTCAGATTTGTGATATGAACCCTCTGGTACTGTCAATTGCCCGGCAAGGAGAGAGAGAGGGCCAGGGCCCGGGTCATCGCACACTGGCCGGGGCACCCAGCAGATGGCGCTGTCTCGGTGGCCACCAGCCGGCTGCCCCGTCCCCCGGGGCTCAGCGCCTCCGCTGAAAGCTTCCCGGCCCTCCCTCACTCCCTTCTCTCTCCCCCTCCCCACGGAGCCTGGGCCCACGTGACCTCCAGGCGGCCAATGGGCGAGCAGAGAGGGCGAGCTGGTCCCTGTGGCCGCCATTAAAGCGAAGGGAAAACCCGTGAATTCGGATTAAAGGGGGAAAAACACCGCCCGCTGGGCCCACAAAATGGGGGAGACTACGGCGTCCCGGCGGTGAGGCCGCAGGAGAGCGGACGTTAGGCCGGTCTGGCTCAGGGACGACACGAAGACACAGCCAGAGAATGGTCTGAGCCCGCAGACGCCGCCACCAACCTCCGCCACTGAGGAGACTCTGGGCTTAAGGACATCGCCGCCGCCGGGCCGGGGGCCTGGGCTTCTCTCCCGGTTCTCGCCCTTCCCGCCCCTCTGCGGGCGCCTCTCCGCTCCGGGAGCACCCCTCCGGGGCTCGGGCTCTGCCCGCTCGGACTCGGTTTTAATTATTTATTCTGTAATTTATTATTTTTTCTGGTGGCAGGGGCACACATCCCGTCCGTCCCCCAAAGAGGGACGAGCGTCCGCGGGCTCCGAGGCGGCCGCAGTCCGGCCGGCGGGGCGAGCGCGGCGCGGCCCTCCCGCCTCCGGCCCTCGGCCCCGGGCGGCTGGGTGCCGGCCGGGCGGCGAGGGCTGCTCGCGGCGGCGGGGGGGTGGGTAGGGAGGGCGGGCGGCCCGGCGGCCTTCTCTTCCACCGCCCCCCCAACCACCACCCCCCCGCCCTCCCCGGTGTCTGTTTCTCTCTCTGGTCGGAGGCGGCGGTAATGGCGGATGGTGGGTTGTGGCGCCGGCGGCGGCTGCTGTGAGGGACGATGAGTTCCTCCTTCGTGCCGAACGGGGCCAGCCTGGAAGATTGTCACTGTAACCTCTTCTGCCTGGTGAGTGCCGGGCGGGGGCCGCGGCGGGCGAGCGGTGGGGGAGGGGCCGCGAGGTGCGCCCTTGGGCCGTGGGGGAGGGGGTCCGGGTCGGATCCAGATGCCCGAGTCCCCGGGCGAGGCCCGGCCCGAGCCGGCGCCGCGGGAGCCCCGCACCGGCCCGGAGCCGCCGTCCTCGCCCGCCGTCCCGGGCTGCCCTAGCAGCGTCGGCCTTTTCTCCCGTTTCCGACACTTTTCTCACCCGCAGTCCTGTCTCCCAACTTGGGCTCCTTTCCTGGCAGGACAGCGGCATTTCCCTCTTGTGTTGCTGGCTGAACTGTTGCTTGTCTCCTTATTGACCGTGTATCCCTTTTCTGCCACTTTCTATTATTGCCCATTCTCTCACTGCCTGGCTCTGCTCCTCTTGTTTTCCCCCAGTAAACGAGACCCCGGAACTTAGCAGTCCTTTAATTTTACGTGTTCTTTTTTTTTTTTTTTTTTTTTAATAAAGATGAGTCAAACTGTAGGGGGTTCGTTTGTTCCTTGGGTGACTTGAGACTCTTTAAAAAAACAGTGAATGCCATTCCGTAGTTTTTCTTTTAAACTTTGGAAACACTTTGAGGTTTTGACAATCTCTAGCCGACATGCTTTTATTAGAACATTAGGTTTGTGAGAGTGGAACGAACTTATGGAAGAGATGCTATGGTTCTGGACTAAATATTTTTATACAGAAGGCTGCTCCTCCTCTGACTGAAAAGTCAGGGGACGCTGGCTCTACGGATGGCAGTTGTGTTGGTTGGCTCCTGTCTGGGAACGTTTCAATAAAGACTTTCAAAAGTACCAACTGTTGCAAATACTCAGTCTGCAGTTGGATAGGAGCTTAGCTTCATCAATGATTTGAAGTTTCGGTAACTTTTTTTTTCATTTTCCCTGTCCTATGAGAAATATTAAGAGTGTGTGATAGGTAAGTGAATTGAGTGGGCGGAGCACAACTAGTTGGCAAGTGTAAACTGCCAGTCATGTATCAGCAGTTTCATTTTTGGCACCTTAAGCTTGCACTTTTAAGTTAGATTAAAAAATTACTGAATTCACGCTGATAATTTCTTTTACGATACTAAATTGAGATCTTTAATACCTTTCCCCCTTATAAAATGTTTCTTGTACAATATCCATTAATCAGCATCTCTTCAGATATAGTAGACAAACAGCAGGTTTTACATTTCTGTCTTCTCCAACTCAGTCTATTTTTGGTACTTTTAGGATCGGGTTCTTTGAAGATAAGACTAGCACAAATCTGACAGTTTTTTGTGAGCAGCTATTTGACTTTTCCTTAAAGGGATATGTAAAGATTTAACAAGAATGTTTTCAATTGTAGTTGAGATTTCTTTTCGTTAGAGCTGTGACTTCTATAAACACGGAATGATGAATCTTTAAAAGTTAATTTTGTAGTAAGTTTGATACCAAGAAACAAATGTAACCAGTAAGAACAGAATTTAGGACTGAGAGCAAATGTTTACTCAGTGTGCAGTATTAAAGTCTATGTTTATATTTAACATTATTAAAGTTTTTTAATTTATCCTTGGGACACATTTATTGACTTGTATTCAGTGACATGTCAGTATTAATTTTTTCAGTGTCTTTGTTCTTTTCCTTTAATTTTTGGTTGTTGAATTATCAAAATAAGCTTTTTTTTCCCCCCTTTCTTTTCTGGTCAGTCAGTTTTCAGTATCCCAAGGATATGTTGAAAAATTGTAATGTCTTCATGAAATAAGGGACTTTAATAGTGAGGACTTTTGATTTTGAGTGAATATGCAATAATAAAAAAATCATACTTTCTTTTCCTCAGGCTGACTTGACGGGAATTAAATGGAAGAGATATGTATGGCAAGGCCCAACTTCTGCCCCTATTCTGTTTCCGGTGACAGAGGAAGACCCCATTTTGAGCAGTTTTAGTCGCTGCCTGAAGGCAGATGTACTTGGTGTTTGGCGGCGTGATCAGAGACCTGGAAGAAGAGAATTGTGGATATTTTGGTGGGGTGAAGACCCCAATTTTGCTGACCTTATTCACCATGACTTATCAGGTGAAAGCAGCTTATCATTTCTAACTTAAAGATACAGCAATGTTGTATACTTTTCCTAAAAACATTTGTGTTACAAATAATTTTTTTGGTGGAATATTGTTTACTGTGAAGCCAGACAAAAATTCAGCTTCATGTTTTATTTCACTGCAGTTATTTTATTTTACTGAAAATTATGCATTTTATGGCAGGTTTTTTTGAGCCTTGAATAACTTTATTCTTCTACCTCCCAGCTTTCTCATGAATTTCTGGCAGACAGGCCCAAGGAAGGCGTGTTAGTAAATTAATTAAAATTAAGAAAAATGGAATTGGGGAGCATTTCCTAACAAAGTCAAAAAATACTTTTGAAACCAAGTGTAATTCATCTTTGAGTCAATTCTGCTACTACTCTCTTCTGTGTAAATATGCACACAGTTGTAGAAATATCTGGAAATATTGTAACTTTCTCATGTGCTTTTTTTCCCCCCAGGCATATAGTTTTTTCAGTATTTTTATTTGTGGTTGTTACATTATTAACAAATGAAGGCATATGTTAATTTTCTTATTCTTGGAATGTGATTCTTTTATTTTAGGTACTGTTCCATCAAAGACTGTCTTTGATATGAAACAGTGCCAACTTGTTTAGCTTTTATAGTGGGACATGTGTCATAATCTGAAAAGTTAGGGAAGTGATTCTATTATGAGCAAATTGATAAGGTTACTTCTGTCTTATTTTCTTGATATTTAGGACCAAATGTTACTTTCAAAAGAGAAACTATAATTCTTCATGTAGTACTGAAGCTTGTGTTTACTTTAGAGTCCATGTTAACTGAATCTTTGATAATAGGAATGTAAATGATTAGTTGTTTGCTGCAGTGTACCAGAGATTTCAGTAAGATGTAACATAATGATTCTTGACGAGAAAATTTGGGATTTTTAGATAACTGAAAAAGTTTTCTTATTGGAAATCAAGTACTCTGGAGTTTCTATTGTCTATTTGATCTATAGAACTTATTTTATTTTTGGATGTATGTAATCCAGGTGACTATCTCAAACAAGCACTTAAGACCAGTGTTTGTGCAGGAATGTGTGTGTTACATTTTTTATCTTCAAATTAACAAACCCTTCAGTCTTAATATTTATTTTTGAGAGTTGTTGCAATTCTTTTATGATCAGTGCTTTCCAGCTTTTCTAATAAGATCCTGCTGGAGAATCTAGCCCTTATTTTTAAGTATGTAGTGTGGTTCTAAATATATTAAATGATGAGTTTGTATATATGTATGTGTATATGATGTATGCATATACGTCAGAGTATAATAATTCCTTTATAGCATCAGCAAGGTGATGCTTTGTAATTGTCATGCCAAAAACTAAGCCTGCCAGCTTCCTTTTTCTTTCATTGACTTTAGGTATGCTTGAGTTATTTTAATCTTGAAGTGATTATAAATACCACCTTGCTAAAATATTTGAAGACTGTTTTAATATTATTGATCATATAGATAAACTTACGCTGACTTGGAAGTTTCAGTCTTCTTAATAAAGTTAGAACATCTGAACAGACCATTTCCCTCTCCCCCAGATTCCATGAAATACATTTCGTGGAATCAGACATAATTTAACAGTTATGTAGTATTAGTATTACATTAGTAGGACTAACATTTTGAAAATTAAAAGCCTATTAAAGTTCATTGTGAACTGGCGTGATGTATATTAAAATACTATGGGTAGTTTTTTTTTTCTGTTTTAAATAGGTTTTCTCCTGAAAATTCACAGCTATTAAATTTTTTTCCTCTAGTTTGCTTATAAGCATAATTATTTAAAATAGTGCTGCCTATACTTTAAAATATTTATTTGAACATAATGAAAGTAATTTTGGAAGTTTAGGCTTTACTTGTCAGATTTTGCTGAATGCCAATTAACTTAAGAATTTATCAGTGAAAGCAATTAAAATAGTAAACCTAAATATAGTAATGGTTATATGTAATCATATTTTCTCTTCCAAAGTCTGTCTGGTACTATCTTAAACAGTTTGTGTAGCCAATGGTATTTTTATAATGTTTTAGCTTTTTTTTTTAACCTGTCATTTACTTTAGAATGTTTTTACTTAAATCAGACATATCTTAAAGAATAATAAGGTCTTTTCAGATGGAGTATATTTGTCTCGCCCTTTTCTTTGCTCCAGGGACACCGTCTGCCTCCCTTTTGGGGTAATTAGTCTGCCGCTGTCTCTCGAGCTAACCCCTTTTTCATTTCTTCCCATCTGTGGCACTCCATCCCCTTCTTTTAAGCTCCCCTGAGAAGAGAGCAGCTGGACAGTAGGGGTGGCATCAGCTGCTGGAGGCAGTCCTGAGTTCCAAGTGGAGGTGTGGTAGCAAGGAGAGGGGAACCGGAAGGACCCAGGTGGTAACCAAAGAGCTGGTTAATTTAGGTTGAGTGTGCTCTTTGCAGGCAGTGTCTTTCTGTTGGTTCAGCAGCTACCACATCTTGTTACTGAAATATTTGTGATTGTGGCAGTAACTCTGCCGTTCTTGGTGAGAGAAGGCAGAAGCCATTCCTTTTTGCAGATGAGAATTCTCAGTTTTTCATATTAAGTCAGTAATAAAAGTGCAAAATTGCCTTTACTTCACCCCCTTAATTTCATTTGTGTCGTTCATAGTGCATTTTTTTTTAAAGTAACTTTTTGTTTTAAAATAGGTGTAGATTTCCATAAATTGAACAGAGACAGCATAGAGTTCGGAGCTACCCTCACCTAGTTTCTGGTATTGCTAACACCTTCCATCAGATGGTGCATTGTCCACAGCTAATGAAGCAATACTGATACATTGGTGTTACCTACAATCGATAGTTTCTTTGGTTATCCTTTATTTTTATTTAATGCCCTTTTTTATCCTATGATCTCATCAAGGATACTATATTACATTTAGTTGTCATGTTTCCTTTGACTGTTCTAGACTCTGACAGTTTCTCAGACTTGCTTTATTTTTAATGATCTTTATAGTTCTGAAGAGTCTAGTCAGGTTCCATAGTGCATTTTTAATTTCTGCCTGCCTCTTACATGTAGCACATGTTTGGGTCACCTTCCTTTCAAGTTTTGCTAATGTGTAGAAATAGAATATAAACTCGTTTTACTGCTAATTGGTAAAAGTCTTTTACAGCAAGCCAAATCTGATTCGATACTTTAACCCTCAGTTCGAAGTTTATTGTTGTCACTATAGGCTTTTAGTTTTTCCCTTGAAACAAAAATAAAAACAACTACCCCCTCTCTGAGGCTTGCATCTTAAAAAAAATTATAGTAGCTAGAATGTGATGAGACTCTGAGAAAACTGATACCCTGAGAATTGAAAAAACAGAATCAGTCAGGGCTAAAAATATATCTTTCCTGGCTCCTGTGGTATTTATGCAGGATTTTAGTGACATATCCAAATACTTTTATTATAACAATTTCATCGTAAATACTGTCAAATAGGTCATTGTTTAGTCTTAGAATTTAATTTTAGATGCTTTTACTGAAGAATATTAATTACGGTGGAATTTAACCTTAAGTGACAGCTTTAACAAGATTGACAAATAGATAAATAGCAGTCAAGTATAGCAGTCTAGTGTTAGTCAACTAAAAATTTATTTTATGCCTCAGGTAGCCTGAAGAGAGTTAATTCATTTCTGTCTTCTGTTACATAATTTACTTGTGATCCAACTTTTTATGTTTGCTGGTCTTCTAGGGACAGCATTGCCATGCTTTTCTGTGTACTATCAAGCAAGAAAAGTGTATTTTTTAGATCTTCAAATCAAAGATAAACAAAAGAGGCTGCTTTTAAACCAGTTTTTCAGGTTTTGCTGATTGATAATGCTGCAAATTTAAGGCTCTCAGCAATTTGCTGAAAGAGCAGCTTATGAATGGGCAATTATTAGTCAAGACAGGTGCTAAACTAGACACTTAAACATTTCTCTATTCTTTCAAGAAATACATAGTATTTTCAACAATGGTCTATTTTGACCCATTTATTATTTTTTAGTATATGCTGCATTTTAATAGCCTGGCAGACTTACTTAGGTAGATTCCTTTTTTACTGGCTTACCACTATGAGGATATTTAACAATGTCAGTTTTGAGAAAACTGAGTACAAATGCTAAGGTATATCAAAATTTTTTTTTGTTTTTATTTTTCCCCCTACTCATAGAGAATTATTTTGATGACCTATCACATCCTTTTGTATCACTATACTCTGTAGCCTCAGAAAATTATGGAAATCAAATTTAGCGTTTGAACTTACTCATTGTTCAAATATTTTGTAAAAATTTTTCAAGTAACAGTAACGGTTAAGAGTTCTAATCCTAAGGCTAACAGAAAAGTACTAAAAACACAGAATTGAAACTGTTTTCTCTGGGGATACAGATAGAAGAGGAGGGAAACATTTATTTAAATACATTAAGTAGACTTTTTCCGTTAGGCTGTGGTTAATTAAGTTCAAAAAAGTTAGGTAAAGATTTGCCCCTGTGTTCCCCCTCCCACCCTTTTCTGTTATGCTGGTGTTGAGACACAAAGGCTTATTTTAATTAATGTAAGGGGTGTATGCCACTATGTCTTTGGTGGCTTGGTTGTACCATTTTGTTTTTTATATCTATGAATACAAGATGTGGAGAAGTACTTTTATTATGGTTACTATAATATCAAGATAGAAGCTTGGCCTAGTAGGCTTCTTTCTGAGTAACACTTCCCCCGCCCCTCAAAAAAAAAAAACCTTCTGACTTTTCATTGAATGTTATTAGGAATTATTCTTATTTCCTCAGCAATGAAAAATCAAATTGTTATTTAGTGTGATGGTTGCTTAGTTATCTACTATATAGGTGAAGATGTGCTTAAGAGATTTGTTGGCCTTAGAAAATCCTAACAGGTGATCAGATCTTTGTTTTATGCATAACTCCCATTTAGTGTTAATGAGCATTGTGGGCATTTGTGGGTTTAATGTAAAATGAGGGTTAAGTTCACCTGAGTTTTTCTAGACAGAGAATTAGAGCAATGAGAGAAAAATGCTTGAATATTAATACTGATTAATTTTCTAAACTATATTTAGTTTTCTTAAACTATTAACGACATACAGGTTTAACTGAAATAGATTTTTTAAAATACAATCTTAACATGTAAAAATTAATAAGAATTATTGTATTGCAGTTTTTACTATTTTCAAGATTTTTAACTTTTGGGTAAGAAGGTGAATTCAGTCTCAAGTTTTAAGTGAGTAATTTTCTGATATTTGAAGTTTATAGTGACTGTAGATGTTTGAAATGTAATGGTATCTGTGTTTTGGTTCTTTGTTGCTTAAAACTTAGAAGTAGTTTGAGAAAAGATTTTGGTAGGGGCTTCTTGTGTATGACATGTTACTCCATTGCATTTCCTTAGAAGGTAAGGATTTTTGAGGTAAAAGGCTATAAAAAGTACACTAGGACCCACTCCAGTGTTATTGCTTGGAGAATCCCAGGGATTGGGGGAGCCTGGTGGGCTGCCGTCTATGGGGTCGCACAGAGTTGGACACGACTGAAGCGACTTAGCAGCAGCAGTGGCTATATATCCAGCTGAAGACTAGCCAGGGGGGTACTCTTTCTGTCCCCTTCTGATGCCTATGTCAGAAGCTTTCTCTGTCTCCTTTATACTTTAATAAAACTTTATTACACACACACACACACACACACACACACACAAAGTACACTAGGTAGTTTATAAAGAAGTGAAGAATTCCAGCATAATTCTTTTGGAATTAAGAATATGTGTACTTTTAGTAATCATAGATCACATAATTTTAGATAAAACTTTTAATGTAACTTTCGTTTTGAAATGATAGAAACTGATTAGACTAAAAACAGATTGATAAAGTTTTGATTTTTTTTTTCTCTCAATAACTTAGATATGCTTGTGATCTAGACTTTATAAATAAAGTGAAGCCACTATGTGCCACTTCCCTTCTAGCCTCCTGTTTCCTTTAATAAAGTGAAACTTGGGAAATTTTGGCTTTAATTGGAAGTAGATAAGGATGTCTATAATACAGTAGAATATGAAGAACTTCTGTTTATTATTAATGATTTAAAAATTATTTCAACTCTCAAATATGGTCATTTTCTAAAGCTTTTCTCACTTTTAAAAAGCTTATCCTTCGGAAAAAATGAGTTGATTTGAAAGATTTTTACTGTAATTTAGGAAACGAACAACATAAAATCAACATTAACTTTTGTAGTAGCACAAATTTCTAGTGAAGTTAAAGTCCACTGTCATTGTGCTATTGTGCTTTTGAGTTAATGTTTATTCTGCTCAGTTGTTGTACAAGTTATGAATGTTTGCCATCTGTCACTCTTAATATGTGTCTCTGCTTTTATTCTAAAGCATCATGGTTTATTATTTTTCTTTTGGGATAGTTATGCATTTTTAGTGTTGAATTAAGAAAGATTTTTTTTTTACTTAAATTGAAAGAAGGTCCATACTTTAAAAATGTTTTATAAAGTTAAATAGACTATAGGAGTATGCCACACTGTTTTATATTTGAAATAGCAAATTAAAATATTCCAAAAGTTAAAATGTTGACGGCAGTAGCTCCTATTTATAGTAGGGTTCCTTGGATGCTTTCTTACAGGTATAGATGGATAGAGAGTAAAAAGCTTTTTTTCTGAACCACATCCATACTTATCTCAAAATGACTATGTTGTTGTTATTTTTTTTTGTAACTTCACTTGGAGTAGTTAATAGATTTGCTGGCAAAATTGAGGCTGTATAGTTAGCAAAGGTTGCAAAAACCAAGATCATGGCATCCAGTCCCATCACTTCATGGGAAATAGAAGGGGAAAAAGTAGAAGCAGTGACAGGTCTTATTTTCTTGGGCTTCAGAATCACTGTGAATGGTGACTGCGGCCATGAAATTAAAAGATGCTTGCTCCTTGGAAGAAAAGATATGGCAAACCTAGACAGCGTATTAAAAAGCAGAGACATCACTTTGCTGACAAAGGTCTGTATGGTCAAAGATATGGTTTTCCAGTATTCATGTACAAATGTGAAAGTTGGACCGTAAGGAAGAAATAGTGTTTTTGAATTGTGGTGCTGGAGAAGACTCTTGAGAATCCCTTGGACATCAAGATCAAGCCAGTCAATCCAGTCAACCCTGAATATTCATTGGAGGGATTGATGCTGAAGCTAGAGCTCCAATACTTAGGTCACCTGATGTGAAGAGCCAACTCATTGGAGAAGACCCTGATGCTGGGGAAGATTGAAGGCAAAAGGAGAAGGGGGCAGCAGAGGATAAGATGGGTTGGATGGCTTCACTGACTCAATGTACATGAATTTGAGCAAACTCTAGGAGATGGTGAGAAGGACAGGAAAGCCTGGTGTGCTGCAGTCCATGGGGTCACAAAGAGTTGGACACGACTTGGCGACTAAACTACCAACATAACTTTATATCAGAAGTGCCATTTAAAATTTGTCTTTAAATTTTTAAATTTCTCCCCCATGTAGAGAATCTTATACTAAATAGTAAGCATGGGAATCATTTGGTTGAAATGAGACCTAAGGTGGCTGATAATGCACTACTTGTTAGGCTCTGTGCCAGAAACTTCCTTTTTATCCATCACTTATTTTTATAGTTGAGTCGTGGATTAGAATGCTGATGGACGTAAGATGTTTTGAGTTTAATTATTAACTGTCTAGTTTTTTTTTTTTTTTTTGGCAGGGTGAATGACTGGAAGAGTTAGGACAAAGTAACTAACAAGTGAGTCAACTTAGAAATTGGCACTTTAGGTATAGAGTGTGTGGTATTTCCCTTGGTTATGCAAATGTCCTATTCATTTATACAGAAACCAAATCAGTATGTTTGTGATATATCATTGCTTTTTTATGTGGTGGGAAAATAATTTTCAGGTAATTTAATAGAGTACATGGCACTTTGGCCTTTTATTCTCTATGGATTAGCTTTGAAACCTGATGTTTTAGTGTCTAGAGAGATAGCAAAGTGGTTGTAGTTCAATATTCTGAGGTGAAGAAGGGTTTATGAATTTAGGGATTAAACTGTAATACGTTCAGTTTAACTCTGAGTAGATGCAGTGCCTCTATGTTACTTTTTGTTTCTTTCATTTCTTTTATAGAAGAGGAAGATGGAGTGTGGGAGAATGGACTTTCCTATGAATGCCGAACTTTGCTTTTCAAAGCAGTTCACAATCTGTTGGAACGGTGTTTAATGAACCGGAACTTTGTACGTATTGGCAAGTGGTTTGTGAAGCCTTATGAAAAAGATGAAAAACCTATAAATAAAAGGTAAGCTATCTTTAAACTCTTACTTGATATTTCTTTAGGCTTGTTAATATTAATGACTTTATAGAATGTGTGCTAAAACTAATATCTCACAGACATTCAGAAGGTTAACTTTGGCAAAGTCCTATGAGTATTCAGTTTTCTTTGATTCCTTCATTCTTTCTTTTACACATTTTAAGAATTTTCTTGTAGTACAGATAGGCTATGTGTCAGTACAGTGGCTTAAGTTTTGATTTGGGATAATAGAAAAAATGTGAGATGAAAGCAGAGACTTACGCATTGAAGTATATATATTTTTTAGTACGAGTGGAAATACATTCATGGTACTCTGTTAAAATTAAGTAGTATTAATATTTTTTTTAGATGGTGATCTGTAGTCATGTTTGGGTTGAGGTAATCCTCATTCTCAGCATCTTTTTGCTTTAATTAAAGTTATTTAAGTTTGTATGTTTCTATGTAGGACATGTTTACTTTTGGGGTGCTTATGATTTTCTTCAGCTTTAAATTAAGCAAATTCATGATGCTAATGTGTAGGATAGTTGCAGATGGAGGCACAGAAGACTTAAGACATATTCAGGTAAAAGCTTTAGGTTACTACAGTTCTCTGGTTTAAATAATATGAGGCGTAATCTGTTAGAAGATTTAGTTGCAAGCAGTTGTTGAATTAGTGAGACTTGAAGAGAAATGAAACAGTGGTGTGTAAGATGGGATATGGGAAAAGAAAAAAATGAAGGAAATTTATTGGTTTTCCCTAAAAGATGTGATGGTTGTAATCATTATTGAGATGTCATTTTATGTCAGGTGCACATCTTTTTTCATCCCTTTCTAGTTTCATTATAATCAATGAGTAGGTAAGACATATCAAGGCTTTCATTTTTTCTCTCTGAAAATTAAAACAAACCTTTATTGTCAAAGAATAATTGTACAAGGTAGGAGTGCATTCAGTTGCAAATGACAAAAAAGTCCTAACTAGCTTATGTAGGAACTGATTTTTCTTAATAGTCTAGAAATAGAATAGAAGATACGTTCAATGATACCATCAAAACTTAGGTTCCCTGGAATTTTCTGCTCTTTTATCTCTAGCCTTTGGCTTTTATCTTCATGGTTCCAGTAAGTGTTCCATCTCCAGACTTCACTCACGGTGGATTCCAGGCAGGAAGAGGAAGGGAAGGAGGAGATGAGAAGGGGTGACCATTGGATCAGAAATTAGATTCTTTTCTGGAACTTTTAGCTGACATATCATTGGCTATCTTAAGATAAATACTCTGTACATGGGAACATTGCCACTCTGAGCAAAATAAACCTTGGTTAGTAAGAGGAAATGGAGAATAGATAGGAGGTAGTCAGTTTGAAGAATTCAAGCTGATTACCAAGAATTAAAAAGAGAACCTGTAATCCTGAGCCCCAACTACTAGATGTGCTCCTCAGAGGCAATCCCTTTAAATTCTTCTAACTTAACTTTAATCTACCCGTTTAAAAACTTACAAGCAAATGCTAATTATTGAGCTGTTATTTCAGTTATTCAAGATTTAATCTTCTATTAATAATTTAGCTATCTTACCGTCCCCTCCACCCCAGCCATCTCCCAACTCCCATCCCTACCACTTGGACATTGGCATACTGAGATACTCTGTTCTCCTGTCCTTTCTTTTTTTTCCCTTATCTTACCTATTGTTATGAGATTTGGTTAAAAAAAAAAAAAGTACCTATTGTTTCTGTTATAATTTTATAAATATTTAGTGAGTCATACAGCATGTAGGATTACATTCCATTTTATTTTTCCCAGTGTTAATGTGATTACCTCTTTTTTCCCTTAATTACCTATGTCAAGGGTTGGTAAACTACTCCGCACAGGGAAGATATAGCCTGCCCCCTGTTTTTGTAAATTTCATTGTAACACAGCCTTGTTCCTTCATTTTTGGATTACTTTATGCCTGCTTTCACACTCCAGCAGAGTTGAATAGTTGTGATAAGAGACTGATGATCCCACAATACCTAAAATATTTCTCTGGCTTTTTACAGATAGTTTGCTGATCCCCAACCTGTATACTTACTGGTAATTCGCCCCTAGGCTATCTACAGGAAGTATAAGTCTCCCCTCTACCTTTAAGAAGTTTGTGTAATCTTTTAATTTCTTCTGACTCTCTCTCAGTATCCCTATTTGAACCCTTCATTGTTCGATTCTGTTTTGGACTTGTTTTATTAGGCCTGTTTCACAGTAGTCATCTTGGGAATTTGCTTTGCCTTTTTGTCTGTGTTGGGTCACTTATTTCCTGGATCTCATGTTTTGTTTTTTTGTCATACTGTTTTGGTAATGCCCATCTACCTGTAGTTTCCTGAGAAGAGAGTACATAAGAAGTAATATTTTTGAGATCCTGGATTGTCTGAATTATCTCCTTTTCTACTCTTAAGACTTCTGGGCACTGAAATGCTGATTGGAAGTTCTGTATGTGTAAATAGCTATGAAGCAAGCTGCAAGCTTTAGTAAGGTGATTGGGACTTGGCCATTTTTATTTAAAACTGTACTGTTATAGTAGCCACCAGTCAATTATAGCTATTTAAATTTCAGTGAATTGAAAAAATAAAAATTCAGTTCCTCAGTTGTCTAAACCACATTTTGAATACTCTTACGAGTGCTGGTTATTGTATTGCATAAGTTCTTTTGGATGATATTGCTTACACCAGAGCCTTTACACTTAAAATAATGCCTCAGCATCACTAAAGAAGTCAGTTAAGGGTGTTTTTGTTTTTGTTTTTTTTTGGAGGGGTTGGGCAGTAACTGAAAGACTACTTTAAACTTCACTCGTAAAGCTTTGTCTTCTTTCATACACCTGTGGCTTTTACACAGTCCCTTCAACTCCATCTTATTTAAATAGAAGCACCACAAGATTTAAGGTGGCTTATTAAGTAGCCATTTTGTATAGCTTTGGGATATCCTTTGATTGGATTCCTCAATACCTTTGAAAACTTAACTTCTACGGAAGCTATTATGTTTTCTCAGGACTCAATTCTTTTCTTCTTGTCTTCTAAGATGGCACTGTCTAATAGAAATACAATATGAGTCAATATGTATTTTAAAATCTTGCAGTAGGCACATTAAAGAAAGTTTTTTAAAAAGTGAAATTGATTTTCATATATTTAACCCAATATATCTAAAATATTTCAGTATGTAATTGCATATGCAAATGATATTAATGAGGTAGTTTACTTTTTTTAAAACTAGGTCTTTGAAATCTAATATGCATTTCATTCTTTAGAGTACATCTCAATGTGATCTGTCCACATTTACAAGTGCTCGATAGTCATGTGTATATTGGTTTGCATCAGTGGTGATGAACCCTCTTGGAATTGTATGCTAAATTGGGATTGTACTTGAGACTCAAAAATAGGGGAACTTCCAATTTCTGTCAAGATGTCCTTTATTTGATAAGTTGGGCCTGGTTACTGTCTTATTTTTCCTCCTCTTAGCTTAGTCTATCATTAATGTCCATCATCAAGATTATTCTGAAGTCCTCAGTGATGATATAATAGTACTTAAGACCTAATGAAATCTCTCTGTGATGTTTGAGTCATTAGGATTTGCATGGTCAGTTTTCCCCATTCTCATGCTTTCTAGAAACATTTTTGAGAAAAATTCAGGACTAGGAAAGACTTTTTTCTCTCTTTTTTCCTTCCCATTAAGCTTTTCTTACTGTCATTTCTTACTGTGATTCTTAGAGATTCATGCAAATCTGTCTTTTTGAACTGTTGGTTTTAGATATGAATGATAATAGAGAAATTTTGTTTTTCTGAAGGGGAGAAGGGAATGAGAAACCTTTGCGTAAGCAGAACTGACCAGGCCGTGTTTGAAATCAGGGCTTAATAGGTGTTAAATCAGTTTTCAAAACAGACCTGTTAGTCCAGTTTTACAGTTGTTAAATCTGAAGAATAGGGAGGTTAAGGAACTTCTTGGAATTCATACGTCTTGCAGGTATTGGAGCTGGATTATAGGGCATGAAAAAATATGAGACAGATTGTGCCCTGTAGATCGCTGTATCTCCTGTACCTACGTGTTATTGTTTTATTTATTTTTTATTATTTAAAAAAATCTTTTAGCTGTGTCACACAGCCTTGTGGGATCTTAGTTCCCTGACCAGAGATTGAACCCACACCACGTGATCTGCATTAGCCCACCAGGGAGGTCTTAACCTACATCTTTTTAAAGTTATAGAAAATAGTAAAACAGAAGACTTAAAAATATTAGGGAGATGCTATATTCTCTGAGCATTTGAAGTTGTAAACCAAAATAATGTCATTGCTTTCTGAGTATTCTTTACTATATAATGTAAGTGATGTGTTCACTAAGTGAGCTGAAGTATATAAAATTCACAGATAAAGGTGTTATATTCTGGATTTTAATATATATCTTTTGTTCATTCAGATATGTATGGTAAGGATATTTGATATTGAAATTGTACCTATAAATTTAAGGAATTTAAAGAATCACTCTGAGGGCTACAGAAATACAGATTAATGCAGTGGTCTGGTCCAAACTTGTCTGGATATGGAATCACCTTGAGAGAATAAAAACATAATCTGTGTATTAACCTGGGAATGTGGTGTAGGGTTTGGAATTTATAAAAGATCTCTGTGTGGTTCTAATGAAAGATAGGTTTGAAAACTATTTAATCAATGGAATAAAAATCTTGAATTAGGATGACTAGGATTCTTTTTTTGTGTGGTATAATATAAACAACACAAGTTACCATTTTAGCCATTTTTTAAGTGTATGGTACAGTAACATTAATTACATTCATACTGTCGTGCACCCATCACACTATCGCCAGAAATTTTTCATCATTCCAGGCTGAAAATTTGCCCATTGATTAATGACTCCCTATTTTCTCCCCCTCACAGCCCAAGGTAACCACCATTCTACTTTTTGTCTCTATGAATTTGACTGTTCTAGATACCTTACATAAGTGAAATCAAAAGGTATTTGTCCTTTAGTGTCTGGCTTATTTCACTTAGCACCATGTTCTCAAGGTTCTTATCCAAGTTGTAGCATGCACTTTCATTTCTCTTTATAAAATATTTACATATTTCTTTATTTGACTGTTCTGGGTCTTAGTTGCAGCATTCAGGATCTTTAGTTGCAGCATGCATCTTGTTGGATCTAGTTCCCAACCAGGGATCGAACCTAGGCCCTGAATTGGGAGTGTGGAGTCAGCCACTGGACCATCAGGGAAGTCCCCGTTTCTTTTTAAGATTGAGTAATTTTCCATTGTATTTTTATACCACATCTTGTTTATCCACTCATCTGTCAGTTGACATTTGGGTTATTTCTACTTTTTGTCTATTGTGAATAATGCTGCTATAAATATTAGTATACAAATATCTATTCAAGTCCTTGCTTTCAGTTCTTTTGGAAACATACAAGAAGTAGATTTGCTAGGGCATACAGTAATTCTATTTTAATTTATTTTTTGAGGAATCTCTGAAGTCTTTTCCACTGTGGCTGCCCCATTTTATATTCCTGTGAGCAGTGTAGGAGGATTGCAGTTTCTACACATCCTCACCAATACTTCATTTTTTAAAAAATAGCAGCCATCCTTATGGATGTGAAGTAGTTATCTCATTGTCATTTTAATTTGCATTTTCTAAATGACTAGTGATGTTGAGCATCTTTTCACCTGTTGGGTGGCTGTGTATCTTCTTCAAATGTCTGTTGAAGTCCTTTGCCCATTTTAATTGATTGTTAGGATGACTAGAACTTTAAGTCAACACTCCCTTTAAATAGGTTTATGATTTTAAGACAAGTCAGTTAACTTCTTTGTGTCTTGAATTCCCTACCAGCAAAATGGGATATCATCTTTCTGTACCTGCCTAACAGAAGTGCTAAGAATACAGCACTTCCTAAAGCAGTATACTTACCTGTTACAGTATTAGAACAGCCGACTTTAATCTATAAGCATATTTTCAATTTATGTCTTAGAAATAAAGAATCTTTTGTTTAATTTCAGTACTTAACATTTTTCTACAACAGAAGATTATCTGTCCAGGTTTCATCTGTAAAATTATGCCTTATTCTTACCTTTTTGCTTTGGTTGTTACTGTAAAAGCTCCTGGAGAGCAGTTTTATTCTCCATAATACTTTATGGTACATAACAGTACCTTGGATTCTTATTGTAGTTGCACATATTTGTTTTAACTCCACTTTTCTAAGTGCTGAGTACTAAAAATGAAGTGATGTTGTAAAATGATCTCTCTCCTCGAAAGACAAGCCATTGTGAATTTAGTATGGTGGTATTACCTAACATTCACTTTGGCCTATAATATTTTCTGACTAGATTACCTTTAATATAGGTATACCTTGGAGATAATTGCTTCCCTGGTAGCTCAACTGGTAAAGCACCCGCCTGCGAAGCAGGAGACCCTGGTTCCATTCCTGGATTGGGACGATAAAGATCTCTGGAGAAGGAATAGGCTTCCCACTCCACTATTGCTTGGCTTCCCTGGTAGCTCAGATGGCAAAGAATCCTGGGTTGATCCTTGGATTGGGAAGATCCCCTGGAGGAGGGCATGGCAACCCATGCCAGTAATCTTGCCTGGAGAATTCCCATGGACAGAGGAGCCTGCTAGGGGTCCATGGGGTCGCCAAGAGTTGGACACGACTAAGCTCAGCACAGCACATAAACCTTAGAGTCATTTTGTCAGTATCTGCAAAATAACTGCTCAATTTTTATTGTGATTGTGTTGAATCTTATTATTCTATATCACCACAGTAAAGCACACATCATAATAAATTGGGTCACAGGAAATTATTTGGTTTCCAGTGCGTATAAAAGTTACGTTTACACTAACTGTAGTCTATTAAGTATCCAGTAGCAGTATTTGTAGAAAACAGTGTACGTAACTTACTTTATTACTAAAAAATGCTAACTATTCTCTGAACCTTCAGCAAGTCATAATCTTTTTGCAATAGTAACATCAAAGATCACTTACCACAGATCACCATACCAAGTATAATAATTATGAAAAAGTTTGAAATGTGAAAATTACCAAAATGTGGCACACAGACGTGAAGTGAACACACGCTGCTGAGAAACCGCTGCCAGCAGACTGGCTCGGTGCCAGGCTGTCACACCTGCGATTTGTGAAGCCCTCAGTTGTCTGTGAAGCACAGGAAAGCAAGGTGTACTTGTGTAAGAATTTCAGAAAGTTTATCCCATATTTAGAATTTTTAGTTGTTTTCCTCCTATACATGCACAAACTTTGGTTTATTTTAAACCATTTTCTATTACAGCTAGATCAGTCTGTATAGGAAACATATGCTAGCAGTATATGGTGTGATGTTTTTCCTAAAATAGGCAACTGGAATTGAGAGCTTGCTGTTAAGTAGGGTAGTACAGAGAGTAGGAATGGAGAGTTTATTTTCTTTTAATATTTTATGTATGAAATGAAACAGTTGAAAGCTGTAGTTTTAACTATAGTTCACTGATTAAATATGAGGATATAAAATACAGGTCTCCAAGCCTCTTTGTCTTTTAAAGATAAAGACTATGAACTTCCCTGGTGGTCCACTGGTTAAGAATCTACCTTGCAGTGCAGGGGACACAGGTTTGAACTCTGGTCTGAAAGATTCCACATGCCACGGAGCAACTGAGCCTGTGCCTCACAACTACTGAGCCCCATGTGCTACAACTAAGGATCCCAAATGATGTCAACAAAGATCCTGCGTGCTGCAACTAAGACCCCAGGCAGCCAAGTAAACATTAAAAATAAGGAACAATGGACTGTTCTAGGTTGTTGCTTAAACTTGCAGACGTTCTTGAAAGTGTTTGCAATTTAGCTTTTGGAATCTGCTGTTGAATTATTGATTAAGCACACAGCATTCATGATGATTTGTATACCATACTTACCTTAAACTTAATCAAATTGCAGTTTACCTATGTGTAGATTATTATTACTTGAGTCACTTCCTTAGTAAATGTTTCCCTTGACATAGAGAATTTTTAGTTATTCCCCTTTAAATTCTTAGTTTTTTTGTCAGCAAAATTTATCTTTTAATGTTTTCTGAAAAAACTGTATAGAGTTATAATGTTAAAAACTATATATATATTCATTCTAACTAGTTTAATATGAAGTTTTCTTAATTTTTTTTAACCACGTCTTTTCTCTTATCCACTCTTTGGAGAGAGATGCTTTGAAAATTGATTTCTGCTTGTTTTATGTCAGTACATATAATTGGGGTCCCAAATGGCTCAGTGGTAAAGAATCCACCTGCCATTCAGGAGAGGCAAGTTTGATCCCTGGGTTGGAAAGATTCCCTTGGTGAAGGAAATGCAACCCAATCCAGTATTCTTGCCTGGGAAATCCCACAGACAGAGGAGCCTGGAGGGCTACAGTCCACAGCATTGCAAAGGAGTCAGACATGACTTAGTACTTAAACAACAAGCAATGTATAATGGGCATAACCCTCTCTGAACACTATTGGCTTGCTAAGATAAAAATACTTAGAAAAAAATTTAGAAATGATGTTATGTATATATACTTTCTGTACCACTTAACAGTTATAGAATAATTTTGTCAGAAAAGAGGTCACTCGAAAGAAAAGTGTAAATATGGCTTTGTAAGCATTCCCACATCTAGTAATGAGATTGGTTGCGTATATTTGTTTACTTTAGATACATTCTTTGAGGAAAATGTATGGCGGCTTGTGGGTAATTTTTAAAAAATCCTAATGTTCCCTGGAGAAGGACATGGCTACCCACTCCAGTATTCTTGCCTGGAGAATCCCATGGACAGGAATCTGGTGGGCTACAATCCCTGGGGTCACAAAGGATTCGGTTCAGTTCAGTTCAGTCACTCAGTCGTGTCCGACTCTTTGCAACCAACCCCATGAATCGCAGCACGCCGCCAGGCCTCCCTGTCCATCACCAACTCCCGGAGTTCACCCAGACTCATGTCCATCAAGTCAGTGATGCCATCCAGCCATCTCATCCTCTGTCGTCCCCTTCTCCTCCTGCCCCCAATCCCTCCCAGCATCAGAGTCTTTTCCAATGAGTCAGCTCTTCTCATGAGGTGGCCAAAGTACTGGAGTTTCAGCTTCAGCATCATTCCCCCCAAAGAACACCCAGGACTGATCGCCTTTACAATGGACTGGTTGAATCTCCTTGCAGTCCAAGGGACTCTCAAGAGCCTTCTCCAACACCACAGTTCAGAAGCATCAGTTCTTCGGCGCTCAGCTTTCTTCACAGTCCAACTCTCACATCCATACATGACCACAGGAAAAACCATAGCCTTGACTAGATGGACCTTTGTTGGCAAAGTAATGTCTCTGCTTTTGAATATGTTATCTAGGTTGGTCATAACTTTCCTTCCAAGGAGTAAGCGTCTTTTAATTTCATGGCTGCAGTCACCATCTGCAGTGATTTTGGAGCCCAGAAAAATAAAGTCTGACACTGTTTCCACCATTTCCCCATCTATTTGCCATGAAGTGATGGGACCAGATGCTCTGATCTTCATTTTCTGAATGTTGAGCTTTTTAAGCCAACTTTCTCACTCTCCACTTTCACTTTCATCAAGAGGCTTTTGAGTTCCTCTTCACTTTCTGCCATAAGGGTGATGTCATCTGCATATCTGAGGTTATTGATATTTCTCCTGGCAATCTTCATTCCAGCTTGTGCTTCTTCCAGCCCAGCGTTTCTCATGATGTACTCTGCATAGAAGTAAAATAAACAGGGTGACAATATATAGCCTTGACGTACTCCTTTTCCTATTTGGAACCAGTCTGTTGTTCCATGTCCAATTCTAACTGTTGCTTCCTGACCTGCATATAGGTTTCTCAAGAGGCAGGTCAGGTGCTCTGGTATTCCCATCTCTTTCAGAATTTTCCACAGTTTATTGTGATCCACACAGTCAAAGGCTTTGGCATAGTCAATAAAGCAGAAATAGATGTTTTTCTGGAACTCTCTTGCAGAAATACATGTTTTTCTGGAACTCTCTTGTTGGCAATTTGATCTCTGGTTCCTCTGCCATTTCTAAAACCAGCTTGAACATCTGGAAGTTCACAGTTCATGTTTTGCTGAAGCCTGGCTTGGAGAATTCTGAGCATTACTTGACTAGCGTGTGAGATGAGTGCAATTGTGTGGTAGTTTGAGGATTGGACATGACTAAAGCAAATTAGCATGCACACACGCACAAGGGCATACCCCAGCTGTACAAGAATCGGCCTAATTCTTACTGAAACGCTTTTTGCTTTCACAACATCCATTCTTCTCAGTGTCTTCTTCTGACACGCAGGCTGTTCTTTCTTGGTCCCGTCTGTGAGTGTCTTCTATTATACTAAAGCTGCAGTTTTTAGAGCTCCCTAGGGCCAGTTCCCTCTGTTTCTCAACATTCCCTCTCTAGGTGATCACATTCATTCACAAAGATGTAAATACCATCCACACCCTGATAATCCCCAGATTAATACTATAAACCCAAACCTCCACCACATCATAAAAGTTACTTTGTCCAAAAACTGATTTCTTGATCTTTACCCCACACCTGCTCCTTCTCTAGACTTCTGTATGCTCTACCCTGAGGCTCATATCATCAGATACCGCTTTAATTCTAGGGACCTCCTGGTTCCCGTATATAATCCATCACCAAATTCCCAAACACATTGTAGATGCGCCCACTTCTGGCCATTTCTACTGTCACTACCCTAGTCCAAGTCACCACTGTCTCTCACCTGGGCTATTATTGCTCTAGGTCCTGGTGGCTCAGTGGTCAAGAATCTGTCTGCCAATGCAGGAGACGCAAGAGAGACAGTTTCAACCCCTGGGTTGGGAAGATCCCTTAGAGGAGGAAATGGCAACCCACTCCATTATTCTTGCCAGGAAAATTCTGTGGACAGAGGAGCCTCAAGGGTTACAGCACATGGTGTTGCAAGGTGTCGGACTTAACGATTGAGCATGTACACATGCACACATATCCTACGGATTCTCTTCTCTAATAACTGGTGAGATCTCCCAAGTAAAAACAAAAAAATATCAGATACTATCATTCCTCTGATTAAAAATCCTTCAATAATTTCCCCTTGCACTTTAGAACAAAATTCAAACTGCCTTGTTGTGTATATTCTGACCTGCTTGTTCCTCTTCCATCTTAATCCCAGTTTTTTGCTCCTGTCTATACTCCAGTTGATACTGATCTTCCTTCAGTTCTTCCAGTAAGCCAAAATCCTTCCTGCCCCAGGGCTTTTGGACCTGCTGGTTGCTCTATCTGGAATGTTTTCCTCTACTTCTTGCCCTGTAAACTGATTCATCTTTCAAATTTCAGCACAAATATCACTCTTCCTAAACCGCCTTCCATCCAAATTAAATTAGTTCCCTCTAGTGAGTTCTCTTTTAACATCCTTTTCTTTTGTATCATTCATTACAGTCTTTTAAGTAAATAAATATGTATATGTATGAACACATGTATAGGTATGTGTGTTTTGTGTGTGCACATAAAATGCCTGAGTCTTCCATTAGGTTGTGAAATTCATGAAGACAGGGACTCTGTTCATCTTGGTCACCTCTGCATAGCCTACACTTTGCATGGTGTCTAACACATAATGTGTGCTTTATTAAATATTTGCTGAACTAATTAATTAGTGAAAGTCTCCTTTTCCACCAATACTCTGTTTCTGAAAGCAACCCTTCTAAGAGTTCTTTTATCTTTCCAGATATGAAAACATGATTAAAGAGAAAAGAGTTCCAACATGATCGCATTCTAGGTTGTTTTCCTAGTACAAATTTTTACATTTGAATTAAATCTAATAAAAATAGCTTTAGAAAGATAATTAAAGAGAAGTAGGGGCTGCCGTCTATGGGGTTGCACAGAGTCGGACACGACTGAAGCGACTTGGCAGGAGCAGCAGCAGGGCCTAGATAATAATTAAAAGATAGTAAGAAAAAAAAGTTGAGATTTGACAATAACAAAGTACGTGTTACATAGAAAGAAGCCATTACCATGTAGAACTTCAACACAGTAAATTTTGCTGAGCATTTATTATTATACACCAGGTCCTGTGGCTCATGTGCATAATGATTTGCCAGCACCTTTTTATCACTTGGTTTTATTTCTAATTTATTTTTTTAATTGAAGGATAATTGTTTTACAGATATCAGTAAGTTTTAAAAGGAAGGTGGTAAAGATTTCTTTAGTAAAACTGTTAAAAAGTGGTTAATTGTGTTACAAAGAAATACTTTATTTAGTAGTGAGAAAAATACTTTTGTTATTTCACAAAGGTGTTGAATTTTTAGCAAGTTGATTTTAGTAGTCCCGCTTTCAGAAGAAGAAATGCACATTTTGCTCAGTCCTTACTTATAGCAATGGTAGTTAATTAAAAAATCCAAAATTATTTTTTAGCAAGCCAGTAGTTTCGCATTTATTCAAGTTAGCCTTGTCTCCATAGGCACAGAGGACCTGAACTGTCATTCTAATGTACTTTTTTAATTGAAGTATATTCGAATCGTGTTTCAATTCATTGCATTAAAAAATCTGTTAAAAAAAAAAACGTTTGGTAATGAGTAATGTTTGGTATTAACAAGAGGGTCTGAGATTTTACACACTTTTTTTTTTTTTTTAACTATGCTGGGTCTTTTTTGTGGCACAAGGGCTTCTCTTGTTGTGGCACAGGGCCTCTCAAGTTGCAGTGCACAGGATTAGTTGCCCTGTGGTATGTGGGATTTATTTCCCCAACCAGGGATTGAACCCTCATTCCCTGTATTGGAAAACAGAGTCTTAACCACTGGACTATCAGGGAAGTTCCTGAGATTCACGCTCTTGATTTGGTATTTTCTTGAGCTGTGTTATAACATAGTCCACACTATTGCTTTGTTGGGAAACTTATTTTCCAGCCCTGCAGTAAGTTCACTTAGGCATGTTTTCTGCATTCCAGATTATTTCAGGCAACAGTTCTGTGAAGTATTCATGTATTATATTAACATAGGTTACCATTTTCCTGACTGTTTTTCAGTGTTTGTATTCTTTGCTACCAATTCTCTGATCCCAAAATGAATGCCACATGTTTAGGTTTTTCTTATGGTAGTGCCTCACCTTTGGTGCCAGTTTGTATATCAGCTATGGCTGTGTAATAAACCACCCCAAAACATAGGGATTTAAAACAGTTACGTATTCTCACTAGTGTACCTACAGGTCAGCTAGGGATTAGTCAATCTAGTCACTGTAAACTGTAGTGTGAGTAGAGGTGTATTTTGTATGATTCTCATCCCTCTTTCGACCAGTGGACCAGTCAGGGCATATTCTTGTGATGACAGAAGCACCAGAGGACAAGCTAAGTATTCTTCAACCTTCTGCTTGGCCAAAGCAAGTCACAAAGCAAGCCTGATTCAAGGGTTGGAGAAGTATATTTCACCTCTAATAGGAAGAACTACAAAGTCTGGATAAAGGGAGGAATGAGCAAAACATTACAGAGCTACAGTAATCAAAACAGTATGGTACTGGCATAAAGACAAACATGTAAACCATTGGGAGAGAATAGAAAGTTCAGAGATAAGTTCTTGTGTATATGTTCAAATGACCTTTAACAAGTGTGCCAGGACCACTCAGTGGGGAAAGGACATTCTCTTCAAAAAACGGTGTTGGGAAAACAAGTATTCACATGTAAAAGAATGAACTTGGACCCTTATCTTATACTATATACAAAAAATAACTTAAAATTGATTAAAAACCTAAATGTAAGACCTAAAACTATAAAGCTCCTAGAAAAAAAATGTATTGGAAAAGCTTCATGTCACTGGATTTGGCAGTGATTTTATGGTTATGGCACAAAAACATAGGCAACAAAAGCAAAAATAGACAAATGGGACTATATCCAACCTAAATTTCTTTGTGCATTATGGATTGGAGAGAATATTTGCAATCATGTATCTACTAAGGTATTAATAGCCAGCATTATAAAGATTGGAAGGACTGATGCTGAACCTGAAACTCCAGTACTTTGGCCACCTCATGCAAAGAGTTGACTCATTGGAAAAGACCCTGATGCTGGGAGGGACTAGGGGCAAGAGGCGAAGGGGATGGCAGAGGATGAGATGGCTGGATGGCATCACTGACTCGATGGATATGAGTCTGGGTGAACTTCGGGAGTTGGTGATGGACAGGGAGGCCTCGCGTGCTGCGATTCATGGGGTCGCAAAGAGTCGGACACGACTGAGCAACTGAACTGAACTACAACTCTACAAAATATCAAATAACCCAATTAAAAAATGGGAAAAATACTTCAATAGATATTTCTTCAAAGAATATATATAAATGGTCAGTAAGCATAAGACAAGATGTTCAGGACTTCCCTGGTGATCCAGAGGCCGCCTGCCAATGCAGAGGGCACGGTTCTATACCTGCTCTGAGAGGAATCCATGCTGTGAGGCAGCTGAGCCCGTGAGTTGCAACTACTGAAGTTTGCACGCTTAGAGTCTGTGCTCCGCAACAAGAGAAGCCACCGCAATAAAAAGCATGTACCACAACTAGAGAGTAGCCTTCTTTTGTGAAACTAGAAAAAACCCATGTGCAGCAACAAAGACCCAGCACAGCCAAAAATGTAATAAATAAATCTTAAAAAAGAAAAGTTACTCAGTATCACTAATCGGAGAAATATAAATAAAAACGTGAAAGTCATTCAGTTGTGTCCGACTCTTTGTGACCTCATGGACTGTAGTCCATGGAATTCTCCAGGCCAGAATATTGGATTGGGTAGCCTTTCTCTTCTCCAGGGTATCTTCCCAACCTAGGGATCGAACCCAGGTCTCCCACATTGCAGGCGGCTTCTTTACAAGCTGAGCCACAAGGAAAGCCCAAAAACATATTAGGTGGCTACTATTGAAATAAAGAATAGCAGATGTTACTAAGGATAGAGAAATTGGAACCCTTATACATGGTTAGTGAGATTGTAAAATAGTATAGTCACTGTGGAAAATGTTACGGGATTGCTCCAAAAATTGAAAACAAAATACCATATGATCCAGCAGACCTTTTTTGGAGTGTGTATCCAGAATAATTGAAAGCAGGATTTTGAAGACATTTTGCACATCCATGTTCATAGCAGCAGCATTCTTAATAGCCAAGGGGTAGAACCAACGCGAATATCCATTGATGGATGATGACTAAGCAAAATGTGTTATAAACATACAATGAATTATTGTTCATCCTTTAAAAGGGAAGAAATCCTGTCATGTGCTACACTATGGATGAACCTTGTGGACATTATGCTAAGTGAAAGAAACCAGTCACAAAAAGGCAAATATTGTATGATTCTCCTTATGTGAGGTATCTAAACAAGGGGGTAATTCTTGGTGGATTAAGTGATCTCGGTCTAGAGAGTTTAGTGCAAGGGTCAGATTGTGGAAGATCTAAAGTGCTGTGCTAAGGTTTTAGGGGTTTTTTTGACTTAGTCCTGAAGGCATTGGGAAACTATTGATTTTGAGCCTCCCAGTTGCATGATTAGAATTAATTTTTAGATCGCTGGCAGTGTTGTAAAGAAAGGTAAATTAGAAATTTTAACAACTACTCAGACCTTAAAAAAAACAAAGAACAAAAAAATTATCTAAGAACTGGAATCAGTAGGAATTAGTGATGGATTAGTTGAAGGTAGGAAGTTTGGGGAAATTGAAAAATTGGAGATGATTTATATATCTGGCTTGCACAACTGTGCAGATTTGATAAGAAAAGGAGAATGGTTAGGGGAAAAAAAAAGATCAAATGTGGATTTTATTCTACAGTATTTAGTACTATGTGTCAAGGACCAATTCTATCAATACAGGGATACAACATTGTACGAAGGAAACACATTCCTTCTCCAGCAGAGCTTACATTCTTGGTGACTATAAGAAATAAACTGTGTAATAAGTTAGATTTTGATTATTTCTTAAGCCAAAACAAATCCCAGAAGAACAATTTAAAGGAGGGTGATCAGTGAAGACCTCACTTAGAAGGTGTTTAAAAATCTGAGAAAGGTTGATGAAGGTGAGTATAGCTATCTAGAGTGTTCCAGATGGAATAACAGTAGGTACAAAGGCCTAATGTGTTTAAGGAACAGCAGAGGGGTCAATTGAGGAAAAAGGGGGAAGTATTAGAGAACGATAAGTAAGAAATGAAATTGGAGAAATAAGAGTTATGGGGGGGATAGGCTGATGAAAGGTATCATAGGACGTAATAACTTTTATGGCGTTAACCCAAGTGTGATTCTTTTTCCCTTAGAAATTATATATATATAAAATGTATGTATATAAGTTTATTTTCATGAGTTAGGTCTTGTTAAGACAGTCTGTTAGTATCCTGTACATAATTTTTGTTATAGCACTTAGCAGAGCTGTAATTAAATGATTGAGATTAACATAGTGTCATGTGGTTTGCTACAAAACACTTTTTTAATAAAAGGAGTAACACTTGTCTTCACTTGGTTGTTTAATATAGAGTGCATTTATGTCTGAATATAAGCAAATGTCTACGGTCTTTGTAATTACACAACCATAGTTATTCCAAAGGACTTAGGTTTTTTAATCAGAAGAAATGAGCTTAATTTATTTTTAAATAATATAAATAATTTTATTTCCTGTAGTTATCACTTAAATCTCAATACAGCTGAAGCAAAAAAATAATTGGGTAAATGCATTGTGATATCTTGGATTTGATTCTGGAACAGAAAAAGGATATTAGTGGAAAACTCTGGTGAACAAAAAAAAAACTGGAGTTTGTTGTAGTAATGTGCCAGTGTTAATTGCTTGTTTGACCAATGAAGCATGGCTATGTAAGACGTTAAGGCAAACTGAGTGAAGGGTATATGGGGACTTCCTATGTTTGTAAATTTTCTGTAAATTCAGAATTATCCTGAAAATAATTTAACAACAAAAGCTACTGGGATGGGGAAAATACAGTAATTACTTTTACTGTAACTTAATTTATTATACCCTTGTCTAGTCCAGAAAAAATTCAAGGGGTTTAAGGATGTATACAATAGATTTCAAGCTTATTAATGGTTATAGCTTAAAGAATTGGTTCTTTAAGATGATTCTTAGGATAAGTGTTTGGAGAAGGAATAAAGTAAGTAAATTCTTCTTAGTGTATAATCTCATTCTCTTCTGGGCCCCTCGACTTTTCTAAATTTTACCTTATGGATATATCTACTTTCCTCTTGGGAACTTTCATTTTCCAATCTGTATACCCAGTCATATCTAAATTTCCTAAGATGGTCTATTTTGCTTGTAACTTTGATTCTAGAATACCTTCAATTATAACACTCATCATTGCTTTAAAATACTCATTGGGGAGGGGGAGGGCAGCACATTAGCTGCTTGATTAATTGCATTCAGCCCAGTTTCAGAAATAATATGAGAAAATATATTTCCATTTATTTTTTAATAGAGAAGAAATAAAAAATTAGATCATTTTTAATTCTATTGTATGCATAGATTTTTTTCATCAACATAACCTTTTTTTTCCTTAAAAAAAAAATTGAAACTATACTAAACTGTACTATTACCTTTCCCATCAAACCCACTCCCCCTCCTTTATTTATTTTAGTGGCTATATTATCATTATGTGTGGGTGTACCTAACTTGTTTAACTGGTTCCTTTCTTTGCAGCTTTTCCTATTATAAACAGTGCTGTGAAGAACATTTCTTATAGCTAAATCTTTGCTTATATCTGTGATTTCTTTTTTTCCCTTTAGGTGATAAGGTAGAATTTCTGGGTTAAAGAGAATGTGCATTTTTGTGGTGTAACTTCTTAAAAAAAAAAAGCAAATTGACTTTGTTTTTGGCTATAAATCATTATTAAAATACTATTTTTTCTTCTTTATTAGTGAACACTTGTCCTGCTCTTTCACCTTTTTCTTGCATGGAGACAGCAATGTTTGTACCAGTGTGGAAATTAATCAACATCAACCTGTATACCTTCTTAGTGAAGAACATATCACCCTTGCTCAACAGTCTAATAGCCCATTTCAAGGTAGATTATTTTATGGGTATAGTTCCTTGATTTTTTTATTGTTGTTTCAAGAAAAAAATCTTACTGGTAGAGATTAATGAGATTTCCCCCAATCTTTAGCCTAATGGTGATTCTGATGTAGTTTACTTCTTTCCCATTAGAGTATTAAGTCAATTAAATAAATTTTTAATGCAAATATTATTTTTAAAAGTTCTTGTACATGAATGTTAGCATATTTTAAAGTGTTCTTTTAAATAGGCTATAGATGGTATACATGTTATATATATTCAAGGTTCTCTTTTGTATCAGTTCACATAAGCCATGTTTAATGTAGGTACATAGGACTTTTGATATAATTCATACCATGAAAGTGGTTGAACTCTAGAGGAAATAATTTTGTACGATTGATGATTAAAAAAAAAAATTATTTGTTTGCAAGGACTGTGAGTTCTTTCAAGTGTGTTCTTTGTAAGACAGTGTGTTCTTGTTTTAGTTCTAAGCTTCCTATTTGCTCTTTTAAAATTTATATGGCAGTATATAATAAGGACTTATATGTTGTTTTTCCTTAAATTGCTTTTTCTTAGTGGAAAGTCAAGAGAAATTGAAGGATATACAAATATTCACAGTTTATGTTGAAACTATCCATCTGAGATTTTTGGGTAGACAGAATCTTAAGTTTTATAATAAACTCGGGGTTACACTTTATCTTCACTTAATGAAGTACAGTAAATTCATTTTCTCTGGAATTGATCATTATGGGTTTCCTTTTCTTTGTTTGAATTGCGTAATTATTTGCCATACTATTCAGTGTCATCTTATTTGGTATAATTGTCTTTAGTTACTTACTTAATGTCTCTTTTGGGTTTCTAGTTATCTTAAGCCCATTTGGACTAAATGGCACTCTCACAGGACAGGCATTCAAGATGTCCGATTCAGCTACAAAAAAATTGATTGGTGAATGGAAACAGTTCTATCCTATCTCATCTTGTTTGAAGGAGATGTCTGAAGAAAAACAGGAAGATATGGATTGGGAAGATGATTCTTTAGCTGCAGTAGAAGTTCTTGTTGGTACGGATTCTGAGTATTAATCCTAAGTGGGAAATGTGTGACTATATGTATTAGTTAGATTTTGCTGAATGATATAACTCTTTAATATCTTAGTGGCTTTTAATATCAAACATTTGGTTTGGCTTTCTTGTATCTTTTCATCCAGTATCTGGGACATAATATTCTTAAAAGAACAGAGGAATAATAGGAACTGAGTCTAACCATATTAAGTATATTTAATCTTCTGCTAGGATATGATATATGTGGCATGTGCTTACATTCCATTAGGTAAAAACTAGTATATGGCCAAGTCAGTCATTGGGGAAGGGAACTATAACCCACCTAGAGGGAAGCATGCTAAAGGTGAGAAGAAAATAATTGTGAATGAAGAATATTTGGAGGTGAGAAAGTTGACAGCCTGTGTGATGCAGTATCTTAATGTTTGGTAAAACTGTCTCCTCTGATGACTTGAAAGGCAGAAAATGTATACCTAAAGACCTTGTGGCTGATTAGCTCTGTCCAGGTCAGCTCTGCTTAGGTACGCTGTATTACATGCATCTTCTTCCTCAGGGACCTAAGTTAACAAGGTAAACTGTATTTGAGACATGCTAATATGAAGGCAGAGGACGTAAAGTAGGAGAGGCTGCAGTGATCCTGCAAGTGCATCTAAAGTTCTTGTTGGGTTGTGGCATTTGTCACCTGCATGTAGATTCCAGAGCAAGGTGCACATCCAACCTAACAATGAGTGCAGATGTATACTCCACCTTAGAGAGATGTGGGAAGTGTGGGGAATATATGGTTGAGCAGATAATTGGGATTAAAATTTGCAGCATTGTATTTAATGAATTCATATGGTAATGTTATATGAAGATTACCTTCTTTGTTTTTTTAATCAAAGGAGTATCAGTATTCAGTTTCAGTAAATACATCATCAGAGTAGTTGTGTCAGAAACAGGAACAAAACACAATAACATATATTAGACTTTTCAGATAGAAATATATAAAGAAGAAAATAAAAAGGTCCATAATTCCAGTGCCAGTTACCTTTGTTAAAGTTTTAAAATAAATTTGATCAAATTTGCAAATACAGTTTTTTTAAGTAATACACATTCATGGTTAAAAAATCCAAAAGTGAAACGAGAAAGCTGCTTTCTTCTAAGTCTCTCTCACGAAGGGTAACCACTACCACCAGCTTCTTGTGGTTTCTTTCAGAAAAACATTTTACCAGAAAGAGTGTATATTTATAAAAATACACTAAATGTATTTTATATTTAATGTATTTTTATTTTAACAAATGTGATCATTTTGTATCTGCTTTTCCATTATTGCACTTTTGAGTGAAACAAATCCCACTACAAACCCAAAGGTAATTAATTTTCCTCTTTTCCCCCCCTTTTAGCTGGTGTCCGAATGATCTACCCAGCATGCTTTGTTCTAGTCCCTCAGTCAGACATTCCTACTCCTAGCTCTGTGGGATCCTCTCACTGTTCAGCTTCTTGCTTGGGTGTCCACCAAGTGCCTGCTTCCACAAGAGATCCTGCTATGTCTTCGGTTACTCTTACACCACCTACATCTCCTGAGGAAGTCCAAACAGGTGTTGTACTAATCTGTTTTATTAGCTCTAGTGGTAAATGGGTTCTCTTGAATATAATAAACACTTAAAAATAATTATTTTGAAATAATTTCACACTTACTGAAGTGTTTGCCAAGTACCTTACAAAAAGCTCTACTCATTCAGATTCCCAAATTGTTAATACTTGCTCCATCACCCTCTCTCTATGCATATATTCCTTAACATGGGTCTTTTTCTGAACCATTTGAGAACAAGCTGCAGACATAATGCCTCATTATGCCTAAGCACTAAGTCTGTTTCCCAAAATTAAGGACTCTCTTCTATATGACTACCATTTAATCTTCCAAGTCAGGAAATTAACATTAATATAATACTACCATCATTGCCCATCTCCTGTTCAAATTTTTTTGCTTTTTGTATTTTAAGTGAAGTGACCTGCTTTTTTTCCTCAAAATGTAAGTAGGCTTACCAGGTAGCTGGAGCAAGTTGTATGAGAAATCAAAGAAACAGAAAACAAAGTAATACTCTTTAACCTGCCTTTATTCTCCTACAATCAATTTTTTTTTGTTTTCAGTTGATCCTCAGTCTGCCCAGAAGTGGATCAAATTTTCTTCAGTATCTGATGGCTTCAGCTCAGATAGTACTAGCCATCATGGTGGGAAGATACCCAGAAAATTAGCAAATCATGTGGTGGATAGAGTTTGGCAAGAATGTAATATGAACAGAGCACAGAACAAGTATGTATTTTCATCTTCAAGTTTAAAAATTGCATGTTGGTAGTTACTTGGAGATAAGAGATTTGAAAGTATAAGTGGTCATTCTTATGATTTTAATTCAAAAAAATTGATTTAAAAAAATTCAATTTTAATGCTTAATTCAATTTTACAAAAATTTTTATGAATTCTAAAGATTACATAATTTCAAATTTTAGGAGGAAGTATTCGGCTTCATCAGGTGGTCTGTGTGAAGAAGAGACAGCTGATAAAGTAGCATCCTGGGATTTTGTTGAAGCCACACAAAGAACAAATTGCAGCTGTTTGAGGTAAGTACTTTTCCCCCCCCAGTTGAATGATGTAAGTACATATATGTGTGTGATAGTTTCTTACGCCATTGCATACTTATGCCCCACTTTGTTTGAGGTAAAAATATACAAACACAGTGTCAGGATTTTTCCCAAAAGAAAAAAATTTGAGGAAAATAAAAATTCAGTAATATGGAGCTAATTATAGAAGTACATAAAAATGTATGTCATAGATTCTTACACAGTTACCAGAGTTGGACTGTGAAAGCTTGAATTCACAGCCTAAAAGAATTTTATACTGAATTATGGAATATATAGTATCTGTAAGATAAGAGGAACACAAGTCTCTTGAGAAAACTGTTCATAAATAGCACTATGGTTGAGAAATTTCTCCCAAGTGTCCTCATAAAAAAGATGATGCATGATATACTAGATAAAATTTTTCTCAATTTTTTTTATAGTAAATTCAATATTGGGTTTTGTGCAGCAGTTTCTTATAGCATCCCTTTGGTCAAGCTGTAGGTGAAATGCTGAACTAAAAATCAGAAAATAAGATTCTACAAGGGACCAAAGCTGTAAAAATACAGGCTTTCTAATAGACTGTATTGATTGAAAGCTCAGTGGAAGAATGAATGTACATGGAATTCTTTAGGGACTTGGATGAGGTTTGGTTATTAAGGGATGCATATTGTATTGCCAAGAGTTTATTATTTTAGTCTACAGATTAAAGGTAGATCATATGCTTTTGCAGATGAGTAAACAAATAATGGCACTGACACCCCCTAATCAAGGACTTGTGAATAAATACGGTTTATTTATTGGTTGGAACCTGTGTCTCCTGCACTGACCAGCCACCTCTTATTGTCATGGTTGTGAGCCAGAGGGAAGGAGGCATGCAGGTTAGGGTCAGGGTTTTTCTTATATTAGCTTTGAGTACAGTGACACCCCTTCAAGTGTTCTGGTGTGTTTTTGCATAGATTAAATTTATGTTTATATTTCTTTGGGTTAAAGACTACACTTTTAAATATTTGTCAACCTCGTTAAAAACTTGCCTCTGACCAGAATGGGGGGAGCTCTCACACTGTGTGTGACAATCACAGAGCACAACAGAAAGAAGAAACACTCCTCTCCTTTCCAACAAGGATGAGGCCAGCGAAAAACCATGGACTCTGTTTACTATACCCGTCCCATCTTCGTTTATTCCTCTATCAAAGTGTTGGCCTTCCCTTGCCATACAGGGAACTCACTCTTTGCTCACCATGTTTGTAGACCCCATATTGCTGTTCTCTGCTTATCCTGAATAAATCCATCTATGTTGGGGGTGGCATGGAGGTGGGCCATGTGCTCAGTCATTTCTGACTCTTTTGCGACCCCATGGACTATAAGTCTGCCAGGTTCCTCTATGAAATTTTCCAGGCAAGAATACTAGACTGGGTTGCCATTTCCTCTTCCAGGGGTTCTTTCTGACCCAGGGATGGTTGGAACCTGTGTCTCCTGCACTGCAGGTAGATTCTTTACCCCCTGAACCATCAGGGAAGTGCCAGGTTGGGAGTGCAGGTGGGGATGGAGGCGAACAACAAAAAAAATGCACCTGTGTTGTTGATAGGTTGGATTAAAAATATAGATAGATTAGTTCCTGTTTAACAGTTTAAAATAGTTAAAAGCTATACTCACCTTGGAGGGAAAAATCAAACTTAGTTTTGAAACGTAGGGATTCAGTGCATTATTTTGTCTGAGACCAGGGGTTGGCAAACTGATCTGTTGGCCAAATCTGGCTCACGTGGTTGGTATGGCCTGTGAGCGGAAATGATTTCAGTTTTAAATATTTGAAAAAAAAAAATAGAAAATATTTTGTGAAAGTTATGTGAAATTCAAATTTATGTGTCCATAAATAAGAATTTATTGGGACAGAGCCACATCTGTTCATCCATGTACTAACTGTGGCTGCTTTTACAGAGTTGATTAGTTACAGGAGAGACTGTATAACTCCTAGAGCCTAAAATATTTACCGTCTGGTCCTTTACAGAAAAAGTTAGCTAATCCCTGGTCTAAGACCACTAGAATGCATAATGGAATTAGGCTTTTCTTTCCCTGTATTGGCATGTTTTGGTAGCAGCTCTTCTGTTTTAGTTTCTAACCTTTTTGAAAGATTTAGGTTTTAAGGCTATTTGCCTAGAATAGTTTTAGAGGAAGACACTCAAAGTTCACGTTGGTAAACATAAGTGTTAATTCTTGGTCTCTAAGCTAAACTTTTATTTTTAAAGACATACTTTGTCTCAGATTTCCAGAAATTCCTCCAGAATACAGAGATTTCATATGGTGAAATTTCATATAATCTATGTATTTGACTAACTTTGGTAATTTTACCCATCTAGTAAATAGTGTTTCTAATCATTTACTTTTTTACTATTGCATTTTGTACTTTAGATTCCTGCTCTACCCCTGCCCCTCCCCCCAAATCTGGTTCTTTTTTACTTAAGTAAGGCTTGAAATGGACTTTGAGCCACCATATGTGTGAGTCCTCTCCTGCCATAGAATATCGGAAGTAGGGCATACACTGATAACTGACTGTGCCAGTCAACCAGCTTATTATCAAATCTATCCGTATCTTTTCCCTGCCCTATTCTGTATTGCAGGGAATTACATTTTGTAGGCTTCCTTGCTTTCAACATGTTTTGTTGGTTTCCCCTCCCAACTTTATTGTGATATAATTGACAGTGATAACTGTATGACTTTTAAGATGCACAGCATGATGATTGATTAGGCTCACTTGTTTTTGGAGTTGACTAATTGGAGGCACTAACAGAAGATTAGTTATAATCTTAAGATTGGAAGAAACCAGGGTATTTCCCCACCCGTTTTTTGAGCCAGCTCCAGCAACAGCTGTGTCCCTTTATCAGCTGGTTCTTCCCTGGTCCCAGTTACCGTTAGGTAGTTCCTGTTGTGGTTCTAGCATCGTCCCAGGCTTTTGTGATCTGATGGGACTACATCATCTTATTGTCCTTTCAGTCATAGAAGTGATTGAAGCTCCTTGCTGTTACTACTTTCTCTGTTACCTCATTTTCCTGTGTTTTTTTTTTTTTTTTTGTAAATGATTCTCTGTAGTAAGTTAACTCTGTGTGAAAGATAGGACTGGACCTTTCTCTTGGAAATTGATTTGAAAAAAAAGTTGCATAGTTATATAAGCAGTTTGCATGAGTATATGTGATTTTTAAGAATTTAAATTATACAAATAGAGCTGAAGTACCCCTTGAGTGCTCTCTCTTTCCAAATCCTACTCTCTTCTCACTAGAAATAATTACTTGCCAGGTAAGTATTATTCTTTTGTGTGTGTGTGTGTAATTTTGTGTGTATATATGTTTTTCCTCCCAACACGGAAACATAATACAGATGTATTTAGCAACTTATTTTTTTCACTTAATGTGCCTGCAATCTCTTCATTCTAGTTACTTGTGACTCTGCCTTACTGTTTTAAAAAACTTCTTGATATTCTACTGAATATAGGTATCATAGTGTTTTTAATCATTCTAGGATTGATGGGCAAATAGGTTGTTTGCAAAAGTTTTTAGCTTGTGTTTAACTTTTTAAAAATAAAATAACAATTTTGTGACTATCAGTTACTTGCTAGGTCTTTTTTTTTTTTTTTTTGGAAACACTCAGTGATAGATGATGTCCAAGGTTCAGGGTACAGTAGTGAACAGGGCTTCTCGTCTTATGAAGCCTGCATGCTAAGGGGAGGGGCAGATAATTAATTTGTTTTCAAAAAGAATTCTTAATCTTTTAAAATTAATGAGTGATGAGTGCTAAGAAGGAAATAAAATTAGGTGGGTGATGTGATAGACAGTTGTGGGTGAGGGGACCTTTTTAAATACTTTTCTTTAGACTTCAGAAGGACTACCAGTTTTACTTCCACTTTTTACATACAAAGGTATTGGTTTTTCTTGTGATTTCACTGATCTGAGAACTGCCCGTAAAATTATTTTTTTCCCATTATAATAAAACATAAAACATGAAAAACATAACATTTTAATTGGCATTTTTTTTTAGTTATTAGTGAGATTAAAAATTACACATTTATGGTTATTAGGCTTTAGTCTGGTGGAATGTGCATAAGAAAATTAGACTTTAGCAAGCTATATAAGTAGAAAGTGATGCAATTATTTTAGATATTAACACTGAAATACTAGGAACTTCAGTCAGTTGGAAACATAATCTAAAGGAGTCATTTTGTTGGATTGTACTTTCAGGACAGTTTCTTTTTTAGAAAAATTTCCCCTTTGTTGCTTCTAGTGTGAAATTCACTTGTCTCTAAAGATTAGACCTTTTAGGCAAAGGTCGATATAGAAGAAAGGGACTATGATTTGATGTTACCAAAGTTTTGGAGAGCCACTGCTGTTCTTATATAGCTCAGATTAATAGTTCTTAGCCTCACAGAAGGATACTTTTTGTATCCCTTGTATACTTGGAACACCTTAGATTATTAGAGATTGTTTCTCTCCTTAGTGCCTTGCATAACTTGATGAATTCTTAAATTTTTGGTTTCAGAACTCATTTATACTTTTAAAGTTACAGAGGCTCTGAATGTGCTTTTATTTATATGGGTTATGTCTGTTTATGGGGCTTCCCTGGTGGTTTAGTGGTAAAGAATCCACCTCCCAATACAGGAGATGTGAGTTCAGTCCCTGAATTGGGAAGATCTCCTGGAGAAGGAAGTGGCAACCCATTCCAGGATTCTTGCCTGGGAAATTCCATGAACAGAGGAACCTAGTGGGTTATTTAGTTTATGGGGTCACAAAAGAATAAACAACATGTGTGTTTATATAATTTTAGAGAAATTTTAAAGCACTGCTTAGTTTATTTTAAAAAAATAATAAGCCCAGTACAAATTAACATGAATAAAATACTTTTATAGAAATCAACTGTATTTTGGAAAGCAAAAAAAAAAAAATTTAGATAGTTGACATTCTTTCATAAATGTCTTTAAAAATTAAAGTATGTTTTACATTATAAGGCACGTGTGGCTTTGGATACCATTCTTGGGCAGGACAGCTTTAGAAATAGAATTCAATATAAGACTAATACCTGGGTATAGGAAAAATGCATATATATATACACACACACACACACACACACACACACACACACACACACACACATATACATGAATGTCTGGCTTAGAAAAGACAAGTTTCTATTTCAGTATAATTTTCTAACAACTAGAGCTATTTGATGATGGAATGCATTTCCTCATAAGGTAATGTGGTCCTTGTTGTTGAAAATATTCAAAGAGGGGGTAGGTAGAGAAGGGATTATTCTTAACATTGGGTAAGAACTACTGTTTATTTTTTTAATAGCCAGTAATTTTATTAAAATTTTAAATGCTATTAAAAAATAATGCACATCTATATAAAAATTAAAATGACAAGTTGTCCCTCTTATGTATGTATGTAGATCTGCCTGCTTGCTTTCATTTCTTCAAAAGGAATCATGCTATGTATACTGTTGTCTAACTTGCTTTTTAGAAAAACAGTTATCCTAGGTATCTTTCCTTGTCAGCACATAGAGTTTCCACTTTGTTTTTTCAAGTTCATAGTACTCTATAATACTGTTGATATAATGCTTTATTTGGCTAATCCTCAAAGCTGCACTCTTGCTGAAGGTTTTTAAAGCAGATCTTAAGTATCTTCATTTCACTCCTACTCCAGCATGCAACTCTTAAAAAAAGTCAGTATTTTCTTACATAATTCCATTATCATATCTGATAAAAGAAACTGCATTTTATTGGTGTCATCTGATACTTTATACAGATTTGTCTCAGAAATATCTTTTTGTGTTTAGTTTGACTTCCAGGATTCAAACAAGGAATGTAGAATTGATATTAAGTTTTCCAGGTCTCTCTTGTAGTGCTCTTACCCCTTTTATGACATGGACTTGGTTGGAGAAACTAGATAAGTTGTTCTCTAGAATGTCCCACATTACAGATTTTCTCAGTTTGTCATATATTTTAACTTGTTCTTTATTCCTTGTATTTCTGAAAATGGAAGGTAGCTCTAGAGCCATACCCTCCAATACCAGCTAGCTATGTTTGTAACCACGAGTGGCTATTTAAAGTAACTGGTTTTAAATAAAATTAAAAATTTAGTCCCTCCATTGCATAAGTATCATTTTAAATCTGCAGCAGCCACATAACATTTCTGTCATCACAGAAAATTCTTTTGGGCACTACTGATCTAGAGGCTTAGTGAGGTTCGGGTTTAATATTTTTGGTGAGGATATTTCATAGGTAGTGTTGTGTTGCTTTGTATAGTGTCACATCAGAGGAGACATGTGCCTGGTTTTCCCACTTTTAATAATGTTAAGATTGAGAAGATGGTGATCAGCCTAATGCCTTCATTGTAAAGTTCTAATCATGTGTTCTGTGAATAAAGACAGTTTTTCTTCTACTAGTTGTAGTTTAGTCGCTAAGTCATGTCTGACTCTAGCGACCCCATGGCTCCTCTGTCTGTGGGATTCTCCAGGCAAGAATACTGGAGTGAGTTGCCATTTTCTTCTCCAGGAGTTTTTTAATAGATGTTTTTTATTGGATTAGAGAGTTCTGACAAAATATGGTCCACTGGAGAAGGGAATGGCAAACCACTTCAGTATTTTTGCCTTGAGAACCCCATGAACAGCATGAAAAGTCAAAAAGATAGGACACTGAAAGATGAACTCCCCAGGTCAGTAGGTGCCCAATATGCTACTGGAGTTCAGTGGAGAAATAACTCTAGAAAGAATGAAGAGATGGAGCCAAAGCAAAAAAAACACCCAGTTGTGGACGTGACTGGTGATGAAAGGCAAGTCCGATGCTGTAAAGGGCAATTATTGCATAGGAACCTGGAATGTTAGGTCCATGAATCAAGGCAAACTGGAAGTGGTCAAATAGGAGATGACAAGAGTAAACAACAACATTTTAGGAATCAACGAACTAAAATGGACTGGAATGAGGGAATTTAACTCAGATGACCATTTTATCTACTACTGGGGGCAAGAATCCTTGGAAGAAATGGAGTAGCCATCATAGTCAACAAAAGAGTCCAAAATGTAGTACTTGGATGCAGTCTCAAAAATGACAGAATGATCTCTGTTCGTTTCCAAGGCAGACCATTCACTATCATGGTAATCCAAGTCTATGCCCCAACCAGTAATGCTGAAGAAGCTGAAGTTGAATGGTTCCATGAAGACCTACAAGATCTTCTAGGACTAACACCCCCAAAAGATGTCCTTTTCATTATAGGGGACTGGAATGCAAAAGTAGGAAGTCAAGAAACACGTAGAGTAACAGGCAAATTTGGCCTTGGAGTACAGAGGGAAGCCGGGCAAAGGCTAATAGAGTTTTTCTAAGAGAACACACTGGTCATAGCAAACACCCTCTTCCAACAACACAAGAAAAGACTACACATGGACATCGCCATATGGTCAATGCCGAAATTAGATTGATTGTATTCTTTGCAGCCAATGATGGAGAAGCTCTATACGGTAGGCAAAAACAAGACCGGGAGCTGACTGTGGCTCAGATCATGATCTCCTTATTGCCAAATTAGACTTAAAATGAAGAAAGTAGAGAAAACCACTAGACCATGCAGGTATAACCTAAATCACATCCCTTATGATTATACAGTGGAAGTGAGAAATAGATTCAAGGGATTAGCTCTGATAGAGTGCCTGAAGGACTATGGACAGAGGTTCATGACATTGTATAGGAGGCAGGGATCAAGACCGTCCCTAAGAAGAAAATACAAAAAGGCAAAATGGTTGTTTGAGGAGGCCTTACAAATAGCTGTGAAAATAAGAGAAGCGAAAGGCAAAGGAGAAAAGGAAAGATACACCCATTTGAATGCAGAGATCCAAAGAATAGCAAGGAGGGATAAGAAAGCCTTCCTCAGTGATTAATGCCACGAAATAGAGGAAAACAACAGAATGGGAAAGACTAGAGATCTCTTCAAGAAAATTAGAGATACCAAGGGAACATTTCATTCAAAAATGGGTGCAATAAAGGACAGAAATGGTACGGACCTAACAGAAGCAAAAGGTATTAAGAAGAGGTGGCAAGAATACACAGAAGAACTATACAAAAAAGAGCTTCATGACCCAGATAATTACGATGGTATGATCACTCACCTAGAGAGCCAGACATCCTGGAATGTGAAGTCAAGTCAGCCTAGGAAGCATCACTGTGAACAAAACTAGTGGAGGTGATGGAATTCCAGTTGAGCTCTTTCAAATCCTGAAAGATGATGCTGTGAAAGTGCTGCACTCAATATGCCAGCAAATTTGGAAAACTCAGCAGTGGCCATAGGACTGGAAAAGGTCAGTTTTCATTCCAATCCCAAAGAAAGGCAATGCCAAAGAATGCTCACACTCTTCATAATTGCACTCATCTCACAGGCTAGTAAAGTAATACTCAATATTCTCCAAGCCAGGCTTCAACAGTACATGAACTGTGAACTTCCAGCTGTTGAAGCTGGTTTTAGAAAAGGCAGAGGAACCAGAGATCAAATTGCCAACATCCATTGGATCATGGAAAAAGCAAGAGAGTTCCAAAAAAACATCTATTTCTGCTTTATTGATTATGCCAAAGCCTTTGACTGTATGGATCACAATAAACTATAGAAAATTCTGAAAGAGATGGGAATACCAGACCACTTGACCTGCCTCCTGAGAAATCTGTATGCAGGTCAAGAAGCAACAGTTAGAACTGGACATGGAACAACAGACTGGTTCCAAGTAGGGAATGGAGTACGTCAAGGCTGTATATTGTCACCCTACTTATTTAACTTCTATGCAGAGTACATCATGCTAAATGTTGGGCTGGAAGAAGCACAAGCTGGAATCAAGATTGCCGGGAGAAATATCAATAACCTTGGATATGCAGATGACAGCACCCTTATGGCAGAAAGTGAAGAAGAACTAGAGAGCCTCTTGATGAAAGTGTAGGAGTAGAAAAAGTTGGCTTAAAACTCAACATTCAGAAAACTAAGATCATGGCATCTGGTCCCATCATTTCCTGGCAAATAGATGGGGAAACAGGAAACAGTGACAGACTTTATTTTGGGGGGCTTCAAAATCACTGCAGATGGTGACTGTAGCCATGAAATTAAAAGACAGTTGCTCCTTGGAAGAAAAGTTGTGACCAACCTAGACAACATATTAAAAAGCAGAGACATTACTTTGCCAACAAAGGTCCATCTAGTCAAGGCTATGGTTTTTCCAGTGGTCATGTATGGATGTGAGAGTTGGACCATAAAGAAAGCTGAGCTCCAAAGAATTGATGCTTTGGACTGTGTTGTTCAAGAAGACTCATGAGAGTCCCTTGGACTGCACTGTGATCCAGCCAGACCATCCTAAGGGCAATCAGTCCTGAATATTAATTGGAAAGACTGATGCTGAAGCTGAAACTCCAGTACTTTGGCCACCTGATGTGAAGAACTCATTCATTTGAAAAGACCCTGATGATGGGAAAGATTGAAGGCGGAAGGAGAAGGGGATAACAGAGGATGAGATGGTTGGATGGCATCACTGACTCACTGGACATGAGTTTGAGTAAACTGGGAGTTGGTGATGGACAGGGAGGCCTGGCGTGCTGCAGTCCATGGGGTCGCAAAGTGTCGGACACAATTGAGCAACTGAATTGAACAGAACTTTATTGGATTAAATTCTAGTACTTGCTAGCCGAATCTTTTTATATGAATAAGTATTGAATTTTGTCATGTTTTTTCTATATTTATTGAGATAATCATATAGTTTTGTTTTATTAATATGATGAACAATACTGTTTTTTTTCCTTATGAATGTTACACCTTACATTCATGGTGCAAATCCCATTTGATTATGATGTGTTCTTAATTTATGCATTTCTCAATTGCTTATCTTTTGTTACTGATTTACATCTGTGTTTTTTTTTTTTTTTTTTTAAGTGAAATTTATTGAGGTATAATTTTAATAGAGTAACTAACACTCATCCTTCTCAAGTGGGCAGTTTTGAATTCTGACAAATATATACAACCATGTAATCACCAAGTACATTTGTTTTCTTAAGAAATTTTATTCTATGATTTCGTTTTCTTACAGTGTCTTTGATTTTGGTGTCATGGTAATAATGGGTTTCTCTTGTGTCGTTTCAGCATAACTGCAGTTTTAACTTTCATGCTTTTTTCCCCTCCTGTACAATAAGAGGTCCCAGGCTCTGCACAGAAGGGTATCTCAGTATGTTCCCTCAGTGGAGAGGATTTAAATGGATAGATTTGAGTCTATTTTATACCTTTTTATCTCAACTAGACTCTTATCTCTATATTCAAATACTAAGATACTTAAATTATGTAAGGCAAATCACCTTTGCCTATCTGATTACATATTAAGTGAGCATGAGAGAATTTGACTTTTATAAAGTTTTCTACATGGTCTTAGTTTTAGGCCACTAAAGAGAATTTTCCTATGTAAATTTAAATAATTTTTAGGATTATGTATGAAAAACAAATGACATGTGAAATTTCGAATACTGTTAACTTGTATACTTTGATACAACAGTTATGCTATTAATACACCTTTCTTTTAACTTTTCAGACACAAAAATCTCAAACCTAGAAATCCTGGACAACAAGGACAGGCACCATCTTTAAGTCAGCAACAACAAGTACTTCCGAAGCACAAGACCAATGAAAAGCAAGAAAAGAGTGAAAAACCACAAAAACGCCCCTTGACTCCTTTTCACCATCGTGTATCTGTTAGCGATGATGTTGGCATGGACACAGATTCAGCCAGCCAAAGACTTGTGATCTCTGCTCCAGACAGTCAAGTGAGATTTACAAATATCCGAACTAATGATGTAGCAAAGACTCCTCAAATGCATGGCACTGAAATGGCAAATTCACCTCAACCACCCCCACTTAGTCCTCACCCCTGTGATGTGGTTGATGAAGGAGTGACTAAAACACCCTCAACTCCACAAAGTCAACACTTTTATCAAATGCCAACACCGGATCCCTTGATTCCTTCTAAACCAGTGGAAGATGGGATAGACAGTTTATCCCAGTCTTTCCCAGCTCAATTCCAGGAAGCTGTAGAACCTACAATATATGTTGGTACAGCAGTAAACTTGGAAGAAGATGAAGCTAATATAGCCTGGAAGTATTACAAGGTCCCAAAGAAAAAAGATTTAGAGTTTTTACCACCTCAACTTCCAAGTGATAAATTCAAGGATGATCCAGTTGGACCTTTTGGACAGGAAAGTGTAACATCAGTTACAGAGTATGTATTTTTTTAATAGTCAATTAAAATTTAAGGGTGGAAATGATGTAAGTTCTTAATAGACACCAGAATGGTTTCAGGGTTGGATTTACAATAATAAATCCTTTCAGTAGTTGAATATTAATTTTGGATAATTTCTCTACTGTATTTTTTCCTCAGGGGACCTCTTTATTATGAAATATTTTAGTCACAAAAAAGAGGAAGAAAATAATAACATTTATCCATCAACTAAGTTGGTCCATCAGCCAACTTAAGGATTTTACATACAATTAGCACTTTTGTATACTATTATTTTTCCTCTATTCTTCCTTCCACTATCCTGAATTTGGTATTTATCAGTTCTCTACATGTTTTTAGACATGTGGCTCTAGTTAATTAATTTCACTTGCTTTCAAGTATTTTCTTTGTTACGAATATATTAGCCAAAATTTACACAATTTATCTGCTCTCTTGAGATGGTATGTTGATTATTTTCAGTTTTTCACAAAAGATGTAGCAGTGAATTTTTTTGTACACATTTCCTTGTACACTTGTATGTAAGAATTCCTCTAGGGAATATAACAAAAAGTGGAATTGCTGTGCCATGGCGTATATTGATATTCAGCATTAAAGGTTGTTGCCAAATTACTTTCTAAACTGTACTAGTTTACACCCTCATCAAACAGCAGAGTATGAGAATAGCTATTCTACATTTTCCTCAGTACTTGGTATTAAGAGACTTTTAATTTTCTAGTCTGCTGCATGCAGAATGGCATATTATTGTCTTACTATATGTTTTACAGTTTCCTAGTAAGGTTGCTGCTGCTGCTAAGTCGCTTCAGTCGTGTCTTACTCTGTGCGACCCCATAGACGGCAGCCCACCAGGCTCCCCCGTCCCTGGGATTCTCCAGGCAAGAACACTGGAGTGGGTTGCCATTTCCTTCTCCAATGCATGAAAGTGAAAAGTGAGAGTGAAGTCGCTCAGTCGTGTCCGACTCTTAGCGGCCCCACAGACTGCAGCCCACCAGGCTCCTCTGTCCATGGGATTCTCCAGGCAAGAGTACTGGAGTAGGGTGAGGTTAAGCAGCACTTAAAGTGTTTATGGGCCTATACTGTATATCATATTTTAGTCTATTTTCTTTTTCCCCCCTGATTTATTCCTTTCATATTCTGGTTATTAATCTTATATTGGTTATATATGCTTTGGATATAATTTTTTGTCCATTTTTGGTCTTTCACCTCCCTCCCACCCCGATTTATTCTTTGTATCTTCTGGCTGTTAATCTTGTGTTAGTTATATGTACTACAGATACCTTCCTCTGTTCAGTGGTCTGCTTTCTTTGTCCACAAAGTATGTCATAGGTACACGTTATGTATGATGTACTTTGGGGCAAAAATGGTCTTATTTTCAGTTCTCCCTTTACTTTGTTGTTCTGATTATCATCTGTCCCACAGCTTTTTGCATTTGTATCTATAGTAGGGTTTTTTCCCCTAATTTTTTATTGGAGTATAGTTGATTTACAGTGTCGTGTTAGTTTCAGGTGTACAGCAAAGTGAATCAGTTGGTGTTTTTTTTAAAGGTAAAACCAACCATTATATTCATTTTACTATTATAGTCATTAAAACTATCTACCTATTTATCAATACAAGGCCAAGTAGTGTGCAGAGATTACATTTTCTTCTCTGTCTGTTGTCAGTGAAATTTTTTAGGATCTTTTGCTTAGAATGTTAAAATTTCACAAGAATATGTGTATGTGTATATATATGCACACGCACACATATAAATGTGATATTTTCATTCATTGCTTGTACTGTACTTTTGAGGAGGGCTGGTTTAATTTGAAGTCTTTTTTTTTTTTTTTTTTTTGTCCCATTACTGGAAGTTACTTTTTTCTTGGATAATGTCTTTGTTTTTTCCTCTATTCTCTGTGGAATTTCTAGAATTCAGATGTTGAACTTTAATATTTTCTCTCTCTTTTTTTTTCCTGAGAGGATTCCTCAACTTCTAGCTCTTTTCTTGTACAGTTTTAATATTTATTATTCATGTGTTTTTAATTTCTAAATTAAAAAATAATAGCACCCCCTTGTTAAATGTCCTGTAACTTTTTTTTCCTTTAGAAGTTCTTTGTTTTGGTCTTTTTCTTTACTATACTGATTCTCATCAAATTATTGTTTAATCTTACACATTTTATTTATTTGTTTTGGCTCTGCAGCATATGGGATCCTAGTTCCCTGATCAGGCATCAAACCCATGCCCCCTGCATTGGAAGTGCAGAGTCTTAGCCTCTGGATCACCAGGGAAGCTCCTCATCTTACACATTTTAGAATGAGGGAATAGAGGAGCTGAGTGGAAATTTGTGTGTAAAGATAGAACCTTGTCAATTGGCAGGACTTACTCATTCAATAAATATTTCAGTATCAATTGTGTATCAGTTCTAAACACTTTATGGTAGTGGGGTAGGGGATGTTTTGGAGCGGAGGCCTTATACCTAAACTTTCAGGATAAAAAGAATGACAAATCTTGTGCCTTCAGCAGGTTATTTATTCATTTTTCTTAGAAAAGGAACCCTTTCAGTACTGGGGCGGGGGTAGAGGAGGGGGATAAACTAGGAGTTTGAGATTAACATATCCATACTAGTATATATAAAATAGATTAACAACAAAGACCTGCTGTACAGCACAGAGAACTATATTACAATGTCTTGTAATAACCTGTAATAGAAAAGAATCTGAAAAATAATGTATACACACACACACACACACACGCACACACACACAAAACAGAATCACTGTACACCTGAAAGTAATAGAACATTGTAAATTAACTATGCTTCAATTTAAAAAATGTTTATTTTTTAAAAGGAACACTTTCTGTTTCTCCATTTTCAGCTTTTTCATTTCTTTCTAGAGATAAAAGTAGAAGTTTTCTCTGGTTTTTAGGCAGTTTGGCTCTCCTGTTGTTAATGTAGTTTGCCTTTAGCCCCCTCTTGCATATTCTAAGCTATGAACTTTCTCTACAGTGTTTCATTGATTTTTTTTTCTTTTTTTTTCATTTTGCTCGTGTTTCATTGATTTTTGAGCTTCCCTGAGATAAAGTAAAATGCCCGATCCATTTATAGCCTCTCATTTTCCCTACAGAGATGTATTTTCTTTTAAAGTTCCTTGATTATTATTTTAATAGATATAAATGTGTGCTTTGTCTAGCACTTTGAATTGTAAAAGCATACTAGTATGACTTTTTAAAAAATTAAAATTAATTTAAAATTGAGGGACTTTAGGATATCCTTATGATCATGGAAGACGACTAACTTAGTTACTAAATTAGTCAACAGTTCTCTTGAAAACAAATGATGTGTTGGAAACAAGTAGTTCCCCTTTAAATTAGAATAAAATCCATAGTCTTTTCCTCATCTGTAAGGTTTCTACACAATCTCCTGCATACCTGGTTCTTCACTTGTGTTTACTACTCTCCTATTTGCTTCCTGACTTAACCACATCGGCTTTCTTGCTGTTCTGTCAGAAAGCTAAGGTCATTCCTCAAGGCCTTTAGAATTGCATTATGGGGCAGTGGGGGAGAGGGGACAGCTCACTCCTTTTTGTTCAGTCGAACTCGAAATTTACCTTCTCAGGAAGTATTTCCTTGACCACTGTAACTAAACTGTGGCTTCTCTTTAATCCCTAAGTGACTGCCTATCCTGTGAACTGCTTTCTTCCTGTTTTCCGTGTATATGTATATGTATATGTGTGTGTGTGTGTGTGTGTATATATATATATAATTATCTGAAATTACATATTTGTTAATGGTCTCTTCCTCCATTAGAATGTAAACTCTATGAGGGTAAGGATTTTGTCTTGTGTACTACTGTGTTCTTCCAGCATAAACACATACACAGGTTGTTTGTCACGACTGGGAGTATGCTGCTGACAGACATCTGTTACACACACACACACACCCCTCCCAGGTGAGATTTGGCAATGTCTAGAGATAGATTGTTGGTCATGACCGAAAGTGTCCTACTGACATCTGATACACACACACACACACACACACACACACACATACACACACACACACACACAGGTGACATTTGGCAATGTCTACTGACATCTGATACCCAGACACCCCACACACACACACACACACAGAGGTGACATTTGGCAGTGTCAACTGGCGTCTGATACACAGACACCACACACACCCCTCCCAGGTAACATTTGGCAGTGTCTAGAGATGCATTGTTTGTCACGACCGGGAATGTGCTACTGCCATCTGATAGGTAGAGGCCAGGGATGCTGCTAAATATCTTACAATGTATAGGATTTTATCCAGTACAACAAGAAATTATTCTCCAGCCTGAAATGTTAGTCATGTTGAGATCCTTTAATGTCACGAATAACTTTTAACAGAAATAGAAATCTAGAATAACTTATTATATTAGATATGCTAACCATGTTTAATGGTTAGTTTCACGTGAGAGCTCTCCCATACTCTGTCTCTCCAAACCACAATAAAATACCTGGCATGGTCTTCTGTGTTTGTATTGTGCTGAAACAAAAGTTATTTTTTCTCACAGTTAAAGAGATCTTGTTGAAATAACTTATTAATTCAAGTGCCTGCTCTTAATATCACTTGAGATGGGAAATCATGAGGACTGGTCATCTCCTTACAGTAAATGGCAAAGCCAGATGACAGAGTCAGATGATGTCCCTTATGATTAAAAATAAATTCTCTAAAAAGAATTATAAATACCCTAAATTACTGTTAAACTTCCTTAATGGCATTTAAACAATCTTCTTAAATTCTTTGTAGAAGTATTCTATATTTTCAAAGATGTAATATGTCAAACACCTTTCTGGCCATATAGTAATCCATTCAAAAGCCTAGTTTGTTTTATATTAAAAAATTTTGTGAATTCCTATTACCCAGTCACTGTAAATTTCTATCATCTTTTTCCATACTTTGAGTTTTGAAAGTCTTAAAATGTATAACACTTAATTTTAATGAGGTTAATTAATTAGAAGGTTGTTGCAACTCCTACATTATTCTTTCTCCTTTTGTAGGAAGATTATCTTTTTAAAATTCATATTCCTCAAAGATGCATTATCAATTTGAATAAAACTGAAGTTTCTGTAACATACAAGATGCCATAAGATGTTGGAGTATAAGATAAATTTGGTCCTGGCCCTAAATGAAATTGTAATCTAATAGAAAATAATATTAAATTCTCTGATACAGATATATATGCAATATAGTAGGAACACAGAGTCAGAGTGGAAAATAATTCCATTTATAGAGATCAGAAGCTTTAAGTAGCTTAGTATGGAAAGATTATAGGGTGCTGCTCAATGATTTGGTATGTCATGATGAGAAATGAAATCTCAAGAGTAGGGTGGAACTGTATAATAGAGTAGCAAATTATTATTTATAAGGTGATACAGGGACCTTCCTAGGAAATTAGAAGGATGTAGTAGGGATGGATGGATTTTATAGATGTGGAGTAGACTAAAGAACCTTATGGCCAATTAGAATAGATCTATAATACAAAGAGTGGCAAGAGTGCATCAGTAGAAATAAAAAGTTTCTTTGTACTAGTTGACTTTTACAAATGTATGCTTTTTTAGGAAATAATGAAGGAGAAATTTAGACCTTTATTTTTGTTTAAGTGGCAATTCAGTTTACATTTGGCATAAATAAATGAAGTTTTCCACTGATTAGTATTAAAGGTTGTAATAGGTATTAATAATAAGTAGATAAAAGAAAGACATACTCTTTATTTTGCTAATCAGTTTTAGTTGGTGATGGCCACTTGTGAAGAGTAATTAATTACTTCATCATTTCTAAGCATTTCCTTTATTCTTAGGCTTCATGTGCAGGAGTTGATGCCAAATTTTTTAGTAGCTCGGTTCAGTTCAGTCGCTCAGTTGTGTCCAAGTCTTTGTGAGCCCACTAACTGCAGCACGCCAGGCCTCCCTGTCCATCACCAACTCCCAGAGCTTGCTCAAACTCAAGTCCATCGAGTCAGTGATGCCATCCAACCATCTCATCTTCTGTCATCCCCTTCTCTTCCTGCCTTCAATCTTTCCCAGCATCAGGGTCTTTTCCAGTGAGTCAGCTCTTCACATCAGGTGGCCAAAGTACTGGAGTTTCAGCTTCAGCATCAGTCCTTCCAATGAATATTCAGGACTGATTACCTTTAGGATTGACTGGTTGGATCTCCTTGTAGTCCACAGGACTCAAGAATCTTCTCCAACACCACAGTTCAGAAGCATCAATTCTTAGACGCTCAGCTTTCTTTACGATCCAACTCTCACATCCATACATGACTACTGGAAAAACCATAGCTTTGACTAGATGGACCTTTGTTGGCAAAGAAACGTCTCTGCTTTTTAATACGCTACCTAGGTTATTCGTAGCTTTTCTTCCACCAAGCAAGCATCTTTTAATTTCATGGCTGCAGTCACCATCTGCAGTGATTTTGGCGCCCAGGAAAATAAAGTCTGTCACTGTTTCCATTGTTTTCCTGTCTATTTACCATGAAGTGATGGGACGGGATGCCATGATCTTAGTTTTTTGAATGTTGACTTTTAAGCCACCTTTTTTCACTCCCTTTCACCTTCATCAACAGGCTCTTTAGATCCTCCTCACTTTCTGCCCTAAGGGTGGTATCATCTGCATATCTGAGGTTACTGATTTTTCTCCTGGCAAACTTGATTCCAGCTTGTGCTTCATCCAGCGTGGCATTTTTTAGTAGCCACTTTAAAGCAAAATTCCTTTTCTGATGTGTTAGAATTTAATTGGAGGAGAGAGAGGTTGGGTGGAGCTTAGCGTATCTCCCACACAAGATATATACATCTTTGACAAATATCTTTATTTTCTTTTTGTGTCTAATTATAGTTTCTTTGTTAATGATAACATCTATTTTAGAATAGTGGCTTAAGACCTTGTAAATATTTTTAAAAAGCAAAATTTCTGCCAAGAAACATTACAGTTGCTTTTTGACATATTTTTTCAAGAGTTTAGTTTTAGTAGAATTTGTGACAGCTTAAAATAATCTGCTATTCTGATTCACAAGGAATCTTTCTAAACCCTGAAGAAAGAACTGTACTTGAGCATAGTTCTTATCATGATGTCTTGGTCAGTATTAAGGATACATCAGGATATCTTAACCATAATGTCCATTAGTAGAATTAGCTTTTATGTTGTATCAGTGATATATCAGATTTTTATTGTATGTATATAGTTATTATAATGCATTATTTGATCTCTAAAAGATAGATTTTAATTACTTTGTTTCATAGAAAGATGTCTATGATGAAGTAAACTTGCTTTGATTTACTGTATTCTAAATCTTTTAAGTTTTTTTTCAAGATTGTTTTTCTTTCTTATTTGATATCATACTTTAATGCAATACAGCTATACTTTTGACAGCTAGCTTGACTCAGTTTAAGGATTGGTTCTGAATATTGGAGATGGTATTAGAAAAGGTACTATTAATTTTTTTGAGATTTATTAAATTCATTTCTTCATTAGCAATTCTTATATTATAGCTTACCTCTTTTTATAATTGCTAGTTCTAAAATATTGTTACATCTTGTCTGAAAGAATTTCTTTTGAATAAAGATATAAAAGCATAAGCTGTAAGCCATGTTAAATTCTCTACAAATACTTTTTAGGGTAGTGTGCTGCTTTGTCATAGTGAAAAGAAGGAGATACAGTTAATTAATAAAAGTAATTTTGGTTTGCTTTGGGCATTACAAAGGTTCCTGTTCATGGTTGTACCTAATCATTCTTTTCCAGTTTGTCTGTATTTACTTTTATATCTGACTGAAATTATCTCTGTAGTTAACAATTTGGCTTTATGTGAAAGTTCCTTTTAGAAAAGGAGAGGTGTGTTGTTCCTGTTCACAAAAGTGTCTGTGTACTTTATAATTGGATAGTGATGAAATGCTAACCTGAGTTTTTAATCTGGCTTATCTTTAAAAAAAAATCACAGTTTTTATTTCTTTTATCAGTTTTAAATACAGAAGGATGTATAATGTAAATAATTTACATTTTTCATTTATTGTGACTTTGATACTCTTGATATCATTGACTTCATTTCAGTTCTTTGCTGTGAGAACCCTTCAATAAAATAACAAAAAGTTGTCTTTAGGTATTGCATTTGGTTTACTCATTTTTATTCCTAAAATAGCCCTGTGCAGTAGGATTTTTCTTTTTAATGTTACTGCCCACTAGCTTAACAACTACTTATGTGAACAGTGTGGCAGTTTTTATGCTTCTGCCAGAGGACAACTTAATATGAAAATAGTTGTTTTATTCACCTCAACACAGAGTAGTCATTCAGGTTAGTGACTGGGGATGAGGGGTAGGTTCTTATACTTTCCCCCTATGAATAGTTATGTGTATTTGCATATTTAAAATCTTCCCTGCCCTAACCCTGCCACTATCTGACCATTTCTTCCAACATAATTTTCACATCCAAGTCAGAGAGCACACCCTCTGGTTCCTGTTTCATGACTTTAAGTATTAAATAAGAAAATGCATGTCAAAGTAGATAGAAATACTATTTTAATGATTTATGTTGGTATCTAATAGACATTTCAGAAAACATTTGGCATCTAATATGGTGAGATAGAAAACTTCTCTTAAGAAATAAATGCTTATTTATAGAACAGAACCATTCTAATAGATAAACTGTAAAACATACCCCATTGACAGTTGGGTTAGCACTATGTTCCTATGGAAAAAGGTTTTGTATATTTGAGATTTCAGTTTGAGGATAAATCTGAGGCACATTGAGATTATAGTGACATATATCATATTTGATAGCATTGTGAGAAAATGTCAGTTATTCTTTTGATTACCTCTATTTCAAACCTTAGTTTATAGGGTATAGAGTGCTTCTAGGGCTGGACATTGGTGAATAGATTAGCTAGCTATGATAGCTCTGTCATTCAGATAGTTTATAAACTAGCAAATACCTCATTGATTCCAAACCTTATTTCTCTTATGATTTTTTTGTCTTAATATCCAGAACAGACAAGGAGCAGCAGTAGTATCATTTTCTGACAAATAAATATGATTTACTTCAAAGTACAACATACTGTACCTTAGAATTATTAATGCAAACACAGTATCTCAATCCTCTGTGGCTTTTAGATTTCATGTATTAATTTAGCAAGTATTTATTGAGCACGTACTATGTCCCAGGCACTACTCTAGGCATTTGGGACAGTTCAGTAAACAGACAAAATCCCTGACATTTAGAGGCTTATAGTCCAGTGGAGTGACAGACAACCATGAGCATAAACAAATTACATAGTATGTTAAGAGATAAATGCTATGGAGGGAAAAGTAAAGCCAGATAAGGGGGATCAATGTTGAGATAGTGGATTTATTTTAAATAAAGTCTCATAAATAGGTGACATGACTTGAAGGAAGTGAGGGAGTTGACCATGCAGATAGATAATTGGAGGAAGAAAGTTCCAGATAAAAAGAACAGTCCAGAGTGTGTCTCACCTGTTGAGGAATATCAAGGAAGCCCTTGAAAGAACAGTGAGAGAGGGAGGAATAGAATAGTAGAAGATGAAGGGAAAAGGGGAGACAGATCATGGAAAGCTTTGATAGGATATTATAAGGACTTTGTTTTTTACTCAGGGTAAAATAGTCATTGCAGGATTTTAAGCATTATCTGACTAGAAGCCGGGCTGCCATTGTTACGGTAGTGTGGGAATCTCAGCTTTGCAAGCCATAGAGAAAATGAATTTAGGAGTCTAAAAGTGTCATACAAACTGAAAATGAATCATTTTTCTATTCACACTCACCAAGCACCTTGGTCTTCAGACATGTAAAAGTCCTGATGATCATTTCCAGGGTTTTGTGATGCAATCAGTTTGTTGTGACTTCTTTTGCTAATAAGCCTTAGATTTCACTTTTTTCTGGTCTCTGTTTCTAGTAGTTCATCTTTCTAAATTCAGTGTTGTCTTCTTGCCTGTTCTGTTGTTCTTTGTCATTTTATTGGATATTTTAGGAGAGTATAGAGGTACTTTATCATTCATGAAGTGGAACCAGAAGACTAATAACTTATTTTCCAATGTGATTAGTAAAAACCTCTGAGATAACTTGTGCTGAAACTCCACTTGACATTATAAAAGTTTTGCTAGAATTATTTACAGTTGACAGATTGTTATTTTCATGAAATACAAATCAGCCTCTTAAACTTTTTAAACTTAAAGTATATCCACTCATGGCAGTAGGAAAAGGATAATCACTTTCATTGTATAAAGGTGTAAAGGTATAAACTGTATAGAAGTAGATACAAATTATTATAAAGGTATTATATAAAGGTATAAATTGTATAAAAGTTCAGTAGTCTCACTGTTTAGTGCAAATTTTGAGAGTTCCTGTGCTGAAGCAGTTTAGATATGAATCCCTTTCAAGTGACTGAATTTGTACAGGGTAATGCACTTGAGTATTTGGGAATGGAGTGGATTACCAAAAGACAACACATTTGGGTGAAAGACTGAGACCAGGATTTTAGCTCTATTTCTTTGTTGCTGAATTTGAGACTTCAGTAAATCACATAAGCTTTCTACGCCTCAGTTTCTTCATTTGTAAAATGGAGGATTGCAAGTTAGATCATCTCTAAATAATTCTTTTTTTTTTTTTTTTTTTTAAGAAAATCTGAAAATTTTGTGATAGTCACTTTAGAAATTTTTATGCTTTTATGGAGAATATAATTAATTTTTCTAATTTTATTTTTTGATGCAGGTTAATGGTGCAATGTAAGAAACCTTTAAAAGTTTCTGATGAATTAGTGCAGCAATATCAAATTAAAAATCAGTATCTTTCAGCAATAGCATCTGATTCAGAACAAGAACCTAAAATTGATCCATATGCATTCGTTGAAGGAGATGAGGAATTCCTTTTTCCTGATAAGAAAGATAGACAAAATAATGAAAGAGAAGCTGGAAAAAAACACAAGGTGAGTAAGAGAAAGTACACCAAAGTGTCACTAACGTTTTGTAGCTCTGCATATGGTACCACAATTCTCATTTTAAAAAAAGATGGATTCATCATTAACTTAGAAAAACATTTCTTAAAAATAGATTAATCAGGCACATTGTACAAAATTTAAGGGCTTATATGGATTTGAATTTATTACTGGTCTCTGATGATAATGAATAGATCTTTATTATAAAAGCTTTGAGATTAGAGAAAAAGGACATTAATTTCTGTTATATTGAAATCAGAACACTTAGGTAGATGAACTGCTTTGATTGAGTTAAACTATGCTGTAAGTGAATTAACAGTTTTCAAAAATGCAGTAAAATACACATCACTGTGTTTATAAAATACAGTGATTGATATTTTGAATATGTGACCCAACAAGTAAGCTTATGTTAATAAAGTGTTTTTAAAATTTTTTTAAATCAAATATTTGAGGATCTGTTAAGTACAAGATAACTCTGCTAGAGAAGAGTTTTGCCTTAAACACAGAATTGGAAATTGAAGGCTATAAAATTACAAAAAGGACCCAGTCATATGTTTAATTCAAAGAATTCATTTCACAAAGTTTTGCTTAGCCTTTTTGTGTGCCAGGTACTTGACATTTTGTTCTTTTGTAAATATGAAAACAAGTAGCTGGGAAGGTAATAGATTTTGTAGAAAGAACATGGACTTTGAAATTTGACAGATTTAGTTTGAAATCCCAGCTCCACTACATATCAGTTGTATTTCCTGTATTATCTATAGAAGTATATTTCGTCTGTAAAGTGAACATACTTACTTATCCTGTAGGTTAGTTGTGAGAGTTATTGATAATGTCTGTAGAACACCCAGCAGAATGATCAGTACATCAGTTTAGTCGCTCAGTTGTGTCTGACTGTTTGTGACCCCATGGACTGCAGCATGCCAGGCCTCCCTGTCCATCACCAACTCCCGGAGCTTACTCAAACTCATGTTCATCGAGTTGGTGATGCCATTCAACCATCTCATCCTCTGTTGTCCCCTTCTCCTCCCACTTCAATCTTTCCTGGCATCAGGGTCTTTTTAAATGAGTCAGATCTTTGCATCAGGTGGCCAAAGTATTCAGCTTCAGCATCAGTCCTTCCTGTGAGTATTCAGAACTGATTTCCTTTAGGATGGACTGTTTGGATCAATACATAGCTACTCAATAATTGATATATTTTATTATTGGTAAAATATGTATTTCAATCTAATATGTAATATTGTATGCAGGTAGAAGATGGGCCGTCTAGTGTTACAGTGTTATCACATGAAGAAGATGCTATGTCATTATTTAGTCCCTCTATCAAGCAAGGTAAAACTTTTATTTTCCTGTCAAAATACTGCATTCCAGGATTGTTACTTTAAGTAATCTGATATTCTTGGACTTTTAGTATTCCTTTTTGCATAATTCATGTCTCATAGAAAGGGACTAATCTTTAAATGATGGATTTTAAGGAGAAGGAGGCTCAGGTGATAGAAATTCTGTTTTGAATTGTGGAGCTTCTTTCCTGTGTTTAACAAATAAAAATAACTCCCTTATCTGTAAAAGAAGGAGATAGGATAAGATCATTACCTAAGATCCCTCTCAGTTATGAAAACTCAGTTTATGCATTAGACTTTACTGTAATTTGGTTGTCCTTTTCTCCCCCTGCCCCCAAGTTAGAACAGTTATTGCTGGGGTCCTTAATATTGACATAGTTTTCAGGCACTGTTCTCAGCACTGGAGGTACACTGAAGACTCCACTCTGAAAGTGTCTGTTGTGTCCTCCTTGTAAGTAGAAAAGAGAGACGGGTTGTATTGTTTCTTTTACATGATCTGTTTAACTTTTGATGGAGGCAAAAGAAATTGTTCTTTGGTATGTGTCTATGAAGGACAGTTTTGTTTTAGCATTTGGAATAAATAAGGGAGGATCCATCAGACTCTGTAGCCAAAAACGAAATAAGAAAAAACGTCCATCTAAATAAGGAAGAGATGATGGTCTTTCATGAAATAAATTTAATGGTCAGTGGTTCTAAGTATCTTGGTGAGTTAACTATTGAGGTTTTTTAGTCTGTTTACCTGCCTTAGGATAAAGGGACTGTGTAATTGTGCCTGTAGTGTGGCTTTTTCAAAATGTGGACCATCTGACGCTGGACATCTTTTGAAGTGAAACGTGGGAATCTTGGTGTCTAATAAGTATTCCAGATGACTTTTACACACTAAAATTTCAGAACTACTGCTTTAGTGAATCTTTAGGATGGATTTGCAAAGGCACTTGGAAAGTGACCTTAATCTTCCTGAAAGAGAGGGTTGTTTCAAGTTGTTAACCATCCTAAGGATGCTTTGGAAGGTTTATACACCAACTGCTTTTTTTTCCTTGTGTGGGAATGCAGGTGGAATATAACTATCCTTTGTATGTTTATTTTTTCTAAAGTAGTCATATTTTTCACTAAAACTGGGGAGAAAGGCAAAAAGGAAAATAAAATTTTAGAACTCAGATGAAACTTAACTAAGAGGTACTTAAGTGAGTACTTAAGTTCCTGCACTGGGCAAAAGTGATTTATCCATTAATGCATTCTCTCACGTTTAATTCTTGTCATACTGTTAGTGCTGGAATTGGAATTCAAATTAAAGTAGTCTCTCTGACATAACTAGAGAGCTTAATTATTCTGTGCTTCCTTTATGTTTCAGAAAGATAGGGAAACTAAAAATGTCTGTTTAATTCTATTGTCCTTACAGTTTTATTTGATGCATTATTAATGTAGGTTACTTAGCTATGTTATGGATTATATAACTTGAGCTTCCTATATATGGTGAGCTTCCTTGGAAAGGTATCACCATATATTTACAATTTTTATTTCTATGGAAAAAAATCTATGGATTTTAAACAAATCAGAATTTCTTATTGCATAATACCCTTATAAATGTAAATGTACATGTCTAGCTTAAATAAATATAATAATACTTACTTGGTCAGTAGTAGAATTTTTTATTTTGTTTTTCTAATTGCCATATATAGATGCTCCCCGCCCTGCTGGTCATGCCCGACCTCCATCAACCAGTTTGATTTATGACTCAGACCTGGCTGTCTCTTATACTGACCTTGATAATCTTTTTAATTCTGATGAAGATGAACTGACAGTAAGTATCCTTATTAATGGTTACAATTATAATTTATTTTCCTTGATTTTATAAAAGTTTTTCTTTAGAAGTGATATGTGACTTGAATATTATGTTTTAGCCCTGAACGATAGGAAATGTTTTGAAATAAAATTTCTGTAATTGGTATCCTTTTTTTAACCTCATGTTTGAGGTGGTGGTGGTTTTTTTTTTTGCTCCACTGTGGTGCTTGCGGGATCTTGGTTCCTCAACCAGGGATTGAACCCAGGCCCTTGGTAGTGAAAGTGCAGAGTCCTAACCACTGGATCACCAGAGAGTTCCCTAAGCATCCATATATAATGTCACCTATAAACTTTAAGGGTTTTTTTTTTCCTTTAATTAAGCTTAATTTTATCTCGGCCATATGTTCCTTTTCTGCAGTCCTTAGAAAGCAGAATTAGTTACCTAATCTTTGATCCTGTAATTTTAGAAATGACCCAAGAATTGACTCAATCAGAGAATAAATAATTAACAGTGAAGTTATATGCCTTGTCAGTTTATTCAGGAATTTGTTTGGTACTACTGCTGCTGCTGCTGCTAAGTCACTTCAGTTGTGTCCGACTCTGTGCGACCCCAGAGACGGCAGCCCACCAGGCTCCCCCGTCCCTGGGATTCTCCAGGCAAGAACACTGGAGTGGGTTGCCATTTCCTTCCCCAATGCATGAAAGTGAAAAGTGAAAGTGAAGTCGCTCAGTCATGTCCGACTCTAGCGACCCCATGGACTGCAGCCCACCAGGCTCCTCCGTCCATGGGATTTTCCAGGCAAGAGCACTGGAGTGGGTGCCACTGCCTTCTCTGTTTGGTACCACAGTCATTATTATAAGACATCTATATACTATAGTAGTGAAAGAGGAAGAAAAAGTAATATTTAATCTTTAACACCCATTTGCAGAGAAAGGTGAAGATACAAGAAATTAAGCTTAAAATGAGAGTCCCTAGAATGTGAAATGGCAACCCACTCCAGTATTCTTGCCTGGAGAATTCCATGGACAAAGCCTGGCAGGCTACAGTCCATGGGGTCGCCAAGAGTCAGACATGACTGAGCGACTATCACTCAGAATGTGAAATCTCTGGGAAATTAATAATTGAGCATTGCATTATAAAAGGGAATTCCTTTTTCATCTGTATAAAGGTAGCTTGGAAACTTCTATTGTACATTTGGTCTCTTCAATTAAGTGATATAATGCAGGTATCACTATACATAAACTTCTACTCCACATCCCACAATATAGTGTATTTTAGGTAAATATATGCCTGAAAACAGGGCTTCCCTGGTGGCTCAGCAGTAAAGAATCTGCCTGCCAATTCAGGAGACATGGGTTTGATCCCTGGGTCGGGAAGATCCCCTAGAGAAGGAAATGACAGCCCCCTCCAGTATTCTTGCGTGGGAAACCCTATGAATAGAGAACCTGGCAGGCTGCAGTCCGTGCAGTCGCAAAGAGTCGGACATGACTTAGAGACTAAACGACAGTCCCTGAATACTCATACTTTTGTACTTTCTCCCTGCTGCTGTTCATGTGTCAGTGTTGTTAGAGCTGACAGTTTGGTTCCTTGTATCCTGTTAGCCACTTTGTTTTAGGAACCAAATTGTCAGCTCTAACAACACTGATGACAGATTGGAGGTTTTAAGACTTGTTTTGTTCAGTGTATTAAAATTTGTCTTTAGTTAGGGATACTATTGCTTTGTCGTACAAGATCTTTCTGGAGTTTTGCTTTCTGGAGTTTAATCTTTTGTAGCATATTTGTAGGGGCAAGAAGATTATTAGGAAAGATAAAAATGTAAAAGGAATTTGGAAAGGTTATTGATTATATAGGAATCTTTAATGTCTTTTATTTAAAGAGACAGATGCTTTATAAGTATCTTTTACTAAGAGGCAGTTCCCAAATTCTGTAAGTTTTCTTACTATTTTTTTGTTATTTTAATAGGTTTTAATGTATTTTGAAAGTAATGGTTGTTTTCATGAAGGAACTTTTTCCTCTCTGTTAATTTGGAGTATTATTATAATCATTAGAGAAACTAATCTGGATTATTGATACCTTAAGTTTTTTTATGTCTTTAAATTGCATCTAGTAGATATTTGGCTGTGACACAAATGGGCTCTACTTTCAAGTTACATACAAATGATTACTATCTTGATCACACTGGATTTAAATTTCAGAGAAATATGTATGTATGTGTGTGTGTGTGTTTTTTTAATAGCCTGGATCTAAAAAATCGGCGAATGGATCAGATGATAAATCCAGCTGCAAGGAATCAAAGACAGGAAATCTGGACCCATTATCTTGCATAAGTAAGCTTACCAAATCTGTATTCCAGATAAATCTGCAAACTTTTAATCTCAATAATGTTTCCCATCCCTTAGTTTTATACACAAAATAACTTCTTTTTAGTCTTATGTTAAAATGTGTGTTTTATTAAATATAGGCACTGCAGATCTTCATAAAATGTATCCTACACCACCATCATTGGAACAACATATTATGGGATTTTCCCCAATGAATATGAATAATAAAGAATATGGTAGTATGGATACAACACCTGGAGGAACTGTTCTAGAAGGAAATAGTTCTAGTATTGGAGCACAGTTCAAAATTGAGGTTGATGAAGGATTCTGTAGCCCAAAACCTTCTGAAATTAAAGTAAGTATTTTATTTTTCTAGGAAAATAATTCACTTCTATATTTTATATAGAATTGGTTTACTGCTATATTCAAAAATCCTTTCATAATGAAAGAGTAGAATTATATTTACATTTTATTATTCTGTTTGAAAAAGGAAAAAAAGGTTAGAGTTACTTTGTTTTGTTTTTTCCCCTTGAAAGACAAGATGCTGAAAATGATGTTATTTATATTATAGGATTTTTCTTATGTGTATAAGCCTGAAAATTGTCAGGTTCTAGTGGGATGTTCCATGTTTGCACCTCTAAAAACTCTACCAAGCCAGTGTCTGCCTCCTATCAAATTGCCAGAAGAGTGTATTTACCGTCAGAGCTGGACTGTTGGAAAGTTAGAATTGCTTTCTTCAGGGCCTACAACGCCATTCATCAAAGAGGGGTATGATTTAAATTTATATTATTGGTATAGTATATGAATACTTGTGTAGCTTTCATTTTTTTTAATAATTAACACCTAGTATATTGGCATCTGGAAAAAGATACTGGTTTTTGAAAATTTTTTAAAATTATTTTCTGATTAATAGCTTATAATGGTGTTTGGTACTGTTAAAGTAAAGTATTGGAACACAAAAGATGAGAAAATTTAGTATTTGGAAGCATCTTTTGTTTTGGTCTAAAATTCTAATCACACTTATTTGTATATTTGCCATATTTCACACACTTTTTATATTTAAGTATCTCTGAAATTGGGGTGTCTTATAATTGGTAACATCTTAAAATTGCCACTGTCCTTTTCTACCCATAAAGATCTCTAAAATCAGGTGTTTTTTTTTTTTTAAACCATTAATGGCATCTTAGAATCGATGAAGTATTAGTATTTCTGGTACAAGAACTGTAGAGATGGTAATCATGGATATATAGATGTGGAACAATGTATACAAATTGTATTTATAATAGAACTAATTAGTTGGATTTCACCACACAACAATCACCTGGAGTGGCTATATTAACCAAACATATATTTTAATTGTACTTAACAATTTTTGAACCAATTGTGTTTTCATAATTTTCAGTGTTACTGAGACATATTTGGGACATTTTTAATTGTATTTCACATTACTGATATGTTCCTTTATGTATGTTTTTTTATTTTCTTTTCCCCTGATGACGCTAGTGATGGAAGTACTATGGATCAAGAATATGGCCCTGCTTATACACCTCAGACTCATACTTCCTTTGGGATGCCTCCTAGCAGTGCACCTCCTAGTAACAGTGGAGCAGGAATTCTTCCTTCTCCGTCTACCCCTAGGTTTCCAACTCCAAGGACCCCAAGGACTCCAAGGACTCCTCGTGGAGCTGGTGGACCAGCTAGCGCTCAAGGTTCAGTCAAATATGAAAATTCAGACTTATATTCACCAGCCTCCACCCCATCCACCTGCAGACCCCTTAATTCTGTTGAACCTGCAACTGTTCCTTCCATCCCTGAAGCACACAGTCTTTATGTAAACCTCATTCTTTCAGAATCAGTTATGAATTTGTTTAAAGACTGTAACTTTGATAGTTGCTGTATCTGTGTTTGCAACATGAATATCAAGGGTGCCGATGTTGGAGTTTACATTCCAGATCCAACACAGGAAGCACAGTATAGGTGTACTTGTGGCTTCAGTGCTGTCATGAACAGGAAGTTTGGCAACAATTCAGGATTATTTCTAGAAGATGAACTAGATATCATAGGACGCAACACAGAATGTGGCAAAGAAGCAGAAAAACGTTTTGAAGCTCTCAGGGCCACTTCTGCTGAACATGTTAATGGAGGACTAAAGGAATCCGAAAAATTGCCTGATGAATTGATACTATTGCTTCAAGATCAGTGCACTAATTTATTTTCACCTTTCGGAGCTGCAGACCAAGATCCCTTTCCCAAAATTGGTGTAACTAACAATTGGGTACGTGTTGAAGAGCGGGACTGTTGCAATGACTGCTACCTTGCATTAGAACATGGGCGTCAGTTCATGGATAACATGTCAGGAGGCAAAGTTGATGAAGCACTTGTGAAAAGTTCATGCTTACACCCCTGGTCCAAAAGAAATGGTAAGTATGCTAATGAAGTAATTTTTCTCTCTATTTTGTTTTAGTTGTATGACTTTTCTTTCTTAAGAAAAGGTGATAAAGACAGTTTCCCATTTAGCTGATAGAGACACTTAAATTTGCACTTAAAGCTCCTTCAAGAATGACACTTTTAAAGGAAGGACTTCCGAGTAGTTTAGTTTAATTTCAGCAACAAAAGTATGGTTATTATAAATCTGTAATTATGTACTTGTGTAGGAGTATAAAAGGTACTTTGCACATGTTAATTAGCAGAAAATTGTTGGTTGTCTGCTTTGTTCAGGATTCTTTCACTCATTAAATATTTATTGAGCAACTAGTATATGCCAGGGACTGTTCTTTTATAAACTACAATATTAAAGCAAACGTATTTCCTGCCCTTTCTGAGCCTATAAGACTCAAAATAACAAATTTAAATGAAAGTAATTACATGGTATCAGATAGTGACAACTGCTTTGAAGGAAAAGCAGGGAAAGAAGTGGAAAAAGACAGGACAGAAATGTTACTTTAGAGGTATGTTTAGAGAAGTTATTACTGAGGGACAGTATTTGAGCAAAGACCTACATAGAGTGGGGGAGTGTAAGCTGTGTGGCTAAACGAGAGAAGTGTTTTCAGACAGTGCAAAGACCATGAGTAATGTGCTTAATGTTTGAGACACAGGAAAGAGGCACTGTTGCTGGAATGAGTTGGGTGATGGGGGACTGGTAGCAGCTGGAAGTCTAAGAGATGGCTGAGCACCACTGGCATGTGGAGTCTTATGGACCATGTTTTAACTGTGGCCTTTATGGTTTATTCCGAGATGACTCGGACAGTTTTGAGCAAAGAAGTAAGATGATCCTTACTTATCCAAATACATATTTGGAAATACAAGTTTTAAATTGAGAGGAGTGGTTGGGGCTAGAGATTAAAAAATTGTGTGTGTGTGTGTGTTAGCAGTGTTTTGGGGCTTCCCAGTGATAGCTCAGTGGGTAAAGAATCTACCTGCAATGCAGGAGACATAAGAGATGTGGGTTCAGTCCCTGGATTGGGAAGATCCCTTGGAGGAGGAAATTGCAAGCCACTCTAGTATTCATGCCTGGAAAATTCCATGCACAGAGGAACCTGTTAGGGGGTCGCATCCCCTCCTCCATGGGGTCTCAAAGGGCTGGGACATGACTGAGCATGTGACACCTACATGGCCCCTGTCAGTGTTTTAGACTGTGGAGCTGCATGGGACAGCCTAGAGAGGGACTGCAGGTAGAGAAGTCTAAGGGTAGGACTCACATTTAGAGAGGGGGAAGAAGAGGAGGATCCAGAGTAGGAAATTAAGGAGGTAGGAAGAAAACCAAGGAAGTATGGTATACAGGAAGCCAAGTGTAGGAAATGTTTGAAAGAGAGAATGATCATTGATATCAAATATTTATATGTAGTTATCTAATGAGTTAATCCATTTGAGTTGCTTAACATAATACTTATCACACAGTAAGTAATGAATTTGTATAAGCTGCCATTATTAAAGTTAGCAGTAAGTTTTTTGGTTTTTTTTTCCCAGATGTAGCCACTAGGAGATTTATACTTTAAAATGGTGTGTCAGTATACCACTTTTGGTAATTACACAGGAAGTTAGTCTTTCTTGAAACCTACCTATCTTCTAGCTGTCTTTCATGTGTTTTTGTTAAGAATTTATATTCTTAGGTGATAGGTGCCATTTAATAACTCTGATTTAGTCCCTTATGTCATTTGCTAATCAGTCATTTTTTGACACATGTGCAAAACAATGTGCTTGGTATTCTGGGAGATAGGAAGATATCTTATATTTAAATTACTTAGAGACTGCTTGGAATCTGTAAGTAAACTAAAGTCTGTTACTAAAACTGCAGTAAAAGTTTGAGATGAAAATACTCTAAATGCCCATTGACAAGAGAATGGGTAATAATTAAGATATAACAGTACAGAGGGAATCTTACATAAGCTCTGAAAATGAATAAAACTATTATAATAGATGAGTCTTACTAGAAGTAATGAGGGGGGAGGGAGAGGAATCAAGTCCCAGAAGATTTTATATGAGATTTTTTTTTTTTTTTATAAAGTGTAAAACAGGCAAAACTAAATGTATTTTTCAGATGCAGCTAAAATTCAGGATAGTGGTTAATTCTTAAAAGCTGAGGGATAGAATCATATCCCTCAGCTTTACTTCTTGGGCTGTGAGATCATAGTTGCTCATAATTATTATTAAAGAAAATGTGTGAAAAAAAAAAAGAAAATGTGTGAATAAGATAGGGCTGTGCATGAATCAGTGGTTAAATTTTGTTCATGATCTAGTTTGATGGTTCATCAAACTCACTATACTCAAGGATCAAATTTTTAAAGAAGTATAAATAAATGTCATAGATTTATTTTTAAAAATCTATAGGGGTGGATTTAATGTATATATAGATACAGATTTAATACCTAGATTTTTAAAGTAGTAATTAAGAACATAGGCCATGGAACTGACTACTTGGGTTTGAAATGTGGCTCCATCACTATAATCTATGACCTTGGGCAAATTATTTCATCTCTGTTTCAGTATCTGGAAATAGTCAGTGATAGTATTTACCTCATACAATGTTAAGAGAATCAAATGAGCTAATACAAATAAACAGAGACCATATAAAACAGAGTGCTTAGCACAAAATAAGAATTCAGATATTTGCAGGTGTAACAGTAGTAATAATAGCAAGAGTAGCATTAGTGGTATTCTGTTTTATTTGTTTTTAAGAACCAACTCATCTTCTTTTGATGAAGGGTCTCATCACAAGAAAAAAAAATTTACAGCTGTATTTGGTGGTGGATGTTAGCTGGACTTACTGTGGTGATCATTTTGCAGTACCTATGCATCATCATTTTGTACACCTGAAACTAATATTATGTCAATTATACCTCAAAAAAAGAAAAAAGCACTTATTTGCCAAGCAATAGAAAATGCAAGGTAATGCTCAAAATTTTTTAAGCTAGGCTTCAACAGTACGTGAACCGAGAACTTCCACATGTACAAGCTGGATTTAGCAAAGGCAGAGGAACCAGAGATCAAATTACCAACATCCGCGGGATCATAGAAAAAGCAAGAGAATTCCAGAAAAACATCTGCTTCATTGACTACGCTAAAGCCTTTGACTGTGTGGATCACAACAGACTGGAAAATTCTTCAAGAGATGGGAATACCAGACTACCTTACCTGCCTCCTGAGAAACCTGTGTGCAAGTCAAGAAGCAACAGTTTAGAATTGGACATGGAACAACAGACTGGTTCCAAATTGGGAAAGGAGTACGTCAAGGCTATATATTGTCACCCTGCTTGTTTAACTTATATGCCAAGTTCAGTTCATTCGCTCAGTCATGTCCGATTCTTTGCGACCCCATGAACCGCAGCATGCTAGGCCTCCCTGTCCATCACCAACTCCCAGAGTTTACCCAAACCCATATACATTGAGTCCGTGATGCCATCTAGCCATCTCATCCTCTGTCGTCCCCTTCTCCTCCTGCCCTCAATCTTTCCCAGAATCAGGGTCTTTTCCAGTGAGTCAGCTCTTTGCATCAGGTGGCCAAAATATTGGAGTTTCAGCTTCAGCATCAGTCCTTCAATGAATGTTCAGGACTGATTTCCTTTAGGATGGACTGGTTAGATCTCCTTGGAGTCCAAGGGACTCTCAAGAGTCTTCTCTAACACCGCAGTTCAAAAGCATCAATTCTTCGGTGCTCAGCTTTCTTTATAGTCCAACTCTCACATCCATACATGACCACTGGAAAAACCATAGCCTTGACTAGACAGACCTTTGTTGGCAAAGTAATGTCTCTGCTTTTCAATATGCTGTCTAGGTTGGTCATAACTTTGCTTCCAAGGAGTACATGTCTTTTAATTTCATAGCTGCAATCACCATCTGCAGTGGTTTTGGAGCGCCAAAAAATAAAGTCAGCCACGGTTTCCACTGTTTGCCATCTGTTTGGCATGAAGTGATGGGACCAGATGCCATGATCTTTGTTTTCTGAATGTTTAGCTTTAAGCCAACTTTTTCACTCTCTTCACCTTCATCAAGAAGCTCTTTACTACTTCTTCACTTTCTGCCATTTGGGTGGTGTCATCTGCATATCTGAGGTATTATTTCTCCTGGCAATCTTGATTCCAGCCTGTGCTTCCTCCAGTCCAGCGTTTCTCATGATGTACTCTGCATATAAGTTAAATAAGCAGGGTGACAGAATACAGCCTTGACGTACTCCTTTTCCTATTTGGAACCAGTCTGTTGTTCCATGTCCAGTTCTAACTGTTGCTTCCTGACCTACATACAGGTTTCTCAAGAGGCAGGTCAGGTGGTCTGGTATTCCCATCTCTTTCAGAATTTTCCACAGTTTATTGTGATCCATACAGTCAAAGGCTTTGGCATAGTCAATAAAGTAGAAACAGAAATATATGCAGAGTACATAATGCAAAATCCCAGGCTGGATGAAACACAAGCTGAAATCAAGATTGCTGGGAGAAATATCAACAGTCTCAGATAAGCAGATGACACCACCCTTATGGCAGAAAGTGAAGAGGAACTAAAGAGCCTCATGATGAAGGTGATAGAGGAGAGTTTGCTGGCTTAAAACTCAACATTCAGAAAACGAACATCATGGCATTCGGTCCCCTCACTTCATGGCAAATAGATGGGGAAACAGTGACAGACTATTTTCTTGGGCTCCAAAATCTCTAGATGATGACTGCAGCCATGGAATTAAAAGACATTTGCTCCTTGGAAGACAAGCTATGACCAACCTAGACAGCATATTAAAAAGCAGAATACCACTTTGCTGACAAAAGTCCATATAATCAAAGGTACGGTTTTTTCCAGTAGTCATGTGTGGATGTGAAAGTTTGACCGTAAAGAAGGCTGAGTGCTGAAGAACTGATGCTTTTGAATGGTGGTGCTGGAGAAGACTGTTGAGAGTCTCTTGAACAGCAAGGAGATCTAATCAGTCAGTCCTGAAGGAAATTAACTGTAAGTATTAATTGGAAGGACTGATGCTGAAGCTCCAGTACTTTCGCCACCTGATACAAAGAGCTGACTCATTGGAAAAGACCCTGATGCTGAGAAAGATTGAAGGCAGGAGGTGAAGGGGGTGACAGAGGTTGAGATGGTTGGATGGCATCACTGAATCAATGGACATGAGTTTGAGCAAACTCCGGGAGATCGTGAAGGACAGGGAAGCCTGGCGTGCTGCAGTCCATGGGGCTACAAAGAGTCGGACATGACTGAGCGACTAAACAACAGCAACAAGTGGCAAATACTGGGTTGTTTACCTAATGAACACTTTTTTTTAATAACAATAAAGATTGATATAAACAGATAACTCTGCAGCCATAAAGATGAATTTTATCCTAAGAACTTACATTGAGAAAATAATTCAAAACAAAAAAGAAATGTCTTTATATTTTAGTTTAAGATTTCAATGTAAACATGCTATAAAACCTAGATTTTCAATCATGGAGTACTTTTTCATTAAATTATAACAGCTTCATTAAATAGTAGCAAGCTCTGATTTAATACATTAGTACCTTTGCCCTAATTGTTTTCCTCTGCTTGGGACACTGTTCTTCCAGGTATTTACATGAGTAACTCTCTTCTCTCTTTACTTTTGTCAGAAATCATCTTAATGTAAAATTGCAAACCACTCTTCATCTTCCCCATCCTGCTGCTTTTGCTTTCTCCCCCTAGTGTTTGCTTATTACCTTCTAAACATATTGTATAGTGTATTAAATATTATCTCTCACTCCATTAAGTTCACTCTGTGCAAGTTCTGTGTACAAGAAATGATTTTTGTCTGTTTTGTTATGTCCAAATACCTAAAATAGTACCTGGCATGTAGTAGATGTCCAGAAGTCCAAGGTGTTGAAATATTTGTTAGAAGGTATTAAGAGTCTGTAATTTAATGGCAATGTTTATTTTTTTCAAAATAGGAAAAGCTCTGTTCTAATTATAAAAAAATACATACTTTCTGAAAAGAAAGTTAATCTAAATAATATAGATAAATAGAAGTAAAAATTGCCCCAGCCCTATCATTACACCACTGCATGATCACTCATCTTTAAGCAACTTTAGCATATCATACAGTTCATCCATTTAAAGTGAACAACTGAATGGTGTTTTTAGTTAGCACAGACTTGTGTAGCCATTACCACAATCAGTTTTAGGACATTTTCATCATCCCCGAAATCTGTAGTTATTAGCGATCACTCCCGTTTTCCTCCAACCACCCGCTCCTTGCCCTGGGCAATGACCAGTCTACTTTCTGTCTTTGTAGATTTGCCTCTTATATACTCCATATAAATAATATTATACACTATATGGTCTTTTGTGATTGACTTCTTTTTCTTAGCATAATTTTTCAGGGTTCATCCAGGTTGCAGCATGTGTTAGTACTTAATTCATTTTTATTGCCAAATAATATTCTATTTATGCATATACCACATTTTATTTACCCATTCATCTGTTGATGGGCATTTGGATTGTTTCCCCTCTTTGGCCGATATGAATATAATGATACATTTAACATTTGTGTACAAGTTTTTGTGTAAACATATATTTTTATTAGTCTTGAGTGAACTTGATAACTCTTGTTTTACTTTGTGAGAAATTGCCAGACTCTTTTCTAAAGCAGCTGCTCCATTTTACATTCCCATCGCAGTGTGTGAGGGTTCCACTTTTTCCACATTCTCATTAACACTTGTCTTCATGCATTTGTAATTATTACCATCATCATCATCATACAGGATTGTGAAATATTATCTTATTATTGTTTTGATTTGCATTTCTCTAATGACTAATAATGCTGAATGTCTTTTCATGTGTTTATTGCCTGTTTGTATTTTTTCTTTAGAGAAATGTCTTTTCAGATCCTTTGCCCATTTTTAAATTAGGTTGTTTTGTTTTTTCATTATTGAATTGTGAGTGTTCTTTATATCTTATGGATATAAGTTTCTTAACATCTGCACATATTTTCTCCTTTTCTCTGGTTTGTCTTTTCACTTTCTTGATGCTATCATTTGAAGGAGAAGAGTTTTTAATTTTGATGAAGTTCAGTGTATTACTCTCTTGTGTACTTTTTGGTTTGTACTTTTGGTCTGTATTTTTGGTGCCATATTTAAAAAGACTTTAATCCTGAGTCGTGAAAATTTACTTCTGTTTTTTTTCTATGAGTTTTATTGTTTTATCACTTATATTTACATCTATGATCCATTCTGAATTAACTTTGATATATCATGTAAGGAAGAGATTCCGTTTTATTCTTTTGCACATGAATATCAAGTTACCCTAGAACCGTTTGTTGAGAAGATTATCTTTTCACATTGAATTGTGCTGGCACCTTTGTCAAAAATCAGTTGACTGTAAATATGAAGTTTTATTTTTGGAGGCTTATTTCTGTTCTACTCAACAGACTATCTGTTCCTCATGATCACTCTGAAAAATATATATTCTAAAACCATTGCTTTCCAACCAGATTTCAGCTTTGAGACCTGGCAGTTATATTGTTGTTCATGCATTCCTCCCCACAAGATTATAAGATCCCTGAAGACATGAATAAGCGTGTATTTCACAGTATTCCCAGCAGCTAGCATAATTCCTGAACCATAGTAGGTCTTTGTTATATGTTTTTAATAATGAAAGATTGTGAATGAGAATCTCTCTGAATTAAAATCAAACTGTATGGAGAAGGAAACGGCAACCCACTCCAGTATTCATGCCTGGAAAAGCCCATGGACCGAGGAGCCTGGTGGGCTACAATCCATGGGGTCGCAAAGAGTCCGACACGACTGAGCGACTTCTGTATTTTTGAAGCTCAAAGGGATATGGGCCACTGAAAAGGATATAAACCAGGGAAGAATTTCTTAAAGAAGTAACAGTTTAGTTAGTTACAACATCAAGATAAATGGAATTGAAAGCGAGATACTACCAAGAGAGTTGGGCAGTACTGCTTAAATAATGCTCAAGAGTTTCTATTCTTAAATTGTTTCCTCTTGAGAGAAGATGAGCAGCACTGGGCCCACTCACTTCTGCCTTTTTTTGTTCCCCACTTTGTTTTTGTGTTGTTACTTTCGGAATTGTACTTTTTTCACCTTGTCACAGTAGCTGCCAAAGTGTGTTTTTATAAACATGGAGTTCTAGAGCGCTGGCTTCCTGCGGCAGAGGAAAGAAAGAAATGCATGTTGTACAAAATAAGTACGTTCATATGTTTAATAAAATAGTTCTATTATTGAAAAAAAATAAATAAATAAAAAATAAACGGTAAATTCCTGAACTTTACTCACCTCAGAATTTCTCAGGGTAAGCTCTGTATATGTGTTTTATAAAAGTTCCCCATTTGATTATGATAAACAACCTTAGCCAGTGATAGCTTTTTCTAGATTTTATGTAAACACATATCAATACACAGTTCTGTTTGTGTAAAATATCTTCCAGTTTTAAAACCTGTTTTTTATTTACTAGTGTATTATCAGTCCACTTCAGATAGCTCTTATCACTTTTAAATAGTATTTTTGCTATGTATAATACTAGTTTATTAAGTATAATAGTTATTCAGCAATATATCTGAAATTAAATTATTTCTGATTCTGTATACTATTTATAGATATAGGGAATTAAAGCAAGAAATAATAAATTAGGCAATAATAATAATGAATTAAATTTGAATGATTTAATGTAACAGAGTGCTCAGACAAGATTTAATGATACAACTGAACCATGCTCAAGGGACAGATTAATTATATTAGGAAGATTTCATGGTTTTTTAAAAACCCATTTGATGTTTAAGAGCATCACCTTTCATATCCATTCTGATAGTTGTTCAGAAATGTAGATCATAATAATTTGATAATCTGTAAATCTATTAAGTCTGGGTTTATAAAAATTGTGTGGGTATTTAAGTCTAGGTTTATAAAGTATGTGTGGGCATTATGACGCTATCTAGCAGTGTGAACAAGTTTATCTGTTACTATGCAAATTTGGAGAAGGAAATGGCAACCCACTCCAGTGTTCTTGCCTGGAGAATCCCAGGGATGAGGGAGCCTGGTGGCTGCCGTCTCTGGGGTCCAACAGAGTCGGACACGACTGAAGTGACTTAGCATAGCATGCAAATTATATACTTTAGAATTGTTACAGTTTACTATTTTTCACAAATTAAACTTTAATCATTGTAACCAGTGTTATCTATCTGATCTTTTTACCAAAGTAGAGGTATATAAAGTGGATAATTAATAACCCATTTCTATATGAGGTAGTGTTCTTTCTATTAAGGTGCTTATGAGCACCAAAGACAATCAAAATAAATGCAAAAAGGAAGAAATTGATTTGATTAATTTATAAATCGGTTAATGAGCTAATGAATGACTTTATGAAGATAAGTTATGATAAGTTTTTTATTAGGTTTCTTCTTGGTCTTAAATACCTAGAAAAATCATCTCTATAGGTAATTCTAGTGATAAAGAACCTGCCTGTCAATGCAGGAGACATAAGAAATGTGGGTTCAATCCCTGATTCAGGAAGATCACTAGAGGAGGGCATGGCAACCCAGTCCATAATTCCTGCCTAGAGAATCCCATGAACAGGAGCCTGGCAGGCTACAGTTTTTAGGGTCGCAAAGAGTCAGACATGACTGAAGTGACTTAGCATGCACTCTCAGATCATTTTAGATAGAACTTAATATAGCTCTGTGTACAAGCAGATGCTTAATCTTGGTGATGTAGAGCTGAATTTACTTTCCTAGATGGATTTCTTTGTTATCTTGAAATTTTTTGTGTGTTGACAATAGCAATTCTTCTTTTTTTAATGGTTGTAGATGTGAGTGTGCAGTGCTCACAAGATATACTTCGAATGCTCCTATCACTTCAGCCAGTTCTTCAGGATGCTATTCAGAAAAAAAGAACAGTAAGGCCTTGGGGGGTTCAAGGTCCTCTCACTTGGCAACAATTTCATAAAATGGCTGGCCGAGGCTCTTATGGTAAGTAATTTACAGTCATATGTTTTGACTTATTTCATATCAGTTCTCAGTATCTTTACCCAACTTTATTAAGCACATTTATCTTCCTTAAATATTTCTGTGGCATATGCTTGACTTAAGGCCATTGTGGTCAATCTCAGCCTTCCTTACTTAAAACATTTTCAGCACTCAGTTTACTGAATTTTCCAATCTCACTTCAGAAAGAAAAGCTTGTTTTTACGTGTTATACTGACCAGTAAGATTCTATGCTAAGAAAGAATCATACTGCCAAATTTTTTAAAAGGATTTATATACTTTTTTGTAAGTTACCATTTTACATACAAAATTGAATGAAAAATGAAAAAGGATACTATTAGTGATAAGAGGCCCAAAGGTCTTCCCTTAAAAAAAAACAAAAAAAAAAACATGAAATTTGCCAGTTGTGACAAGAATAACTCCCACATAGTACACAGTAGATTTGTGGTCAACTATAATGGAAGGAGCATTCAAAATACTTAAACTATCTGTTGAACATTGTCTCTAGAGGGGAAAAAATTCTCTCTGAAAGGTGAGATGTAATAGAACTTTAAAATATATTTGGAATAACAGTTCTTAGCATTGAAATCCTTGACTTTTTGCATGGTTTTAGAATGCATCATGTACAGAAGTAGTAGATTTGCTCATATTTTCCTTTTCCTCCTTTTATTAATGGGTAAATAATTTAAATTTCATTTAAAAAAAGAAAAAGATATTCAAGGCTTCCCTGGTGACTCAGTGGTTAAGAATCTGCCTGCCAGTGCAGGGGACATAGGTTCTATCTCTGGTCCCTGAAGATCCCACAAGCTGCAGAGCAACTAAGCCCATAAGCTAGCACTCTAGAGCCTGTGACCTGCAACTGTTGGAAGTCCAGGTGCCTAGAGTCCATGCTTTGCAACAAGAGAAGCCATTGCAATGAGAAGCCTATGCACTACAACTAGAGAGTAACTCCTGCTCGCTGCAACTAGAGAAAGCCTGTGTGCAACAACAAAGACGCAATTCAGTCATAAAAACCAAAACCTTGATACTCAGTGAAAACTGCAGTTTAATTATAGTATTTTTAGTTTCTTTTTTTCTATTTTTTAAATAGATTTACAATGATTTAAAAAGATTTAAAATGATTTACAATGTTAGTTTCAGGTGTGCAACAAAATGATTCAGTTATACATATATTTATTCTTTTTTAGATTCTTTTCTCATATAGGTCATCACAGAATCTTGAGTAGGGTTATACAGTAGGTCTTTGTTGATTTTATATAGTAGTGTGTATATCACAAGCTCCCGGTTTATCCCTCCCCCCTACATTTCCCCTTTAGTAACGGTAAGTTTGTTTTCAATATATGTAAGTATGTTTCTGGTTTTTGCAGATAAGTTGATTTGTATCTTTTTTTTGTAAGTAGATTCCACAGCTTAGTAATATCATATGATATTTGTCTTTCTTTGTCTGACTTATTTAGTATAATAATTTCTAGGTCCATGCATGTTGCTGCAAATGGCATTATTTCATTCTTTTTTATTGCTGAGTAATATTCCATCGTAGGGCTTCCCAGGTGGTGCTAGAGGTAAAGAACCTGCTTGCCAATGCAGGAGACATAATAAGAGATCTGGGTTCGATCCCTGGGTCGGGAAGGTCCCTTGGAGAAGGACATGGTAGCCTACTCTAGTACCTGGAGAATCCTGTGGACAGAGAAGCCTGGAGGGCTATGGTCTATAGGGTCGCACAGAGTCAGACATGACTGAAGCGACTTAACACACAGCACAGACACACATTCCATTGTATATTATGTACTGAGCTTCTCAGTAGGTCAGTGGTAGAGCTGCCTGCCATACAGGAGACCCAGGTTCGATCCCTGGTCAGGAAGATCCTCTGGAGAAGGAAATGGCAATCCACTCCAATATTCTTTTTTTTTTTTCTTTTTAATGCCAGTATTCTTGCCTGAAAATCTCATGGACAGAGGAGCCTGGTGGGCTACAGTCCTTAGGATAGCAAAGAGTCAGACACGACTTAGCAGCTGAACAACAATATTTGTACCATGTCTTCTTTATCCATTTCTTTTTCAATGGACATTTAGATTGCTTCCATGCCTCGGCTGTTGTAAATGGTGCTGCAATGAACATTGGGATGCATGTATCCTTTGGGATTATGATTTTCTCCAGATACATGCCCAGGAGTGGGATTGCTGGATCATATGGTATTTCTAAGTTTTTTAAGGAACTTCCATATTGTTCTCCATAATGGTTATACCAATTTGCATTCTCACATAACAGTAGAGCAGGGTTCCCTTTTTTCCACACCCACTCTAGCATTTGTTTTTTTAGTATTTTTACATTCTTTTTAAAAGTCAAAATAGTAGACACAGAGTTCTACAACTTACTGATCAATAACATAAGAAGCTCTCTCTTTTTTTTAATGGCTGCATATATTCCATTATTCTTTACACATGATGTAATTTTTACCAGTCTACTGTTTATGGATGTATATTGTTTGCATCATTATCGTTACGACTATTTTTCTGTAATGTTCACAATCCCTGGCTTAAAGCATGTGTGTACTTTTTTTTTTTTAAGTATTACCAAATTGCTCCCTACCATAGCAGTTTAAACTCCCATCAGTAAAATGCCTATTTCCCCAAACCTTTGCCAGTAAGGTGCTGAGTAGATGGGAGAAAATGGTGTGTTTCTTTATAGTTTGAATGGTAGAATAATACATACTGTAAGGGTAGATTTCCTGAATTCTAATCCCGTCTGTGCCACTTCCTGTGTGACACTGGACAAGTTATTAACTCTTCTATTCCTGCTTTCTCACCTCTAAACTCAAGTTGGTATTAGTGTCTGCCTCGTGGTTTTCATGGGGTTAAATGAGTTAATGTACGTAAAGATCTTTGAACATTACCTGGCACTTAGCACTTGCTATTAATTATTTTAAATTCTTTGCTCTTAATGAGATTGAGCATCTTTTTATGTATAAGAGGTATTTCTGGTTTTTGTGAACTTTGGTATTTCTGGGTTTTGTGAATTTTGTCCATATCCTTTGTCCATTTTTCTGTTACGATGTTGATCATTTTCTTACAGATTTATAGGTTCCCTTTCTATGGTAAGGGGATTAACCTTTTGTTATATGTGTTGCAAATCTTTTCTTCTGATTTGCTTTTAATTGTTTGGCTTTGTTAGTAGTGTTTTTTCATGCCACAATTTAAAATTTATATTGTCAGATTAATCATTTTTATTTTTATGATTAATTTTTGCCCTTGCTGTTTCTTCATTGCTGCGTGTGGACTTTGTCTAGTTGCAGTGAGTGGGGCTACTCCCTAGTTGTGGTGTGCGGGCTTCTCATTGCCGTGGTTTCTCTTGTTACCGAGTATGGGCTCTAGGTACCTGGGCTTCAGTAGTTGTAACACATGGGCTTGTTGCCACATGGGATGTGGAATCTTCTCAGACCAGGGATTAAACCCATGTCCCCTGCACTGGCAGGTGGATTCTAAACTACTGGACCACCAGAGAAGTCCAGATCAATCAGTTTGTATATGTACAGGTTTTACATTATGCCTGCAAAGATTTTTTCTCGTCTAAATTTATTCAAAATAAAATGATAATGATACAGGTGAAAGGGATTAACAGGTACAAACTTCCAACTATAAAATAAATAAATCATGGAGATGTACACATGGGGAACGCAGTTAGTAAAATTATAACAACTTTGTGTGGTGAATAATAATAACATCTTATTTTGGTGATTATTTTATAATGTATAAAAATGTCAAATCACTATGTTGTACACCTGAAACTGATATTTTAAAAAACTCTCCCTCCCATATTTTCTTTTGTACTGATAAGTTTTTCACCCAAATTAATTTTTTTTTCATTTAAGTGAAGGTATAAGTCACATGTTTCATACAGATTTTTAGTAAATTCCTAACTGTAAAAGTCTCAGCCACTGACTTTTAGGCATTTTTGTCTTTAAATAAAGACAAAGTAGTAAATATTTTTATTTACTAATTTATTTTAGTAAATAATTTATTTACTAATTTATATAGTATTTATAATTGTTTATATTTAATATTTATATTAATATATAATTTATATTTATTTACTAATTTATTAGTAAATAAATAATTTATTTACTAATATTTTTAAATAAAGACAAAGTAGTAAATATTTTTACTACTAATTATAACTTCACTAACTCTTGACATTTAAATGTTCCTCTTTTAGATCTTTTCTTAAAATATGTCTTTTCTTATTTAGGAACTGATGAATCCCCAGAACCACTGCCAATCCCCACGTTTTTGTTGGGTTATGATTTTGATTTTCTGGTGCTTTCTCCATTTGCTCTCCCTTATTGGGAGAGACTTATGCTAGAACCCTATGGATCTCAAAGAGATATAGCCTATGTTGTACTCTGTCCAGAAAATGAAGCCTTGTTAAATGGAGCCAAAAGCTTTTTTAGAGATCTTACTGCAATATATGAGGTAGGTACTTTAAAAGGTCGTTTTAAGACACCTTATGATTTGCATGTTTTTATATATAAAGTATACTGAACATTTCAGTTGATTGGTAAAGAATAATAATGATGTCAGGCTAGATGTTTAGTTCTTGTACCAGCCAGTTACATTCTTTACAGCTTTGACCCAGATCTTTTGTTAGATGTGTATGCCATGACTCACGGTGGAAGTTGCCATACTGAGGGGAAAACATTGTGTGCATACACATCCCATTTAAGACAATTTTTTTCTGAAAGAAAGGGTAATGTTAAATGGCTAGGAAAAAAATTACATTTTTTAAAATTCTAGTCTTAAAGAGAATTCTTGTCTTAATTCTCCAGGACTCAGGTAGTGACTCTAGTCCTTTTGCTCATAGTAAAATACAGCTATGATAGGCCTCTCTAAGACTCATTTTATTTCTGAAATTCTTAGCTGGTCTTTTAAGTTATAATTCTTATGTTGTATCGATCATTGAGTGCAATGATTATAAATTTTAAGTACTCTGGAACATAAAGTCTTTATTTTATAGTCATTCCTGAGTATCCTGAGTGTATTGATTCTAGGACCCCTTGCAGATACCCCAATCTATGGATGCCCAGTCTCTTATAGAAAATGTCATAGTATTTGCATATAGTCAAAACACATCTTCACTTATACTTTAAATCATCTCTAGATTACTTGAAATATCTAATGCTATGTAAGTAGTTGCAGATGCGGGGAATTCAAGTTTTGCTTTTTGAAACTTTTGATTTTTTTTTTTTTAAATATTTTTGATCCATGGTTGGTTGGTTGAATCTGTGGTTGTAGAACCTGAGGATATGAAGGACTTATGGTATTTTCCTTTTCCTACAAATACTTGGAAGTCTAGTCTTTAAAATTTCTTTTACAATCTGAATCATTATTTTGTGCCAGTTTAATTCCTCATTAATATTCTGTTTAATAATTGCAAGATATCTGTAGTGTGTTTTATAAAAGTAAGTGTTTCCAAAGAGTGTTATTTAGAACACGAGCCCTGCAAAATCTTCCGAGAAAAAAATTCCATAGTTAGATAGGTTTGGGGAGACATTGTGTATCTATTTACCTTTTAGAGAGTCATTATACATGTTAGATTATTAAAGCCTTTGAAATTCTTACAGTAAAGAAATTCTTTGTCATAAGTTTTCGTAACCCAGTGTTGCAAACCTATTTGAAATTGGACTTCATATAACAAACCATAGTGACCAGCAGAATTAGAGGCAGAGCTGGATATTTGTATTTATATACATGATTTGAAATAGTTATACGACTTAAAATGGCTGCAAATCTATACTCAGTTACTTCTGTATTCTGCAAGTTTTTGTTATTCAAAGTACGTGGTTTTAGTGCTATTATTATCTAGGTGTTTTATTTCATTGGAGATAACTTTGATAGAAATTTAATGGATTTCTAATGTAAAAAGCATGAAGACCTATGGCACTGTTTCACCCTTGATATTTTTATTCCAAATGTTAATTATAAATGATAAAGCTTATTTTTTAAATAGTTTCAATGCTTTATTTTATCATATGTACTAAAAAAAACTATAGCAAATTCACTAATTCTGATTTCTGTATGTATATTTATAGTGTTGTCGATTGGGTCAACATAGACCTATTTCTCGATTATTGACGGATGGGATCATGAGAGTTGGATCTACTGCATCAAAGAAACTATCAGAAAAGTTGGTAGCAGAATGGTTTTCTCAGGCAGCTGATGGTAACAGTGAAGCATTTTCTAAACTCAAGCTTTATGCACAAGTCTGCAGATATGACCTAGGTATTGAATTTATATTTATTGTATAAGGCCAATTTTGGCAAAGTAGGATGCAGTCCACCAACTTTTTTTGTAAATAATATTTTAATGAAACACAGCCATTCATTTATTAACAGGTTGTCTGGGCCTCCTTTTGTGCTATTAATATTAAAATCAGAGCTAAGTAGTTGTGACAGAGACTGTGTAACTTGCAAAGCCAGAAATATTTACTATCTGATCCTTTACAGAAAAAACTTTGATCACTGCAATAGGGCTCCTTTCAAGTAGGAAGATATGTGTTTTTTGTTTAAGTTTATTAACATTAAGATTCTTGACTTGTTAATGGTTTAGAGATAAAAACAACTTGTAGTTCCCTCTACAATATCAAGAGATAGTTCTTTGTTGGAATTAAGAAAATGACAGTTATTGAGACTTGTTTTTAAAACCCTTAATTAAATATCAATGGACTTACTTTAGACTTAATCGAAAGAGACACAGAACCAAAACATTGAACCTCATTAGACATTCCTGTCATTTGAACTCCATAATTTGAACCCCTCTGTTTTATATTGAATTAGTCCCCCAATATAGTCACTTTTCAATTTGTGACCAGGGAACTCTTTGAATGGTTTAATGAAAATTTGCTGGATATTTCATAGAAATCATTTTTTTTATTTTGTATCTGTTGGTTTTTCAATTGAAAGTGGTTTTCAATTCCATTCAGAATTCGTTTTTTTCACTTTCTAGGGGAAATAGTAAGCTAGTGTGCGCTACACTGTTAGCAGGCAACTTAGGGAGAGGGTAATTAGTATCCACTAGTTATTAGTCACATAGTAACTAAAGAACCAGTTAGTGAAATAAAGAATTAAATATCCTGCTTGTTTTTATTTTCTTTAGGTCCTTATCTTGCTTCCCAGCCATTGGACAGCTCTTTACTTTCCCAGCCAAATTTAGTTGCCCCTACAAGTCAGTCTTTGATTACACCACCTCAGATGACAGGTACTGGAAACGCTAAGACTCCGTCTGCCACCCCAGCATCTACAGTGAGCAGCACTATGACAGTGTCTTCAGGTGTTGCCGTGTCCTCTTCAGTTGCCACAGCTAACTCAACCTTGACTACAACTTCAACTTCATCTTCGTTGTCCTCCAACTTGAACAGTGGAATGTCATCAAATAAACTGCCTTCATTTCCACCTTTTGGCACTATGAACAGTAGTGCTACGGGATCCATGTCTACACAAGCAAGTACAGTTCCGAATAGCCAGCTAGGAGGGCAACCTCCATCAGCTCTACAAACAGCTGGCATTTCTGGAGAGTCGGCTTCAGTTCCCACTCAGCCACATCCTGATGTGTCTGAAAGGTATCTTTAAATATACTAATTTCGCAGAAATATAAATATATGCCGCTTCTATCTGAATAAGAATATAGAAGAGCCTTTGATCTTACCCTTGAAATTTTAGTTTTTAATGTTGAATATTTTACCTATAAAATTATGATGAAGACTCTTGGTAAAGTCTTTGTCATAGAATCTCAGAGTGGAAATGAAGACCTTGAAAACTGTCTAGTCCAGTTGTCCTGTGATGTTTGAGTCTATTCTGTGACATAATTGTCAAGTTGAGTTGCCTGTGCGAATCACTCTAGTGATCTATAAGTCACTATTGAATGACGCTGTTCAGAGGCATAAGAGTTGTACCAGGGTTTGAATCTTTGCTCTGTCGTTTACTGGCTATCACTTTAGGAAAGTTACCTAACCTTTTTGAGCTGGTGTTCTCTTATCTGGAAAGTGGGAGCAGAAGGATATAATGTACATTGTGTGCCTCAGAAAATGCTTCCAATCACATTAGTTATTTATAACAACAACAGTGATGATGACAGCTCTGTTCCTTTTATGAAGAAGATATTCCCTTTTGATTTATAGGTTAGGTAGCCTGAGCCTGGTTATATCTTTCAGCTCCCAGTTGCAGTTTTCCCCAAAGTTAGAAATGTGATTAAAAACAAACTCTTAATTACCCAGCTAGATCCTTCCATCTTTAATATCTATAATAGATTTGGAGTTTTAAAAACTCATACCGCCATCAAAGAATGAAGCTTAATCACCAGTGAAGTTATGACGTATGAAATGAATGTGTATTTTCTAAAAAGGTAGTAGACCACTGACTAAGTCTGGAAAACTGGTTTCTTTTTGGTCTAGCTCTGCCTCTAGACAGCCTTGTGATCTTGGGCAGCTCATTTAACTTAACTTTTGTCTCAGTTTTAGCACATAAGCACCACACTGTCTGACATTTCCTATACTCTGTGGTTTTAAGATTTCTGTTTCTTTTAATTGCAAACCTCTTAATGCCAAGGGTCTTTGTACACCATGAAATTGTGAACATTTATGATTCTCTTTGGAATGGTGTCCCTCATTTTTAGAGAGGCTCTCGATAGCACCCCACCCGCAAAGTGGGGAGAGGATAAGAACCTCCTTTGATGCTATTTTAAGAAGGTGGAGTACAGATTTTTCCCTAACTGTCTTATTTCTACTTCAAATTTTAGCACAATGGATCGAGACAAAGTGGGCATTCCCACAGATGGTGATTCACATGCAATCACTTATCCACCTGCAATTGTTGTTTATATAATTGACCCTTTTACATATGAAAATAAAGATGAGAGCACTAATTCTTCTAATGTATGGACTTTGGGGTTACTTCGATGTTTTCTGGAAATGGTCCAGACTCTTCCTCCTCATATTAAGAATACTGTTTCTGTACAGGTAAGAATGGTAAATGTTACAAGTTTATTTAAAACAATTTGGTCCTGATAGACAGTTCACAGCTACTATTCTATATCTAGATTGATTTTCTAAAAGCCAGATTCTGTTTTATTGACTTCATTTTAAATGATATTAAAAATCTTAGAGAGTTTATAAAAGATAAACTTGCAGTCATACTACAGTAATAATGGAGATTAAAAAGATTGCATTAAGTAGGGTAAATGTTTCTCCTGTGTTACTTTTATATAAACTAATTTTTAAATTCATTGGCTTAAATAAGAAAATCAAGAATGGACTGAAATAAGCTAGAGTTCTAAATAAGACTGGTTATAAAGTAAAAGTAGAGAAAAACTAACCACACATTAAGTTGTATGCAGAGAATTGGAATTATTTCTTTATAGACTGCAATAGGACTGTGGCAGTCACTGGCAGTATTAATCAATATAGCTGCTACGTAGAAATGTCTAAAGATTTTTACATAACAACTCATTAGTATAATTGAGTATTTATTAAAAATCTATGTACTAGAAAAAAAATCTATATACTAGATAAGGAAGTATAATTCTTTATTATTTTACTTAGGTTCTGTTTAAATTTTCTAAAAAAATTTTTAGAGTTTTAAACCTACTATTCTTTTTTTATCTCTTCTTAAAAGTTTAACATTTGTACTATTTGCCTTTAATTCTTAGATTGTTCCCTGTCAGTACCTGTTGCAACCTGTGAAGCATGAAGATAGACAAATCTATACCCAGCATTTAAAATCTCTGGCTTTTTCGGCCTTTACCCAGTGTCGAAGACCACTTCCAACATCAACCAATGTGAAAACATTGACTGGTTTTGGTCCAGGTTTAGCCATGGAAACAGCTCTTAAAAGTCCTGATGTAAGTATGTTTTCCATAACCAAAGTTATTAAATGACTACTTTGTATGATTTTATGCAAAACTAAGTGCAGGTTTCTTTTTAGTTATTTTCCAGTTATCTTATAATGGGTTTTTATTTTCAATAAAAAGTTTTTCTGCGCTTGTATGGTGCCATAGTAACTTAATGTTTTATTCTACAGAGACCAGAGTGTATTCGACTTTACACACCTCCTTTTATCCTGGCTCCAGTGAAGGATAAACAAACAGAGCTAGGAGAAACCTTTGGGGAACCTGGACAGAAATATAATGTTCTTTTCGTGGGCTACTGTTTATCACATGATCAAAGATGGATTCTTGCATCTTGCACAGATCTATATGGAGAACTTTTAGAAACTTGTATCATTAACATTGATGTCCCAAACAGGTATTTTATTTTCTTAAATGTATCATTATATAAAGTCTTGGGATTATGGGTACTTTTCATTTCTTTTATAGTGAATATTTATATTATATAAGGGAATTAATAATTTTGATTAATCTGTTAAAGAGATTAAAGCCCCTAAATTGTATATAATAAACCTTGAGGTAATGATTTTAGCCTAACAAATTTTGAAACGTGGGACTAGAAGGTCATTTGCAATTTAAAATCCAGTAAAGCATCCTAGAACATTTGTTTTTCTCAGGTACCATCTAAGATACAGTCCCTAATAAACTGAATTAACTTTATTCACTGAGAATTTGGGGCTTCTCTGGTGGCTCAGTGGTAAAGAAATCCACCTGTCAATGCAGGAGACGTAGGTTTGATCCCTGGGTGAGGAAGATCCCCTGGGAAATGAAATGGCACCCAGCTCCAGTATTGTTGCCTGGGAAATCCCTGGAATGGAGGAACCTGGCAGCTACAGTCCAGAGGGTCACAGAAGAGTCAGATATGACTTAGTGACTAAACAAACAACAATTAAAATTTTTACTATTTAAATATTAGAGTGTCTTCTGAAAATGGTGGCCCTCTTTAGAATTCTTCTTGATAGTAGTTAGGTATCATGACTAGTTATTCATGAAGGCTGTGACTAATAGTTTACAACAGATGAACCTTGTATTGAGTTATCACTTAATAGACATACTGATACCATATTTCAAAGCTAGTGAACATTGCTTAAGAGAATGTGAAAAGTCCATAAAATAACTTTTGATCTTTCAGTTTTGGTTCTCTCCTTTATTTTCTTCTTTCTTTTAAAAACATTCTGTAGTTCTAAGGTCAGAAATTGGTTGTATGCAAAAAAAAAAAATTGATTATTTGGGTATAGTGGCGTTGAAGAAACAGATATAGAAATATTGATCTGTGAAGGATGAGAATGAGAATAGAGAAATAATAATACTACCTTCCCAATACAGAGATAGTATATTGCCATTTTACTGAAAGTAAAAGTGAGATGATGGTTAAGAGGTCCAGTGCTAGAGTCATAGAGATCTGGATTCAATCCTGGCTTATTGGTTGTGTGATCTTGAGAAAATTACTTTACCCAACTGAGCTATAGTTTACTTTTCTGTAAAATCAGGAGGATAATTTTATCTGCCTTACAAGGGTTCTTAGGATGAAATGAGGTGTTACATATAAGTTAGTTAGGCGGGTGCTTGGTACATAGTAAGTACTCAACAAATGATAGCTATTGTTGCTCTCCAGAGAGTGTTTATGTACTTGGCCTAATAAAGGACATGCATGCAGAAAACAGCTTTGTTTGTTCTGAGAAGTATGGGGGGATTTGTTCGATATTTTTCTTTTTTCTTTTTTTTTTTTTTTGACATTTTTCAATTTAATGTATGAAGCAGAGGTTGGCACACTCCAGTTTTGGGGCCATATCTGGCCACACTTATTTGTGTAACTGTTGTCTGTTTCATGCTGCAGCAGCAGAGTTGAGTTGTTGCAGAAGAGTTTTGATGGCCTGCAAAGCTTAAAATATTGGCCCTTTAAAGAACGAGCTTGCCAGTCTCTGGTGTAGAGCACTGTTTATGATGAATTTTGATAATTTGTGAATAGTTCTTTAATTTTAAGTATATATTTTAGTATGTATTAAACAAAATGTAAACTAGCATACCAAACCTGTAATTTTATATGTATTCTTATTTAGGAGTTGTGAAAAAATGTCAAGCATTAAAATGAAGGAACCAATTTTTCACAAATTCGAGCTCTTTTGAAATGTCATTGGAATTTTAGAAATATTTATGACTGTCTCTATTCCATACAACAGAGCTCGTCGGAAAAAAGGGTCTGCTAGAAGATTTGGTCTACAGAAACTTTGGGAATGGTGCTTAGGACTTGTACAGATGAGTTCATTGCCATGGAGAGTTGTAATTGGCCGTCTAGGAAGGATTGGTCATGGAGAATTAAAAGGTAAATTTGTGTTTTTGTTTTTTAATACTTAGATTTCTATTTTATGTTAATTCATATACTATTCAAAGCATATCTAGGAATAGGTACTGAATAAAATGCAAAAGGTAATAAAAACCTAGTATTCTGTTGTCTAGCGCCCAAATGGCCTAACTCAAATTTTAAGAGAACTTATTGCAATTTTATATAAGTGCTATTACTGCTATTCTTGTCATCTTCCAGTTTTATCCCCTTTCTGCTTATTAGTCAACTCATCCTATGTTCAGTAGATACTGTTATCAGCATATATTGAAGTTAGGGGGTAAAAGATGTTGAGACATATCAGTAATAGACTTTTGACTTGATGACTCTTGAGGAGTACATTAATTTCAAAACCATTATGTTTTAACTTTTGTTCTCTAGGTTGGTAACAGTGCTTTTACTTTGGATATTATTATTATTATTATTTACTGTTGATACCCACAGATTGGAGCTGTTTGCTGAGTCGTCGAAACCTGCAGTCTCTAAGTAAAAGGCTGAAAGACATGTGTAGAATGTGTGGTATATCTGCTGCAGACTCTCCTAGCATTCTCAGTGCTTGCTTGGTAGCAATGGAACCCCAAGGCTCTTTTGTTATCATGCCAGGTTAGCTATCTTTAGTTTATGTCAGATTTAATTCTTTATGTACTTAAGTTTCTAAGTATTACGTAAAATTGATTCTTCATTCATTAAAAGAAAAAAATACCTTTCATTTTCTTTTCAGATTCTGTGTCAACTGGTTCTGTATTCGGAAGAAGCTCCACTCTAAACATGCAGACGTCTCAGCTTAATACCCCACAGGATATATCATGTACTCATATACTTGTGTTTCCAACTTCTGCTTCTGTGCAAGTAGCTTCAGCTACTTATACCACCGAAAATTTAGACTTAGCTTTCAATCCCAACAATGGTAAGTGAATTGTTCTCTGAAAAGTGAAAGTGAAGTCGCTCAGTCGTGTCCGACTCTTTGCAACCCCATGGACTGTATTCCACCAGGCTCCTCCATCCATGGGATTCTACAGGCAAGAGTACTGGAGTGGGTTGTCATTTCCTTCTCCAGGGGATCTTCCCGACCCAGGGATCAAACCTGGGTTTCCTGCATTGTAGGCAGATGCTTTATCATCTGAGCCACCAGGGAAGTCAAATTGTTCTCTAGAGGTTTGCAAATATAAAATAAATCTGGGTGATTCTGACTGATTATAGATTAGATAATGCCTCCCAAAGCATCTGTGTCCTGTATATGTTCCTGAAACCTGTGATTGTTAACATTATATGCATGCGCTTGCAGATCTGAGTAAAGATCTAAGATGGAGAGATTACTCTGGCTTATGCAGCTGGGCCCGAAACGCAGTCTTATATATCCATAGAAGAGAAATTTGACTGTACACAAAAGAGGAGAGGACCGTGTAGTGGGAACAGAGGAAAGCAGAGTCAGAAATGACGGCTGCTGACTTTGAAGATGGAGGAAAGAGCATGAGCCAAGGCAAATAGGAATAGATGTTGGAAAAGACAAGGAAACAGATTTTTCCCCTGGAGCCTTGAGGGAGAGCACACCCCTGCCTATACCTAGATTTTTGGCCTAATGACTAGCATTTTGATTTCAACCCAGTAAAACTGATTTTAGACTTCTGACCTCCAGAACTGGAAGAAAATAATGTTTGTTGTTTAAATATGTTTTTGGAAATTTGTTAAACTGCTACAGGAGACTAATACCATTCTTCTGCTTTATTGATATCAGAACTAATGCTGTGAATTACCCCATAAATGTTTACTTATTTTTTGAGTGATTAATTAATTTGGCTACACTGAGTCTTGCTTATAGCATATGGACTCTTAGTTGTGGCATGTGGGAATCTAGTTTCCTGGGAATCAGACTCAGACTCCCTGCATTGGGAATTCAGTCTTAGTCACGGGACCACTAGGGAAGTCCCTGATGTTTACTTACGTTAAAAGGTAACATTGGTCATAAAATATTTGTACAGTTTATGTACATACTGTTGAGTTACCTGTATGTAAACTTTGCAGGTCATTTTATATTCTTTTCTATTTTGATTTACCAAAATAGTATAGTAATTTATAACTTTTCTAGATGTACTTGTATAGATTGCATTTTAGTACAAGAGAAAATAAGTGGTGTTCCATTGTTGCTCTGAGTTACCTTAGAAAATGGCACATCTCTAAAGTCAAAAGTATGGGTAATAATTATTCTCCTCTTTTAATGTGTATACAGTAACTTGAATATTTTAATAATAAAGAATTAAGGAATTTGTTCTAACTAGTCTCATTTTAAATACATTTTCATTCCCAGCATTTGTGTTAGTTTCCTGTTGCTATTTGTAACAAATTACCACATTCTTATTGGCCTAAAACAACACACATTTATTTTCCTACAGTTCTGGAAGTCAGAAGTCCAAAATTATTCTTACTGGGCTATAAATACAAAGTCAAGGTATCTACAGGGTTGATTCTTTCTAGAGGCTCTAAGGGAGAATCTGTTTCCTTGTCTTTGACAACTTCTAGAGACCATGTACATCTCTTGCTCATGGTCCCTTTTTTCATCTTCAGTGCCAGCAAGATAATACAGTCACATCTTCAGTGACTCTAAGCTTACTTTAACCCTCTTATTAGGACCCGTTTGGTTACATTGGACCCACTTGGATAATCCAGAAAAAATCTCCCCATCTCAAGACCTTTAGTTTGATCACATCTGCAAAGTTCTTTATTGTAACATATTCAAGGTTTCTGGAATTAGGATGTGGGCATTTTGGGGAGGAACCATTATTCAAAGCAGTCTCATGTTTGTTTATGCATAGTTGATTATTTGGCTCTTATCACAATATTTGGCACATGGTAGACATTCAATAAATGATTAAATTAACTCATTTTGGTTAAGATCCATTGTTTTAACCCTTTCTTGTAAATGACTGTGGGATATGAAAAAGGGAATATTTAATTTTTTCTTCCTTCTTCATAGATGGAGCAGATGGAATGGGTATCTTTGATTTATTAGACACAGGAGATGATCTTGACCCTGATATCATTAATATCCTTCCTGCATCTCCAACGGGTTCTCCTGTTCATTCTCCAGGATCTCATTACCCCCATGGCGGTGATGCTGGCAAGGTAACCCTGTTATAAGTTCAGTTTATCTAAATGTCATTCATTAACTTAGTAATGGATTATATCAATGAGAAAGAACACTTTTAATTTTCTTGCTAATTTTCAAGGGAAAAAACAGTCCATTCATGTACTTCTACCACAGAGAGTTGTACATTATTAAGAGGGTCTCTAAGGTTCTTTCTCTGACTTTGTATTTTCTAGACTACTTGGCATTAATCCTTTTTAGTTTTCCTGCCACTTCACCATAGCTTCTACGTAGAAATAGGATTAGATTATCTGAAAAACAGGGTATGACTCCAAGAGCTGCCATTCATATCAGAGCTGTGGACAAGGAACATAAAGGAAATACTGATTTTCCCATAAAAATAGAAAAAACACCAACCCCTCCCCTTTTTATTTTTACCACTTACAGAAACATTTTGTCTTGTCCTTCTGTTTGAACTCAAAACTATTTGAGCTTCATTTGAATAACATCATTATTTGAATGAAATTATATATATAGTGGTTATTTAATTATTGTAATATGCATATGTTTAAAGAAGGATCTTCGTTTGACCTTACTTTGCATCCTTTCCTTTTTCTTTTTTAACTGGAAAGAAATGAAATGATGGAAAAAAAGACACAAATAAGGAAAAGCACCAATAATCATACCACTTTAATAGAACCAGTTTTGTGGGATCTTAGTTCCCAGATCAGGACTGAAACTGCATCCTTGGCAGAGAAAGCGTTGACTCCTAGCCACTGGACCATCAGGGAATTCCCTTAGCAGCTTTTAAATTGCATTGTTCCTTTACCATAGTTTGTTCTCATTGCTGTTCAGTTCCTAAGTCATGTCCAATTCTTTGCAATCCTGTGGACCGCGGCATGCCAGGGTCCTTCACTATCTCCTGAGTTTGTTCAAATTTATGTCCATTGAGTCAGCAATACTATCTAGTTTGTTACATCATTCCCCAAATATTGGACACTTAAATCTTTTATTTTTTTCTGTTGTAGGTAATAATTGCATTGAACATTTCCTGTTGATATATCAGTTTTCTTTTTATCTGTTTCCTTAAATAGCAAAGAATGTGTTAACTAGTCTAAAGGATCTGAGCATTGCCATAATGCCTTCCAAATGACTCTTAATTGCATTTTATAGATAGTGCCACATGAACAAAGGTAAATTCAGTCCACCTTTTGGATTGGGATACGATCATGAATTAGTTGAGAGGGTATTAGGAAATAAATTAGAAAGTTCATTGAATGTTTTGTACTTTTGAGTCAGCTACAAAGATTGATACACTCACATGCTAAACATGTGCTTGACATAATAATACAAACTTGTTAAAATAGTATATTTTCTTAAAACTCTTAAAATTCATTTATTTAATGCTATTACTAATTACGATACATAGCAAATTGATTTTTTAAAATATCCTTCAGTATTTTTTAAATTGAAGTAATTAGATAATGAGACTGATAGTAAAAAACCATTCTGTATTTATAGCTATTACAGTAAATGAATTAACACATTTTTAATTTTGTCTTTTTAAGGGTCAAGGTACTGATCGACTACTTTCAACAGAATCTCATGATGAAGTAACTAATATTCTTCAGCAACCATTGGCTCTTGGTTACTTTGTATCAACTGCCAAAGCGGGTCCCTTACCTGACTGGTTCTGGTCAGCATGTCCTCAAGCACAATATCAGTGTCCCCTTTTTCTTAAGGTATTGCTCTTATTTTTTTTCTGGCTAGTTCCTGAGTGATGCTGATTGACCACTTAAGTCCTAAGAAGTATGGAAGTGGTGTTTTGAAGTCTTTAGCTTTTGTCTGAGGTCTTAAATGCATTATCACATATAACTCTCTAGATAAAATAACAAAGAGAATAATTATGAAACAACTCTAATTCTTAAATTTATATTAAGTTTAAACTTTTAAATAACTTTAAATGGACTATCTGAGACCCTTGCTCTTAATTATTTTTAGCTACACATTTAGAGTTTAGAGCTAGAAGAAACCTTGTATTAAAATACCTTTAACCTTTTCATTTTCTCAGTGAGCATATTAAAAGTTCAGAAAAAATCGTTTGTCCAGAGTCATAAATTGGTAGTAGACTTGATTAAAACCTGGATCTTTTAATGATTATGTAATGTTATTCTTTGAATTATATCATAGTATACTCCTATTATGCATCATTATTTTGAGAACTAAAGGATTCATAATCTTTGTAAAAATGTTTACTATTTAGGTGCATTTCCCTACCTCCTTAAAAAAGCTTGCTAGCTTTGTGTAAATTGCTGTGTTAAAACTATTGAGTGGTTTTCAAGTAATGGTATTCTCAGACCCATAGTGACTTATTTTATCAAAACAAATTAATTATCAAGTGATATAACAAGGTGGAGATAAATCATAAAATGGTAAAATGAAATGTGAAAGCTCTATCTAGAGTTTGTTCCTGCTGCTACTACTACTTTTCCAGAATAACAAATGCAGATCTGATTTCACTTATTCTTGTATAAACCCACCAGAAGTTGACTGGTTTATTCCATAAATTATGCTAACTTAACTACTTGCCAACTGATTTTTATTTGTAGGATGAAAGTTGAATAGTATATATTTTAGTTTTTTAGGATTATATTTAGTGGGTACTTGAACCAATAAGCTTGTTGCTGTCTTTTAAGCCTGTTACTATTAAATCTGATTCCCTTGGCTCACATATCATTGAGTCAGTGACATTTTAATTAAACAGTGAATTTCTGTAGCACATTCATGAAGAATACAAGAGCTGTTGATCTGAATTGACTGTTAGTGAGATAATATATTTAGAGAGTGTTGGCCAAGGTAATAGTTTTAGCATAAGACTTTTCTACCCCTTCCAGTGTATGTGTAGTGGTCTTGTGTCTCATTACCAGAACGTGTTCCCAGGGGGATTTCTGCACTTCTGTAGTAATCCTTGGAGTTTCTACAAAACAAAGGGTTCTTTGCTCCTTTAGGAAGTGCTCCATGTGCTTTCTGCTCTCTTTTGTTATTACCATACACATTAAAAGCTCTGAAAAACAGCAGCAAATAATAGTGTTTCACAGAACATGTTTTTAAGAAACACCACTTTATAAGAAGTCCAAGGGACTATCCAGATTCTTTTCTACTCAATATTTATTTGCAGAGAGGATAGTGTAAAGTGGGCATTCACCCTCAGATACAGTGTAACAAGATTAGGACTTCTGGTCTGAATTACCAGGTAAGGCATAACTTACCATAATTTTGTTCACCTTTTTTTTTTTTCATACATTCCATTTTATTTCTATACCATAGGCAATAAAATCATTTGGTATGTTTCTCTTGTCTTGGGAAAAAAAGGTTACCTAGATGATTAAAAAAATCTGTTTATCATTGAAATTAGAGCACTGCTACTAATTACATTCATTTATTTGTTATAATCTGCCATATGAAAGACTTTTGCTTATAACTCATAAATCAAGGGCCCATGGGCAGTTGAAACATATTTTTGGTTATATTTCTAAATACACAACACAAAATTTTACACATATTATTGCAATTGTAGAGGAGAGCGCATCTCAATATAAAATAGTACCTTTTATGGTCGTACACAGAATGAGATCTGTCAAGAGTTTCTGCAGTCAGTACTATGTCTTTTCATAGCTTAACACTATTATATATTTTGACTTACAAACAAAACAGTTCACTTTTCTTTAATTGAAATGTGAAGAAGAGTACCACATCCCTTTCTTTTACTCTTGATTGCCATACCTAAGTGAGTGTATGAGTTGTTACTAAGCCTCCACTATGAAATTGAAGGGGCAAAAAATACATCTGTGCACTGTATTACTACCTAAGGTGCTCAGTCAGTCAGTCAGTTCAGTTGCTCAGTCGTGTCCAACCCTTTGCGACCCCATGGACTGCAGCACGCCAGGCCTCCCTGTCCATCAGCAACTCCCGGAGCTTGCTCAAACTCACGTCCATCGAGTTGGGAGATGCCATCCAACCATCTCATCCTCTGTTGTCATCTTGTATGCTTTCAGTCTTTCCCAGCCTCTAAGTCTTTTCCAGTGAGTCAGTTCTTCGCATCAGGCGGCCAAAGTACTGGAGCTTCTGCTTCAGCATCAGTCCTTCCAATGAATATTCAGGACTGATTTCCTTTAGGATGGACTGGTTTGATTTCCTTGCAGTCCAAGGGACTCTCCAGAGTCTTCCCCAACACCACAGTTCCAAAGCATCAGTTATTCAGCGCTCAGCTTTCTTTATGGTCCAACTCGCACATCCATACACGACTACTGGAAAAACCATAGCTTTGACTAGATGGACCTTTGTTAGCAAAGTAATGTCTCTGCTTTTTAATATGCTGTCTAGGTTGGTCATAACTTTTCTTCCAAGGAGGAAGCGTCTTAATTTCATGGCTGCAGTCACCATCTACAGTGATTTTGGAGCCCAAGAAAGTAAAGTCTGTCATTGTTTCCATTGTTTCCCCATCTATTTGCCATAAGGTGATGGGACGGGATGCCATGAACTTCATTTTTTGAGTGTTGAGTTTTAAGCCAACTTTTTGACTCTCCTCTTTCACCTTAATCAGGAGGCTCTTCAGTTCCTTTTTACTTTCTGCCATAAGGGTGGTGTCATCTGCATATTTGAGGTTATTGATATTCCTCCTGGCAATCTTGATTTCTTGCTTGTGCTTCATCCAGCCACTGAAAGTAGCTCTGCTTAAGATTTATAGCTTTTATAGGTAAAATATTTGCCTATGCTTACTTCTGGTACTTCAGACTTCCCAGGTGGCTTTAGTTGTAAAGAACCCACCTGCCAGTGCACGAGACATAAGAGATGTTGGTTCGATCCTTGAATTGGGAAGATCCCCTGAAGGAGGCCATGGCAATCCACTCCAGTATTCTTGCCTGGAAAATTCGCTGTGGACGGAAGAGCCTGGCGGGCTATGGTCTGCAGGGTCGCAAGGAGTCACACACTGAAGCTACTTAGCACAGTACTTTTTTCACTGCTAGACCTAGGTTAATTTGCATAGTCTATGTTACATAGAGACTATACTCAGGTTTATCAGTTTTGTTCTTTCTTAAATGTTTACTTTACACACCTAGGCAGGTTATACATAGAAAATAATTAAAAATCCTTTTTGTAGGATTACTATGTGGCCTCGAAAGCAATGAAACTGAAAAAATTTTGTTATGCACTTAAAAATTATATAATGAATTAAACAAGAAGAATAGCCATGTTTATAGTGGCTCCCATTCATTACATAAGTCTAAAATATATTTCATCAAGGAGGAGACCTTGGGAAAATAAGGTAAAACCAACAGATTTTTTTCCATTTGGCTGACCGATTATCTGTTACTTTTTAGGCCTCTTTGCACCTCCACGTGCCTTCAGTGCAATCTGACGAGCTGCTTCACAGTAAACACTCCCACCCACTTGACTCAAACCAGACTTCAGATGTCCTCAGGTACAGTTCTTCTTACCATTAAGCTTGGAAGGAATTATCATGTTGATCCTTTCATATTTTTGTCATTTTGGGCAGTAGTTTACAGTTGTGTTACCTTTGGATCTCTAGTTGAATTATTTATCATTCAGAATGAGTGCTTTCCTTTCTAATACATGTAATATACCTCTGAGAACATTTTAATGAAAATCAGTTTTCTTTAACCTCCCCAAGACCCTCTATTTCATACTTTAACTTTTTTTCTGTGTGTGACTTTTAATCTTATATGCCATCTTCGAATTTGCTTCCAAAATTTACAATGTAGGTACATACATGACTGACTTAGTTTACTTGCTTTTCAGGTTTGTTTTGGAACAGTACAATGCACTCTCCTGGCTAACCTGTGACCCTGCAATCCAGGACAGACGCTCATGTCTCCCAATTCATTTTGTGGTGCTGAATCAGTTATATAACTTTATCATGAATATGCTGTGATCTTCATTTGATGGAACTGTGCAAGAAAAGAACAAGGAAAAAGATTTTGCTGCAACATTAAGTTACAGTTATCTTCTCAGTGAAAGTCATTTGTGATGGGGTCTAATTCTTATTACTTCAACAAATATTGTTTTGACTTGGGGGGAGGGGCGATAACCCTGTTATTTTTCATTGACTATACTGAACTCTTTAGGATGATGACTGATCGATCATACACAACGTATTATAACATTTTCGTAGCAAAATTAACCTTTTTTTTTCCAGTCACAGTATTTGTGAAAAGTAATGAGCCATAGTACCCAGTCATGTTAAATGAATATTAAAAGCATGGAGAAGGAAACATGAGGAACAATGAATTTCAACATATGGCTTCAGAACATCAAGATGTTCTTGTATCGGATTATAGTATCTAGTATTCAAAAATGCCTGCATCTCTTATTTATTGTAAGTTTTTAAATGTATAAATTGTCTTATATTTCTTAACCTCTTTTATAAAAATTTTCCTAGAAGGTTTATACTGCCTTCTTGCTTTAAAGCAATTGGTCTAAAATATATGTAATCGTCTTAATTAAAAAGTTGCAGTAGGGTTGCTTTTAGAGTATTATTTTTTTGTAAGGGGGTGGGTGGGACAGTAAATTTGTATTGTCTTGATGTACAGTTTAATGGGGATAGAGGGGAAATAATGTCCATACCATTGTGTGTGGAGGATTTACAGCTAAGCTGTAGTTGCAGAGTACATGTACAGTAATGAAGTTCACTGTGTTTATAAATTGAAAAGGTACCGGGTCTTACAACATTTTATATCGATCACACCTTTACAGAATAACATGATGGCAATATACAAGTGATATTGTTAGGTGGTTTAACTTAGAATAAAAATGAGAATTCTTCAGTTATATTTTGTACTATGGTTTAGGGCTATGACTAATATTTCAGGCCATTTCCAGTGAAAGAAACTTAGTTTTACAAGAAAAACATTTGCTACTGAATGCTTAAACTAATTTTGGTGTTTAATGTTACATGCTTAAAATTTTTTGTTTGTTTTAACAGTGGCACCTCTAGGCATGGGAGTATTATTAATTATGAAAATTATCTTCAGGATCTGCTATAGGTTGAAATTTAGCCCAGCTCTAGGCATTTTACAAATTATTTTAAGAGCAGTCACTCTTGATTGTTTGACTTTTTTTTTTTAATTAAAGATTGGGAATGTGTGTGAGAGTATGCATATGTATGGGTGTGTGTGTGCAATCAAACTGTGGTGTAAATAGATTCTCAGTGAATTCTGGTATTCAGACTATTCCACTAGTTAAAGAACCATTTTCTAAACTTAACCTGTTTCCTTTTGCCTTTTTTATTTATTTAATTTTCTTGGTTTGGAGATGGCAGTCCCAAACACCAGAGTCTGTACTTTTCTATAACACAGCTCAGAAAAGGCAGGGCATATGCCAAGGAGGTTCTCACCTCCCTAAAGAAGGGACTTGAATTTTAGGGACTTTAATTCACCCCTTCCTTCAATGCAGCTTTCCCTCTTCTTGTTTGCACATGCCAAGATAACTGCTTTTATGCAGCCTTTATCCCCTTAAAAAATCCTTTCTACAGTGCTGCTCACAAGAGAGTCCAAGTTAGCCTCCTACCTGTGTAGCTGACTTGAATTCACAGTCGCCAAGTCTACCTGTCTTTCTTGGAAGCAGTCTAGCTAAATTCTGAATTTGTATGTTCACTAATTCTCTACAAGGACAAAATGGATTGTATTTACAAAACTGTAATTTGGTATGTTTTGTTATTTTTTTTTTTAAACTGAAACTTGTTTTGTAAATACTATATGCTTAGCTTAAATATCACTTTCTTATGAAAAATATAACTTCTTCAAATTGTGTATATTAAAACATTAGCAAGTCTTGTTTTTCCTATAGAGAAAACACAATTGGTAACAAAGGTTTTCAATCATTTGTTCAAAATTATAATGCAATCCCAGTGGTCAGCCTATTTTTGAAGTGAAAATTTAAAGGTCACATCTGTGCATTTGTTCTTAAATTATGCTAACACACTACAGATTATGTTGGCATGTTTTGTTCTGTACTTAAAAAAATACTTGTCTGAGATTTGAGGGGAAAGATGCTTATTTGAAATTTGTATTAAAATGGTATTCTTTTTTATATATTTTATTATCTCAGTAGTGACTCTTTAAAAAATATACTCTCAGTTGTTTAAAATCACTAATCTATAGTAACCACACCTCAGTTTGAAAACATATTTTTAAAAAATTATTCCCTGACAGTTTCTTTTATATGGAGCCATAAGAAAGGAACCCGTTACATGATTCCTTTTTATCTGGGAATCAAGGAATAGTTCCCAAATATATAGGATTTACTGATAAGATTTTTTTCTTCCCTTCATATATAAATTCACACTCAAATGGAAAATTATTAAATAGCCATTCGAAAAGGTCAGGAAACTTGTTTCAGAAAAAAAAAAAAAGTAAGCCCTTTGTGCAGGATGGCGGATCTGACTTACTAGTGTAGTCACAGACAAATTTTGTTTAAATAGGTAAGCAAAGTAATATACTTTATACCAGTTGATCACCAACACCATGACTTCTTTGTTACAGTGCTAATGTCTGTTTTTTGTGCAGTTATCCATTACAAAGCAGGGTGGGAGTTGAGTATTTTGGCATTTTAAAGGATTAGTTATATAATGTCTGCTTCCAGCCAGTGAGAAACATCTAGCCATACCTTTCTTATGCAAGCCATTCAGTTATCAGGACTGTGAATTAACACTGTATGAATAAATTTCTGTACACCTTATTGTTTGGCCACAAGGCCACCAAGTGTACTTATATGTAATCCTTAAATTTTAAAGTAGCTGTAATTTTTAAATCTTTCTAACTTTTCTTAAACCACTAAAAATTAAGCTCTTACTACTTAGTCAACTATCCTCAGCTGTATTCGTACTCAATTGTCAGTATGGCACAGATTACTGTATTTAAATATTCTCCTTTCGTCTTCATATTTACCTTCTGAGGTAATTTTTTAACTTAATGTGTTACTACAAAGATTTGCAGATCTTTAATCAAGCACTATGTTAATACTGTAATATCAAAATACTATGTTGCGTTATTTAAAATGTTCAAATTGAATACATTAAAACGAAGTTTTTAAATGCTGTTGCATCATATAATTTGCTACTCATCCACTATGGCATCACATATCAGTCTATTAATACATTTAATGTTGCATGAGTGATGTTTTGGTCTGGGTTTCCTTTAAGACTTTAGTTTGTCTAAATTAAGGAAAAATGTTTTTGACATAAAATTCTTTTGCTTCCCTGCAACCCTCAAAAAAATACGCTAGAAAATCTTAACCATTCAGTTTTTCTTGATGTTTTAATGGGCCCAGAACTGTGGTTTAAATTTTTATATATGTGTTTTCTTTTTTGTGGAGTATTAATTTAAAACTGGATTTGGGACCTAAAATACTCCTCAGGTTGATGTATTCATGAAGTTTTAAAATAGCTTTAGTTTTCAGAGTAAACTGGATTTGTGGACCTTAAAGTTACTGAGTTTAAACTATAAATTGTAATGTCATTACTGGACATGTCAGCATCAACTCTCTCAAAATAGCTTGGTCACTTTATGAAGGGGCGTTTTAAAGTTGTTTAGCAGTGACATTTAATATGGTCCAATTGCTTTTTTTTTTTTTTAACGTGACAAAAAAAGAATAAGGAACAAACACTATTGCTGCCGAATGCCATAACACTGAGTTGTACAAATTGTGATTGAGGAAATGAAAAGGTTTATACTTTTTAAAAAAAAAAAACAAAAACAAAAAAAACTTCAAATGGAATAAATTATTCATGAAGCCTTCATTGTGGTGTCTCATTCTCTTGAAAGTATTTCCATCTTAAATTCATGTAAAAAGTAGTAGTGGTATTTTTATGTCACTTATAAATGAAAAGGGGCAATCTAAAAACTGATGAGCTTTTAATTTCTTTGAAGTATTTTGCTTTGTAAAAGATTTTAATCATACATCAGTGTATAATATACAGGAAAATTGTATTTATACATATAAATTCCTTTTAGGCTGATCAGTTTCATATTAGTTTTCTAAAGTTACCTTGAAATACTGAAAGCTTAGTTCTGTACTATAAAAAATTGCCTAAGTGTTATTGAAACATAAACAAAGTAGGTGGGTGGGAGGTCTGTTGGTTTGTTTTTGGTTTTTTGCAGCACAGAATGGCTTGTGGGATCTTAGTTCCCAGACCAGGGATTGAACCTAAGCTTTCAGTAGTGAAAACGTGTAGTCCCAACCACAGGACTACCAGAGAATTTCCAGAGAAGTGTTGTTCACATATAAACAACCAATTGAAAAATAGCTCTGCCGATTTTGTTTAAGCAGCTGTTCAAAGTATTTTTGTCCAAACTTAAGCTGAGTAAGGACAAATCCCAAAATTGTTGTGCTCATTTTAAAATTGGTGGTCATTTCTGACAGCAGAAGTAAAAAAAGAATCCTTTAAAAAGGTGTGAATGTCATTGGAATTTCTAAATTTTTTTTTCTGTCAAGAGAAGACAAAAAAATTATAAATATATATTTTTATTACATCTGGTCATTCTCTACCTTTAAAAACAATTTAGCAATCAGTTCAGTTCAGTCACTTAATGTGTCTGACTCTGCAACCCATAGACTGTGGCACACCAGGCTTCCCTGTCCTTCACCAACTCCTGGAGCTTGCTCAAACTCATACCATCGAGTTGGAGATGTCATCCAACCATCTCATCCTCTTGTCCCCTTCTCCTTCTGCATTCAATCTTTCCCAGCATCAGGATCTTTTCCAGTGAGTCAGTTCTTCGAATCAGGTGGCAAAAGTATTGGAATTTCAGCTTCTGCATCAGTCCTTCCAGTGAATATTCAGCACTGATTTCCTTTAGGATGGACTGGTTTGATCTTGCAGTCCAAGGGACTCTGAAGAGTCCTCTCCAACACCACAGTTCAAAAACATAAATTCTTCAGTGCACAGCTTTCTTTATGGTCTAACTCTCACATCCATACATGACTACTGGAAAAAAACATAGCTTTGACTAGACGGACCTTTGTTGGCAAAGTAATGTCTTTGCTTTTTAATATATTGTCTAGCTTGGTCACAGCTTTTCTTCCAAGGAGCAAGTGTCTTTTAATTTCATGGCTGCAGTCACCATCTGCAGTGATTTTGGAGCCCCCCAAAATAAAGTCTCTCGCTGTTTCCATTGCTTCCCCATCTATTTGGCGTGAAGTGATGGGACCAGATGCCATGATCTTAGTTTTCTGAATGTTGAGCTTTAAGCCAGCTTTTTCTCTCTCCTTTTTCACTTTGATCAAGAGGTACTTTAGTAGTTCTTCACATTCTGCGTTAAGAGTAGTGTAATCTGCGTATCTGAGGTTATTGATATTTCTCCCAGAAATCTTGATTCCAGCTTGTGCTTCATCTAGCCCAGCGTTTCACATGATGTACTCTGCATATAAGTTAAATAAGCAGGGTGACAACATACAGCCTTGATGGACTCCTTTCCCGATTTGGAACCGGTCTGTTGATCCTTCTCCAGTTCTAACTGTTGCTTCTTGACCTGCATACAGATTTCTCAGAGGCAGGTAAGGTGGTCTGATATTCCTATCTCTTTGAGAATTTTCCACAGTTTTGTGATCCACACAGTTAAAAACTTGGGCATAGCCAATAGAGCAGAAATAGATGTTTTTCTGGAACTCTCTTGCTTTTTCAATGATCCAATTGATGTTGGCAATTTGATCTCTGGTTCCTCTGCCTTTTTCTAAATCCAGCCTGAACATCTGGAAGTTAACAGTTCATGAACTGTTGAAGCCTGGCTTGGAGAATTTTTTTTTTTTTTTTTTTGGCTTGGAGAATTTTGAGCATTCCTTTGCTAGCATGTGAGATGAGTGCAATTGTGCGGTAGTTTGTACATTCTTTGGCATTGCCTTTCTGTGGGATTGGAATGAAAACTGACCTTTTCCAGTCCTGTGGCCACTGCTGAGTTTTCCAAACTTGCTGGCATATTGAGTGCAGCACTTTCACAGCATCATCTTTCAGTATTTGAAATAGCTCAACTGGAATCCCATCACCTCCAGCAGCTTTATTCCAAGTGATGCTAACTAAGGCCCACTTGACTTCGCATTCCAGTATTTCTGGCTCTAGGTGAGTGAGCACACCATCGTTGTTATCTGGGCCATGAAGATCTTTTTTTGTATAGTTCTGTGTATTCTTGCCACCTCTTCTTAATATCTTCTGCTCTTTAGGTCCATACCATTCCTGTCCTTTATAGTGCCCATCTTTGCATGAAATGTTCTCTTGATATCTCTGATTTTCTTGAAGCAATCTCTATAGTCTTTCCCCTTCTATTGTTTTCCTCTATTTCTTTGCATTGATCACTGAGTAAGGCTTTATCTCTCCTTGCTGTTCTTTGAAACTCTGCATTCAGATGGGTATATCTTTCATTTTCTCCTTTGCCTTTCGCTTCTCTTCTTTTCACAGCTATTTGTAAGGCCTCCTCAGATGACCGTTTTGCGTTTTTGCATTTCTTTTTCTTGGGGATGGTATTGATCCCTGCCTCTGTACAATGCACAAACTTCCGTCCATAGTTTTTCAGGTAGTCTGTCTAACAGATCTAAGCCTGATTTCCACTGTATAACCGTAAGGGATTTGATTTAGGCCATACCTACATGGCCTAAGTGGTTTTCCCTACTTTCTTCAGTTTAAGTCTGAATTTTGTGATAAGGAGTTCATGATCTGAGCCAGGCAACTCCCAGTCTTGTTTTTGCTGATTGAATAGAGCTTCTCCATCTTTGGTTGCAAAGACTATAATCAGTCTCATTTCGGTGTTGACCATATAGTGATTTCCTTTTGTAGAGTCATCTTTAATGTTGTTGGAAGAGGGTGTTTGCTATGACCAGTGTGTTCTCTTGGCAAAACTCTTAGCCTTTGCCCTGCTTCATTCTGTACTCCAAGGCCAAATTTCCCTGTTACTCCAGCTATCTCTTGACTGCCTACTTTTGCATTCCAGTCCCCTATACGAAAAGGACATCTTTTTTGGGTGTTAGTTATAGAAGGTCATTGTAGGTCTTCATAGAACCGTTCAGCTTCTTCAGCATTACTGGTTGGGGCATATACTTGGATTACTGTGATATTGAATGGTTTGCCTTAGAAATGATCAGATATTCTGTTACTTTTGAGACTGCATCCAAGTAAATGCATTTCAGACACTTTTGTTGACTATGAGGGCTAAACCATTTCTTCTAAGGGATTCTTGCCCAGAGTAGTAGATACAATGGTCTTCTGAATTAAATTCACCCATTTCAGTCCCTTTGAGTTCACTGATTCCTAAAATGTTGATCTTCACTCTTGCCATATCTTGCTTGACGCTTCCAATTTACCTTGAATCATGGACCTACCATTTCAGGTTCCTATGCAATATTGTTGTTTACAGCATCAGACTTTACTTCCATCACCAGTCACATCCACATTTGGGTGTTGCTTTCATTTTGGCTCTGTCTCTCCATTCTTTCATCTTTTGAGTGGCTTACTGAAGGAAATTATTTTTTTCTTCGGTATTTGTGAAGAATTCAAGCTGCTTAGAAACAGATATGTTCCTTACGTTAGGCAAATGTACTTTTTTACATTGTGACCCACTGTTCTACATCATGGCGAATTCCAAGACTTAAAAGCTCAGGTGCTAGTTAATCCCTGGGAGTCTTTTCTTGTAAAACTTACTGCCACATTCTCCGTATGAATTAAGAGCTACAGATTGAGAGGTAAAACTGTGGAATATGGTGAACAAGGAATATATTGCACATGCAAACAAACGATCTTGGAATGTTACAGTTTCTAGGGAAACGGGCATTTAATGGAAGACCGTTATATCTCAAGTATGTTAAATGTCCAGGCTTTGCTTAACAAGATATCCAGGGTATATTGTTCTACTAACAACTAGTTGAGATAAGTCCATTCCCCTTGCCCCCAAGAACATGTAATTAAGAGTACCAAAGTCCAAAGGGCACACTGAGTTATTTGAAAGGTCCACAGAAGTAAAGGGTGGTAAAGGATGGTAAAGAATCTGCCTGCAATGCAGGAGACCTTGGTTTGATCCCTGGGTTGAGAAAATCTCCTGGAGAAGGGAATGGCAACCTATTCTAGTATTCTTGCATGGAGAATCCCATGGACAGAGGAGCCTTGCGGGCTACAGTCCACAGGGTCACAAAGAGTCAGACAGGATTGAACAACTAACACTTTTCACAGAAGCGAAAACAAAAGAGAATCTTTGGCTTCGGCCCATGGTAAAAGATAAATTTAACTGTTGTGAAAGTATTCCTGAGTCAGCTATACTGATAATTCTGTAGTTCTCAATGTCTTCTGTGTATGCTCTCAGAGATGTCACACTTGGGTTGAAAAATAAAGCGCCCTCATTCTCAGAGTACTATAGGTATAACCAGAAATTCGGTTTAAAAATGTATGAAGTGTTTCTTGTTTTTTCTTTGAGAGTGACCCACCAGACTGTTTCAGGAGTGGCCTTTTGTGGAGTTAAAATTTGATGTTTTAAAAACTTCACTCTGTCAGTCCCTACTACAGGGGAAAAAATTCTTACTGAATGATACATTTCAACAGTCCCCAGTCTATGTAGTATCTTATAGGCTTGCATTCAGAATGCTAGAGTTTGTCTTGTTTCTGTTTTGTTTTTCTTGAGCAAATCTACTTTTAACTAAAACCAACAATCTTCGTCCACAGAAACCAGCTGGTTCTTAATAGTGTTCTTGTCGCTGTGAATTGCACTGTCATGCTTGTAAGGGCAGACCACAAACTCTTGTAACCAGTCATCAAAAACTGTTGGTCTTATCTTTTTACTATCAAATATGTCCATTTCTATCTCTGTTGGTCTGACCTTAGTCTAAATTAGCACTGTGCAGCTCCATACAGGTATTAGGTAAAAGAATCTTATCTGGGTGGACCCTCTGCAATATTCTCCCAACTTGGTCTCTCTACTTTCAGTATGTTTTACGTTTTTATTTATGTGTTTATTTTCAGCTGCCCTTGATCTTTGTTGCTTCTCGCAGCCTTTCTCTAGTTGTGGTGAGCAGGGGCCACACTCTGTGTGAGGGCCATCACGGTGGCCTCTGCTGTTGCAGAGTATGGGCTCTAGGGCTCAGAGGCTTCAGTTAGTTGTGACTTGCAGGCTCCCGAGCGTGGCTCAGTAGGTACAGCACACGGGCGTAGTTGCCCTGCAGCACGTGGAATCATTATAGACCAGGGATCAAACCCATATCCTCTGCATTGACAGGTGGATTCTCAACCACTGGACCATCAAGGTAGTCCTCAGTATATTCCTTACTTGGTAGCTTAAAACCCTTCATGGCTGCTGCTTGCTCAAAAGCTAGATATCAAAAGTCTTAGATGATTTGTCCTCTGCCTCCTCCTCTACAAGCTTCAAAATGGGCCTTTCTCTTGTGTTCTCCTCCTAGCTTCCTAGGCATTTGAGTTCTCTGAAAACCCCATGGTTATTCTCATCTTAAAGCCTCACCCTAATTACCACATATACCCTCGCCTCAGATCAGGGCCCCTTGTTACATACTCTAATTGTAACACCCTATGTTTTATGGTGTTTCATAGTGTTTTGCAGTTTATGATTTGTCTCTGCTACCAAACAACTTCATGAGGGTAGAAACTTCGTCTATTTTGCACATGGTTTGAATGCAACACCTAGCATGTAGTAAGGCACCAAAGTATTTTTTAAATAGATTTCTTGTAACAAATCCCAGAAACTACAGAACTCAGCAATTGTGAGTTTTACACATAATTAAAATGAATTTATACAATTTTAATTACTTGGAACATTTACTTTCATATTAGTAGAAATAGTTTAGAGTCACTGGATTAGCGGAGAAGGCAATGGCACCCCACTCCGGTACTCTTGCCTGGAAAATCCCATGGGCGGAGGAGCCTGGCGGGCTGCAGTCCATGGGGTCGCTAAGAGTCAGACACGACTGAGCGACTTCACTTTCACACATTGGAGAAGAGAATGGCAACCCACTCCAGTGTTCTTGCCTGGAGAATCCCAGGGATGGGGGAGCCTGGTGGGCTGCCGTCTAGGGGGTCGCACAGAGTCAGACACGACTGAAGCGACGTAGCAGCAGCAGCAGCACTGGATTAGGATTTTTGCCTAGTTTATCACTTTCTTTCTTGTGACTTCAGGCAAATCATTGAAACACTTGAAGTCTCAATTTGCTCATTTGTACAGGAACTCAACAGTAACCATGTCTTCCTAACCAGCTTTGTGAACCTCAAAGGAAATTGCAAAAAACACTGAACTTTGTAAAATAAAAATACAAGATGATTAATATAATACCTATGTTCTCCAGAAGAGTTAAGTCCAGAATGAGCTAAAGCTTGCAAGAGAAAAAAGATGCTTAATGGCAAACCCAACTATGTTTCTAGCAAGAGCAAGGATGGAAAAGGTGCAGAGTATTTAGTACTCAAGATTTAGCCCCCTTCTGTCCCAAACTACTTTGACTAAAAAGAAATCAGTTTGAAGTGTCTTGAAGCTCTAAAATGTAACATGATAGAGTTAAAATCTGATACAGTTAACGCCTTTAAAGGAGTTACTCAATTCACCACACCCAAACGAATTACATTCTGGGTTCTGAAAAAACTTGCAGATACGAGTTCAGAAACACTGTGGGAAAATGAAGGGTTCTGAAAGACAGGGAATGTACAACTTTCCCAGTATTTACAGTTTTTCTAAAAAAACTTATGTAAATGTATGTTATTGCTAGAAACCAGTAATAAATGTACTTGATTCTATGAACAAGATCAGTAGAAGCTGGGATAAAGCAAGCAAGTTCAAGGTCAGTTGCTCAGTCGTGTCTGACTCTTTGCGACCCCATGAATCGCAGTATGCAGGCCACCATGTCCATCACAAACTCCCGGAGTTCACTGAGACTCACGTCCATCGAGTCAGTGATGCCATCCAGCCATCTCATCCTCTGTCGTCCCCTTCTCCTCCTGCCCCCAATCCCTCCCGGCATCAGAGTCTTTTCCAATGAGTCAGCTCTTCGCATGAGGTGGCCTAAGTACTGGAGTTTCAGCTTCAGCATCATTCCCCCCAAAGAAATCCCAGGGCTGATCTCCTTCAGAATGGACTGGTTGAATCTCCTTGCAGTCCAAGGGACTCTCAAGAGTCTTCTCCAATACCACAGTTCAAAAGCATCAATTCTTTGGCGCTCAGCCTTCTTCACAGTCCAACTCTCACATCCATACATGACTACTGGAAAAACCATAGCCTTGACTAGACAGACCTTTGTTGGCAAAGTAATGTCTTTGCTTTTGAATATGCTATCTAGGTTGGTCATAACTTTCCTTCCAAGGAGTAAGCGTCTTTTAATTTCATGGCTGCAGTCACCCATCTGCAGTGATTTTGGAGCCCAGAAAAATAAAGTCTGACACTGTTTCCACTGTTTCCCCATCTATTTCCCATGACGTGATGGGACCAGATGCCATGATCTTCATTTTCTGAATGTTGAGCTTTAAGCCAACTTTTTCACTCTCCACTTTCACTTTCATCAAGAGGCTTTTGAGTTCCTCTTCACTTTCTGCCATAAGAGTGGTGTCATCTGCATATCTGAGGTTATTGATATTTCTCCTGGCAATCTTGATTCCAGCTTGTGTTTCTTCCAGTCCAGCGTTTCTCATGATGTACTCTGCATATAAGTTAAATAAGCAGAGTGAAAATATACAACCTTGACGTACTCCTTTTCCTATTTGGAACCAGTCTGTTGTTCCATGTCCAGTTCTAACTGTTGCTTCCTGACCTGCATACGGATTTCTCAAGAGGCAGGTCAGGTAGTCTGGTATTCCCATCTCTTGAAGAATTTTCCACAGTTTATTGTGATCCACACAGTCAAAGGCTTTGGCATAGTCAACAAAGCAGAAATAGATGTTTTTCTGGAACTCTCTTGCTTTTTCCATGATCCAGCGGATGTTGGCAATTTGATCTCTGGTTCCTCTGCCTTTTCTAAAACCGTGAACATCTGGAAGTTCACGGTTCACATATTGCTGAAGCCTGGCTTGGAGAATTTTGAGCATTACTTTACTAGCGTGTGAGATGAGTGCAATTGTGTGGTAGTTTGAGCATTCTTTGGCATTGCCTTTCTTTGGGATTGGAATGAAAACTGACCTTTTCCAGTCCTGTGGCCACTGCTGAGTTTTCCAAATTTGCTGGCATATTGAGTGCAGCACTTTCACAGCATCATCTTTTAGGATGTGAAATAGCTCAAGTGGAATTCCATCACCTCCACTAGCTTTGTTCGTAGTGATGCTTTCTAAGGCCGACTTGACGTCACATTCCAGGATGTCTGGCTCTAGGTGAGTGATCACACCATCGTGATTATCTGGGTCGTGAAGATCTTTTTTGCACAGTTCTTCTGTGTATTCTTTCCATCTCTTCTTAATATCTTCTGCTTCTGTTAGCAGTATTTATTTCAATAAACTGATCATTTATACTAGTAATAAGATATAAATCTTTGACCTTAAGCCCTCAGTCTACTGAGAAACATACTTGTATAAACATAGTTTGATAAGCCTTTTAAAGTGATATGAATGACAGTGCAGTGCATATATAAGAGGGAATAGCTGAAATCAAGCTCATTACACTTTATTTTCATAGCACTGATAAACTATGGAGATGCACATTCAGCAGCTCATTTAATAAAGTTTCATAATTCATATTTGAATTAATTTAAAAAACCAATAGTAATTGTCATACTGTGTGTCAAAGGCAAAGAAATTGAATCCTGCCCTCAAAGGACTTACTTTCTGGTGAGAAGGACAAACAAAATCCTAATGATTAGTGTAATATGTGAAGTCCTATGATGAAAAGAAGCAAAGGGTGGCTTGGGAGCCCTAAAAAAAGATGCTTAAATCTAACGAAGAGATAAAAGATTTGTCAGGAAAGGTTTCTTACAAGATGAGAAAAGGATTTCTTACTAGAGGTGAGATCTAAAGGATACTGGAGTTACTATATAAAACAAATGGAAAGAATAAAAGGCATTACAGATAGAAAAATAGTAGGGCAGAGCATGAAGGATTTGGGAAACAAGCAGTTCAAACTGACTAAAATGGAGGCACAATTGTGGGTTATGGCAGGAGTCCAGGCTAGAGAGAAGCCAGACCATGAAAAACTGCCTTTTAAGTGCCACCTTAAAGAAAGTGAGCTTTATCCCTAAGCAGGAAAGTGCATTAGTAGTTGGGATGATTCATAATTGGTTGAAAAATCATACCCAAAAAGGCTTGATTGGTGGAGCTATGTCAACCTGGAAGCATGTCTCTAATGTTACACTATAGAACCTTGGCTAGACCCAATTCTACTCAACATTTTACTTATAAAGTTAATGTAGATGTGTTTAGCCAAAGCAGATGCACGCTAAGTCACTTCAGTCTGACCCTTTGCAACCCTATGGAGTGTAGTCCTCCAGGCTCCTCTGTCCATGGGATTTTCCAGGCAAGAATGCTGGAGTGGATTGCTATGCCCTCCTCCAGGAAATCTTCTAAATCCATGGATCAAACCCTTGTCTCTTATATCTATGTGCATTGGCAAGCGGATTCTTTACCACTGGTGCCACCTGGGAGCCCTTAGCTAAAGCATATAGCCAGTATAAAAGAAGAGTCCAAAAGATCCCAACAGGCAGAAACAATTGAAGAAACCTTATAAAATAGACACACTGTTTAGGATAATTATTTTAAAATTCCATGTGGAAAAAACTGGAGCTAGATGTCTCCTAAGATCCCTTTATTTTTGAAATTCTGTTATTCTGTTTCCAAAGAACATTGGTGCCCTTTTAAATATTTACCTAAGTATTCTAATTTCTTGAAGCTCATTTACAGGGTAGTAATTTATAAAAGTACCTTGTATGGAGTAGGTTGCCATTTCCCACTTGAGTATTCTTGCTGGGATAATCCCATGGACAGAAAAGCCTGATGGGCTTTTCCATAGGGTCACAGATTTGGACACAACTGAGCACTCACACATAGTTAGTAGGCTTCAGAGAAAGCAGATCTAAAACTTAAAAGCTCGTGAATATTTTTTCACTAGGATGTCTGAGTTCTATATAATGATTACAAAAATTATTTCAATGGAAAACATTATAATGTTTTTCCCCATTATCTTTATTACCTCTACCATAGTTTGGCCCCAGGTAAATAACGGGGGTGGGGGGGTGGGGAGGGAACACAGCCCCACCCATCAACAGAAAATTGGATTAAAGATTTACTGAGCCTGGCCCCACCCATAGAACAAGACCCAGTTTTCCCCACAGTCAGTCTCTCCAAATCAGAAAGCTTCCATAAGCCTCTTATCCTTCTCCATCAGAGGGCAGACAGACTAAAAACCACCATCACAGAAAACTAACCAATCTGATCACATGGACCACGGCCTTGTCTAACTCAGTGAAACTGTGAGCCATGCCGTGTCGGGCCACCCAAGATGGACGGGTCATGGTAGAGAGTTGTGACAAAATGTGGTCCACTGGAGAAGGGAATGGCAAACCACTTCAGTATTCTTGCCTTGAGAACCCCATGAACAGTTTGAAAAGGCAAAAAGATAGGACATTGAAAGATAAACTCCCCCGGTCAGTAGGTGCCCAATATGCTACTGGAGATCCATGGAGAAATAACTTCAGAAAGATTGAAGAGATGGAGCCAAAGCAAAAACACACCCAGTTGTGGGTATGACTGGTGATGGGAGTAAAATCCGATGCTGTAAAAAGAAATGTTGCATAGGAACATGGAATGTTAGGTCCATGAATCAAGGCAAATTGGAAATGGTCAAACAGGAGATGACAAGAGTGAACGTCGACATTTTAGGAATCAGCAAACTAAAATGGACTGGAATGGGTGAATTTAACTCAGATGACCACTATATCTACAAGATATCCCTTGGGCAAGAATCCCTTAGAAGAAATGGAGTAGCCATCATAGTCAACAAAAGAGTCTGAAATGCAGTACTTGGATGCAGTCTCAAAAATGACAGAGTGATATCTGTTCATTCCCAAGGCAAACCAATATCACAGTAATCCAAGTCTATGCCCCAATTGGTAATGCTGGAGAAGCTGAAGTTGAATGGTTTTGTGAAAACCTACAAGACCGTCTAGAACTAACACCCAAAAAAGATGTTCTTTTCATTATGGGGGACTGGAATGCAAAAGCAGGAAATCAACAGATACCTGGAGTAACTGGCAAATTTGGCCTTGGAGTACAGAATGAAGCAGGGCAAAGGCTAATAGAGTTTTGCCAAGAGAACACACTGTTCATAGGAAACACCCTCTTCCAACAAAACAAGACTCTACACATGAACATCACCAGATGGTCAATACCAAAATCAGATTGGTTATATTCTTTGTAGCCAATGATGGAGAAGCTCTATATAGTCAGCAAAAACAAGACCAGGAGCTGACTGTGGCCCAGATCATGAACTCCTTATTGCCAAATTCGGACTTAAATTGAAGAAAGTAGGGAAAACCACTAGACCATGCAGGTATGACCTAAATCAAATCCCTTACGATTATACAGTGGAGGAGAAGGGGACAACAGAGGATGAGATGGTTGGATGGCATCACTGACTCAATGGACATGAGTTTGAGTAAACTCTGGGAGTTGGTGATGTACAGGGAGGCCTGGCGTGCTGCAGTCCATGGGGGTCTCAAAGAGTCGGACACGACTGAGCGACTGAAGTGAAACATTGTAATGTAGATTTGAAAGACTTTTGCTGATTAAGTGGATATGAGGGGGAGAGGTTGGAGGTTAGGATGGCTTCCAAATTTCTGGTCTGAGCACCTTTGGGTTTTGGTGATATTCACTGAGATAAAAATTGGAAAAGAAAGGTACTTGCTGGAAAATAAGTATCGATATTCATCACTGTTATATTCTAGATGTCTCATTCAGGTTGGATGTGATTTGCTGGTCTCTGTATATCAAGATGGATCTACATGTTGTGCCTCCATTTGTGATTACAGGATCATAAACAGAATTGGAAGAGATCCTCAAAATCACTTAGTTCAGAGGCTTCCCTCCAGTGGTTAAGGATCTGCCTCCCAATGCACAGGACCCGGGTTTGATCCCTGGTTAGGAGCTAGGATCCCGCATGTGGTGGGGCAACTAAGCCTGAGCTCCAACTGCTGAGCCTGCCTGCCACAAAGTACTGAGCCTAGGTGCCTCAACTAGAGAACCTGCATGCCACAATCTACAAAGCCCTTGTGCTGCAACTAGAGAGAGGTCTCTATATCACAAGGAAAGATCCTTGCAACATAGCCAACACAAAAAAGAAAGAAAGTACTTAGTTCACATCCACCTCCTCCTCTCATTCAACCACCAAAGCCATGTTTGAATTCCCTTCACTCTTCTTATAAAATGATCATCCAGGATGATGAAATTGCTTAACTTCTCATTTTCAATTTCCATAATTGTAAAATGGAGAATAATATTACTTACATCAGAAAATTAAATCAGATAATAGATATAAAGCACTAGTACCTACCAAGTGTTCAATAAATGTCTTTTCATAGATATCAACTTAAAAAAAGGATAGTGTTGTACAGTTTGTAACCCATTAGTAGATTGTGAAATCAGTCTTAGTGTTCAGTGACCACGACTGAGTGACTGAACTGAACTGAACTAAATGTGTATTATTTCATAAGATGTTTGTTTACATATAGATGTGGATATATATGTATATCTTTGAAAAAGGTTTGAAAAACACTGCAACACACATTAGTTCTTTTGTTCCTTTGCTTATTTTTCATGTTGAAGGCAAGACTTTATTTTTAAATAGATTGTCTGTCAAAGTTTTGGAAACTATTAGGTTGGTGCAAACATAATTTTGGTTTTTGCATTGTTGAAATTTGCCATTTGATAATAGAATACAATCTTTTAAAAATGTGATTATGTTAACATCATTTTAATGCCCATTTCTCACTTTATTTTTTTTGCTAATAATTTATTACTTGCTGTTTATATTTATTTTAGACTAGGGAAATGATATCAGACAAAAAGTAAATTTGAGTGATTTTCTTATCTAAGTTCAACATGGGTTGTAAAGCAGCAGAGACAACTTGCAACATCAACAGCACATTTGGCTCAGGAACTGCTAACGAATGTACCATGCAGTGGTGGGTCAAGAAGTTTCGCAAAGGAGATGAGAGCCTTGAAGATGAGCAGCATAATGGCCAGGCATGGGAAGTTGACAGCGACCAATTGGGACGATCATCAAAGGTGATCCTCTTACAACTGCAGATGTTCCCGAAAAACTCAATGTCTACTATTCTATGGTTGTTTGGCATTTGTAGCAAAGTGGAAGTGTGAAAGAGCTTGATAAGTGGGTGCCTCATGAGCTGTGAGTGTGTTAGTCTTTCAGTTTTGTCCAACTTTTTGCAACCCCATGGACTGTAGCCCAACAGGCTCTTCTGTCCATGGGATTCTCCAGGCAAGAATATGCTGACTATAAAACAAAACAAAACAAAACAAAACAAAAACTGTCGTTTTGAAGCTGAAGCAGAAGATATTAAGAAGAGGTGGCAAGAATATACAGAAGAACTGTACAAAAAAGATCTTCGCAACCAAGATAATCACGATGGTGTGATCACTCACCTAGAACCAGACATCCTGGAATGTGAAGTAAAGTGGGCCTTAGAAAGCATCACTACGAACAAAGCTAGTGGAGGTGATGGAATTCCAGTTGAGCTATTTCACATCCTAAAAGATGATGCTGTGAAAGTGCTGCACTCAATATGCCAGCAAATTTGGAAAACTCAGCAGTGGCCACAGGACTGGAAAAGGTCAGTTTTCATTCCAATCCCAAAGAAAGGCAATGCCAAAGAATGCTCAAACTACCACACAATTGCACTCATCTCACACGCTAGTAAAGTAATGCTCAAAATTCTCCAAGCCAGGCTTCAGCAATATGTGAACCGTGAACTTCCAGATGTTCAAGCTGGTTTTAGAAAAGGCAGAGGAACCAGAGATCAAATTGCCAACATCCGCTGGATCATGGAAAAAGCAAGAGAGTTCCAGAAAAACATCTATTTCTGCTTTGTTGACTATGCCAAAGCCTTTGACTGTGTGGATCACAACAAACTGTGGAAAATTCTGAAAGAGATGGGAATACCAGAGCACCTGACCTGCCTCTTGAGAAACCTATATGCAGGTCAGGAAGCAACAGTTAGAACTAGACATGGAACAACAGACTGGTTCCAAATAGGAAAAGGAGTACGCCAAGGCTGTATATTGTCACCCTGCTTATTTAACTTCTGTGCCGAGTACATCATGAGAAACGCTGGGCTGGAAGAAGAACAAGCTGGAATCAAGATTGCCAGGAGAAATATCAATAACCTCAGATATGCAGATGACACCACCCTTATGGCAAAAAGTGAAGAAGAACTAAAAAGCCTTTTGATGAAAGTGAAAGTGGAGAGTGAAAACGTTGGCTTAAAGCTCAACATTCAGAAAACGAAGATCATGGCATCTGGTCCCTTCACTTCATGGGAAATAGATGGGGAAACAGTGGAAACAGTGTCAGACTTTATTTTTCTGGGCTCCAAAATCACTGCAGATGGTGACTGCAGCCATGAAATTAAAAGACGCTTACTCCTTGGAAGGAAAGTTATGACCAACCTAGATAGCATATTCAAAAGCAGAGACATTACTTTGCCAACAAAGGTCTGTCTAGTCAAGGCTATGGTTTTTCCAGTGGTCATGTATAGATGTGGGAGTTGGACTGTGAAGAAGGCTGAGCACCGAAGAATTGATGCTTTTGAACTATGGTGTTGGAGAAGACTCTTTTTTTTTTTTTTGAAAATTTTTTTTTAAATTTTATTTTTAAACTTTACATAACTGTATTAGTTTTGCCAAATATCAAAATGAATCCGCCACAGGTATACATGTGTTCCTCTTGAGAGTCCCTTGGACTGCAAGGAGATTCAACCAGTCCATTCTGAAGGAGATCAGCCCTGGGATTTCTTTGGAGGAATGATGCTGAAGCTGAAACTCCAGTACTTTGGCCACCTCATGTGAAGAGTTGACTCATTGGAAAAGACTCTGATGCTAGGAGGGATTGGGGGCAGGAGGAGAAGGGGACGACGGAGGATGAGACGGATGGATGGCATCACTGACTCAATGGATGAGAGTAGGAGTGAACTCCGGGAGTTGGTGATGGACATGGCGGCCTGGCGTGCTGCGATTCATGGGGTCGCAAAGAGTCGGACACGACTGAGCGACTGAACTGAACTTCTCTTATTCTATGCAACAACAACAAACCATTTCTTGATCGGATTGTATATTAACACAACGACCGGTGACAACCAGCTCAGTGCCTGGACAGAGAAGAGGCTGCAGAGCACTTGCCAAGCCAAACTTGCATCAAAAAAAAAAAGGGTCATGGTCACTGTTTGGTGGTTTGCTGCCGGTCTGCTCCACTACAGCTTTCTGAATCCCGGTGAAACCATGACATCTGAGAAGTATGCTCAGCAAATTGATGAGATGCACTAAAAACTGCAATGCCTGCAGCCAGCATTGGTCAACAGAAAGGTCCCAATTCTTCTCCACGACAACCCCTGACCACATGTAGCGCAACCAATGCTTCAAAAGTAGAAAGAATTGGGCTGCAAAGTTTTGCCTCATCCACCACATTCACCTGACCTCTTGACATCGGACTACCACTTCAAGCATTTTGACAACTTTTTTGCAAGGAAAACACTTCCACAATCAGCAGGAGGCAGAAAATGCTTTCCAAGAGTTCCTCGAATCCTAAGGCACGGGTTTTTATTCTACAGGAATAAACAAATTTATTTCTCTTTGGCAATAATGTTTATTGTAATGATTCCTATCTTGATTAATGAAGATGTGTCTGAGCCTACTTATAATGACTTAAAATTCATGGTCAGAAACCTCTACTTTTGCACCAACCTAATATAAAGTATAAAGTACTGTATCTCTGTAAAATATTTTTGTTTCAGTACCTCGCATAATATCTGGTGAATAGAAGGTGTTAAATACATATGGATTGAACCAGAAACCAGAAATAATATGCAAATATATATAGGTTAGAAGTTCTTGGTCTTCTGGGTGGTCCAAACTCCTTTGAGAAGTTGTTGAAAGTTTTGGACCCTCTTTCCACAAGAAGCTCAAGCATTCACAATTCGGCAGGGATTCTAGAGAACTCCTGAAATGCCATCCATCGCCCACGAAGGATCTATGCTTCCTGAGAAACCAAAATAACCATCTTTAACTCATGACTGTGTTTTGAGATCAAGAGCAGAATAATGCTTCAGGGTTAGATTACTTTTTAAATTCTCCTGCAAATCCCAGGATTTGCGGTGCTGGAAAGAATTGCGGTGCTGGAAAGGCAGAAGCAGAGACGGAAAGGTGTAACTGTCTGGTTTCCATTTAGCGTTCTGGCCAACTGAACAGTGCGGCAACCTGAACATTTTACATAACGCTGTCATTTGAATGCCACAGTAATCCGATGATGATGACACGGCAGCGCGAAGAGGCTTAATGATTTAGCTCAAGGGATTCAGCCGGTATGCTCTGGAAATGAGACTGGAAACAGCCGTCCAGGGTGAAGTAGCACGAACGGAGGCGGAGGAAGGGGCGGGGCCGCGCATGCGCGCCGCGGCGTCACCGCCGCCGCCTCCGTGTGTCCTCTCGCAGCGAGCCTTCCTCTCAGTCCAGTACGGTGGCCGACCGGAGCCAGACGCTGGGGATGAATGAAGGTGCTGCGTGCGGGTGGAAACAGTCTCCTCAGCTTTCCCGTCCCTGCAGTCCAGGCTCTGCCTTTGCGCGGTGTCCCCATCCAGCCCCCGTCGCACCGCCGGCCTGACTGATCCCGACGTCTGGGGGATTTGGTGCCCAGGTCGACTCAGGGCAGAGCTGTAGGGCTGGGGAAGCCGGGTTCTCGCGTAGGCCCAACCTCGGACCGCGCTCTGGATTTCTACCGCGCCCCGCCGGTAGGGCGCGGAATCCGGGTGGGGTCCCGGGAGGCCGGAGGGTAGACCTGAAGGTATGAGGCTCCCGCTTCTAAGGCCTCGGAGCGTTTCGGGGTCCGTGTCCGCCACCGGCCCGACTTTTCTCCAGCGGAGGGACTGGTTGGTTCACGTTACGCCCGGGGGCGAGACCTATGAGCGCTCAGGTGTCCTCGCCTCTGCTGTCTCAGCCCGCCCCTCTGTTAAAAGGCCAGCTCCTCTCGCTGAAAAGCAGAACGTTTCTGCCCACGGCTCTTGTTACGCATGATCCTGCTAGTCTATGGGTCTCTGAGGGCATGGCTTTGGCTACCAGTTTTTTTGTTTCTGATTACTCTTGAGAAGTGCTCAAGTGGGATTCAGCTTTCTCCTTTCTGCTAGGAGCTAATTGGACCTCCGCAGCTGTTTTCTTTTCGCTCTTTTCTTTTTTTTAACCTAGTAACAGGGGATATAGGATAAAGTTCTGGTCTCCAGAGCTTTGAAACTGGCATAGCTTCTGGCTGGTGAGGCAGTTTACCAGTGCTTCTTCCAACCCGTGGAGGGTGCGAAAGAGAACCTAACAGTTCTTTACATGTTCTGGGTAGGCATGCAAGATTAAAGAGGTATTGAAGATGAGCATTCTTAGTTATGCTGTTCTTTTACTTTGGATTGTGGCCCTCAGATGACTGCTATCGTGGAGAAGGTGTTGCACTGGGATTTAGTAGAGGAGGGTTCAACTTTAGATTTTGCCGCCGACTAGTAATACTCCTCTGGGCCTATTACTTAATCTCTCTGGCTTTCCTATTTTTTCTCCGCAAAATGGGAGTATTAGAACAGAAGATCCCTGAGGCTGGAAGACGTTAGTATACTGTTTTCTTTCTCATTTTCCAGATGGCAGTAGAAACATAGGGAGTCAGTAATTGTGCCAGGAATAGTGCCAACATATAAGGTAAACCACATTTTTCAGAGTTTTTAAAAAGAGGGGCATTCGTATATGTGCAGTTATACCCCTACTTTCTTTGCTTTTTTAAAAAAAATTTATTTTTAACTGAAGGATTTATAAGTATTGCATTTACTGTAAGACTTTACAATATTGCATTGGTTTCCACCAAACATCATCGTTTTTTTTCTTTTTTTAACCACTAGGATCAACAGTGACAATGACCGAGTGTACAAGCCTTCAGTTTGTCAGTCCTTTTGCTTTTGAGGCAATGCAGAAGGTGGATGTTGTTCGTTTGGCATCTTTAAGTGATCCAGAATTGAGACTTCTCCTGCCCTGCTTGGTGCGGATGGCACTTTGTGCCCCTGCTGACCAGAGCCAAAGCTGGGCTCAGGATAAAAAACTCATCCTTCGTCTTCTCTCTGGAGTGGAAGCTGTCAATTCTATTGTTGCACTGCTGTCTGTGGACTTTCATGCTTTAGAACAGGATGCCAGCAAAGAGCAACAGCTTAGGTAATGAATATTGTATAATATGTGGATTGGTATTTACTTGGATATGCTAAAAAAAAAAAAGGAAATCAAATTTTTTTGGAGCTTTTTAGGACTTCTTATTGCAGTGCATTCTTCCAAAAAAGAGAAGATTGGGACTCTAAACTTTGGAGAGCATTTTTTTAAAGTTATTTTTAATTTATAATTAAAATTCTAGGATCATTTGAATTCTGTATTGTGAAATGTGCTGAGAACCTTGGTTGTATATACATTTGTATTCAGGCCTTCCCTGGTGGCTCAGACAGTAGAGTCTGCCTGCCAATGGAGGAGATGCCATTTCAACCCTTGGGTCGAGAAAGTCCCCTGGAGACAGGTGGCAACCCACTCCAGTATTCTTGCCTGGGAAATCCCATGGACAGAGGAGCCTGGTGGGCCACAGTCCATAACGCTGCAAAAACAGCCTGAGCTGACTTATGTATGTATGCAGGCTCAAATGATTAGGCCAGTTGCTCTCAGTGGGAAGTGGATAGAGTAAGTTTCCCAAGAGCAAAAGGATTTATTGGAGTCTCCTGGGAGGCTTGGTAAGCTTACATCGAGTTCCCCAAATCTGAGGCGTGCTTTGTCCTTCCTTGCCCAGTGTGGATCCAGTTGTGAGCCACTGTTATTAATGGAAGTGGGTGTTAACCTGTCAGTTGTGATTGGAGTCTTTACACAGGTTGTAAATCTCTGAAATAGACAATATAGTATTCAGAAGTAATACATTCATGAAATATATCAAAAGAATTCATACATTCTTTTGTAGATTATTTCTATAAAAGATAGTTTTTATGCTTTTATTTCTGTGCCAGTGTTCTCATAATTGTTTTACACGTGTGTACTTTATTAGGCATAAACTTGGAGGAGGCAGTGGAGAGAGCATCCTAGTATCACAGCTTCAGCATGGACTGACTTTAGAGTTTGAACACAGTGATTCCCCTCGTCGATTGCGTCTTGTGCTTAGTGAACTGTTGGCGATTATGAACAAGGTGCATTTATTTTAATCACAGCTCAAAATGTGCATGATTTGATGTTTACACATAAAAGATAGAAACAGGCTGTACTTCCCTGGTGGTCCAGTGGTTAAGAATCTGCCTTCCAGTGCAGGGGAAGTTTGATTCCAGGTCAGGGAACTAAGATCCCAAATGGCAGGGGCAACTAAGCCCCTGTACTGCAACTGCGACCTGATGCAGCGAAAAAAAAAAGAAAAGAAAAGGTAGAAACAGGCAGGAAGGCAGGCAGCTTGCATCCTCTTCGACACATATCCTATTTGTTAATCAAGTGTCTTCCTTTCAAAGGCTTTAACGGATATTAAGTGCCTCCTTTTGAAGGCTGTTTTATAATTGCTGTTCTCTCTCATTTATGTCTGCTCTGCATTCTGCATCGTAAGGTGTTGTTTTTTTTTTTTTTCCTGTATGGAGTCCATACGATGACTTCTTAATAGATACATAGCTCAAGACTTGTAAGTCACCAAAGTTGATAATATCTCTATAAGATATGATTTCCCACAGTAAATATGTGAAGTATGTACGTGATTCTTCAAAATATGTGTGACTCCTTTAGATACTGAGTGAATTACATACATCATACGTAACAGTGAGTGGGGAATATTGAGGCCGAATTGGATGTGGGATATTTGACTAGCCTCACTCACTAGATGACTGAATTGTTTCTGTGTACTAATGAAGGTTATTCAGCCTCTTGTCTCAGCAAAAAGATAAGTTGCTTTATTTATTTTTATTGAAGATTTTCAGTGTTTTATTTCAGGTGTACATAGATTAGGTCATGGACTTTGGGTGATGATGGTTAACTGAAAATCTGAATTTTAAATTTGTGAATGTCAGGAGTTATCATACAAATTGGATCTTGATATTAAGACGTCTTATATGAGATGGGGCTCAGAATTTGAGAAACAGATGTTTTTTACTTTGAGAATCTCAAGGTCAGTTACTTTATAATAAATAAAGTTTAATTTTATAAACTGTGGACCAATAAAACCTAAATTCTGTTTCCAAAGAAAATACTGATAAGGGAGAGATATTTTTAGTTCTAGTTTTTAAGATATGTTATAAATCTTAATTTTTTTTCCTATTACAGAGTTATTTACCTCAACTCTCTTCCTCTGTACTCATACTCTTTAATTTTTTCTTTTTCTTATTTTTTTGCTGTGCCATGTGGCTTGTATGATTTTAGTTCCCCGAATAGGGGTTGAACCTGGGCCCTTGATAGTGAAAGCATGAAATCCTTACCACCGGACTTCCAGGGAATTCCTGATAATCTTTAATTTTAACTACTATTTTCCTATATCTTTTTCTTAATGGCTGTAATGAAATAAGTGACCTAGGTAGCATTCCTAGTTCATATCTTTGGCTTGTCTTTAACTCCAGATGTCTCCAAATATTTATATAGAAATAAATTAGTAAGATTTACATTGCATGTCTGGAATAGTAATGTGACTGACTAATTGTGGTTAATTTGGTACAAATTCATCCAGTCCTGCATATTCTTCTACAGTATATTAATGGCTATTAAGAGACATGGTCTGTAAGCTCAACAAACAATTGCAAGCATAGTAAGGGATCCAATTCATTACCTGAAATTAACAGAGCTCATCATTTTTCTTTCTTTCTTTTTAAGGTATCTGAGTCCAGTGGAGAATTTTTTTTTAAATCATCTGAGCTATTTGAGAGTCCAGTCTACTTGGAGGAAGCCGCAGATGTACTTTGTATTTTACAAGCAGGTACTGTAATGAATGCTCAGACATATTTCAGATGCTGTTAAATGTTCCTGTTAAACGATAACTGTGTAACTTCTTAACCTGGAATATTGTGTTATTTGAAAGTTCACCTAATTAAGAATATACCTTAAAAGTTTAGGTCAAAAGAACTAATGGTAGTGCAATGATTAAATAAATTATATTATTTCCATAGTAGAGTATACTCTGCTGCCATTAAAATGGTGTATATTTGAAGAACTTTAATCATTTTGGAAAATGTTCACAATATATGTTAAATGAAAAAAGCAGGTGGCAAAATGGTAAGTAGAATAAAATCTTAGTTTTGTTAAAAGTACAGTGATACTCATAGGGGAATTAAAATCAGATCTTGCAAATTACTAACTTTGAGTGATGGGATTAGAGCTGATTTTATTTTTATTCTTTGTGCTTTTTGTATTTTCTGGGTTCTTTATAACTAGTGTGCATGATCAGAATGAAAAGCTAGAAGACACAGAAATGCAGAGAAACTTTTCATGAAAGTAACTTTTTTGACTAACACCGTCCACCACAGCGGCAGTGTTCTGTGCTCCGTACAGTAGCCACTAGCCACGTGTAGTTTTGGAGTACTTGAAATGTGGCAAGTGTGACTGAGGGGCGGAACTACTTTTAGCTTAATTTAAATAATCACATGTGGCTAGTGGCTGCCCTACTGGACAAGTCAGCTCGAGACTGTGAAAAGAAAGTACCTTAATTTATTTGCTTTTAAATATCATTGGTGAAATGTCAAAGATGTTTGATGTATAATACAATGAAATATCACTCCTTAGTAATAACACTGATTTTGTTTTCTTATAGAGCTCCCTTCCCTGCTTCCTATAGTTGATGTAGCTGAAGCCTTGCTCCATGTTAGAAATGGTGCCTGGTTCTTGTGTCTGTTGGTGGCCAATGTTCCTGATAGTTTTAATGAAGGTAAATGCAATTTTAAAGTGGAATATTGGGGACTTCCCTGGTGGTCCAGTGGTTAAGACTCCATGCTTCCAGTGGAGAGGGTGTGGGTTTGATCCCTGGTCAGGGAACCACAATCTCACTTGCTGTGCAGCGTGGCCAAAAACAAAAGAAAATAAAAACAATAGCAATAACAAAAAGGGATATTGAAGAGACTTGCTTGGGCATGTGTGGGACCTATTTTTTGAGCTAAGAAGAAACATTTATTAGGTTTTATCTGAGATTTTATTTTTTGAAAACTTATTAGTGAATGCTGTAGAAATGGGCTTTCCAGGTGGCTCAGTGGTAAAGAATCTGCCTGCCAGTGCAGGAGATGCAGGTTTGATCCCTGGGTTGGGAAGATCCCCTGGCGAATGAAATGGCAACCCACTCCAGTATTCTTGCCTGGAAAATCCCATGGACAGAGGAGCCTGGCAGTACACAGGGTTGCAAAGAGTCGGGCACAACTTAGTCACTAAACAATAAACAATTGTAGAAATACTGAATTTAGAGAATTCAAAATTGTTTGGAAATTACAGATGTAAATACAATGAGTATGCAGCATTTTTTTTTTTTTTTTGCATTCGTCACAAGTGCTATAATAGGGAAGTAAAAAATATTAAAGACATAGAAGCTATAATTTCTGTGTTCATTGAACAAAGGGGAGAGGATATTTAACTGTGAAATAGCCAGAGGGCAACATGAGATATATGGATCAGAAATACCAGCAATCAGACTTCCGTATTTTAGCCTTATTGCTGTCAGCTTGCAGAAAAGTATAGGGTAGAAATTGCAAAAAATCAACTAAAATTTTCACCTGTATTTCAAACTGCTAGTAGCTGAAGATTGTGGTTTGGGTCTGAGTGATATAAAAATTACATTTATTGAGCAAGATGTTTTGCGACTTGAGAGTCAAGGAGAAAAAAGCGCTAGATCTGGGGTTCATAATCTCTGGCTTTGTGACTCACTCTTTGTGTGATCTCCATCAAGGTACTTAACTTCTTACTTGTAAAATGGAAGTATTAATATTATTTTCTTTTTGTTTCTAAGAGATTTACTGACTATTCCATGAAGGTTTAGGTTGACATTTTCTGTTAGCTCTTTAAAGATGTTATTATTCTCTTGGCTGTGGTCATTTTTATCTCTGTTCCTCTGTATATTTCTTTTTTCTCTCTAGCTACTTTTATTTATTCATTTTTTTATCCTTTCTGGCTGCTTTTAAGATTATTTCTTCATCACTGGTTTTCAGAGATTGGATTATGATATATCGTGTTATGATTTAGTGTTTCTCCTGCTTGGGTTTCACCGATTTTCTAGGTTTATAGTTTTCATCAAATTTGGAAAAATTTCTTCAAATATATGTTTGTCTTTCATTCTTTTTCTCTTTCTGAGACTCTGATTACAAGTATGTAGAACTACTTGATGTTCCATGGATCACTTCATTTTTTGAGTCTCTTCTCACTCTGCTGGATTTCAACCAGTTTCTATTGCTATGCTTTCAAGTTTCCTGATCCTTTTCTTCTGTAATATCTAATCTGTGTAAATGAATGATTGTCAAGGCTGAAAACATTGATTCTGACATCTTACTTAAAAAGCTTAAAGTAACAGAGGCTACTAAATGTTCAGTTTGTAGGGGCCTGATCAAAAACGGAGAACGACAAGATGAAGAGAGTCTTGGAGGAAGGCGGAGGACGGATGCTTTACGCTTCTTATGTAAAATGAATCCTTCTCAGGCCCTGAAGGTCCGAGGCATGGTGGTAAGAGATCTTACTATTTTTATGAGACCAAAGCCTTTATATTAGGATCAGGAACTTTTTTTTTTCTTTCAGGACCTTTTTTTGAATCTTGCAGAGATTTGGAATTATATACTGGATATATTATTTTCTCTAGATTTTTGTGCTTTGTGCTATGTCTTCCCCTAAACTTTAGATGCTTCAGATTCTGGATAATCCTGGCCCTTCTCCTTATGATACTGAGTTCAATTTGTTTTCTTTGCTTTGTTAGGTGGAAGAATGTCACTTGCCAGGTCTCGGAGTGGCTTTGACATTGGATCATACTAAAAATGAAGCTAGTGAAGATGGAGTGAGTGACTTGGTTTGTTTTGTTAGTGGTTTGCTTCTTGGAACAAATGCGAAAGTCCGGACCTGGTTTGGAACTTTTATCCGAAATGGACAGCAGGTGAGGGAGAAATATGTGTTTAGGCCAAGGATCAAGCTATGTTAGTAGTTAGTAAAGGAGGAAGAAACACTTTTAGAATGATGTCATTAGGCCAGTGGCTCTCAGACTTCTTAAGTCTCAGGACTTCCTGAGATTTTACAATAAATCATTGAGGACACAAAGCGCTTTTGTGTTGGCCGTTATCTGTTGATATTTACCATACTAGAAAGGAAAACTGAAATTTTTGAAATATTTATTTAATTTACTTTAAAATAATCCTAATCTTATTAAATGTGACATTTTTTTAATAGAAAATTAATTTTTTTGCAAAAGAAAAATTTACCGAGAAGAGTGATATCATTGTACTTTGTTGCAAATCTCTTTAACGTCTGGCTTAATAGAAGCCTTCAGAAAAGCTGCACTATATACTTGTGGGAAAATGAGTAAAAAAGGTCTATAATGTTGAGATATTCTGACTTTTTGGACCCCCTGGAAGTATTGGTCATCTCCAGGTTTCTGGGTCAGACACACGAGAACTATATTAAATCATCACCATAAGTTGTTATTGTAGTCTATGGTTCATATATATACACACACATATGTAAATTATTGTGGTAAAATATATATAACATAAAACTTACCATTTGAATCCTTGTCTGAGTGCACAGTTCAGTGGCACTAATTACATTTACTGTATTCTGCAGCCATCACCACTGTTCATTTTCAGAACTCTTTCATCATCTGATAGAAACTCTCTACCAATTAAGCAATAACTTCCCATTCCCCCTTCCTCCCAGTGTTGGGTAATCTCTCTTCTACTTTCTGTGTCTATGAATTTGCCCATTCTAGGTACCTCGTGAACGTGGAATCATACAATATTTCTCATTTTGCGTTTGGCTTCTTTTTACTTGGCACAATGTGTTCAGGGTTCATGCATGTTATGGCAAGTGTCAGAATTTCCTTCCTTTCTAAGCCTAATATTTTATTGTGTGTATCGACTACATGTATCCCTTTATTGATGAATATATATTTTACAAGAGTTTTTAACTTGCAAAATATTGTGCTTTTTGGAAAACATCTCATGATAACTGTGAATAGAGTTCTGTCCCTACATAGGAACTAATGCAGAAAGGTTTCTAACTTGTTGAGGTCTGTGAACTTCACAGTAGCAGATATATTGCTTAGATCCTTCTACAGTCTGTTTTTTTATGCCATTAATTCACTATACTTTTCTTTATCCAAGTTCTTCTTTATTTATAATCCATTTGAAAACTAATTTTAAATTTTGCCAGAGGTTGACATTTTTTGTGTACCTTGTATATTTCAGGCACTGTGCTAAGCTGTTGGTATAAGCCTCTTGTTTATAATTGTTCTTTGTGTCTAACATTGTTATTAAAACAAATTTTACCATATTTTACTCTGAAACTCTAAAAATAACAACTTTTCCCTAGCCCTTTGTGGTTTAGAAATGCTTTCATATTTATCATCTTTGTTAGTTCATTCATCTAACAGATATTGAGTGCTTGCTGTATGCCAGGCATAAGTCAGGCCCTCCTGAGTATGAGATGACTAGATGTTGTCCCTGCCTGAAGAGCTGTGGGGGTGACAGGCTTGTAAACTCCTAATTCCAGCAGTCCTGGGAATTAAATATTATTAATAAAATATCAGTTTCCTTCTCATTTAAGGAAATTGGGGCTGAGAGAGGTTAACTTATGTATCTAAACGTACATAGTTAATAGCAGGGCTGTTGTTTAAATACAAGCCCTTCTGTCGATTTAAATCCAAGCCCCAAATCTGAGCACTTTGTACTTAAGACTCCACTAGTCTTTATGTGTTTGGAAGCATCATTTACATGATATTTTACATTTCAAATCATCATTTATTTAGTGTTTTCTGTACAACCTGTCCAAATTAGGGTGAATAGTATTAGTGTTAGTTGATCAGTTGTGTCTGACTTTTTGTAACCCCATGGACTGTAGCCTGCCAGGCCTCTGTTCAAGGGTTTCCCAGGCAAGAATACTGGAGTGGGTAGCCATTCCCTTCTCCACAGTATCTTCCCGACCCAAGGATTGAATCTGGGTCTCCTGCATTGCAGGAAGATTCTTTATTGTCTGAACCACGAGGGAAGCCAAGGGTGAGTAGAGTATTTGTCAAATGAACCAGTGAGTTTGCTCAATGGATTAAAATGATATTCTGCAGTTATGACAGCCTCCTTAAATGGATCAGGGCTTCCCTGATAGCTCAATTGGTAAAGAACCCATCTGCAATGCAAGAGACACTGGTTCAATTCATGGGTTGGGAATATCCACTGGAGAAGGGATAGGCTACCCACTCCAGGATTCTTGGGCTTCCCTTGTGGCTCAGCTGGTAAAGAATCCGCCTGCAGTGCGGGAGACCTGGGTTCGGTCCCTGGTTGGGAATATCCCCTGGAGAAGGGAAAAGCTACCCAGTCCAATATTCTGGGCTGGAGAATTCCATGGGCTGTATAGTCTATGGGGTCGCAAAGAATCGGACATGACTGAGCGACTTTCACTTTCAAATGGATCATTTACAGGTGTCTAACTGGAGAGTTTTGTTTGAACTTCCTTTTGACTTAGTAAGTTCTCCTTGCTTTCTTCCTTTTGTGGTCCATATTTCCTACAGAGAAAAAGAGAGACCAGTAGTTCTGTCCTTTGGCAAATGAGAAGGCAGCTTCTTCTGGAGTTGATGGGCATTCTTCCCACAGTAAGAAGTACCCGCATTGTGGAAGAAGCTGATGTGGAGCTGGAGCCCAATGTGTCTGTGTATTCGGGGCTGAAAGAAGAGCATGTTGTGAAAGCCAGTGCACTCTTACGTCTGTACTGTGCTTTGATGGGGATCGCTGGACTCAAGTATTCAATAATTTGATCTTTTACCTTTTTGTCATTTTACTTTCTTGTTTCTAATCCCAAGAAAGTGAGCCATAGGCCCTTTATTCAGAGGATTTGGGTTTTCTGTTGGGCTCAGGTAGTTAGTTGACCTATGTCAAGAAGAAAGTCCCAAGGCAGAACTTTCCTAGTTGGGATGTGTGCATCTATTTTAGTCTGATCGTAAATAGAATTATATAAATATGGGAGGAGCCAGAGCAGTTTAAGAAACCTATGACTTACCCGCAGCTTGACATGACTGTGTGAATGATTGAGAGGGATCTTTTATGTAACCCATACAACTAGCCAAAGTAAATCTGCCCTGTTTCCTTTTACAACTGAGATCATAGATTGTTCAAAGTTGATCTGTAATTACTAAGCACAAGATTTCTTAGACACAGTACTATATCTTTTTGATTAATGTCCTCAACTGTTATACATATAGTCCTCACTTTTCATGACCCCAATACATATGAGTTTCAGTTAACATACTTTAATCAAATAACACTGCTCCCTCAACAAGTAATGTATCAGTTGCTGTGAGTCACTTACCAAATTCTTATTTATTATCATTAACCAAAGTACAAAGTTTACTGAAAACTTTCAAGCCACATGTCACTATGTGGAGGCACATTGTGATTAGTGACCAATCATAGGATTTCTTTTAAAATCTTTTGGCAACTGGTCCATATACAACTATCACTCAGTTCATGAACAGACAGCAAAGTTGGGTAGTAGTGCTGCCTCCTCGTCTCTCAGTGAATAAACCCATGTGATATTTTGCAAAATTGAATAATTGAAAGAGGTAATTGGCCAATAAAAATGAAAGTGTAGCAAAGAAAGAGAAAGGGGTTAACAGCAGAAGTGACATTTGAACCAAACATAAATAGAAGAAATAGTTGACTGAGAATGTTGACATTTGAGAGACCCTAGGTATGATAGCCAGATGAATTTCGTGAAGGTGAACTTGAGGGAAGTCACTGGGACCAAAAGGATGAAGACCTCCAGAAGACTGATGGTGGCAAAAATCTTTGCATTATAGGAACTCAGATATTTCATGTCTGAGAGTACACAGGATGAAATGTTGACAGCTGATCCAAACTTCGAAGGGAAGGGTATGATAAGTCATCAAGGCCTAGAGAAGATGCTCAGTCTATAAGTTATACAACGAGAAAATGGCAAGGGCTGTTTAAACTGCTCTTGATAAATCTTATAAAGACAACACTTGAATTCCTGATGTTTCTAATATATTCAATTATAGAATGCTATATAAATATTAGTTTAACTGTTTTAAAAAGTTTCCTTAGGCATTATAACCAACAGAATTTGTAATGTCTTGACAGAAATTTTAAAGGTAATGGAACGGTTGTAATTTTCCCCACTGATCACTAAGATCATGATGCAGTTTCAGCTTGCATGGTTATTTTTGTGGTCGCACACTACCATGCAAAGTGAGGACTACCTGTATTTGTGTCTGAGGAAGAGCACTGGTTGCAAACTCAACAGCTTTGCTTTTGACATCTTAAGATATTAAAGATTTTGTAAATAGTGAGGTATCATTCCAAAGATTAGGATTTGTATCTGAAAGGTTGAACTGTTGAGAAGTCCCCTCTTCTTCCTTCTCTCCACTGAAAAAACTAAAACCTAATAGTGTATTCCTTTTTTAGACCAACTGAGGAAGAAGCTGAGCAACTACTGCAGTTGATGACAAGCCGTCCTCCTGCGACACCGGCTGGGGTTCGCTTCGTTTCACTCTCCTTTTGCATGCTGCTGGCCTTTTCTACACTTGTCAGGTACCCAACTGTATACTTATTCTATTTTCCCAAGGTCTGCTTTTGTTTATTTATTAAAACAATATATAGAATTAATTAACTTACTGCAAAAGTGATCTATGTATGGACATTGGTATTATCATTTAATAGAAGGGTGTCAATAGCATCTCCTGTATGCCAGTTCTTTTGTTTGTCTTTGTCAAAGTTTCATATACATATATTTAAGGTATTCAAAGGAGCTCTTCAAGGTTTGAGACAAATGGTAGTCCTGATTCCCTTTTGCCCTGTTTTTCACTTCCCTAGGGGCAGCTTCTTTCAGTTCTTGTAGGTGATTCTTCTGGTTCTGACTCCCACATCTTTATTACTATGTTTGTGTTTGCTACATCTTGATTGCTTTGTTTTAGGAGTATTTGTTGACGTCCCACTATGAGAATGAGAAATCAGTTCTCCTTCTCTCTGTCCTCAACCTTCTCTGTATCCTTTGTATCTCTCCATTCTCCCTGTACATAAGTTGTTATTATTTTGCTTTGATCAGTACTTTATTGTTTAAGTTGCACTCTTGGAAGCTCAGCCAAGCGGTAGATGATTACTTTTCTTTAGCAAAACTTGTTTTTCCATTAAGAATTGTCCTGTTTGCTTTTGTTCTTTGTTTTTCATTTGCTTGGTGTTTTATGTACTTAGATTAATGCAGTTTCAAACTCTCTGCCAATCTAACCCTCCTCTCAAGATGTTCGGGCTCATTAGTTACTCTTTTGGTTTCATTTTCTTGAGGCAGTCCGTCCTGAAGCTTTTTGACCCCCTTGCATCTGAACTGGTTGCCTCTGCACCAGATACACAGCTCTCATCCTGGAATTGTGTTTCACTATTATTCTGGGGACTTGCTTTAACTCTTCTTTGTTGGGTCTCTTATTTCCTGCATCTTATGTCTCCATCTTTTTTCATTTGCTTCCTCATTTTGCTTCTTTAGAGTTGGGTATGTAGGAGGAAAATTATTTAGATTAATTAGATTATTTAGATTATTAAATTATTTAGGCTATTTCTGAAAATGTCTTTATTCTACTTTAACACTTGGTTGATAGTTTGATGGGGTATAGAGTTCTAAGTTGGAAATAATTTCCTTTGAGAATTTTGAAAGTCTTGCTGTATTGTCTTCTAACTTCCAGTGTTACCATTGAGGAATCTGGTAACATTCTGATTCCTGGTCCTTTTTTGTGGCTTGTTTTTTTAAAATATGGGAACATTAAGGATTAACTTTTTGTTTCTAGGGTTTTGGAATTTTTTGGTGATGTGCTTTTGTATGGGTCTGTTTTTGTCCTTTCTCCTAGGTATTTAGTTAACCTTTTCAACCTGGGAACTCACATTGCTCAGTTCTAGGAAATTTCTGTGAACGGATTTGTCTTTCACATTGGTTTCTCTGAAACCTCCTCTTGTTCTGATATTGGGCTTCCTGTAGTGATCATCTTATTTGCTTATTCTTTTTTACTTTCCTTATCTTTGTTTTGTTCTGCTTTTTAAAAAACAGCATTATTGAGACACAGTTTCAGTTCAGTTCAGTCGCTCAGTCGTGTCCAACTCTTTGCAACCCCGTAAGCGCCAGGCCTCCCTGTCCAATACCAACTCCTGGAGCCCACCCAAACTCATGTCCATTGAGTCGGTGATGCCATCCAACCATCTCATCCTCTGTCATCTCCTTCTCCTGCCTTCCTCTGTCATCTCCTTCTCCTGCCTTCAGTCTTTCCCAGCATCAGGGGTCTTTTCAAATGAGTCAGCTCTTCGCATCAGGTGGCCAAAGTATTGGAGTTTCAGCTTCAACATCAAACCTTCCAATGAGCACTCAGGACTGATCTCCTTTAGGAGACAGTTTGCTACTGCTGCTAAGTCACTTCAGTCGTGTCCGACTCTGTGCGACCCCATAGATGGAAGCCCACCAGGCTCCCCCGTCCCTGGGATTCTCCAGGCAAGAACACTGGAGTGGGTTGCCATTTCCTTCTCCAATGCGTGAAAGTGAAAAGTGAAAGGGAAGTCGCTCAGTCGTGTCCGACTCTCAGCGACCCCATGGACTGCAACCTACCAGGCTCCTCTGTCCATGGGATTTTCCAGGCAAGAGTACTGGAGTACATACCATAAAATTCACCCAGTTTAAAGTGTACAATTTAATAGTTTTTAGTATATTTACAAGGTTGTACAGCCATTACCACAGTCTAATTTTAGAACATTTCAATCACTTCACAAAGATACTACTCATATTACCTTTTAGGATTTTTTTCTCAATCTTCTATTTAATTTTTAACTTCTAAGAGCTCATTTTTATTCTTCTTATTTCTTCTTTATAGTGTCTATGCTTCATGGTGGCATGGTCTCTGATATTACCCATAATGATCGGAGGGGTCTTATTTGTACTGTTTCTTTTCTCTAAGTTTCTTTTTTTCTGCCTTTTTCTATTTTTTGGTGTCTATTTTTCTCAGAGGTTTAGTAATGCTTAATTGTTCATATTTAAGATTAGGAGACTAAAAAGCAAATTAGAATTTCTGAATGCATAGATGAGAAGCTCTTGGGCTTTTCAGAGTCTTGGAGAAGACTGTTTTTTTGCCTGAGAGCTAAGGCCTGAGAAGAAATCCATAAGCGAAGTTAAAAAGTGAGGGTTAAGGGCTGGGAGATCTCAGCCTGCATTATAGCTGTTCACTTAATTCTTCTACTTTCCAAAAGGCGCTGCAGAAAGCTCTGGTTGTCCATCAGTTCAGAGACACCCTCTTTTCCCTTTTCCAGAGAATCAATCTTGTTTCTTCTCTGCTGGGGGACGGCAGAGTGGAGGGTTGATCTGGAGGTCCACTGCTTATCCAGACTGGCTATATTTGGTCTCTGTCTTCATTCTTACTCCCAAAACTGTTTGGAGGTGCGAGTTCCTGAGCCCTTTGGGGATTCTGTGGTGTAAGTGGTAGGTTGGTTTTCCTTCCTGCCAGTTTAGTATTCTGCTTTCTTGGTCTGCTAAGTCAGTTACTACTCCTCCTCCTTATTGGCTCCAGCTTTCCAATATTTTGTGGTATTGTCCTTCATTATCATCCTGAGCATTTATGTGTTTTAAGAAAATCCCTTTAATGTAATTTGAGTGGTGTGTTTTAGGAATGTGTGAAACTAAGTACATGAAATGAAGTGTTTTCTCTTTACCTGAAGTAATTTCTTGTTTTAAAAAGTTTATTTTTGGGACTTCCCTGGTGGTCCAGTGGCTAAGACTCTGTGCTCCCAATGCAGGGGGCCCAGGTTTGATCCCTGGTCAGGGAACTAGATCCCACATGCCACAACTAAGATCCTCTGTGGCCAAATAAATAAACAACATTTTTTTAAAAAGTTTATTTTACTGAAGTATAGTCAGTTTACTGTGTTGTGTTAGTTGCTGGTATACAGCAGAGTGATTCAGTTATACACTTATATATTACCTAAAGTTATATACTTTATATATAAAGTTAGACACTTTATATACTTTATATATAAAGTTATATACACTTATATAATACCTAAGTTATATACTTTATATATAAAGTTATACACTTATACATTACCTAAAATATAAATATTTACTTTATATTTTGTAGGTAGGAGAGCTAAAGTACAAGAAGATTATTTAAATGTCTTGTTCAAGGTCACTCTAACAGTAATTGGCAGACATGAGATTCCCACTCAGGTCTGGCAGACTCTAAAGGCTGTAATCTTTCTACTACATAACATTGTCTTGTATAAGTGGAGTAATATATGTATGGTTGAGCATGACCTTTTTAATTTTCTTAGTGTTGGGTATCAGGCTTTGTGGTTGGTTTTTATTTTTCCTGTTTATACTGCAGTGAAGTAGAAGAGGATCAATGGAAATTACTATTACAGATCAAAATTGACGTGTACATTTCAACCTAAACCTAGGAATTTGCTTGAAACAAGTCAGTGTTCATGTATTTCTGTAACCGTTCTTCATATATGGTTAGCCCCTGGCTGTCTCTTTTTACTTTTTCGAATAATGATCACTTATTTCCCTCTAATATTGAGTTCTGCTCAAAATGCCTCTACAAACTAAATTTCATTTCCCAGGTAAAAGTTGGTCTGGCTTCTGTCCTCGTACTCAGTTTGTGAGTTTTTAATGATTAAGTTTCAACACTATGGATTTTTTCTATAGGAAATAAGTATTGGCTGTTAGTATATACGTTCTTCTAACATTTTAATCCCAAGGAACCTTTGTTTTTCTACAGAATGTGAGGAAGTTTATCCTCTCCAACCTGCAAAAGTAGTAACTGAGACTTTAAGAGGGTTTGGCTGTCCATTAATAATGGAGAAAATTTATGTTTCTCTGTTCTTCTCTAGAACTACTACATATCTCAATGATATTTAATGGCCAATTCAATAAGCAATTAATTTGAGGAAAAAATAATTTCCACCAAAGATAATTCCAGAATGCTTTTTTATTCTTATGCTAGTATATCTGATTTAGACCAGTGACTTCTGATATATTTTCTATATTAACAGTACTCCTGAACAGGAGCAGCTGATGGTAGTGTGGCTAAGCTGGATGATCAAAGAAGAGGCTTACTTTGAAAGGTAAGATGATTTCATTTGTATCAGATAGCTGAGTGAGTTTTCTTATCCTTCCTTTGGAAATTCACATTTTCTTTTCTGTTTCAACAGTACTTCAGGCGTCTCTGCTTCTTTTGGAGAGATGTTATTATTGGTCGCTATGTACTTTCATAGCAACCAGCTCAGTGCTATCATTGACTTGGTCTGTTCCACTTTGGGAATGAAGGTAATTTCCTCTTATCTTCTTTCTAAAGAAGATGTTTCTAAGCTGGACATTTTCTTGTAATGTTAAGCAAATAGGTTGTTTTTATTTTGAAGTAATTTTAGTTTTCAATAGTGTGAAACTTTATCAGGAGCTCTCTAAAAAAATACATTATGTAAACATTATTTACAAGAATAATAGATGTTCTATGTAGAAAACATAGTAAAGAAGGGAAAGATATAATTCCATGTTCAGAGATATCAAGTACTATTAATAGTCTGGTATCTGTTCGTTCTTTAAATTGATATATATATATATAGTGGTTTTAATGAACTTACCAATATATAATGAGCACTTCCTCATATCAATAAATATTCTAATACAACATAATTTTCAGTGGCTGCATTGTAGTTATTGTGTGGGCTGATTGTGACATTTTTAATGATTCCTTTATTTGCCATGTAGATTTTTCTAATTTCTGAATAATGCTTAGATGAATATCCTATGTATGTAAATATACACACAGGCATCCATACATGTATATTTTCAAACACCTTTTGGATTCCTTCCTTAAGATAAAGTTATAGAAAGCAGTACTAAGTAAGGGCTTCCCTGGTGGCTCAGACAGTAAAGCCTCTGCCTGCAATGCGGGAGACCCGGGTTCAATCCCTAGGTTGGGAAGATCCTCTGGAGAAGGAAATGGCAACCCACTCCAGTACTCTCGCCTGGAAAATTCCATGGACTGAGGAGCCTGGTAGGCTACAGTCCATGGGGTTACAAACAGTCAGAGACGACTGTATATATATATATATATATATATATATATATATATATATACACATTGATGTCCCAGTTTTTCTATAGGGATTTTTATTGATTTATTTTTCCTTTTACTGATTCAGAAGTGCTCTTTATATATAAATGATATGCTGTTATGCGTTGTATATCATATTTCATTGATTCAAGACATGTATTTTACCATATATTGAAACTTGGATTCATTTTATAGTTGATGCATAATGTTAGTGTGATAGTGTTTGCCCTTCTTTATTTACGTGAAAAGCTACTATTAAATCAGTGGTGCATATTATAATCCTTATTGTCTTAAAGATGGAGAAGTATAATATGTTGCAGAGGATTTTTCCCAGTCTTTTCTGCCATGTGAAAATTATTTTCTATGTGTGTAATATATTAAGTATTTCTTTTGTGGTTCTTATTTTGTTATTATGCTTAGAAGTGCCTTTCTTTCCTCAGGTTAATAGAAATGGTCACCTATATTTTCTTCTAGTGTTTTTGTGGCCTTATGTTTTACATTTAAATCTTTAATACATGTGGAGTTAATATGGGGTATGATGTCATATGCAAATCTTTATTTGTATTATCTAGAAAGAGAGCTAGCCTCCACCTCCATTTATTAAATAATCCACTTCTTCCCACTGACTTAAAATGCAATAATAATATGTTTACTGAGTACTTAAAAATTTTTTTTATTTATTTGGCTGTACATATCTTATGGTATGCGGGATCTAGTTTCCTAATGAGAGATTGAACCTGGGCCCCTTGCATTGGGAGCTCAGAGTCTAGCCACTGGATCATAAGGGAAGTCCCACTAAGTACTTTCATATTTGGTTCCTGAGGAAAAATACATTTTAGTGTTAGGTTTGAGAAGCTACTTCTGAAACAGAGTATTTGAATGTTAATTTTATATATTAAGTCAAATTGTGCTTCATATATTTTATTTTCACCTGCTGTTGAAATCTTTTGGTTGCTTTGTTTATTTTATTTTATTTTATTTTTTGTAGAAAAGAGCCTTTCTTTTCTTGTTTTTTATTGGAATATAATCGCTTTACAGTGTTGTGTTTTGGTTGTTTTAGATTGTAATTAAGCCAAGCTCCTTGAGCAGGATGAAGACTGTCTTCACACAGGAAATTTTTACTGAGCAGGTACTTGTTTTAACTATTATCTTAGGTACTTCTTTAACTATATTTTATAACATTCCTTGTGAGAAAACTTGTGTATGTTTCAGTTTAAGAGAATAACATAGTCTTTATATTCCTTTTTAGTTTCCAATGATGATTTATTTAATCTTTGAAACTTCTGTAAAGAAAAATCCTATTTCAAATTTGTTTTCAAAGCTATTTACTACATAGAAAAGCATGTGCTAAGTAAATTTGCTTATTTTGGAGACTTTGAGTAGATACCTAAGAATGTAGTCTTAGATGCTGTTGACGGGGGTCTCACATGGGGTCAAAGTGTTAGGGGCTCAGTCATATCCAACTCTGCCAACCCATGCGCTGCAGCCTATCAGGCTTCTCTGTCCATGGAATTCTCCAGGCAAGAATACTAGAATGAGTAGCCATTCTCTTCTCCAGAGCAATCTTTCTGATCCAGGGATCAAATCTGATCTCCTTCATTGAAGGCAGATTCTTTACCGTCTGAGCTAGCAGGGAAGTTCACTGACAATTGGGATTGTTAGGAGAAAAATAACAGAGATCTGTTTAAACCTTTTAGCTGTAAGGTGCCATGTCTAACTAGGTTATAGGCTAGAGTCTAAATTCCTTATTCTTGTATTGACTTGTTCTTATTTGGTCTCAGCACTTTTGTCCATGGGTAATACTAATAATATTTTATTTTTTCAATGATGGAAACTATTCTTTTTTTTCCTTTTTTTAAAAAAAAATTAAACTATAGATGATCTACAATATTATGTTAGTTTCAGATATACAACAAAGTGATTTGGTTATACATATGTATGTGTATATATATATTTGTATTCTTACTTATTTATTTTTTAATTGAAGGATAATTACAGAATTGTGTTGGTTTCTGCCAAACATCAACATGAATCAGCCATATGTATACATATGTCCCCTCTCTCTTTTAAGATTCTTTTCTATTATAGTTTATTATAATATATTAAATGTAGTTCTCTGTGCTATATGGTAAATCCTTGTTGTTTATCTGTTTTATATATTATAGTCATTGAGCCCAGATTTTATGATTCCAAATTTTGCATATTTTTTAACTTTACTCTAACCCCTGGCAATGTATCTGTGTTTAGAAGTAAATTTTTAAAAAGTAGAGAACTTTACAAATTCCCATATGTGTGATGCCACCTCATCACTCAAAATAATTAAGTCATGTCATGATTGGTTTTTGTCACTCCCGCCAAAGGACCACATTAGTATTGACAGTCCACCTGGCTACTTCTCTCTCTTTCATAATAATTTTGTATCTGATTCTGTCATATGTATTGCTATTATTTTTCCCTTTTAGGTTGTCACAGCTCATGCAGTTCGAGTCCCTGTCACCAGCAACCTGAGTGCCAATATTACTGGATTTTTGCCTATTCATTGCATTTACCAGCTTCTGAGGAGTCGTTCCTTCACCAAACACAAAGTATCAATAAAAGTATGATCTTACATTTATTCTTCAAGCTAAAATCTGAGTTAATGCTTTTTTCCCAGTTCTCTTTGAGTTTGCAGACCTTTACTGTGGATTTTGTATGTGAAATGTTTTTAGTTACTCATCACTTACATAGTTATGGTAATTAGGCTCTTAATTTCAGATTTTTAAAACAGTATAGCTGTTCAGTTATAATGTACAATAGTACTAATTCCTTTTAAATTCTTGATGATATTTAGCAATTTCATTAAACTTTAGTAAGAAATTGCCATTCTTTATACTTGGTTTTGTTTACCAAACTTAGAAGGTTGCTGGTTAGCCATGACCAGTATTTGTAATCCATTTGTCACAAGGACTTCTAATATTAACCTTGCACATATTTTGATATGTTTTCAATTTGTTATATAGTTGGCTATAGCAAACAGGTCCTCTAAAGAAAAAGCTTAACCCATAGGAGGTTAAAACAGAAAAAAATTTGTTTGAACCCTTTCTAAGAGGCTATTTTATTTATAAAGAACCCTGAACAACATATGCATTGCTATATCACATTTGATTGTCCTTGTTTTTATGATGTAGTGAAGTTATTTTCCATCTTGATTGTATCTTCTGCTTTTTATATTTTTTGCAAGTGAAGTAGAGAAGAATTAAGGGTCCAAATGCACCCCCAGTGTTTCTTCTTGGCCTGTATTTGTGCAGATAGTTAATCTCTCATATGTGGTTGTCAAAGCCACCTTCTTAATCTGTCTGAGGCTTGTTGTGAGAAACTATTCCTTTCCCTAAATGCCTTTCTGCTGTGGGGTCTTTTACAGCAGCATATATGGTGCTCTAAATATAGATATAAAAGGGACTTGATGGTGTTTTTCCCACTACTTAAAAACCAATAGATTAAAAACCTGAAGTCCAAACTCTAAACTCAAGCTGTCATTTTTAGGTTTATCTTCCATGGAACAATATTCTCAATTTTAGGAAAGAAAAATTGTTTCCATTTTTAAATCAAAGGCAATTATGAAACTGGATGATATTATTTAGCAACTGCTAAAAGTTAATAGTTTTACTTTTTCATAAATTATGTAAAATTATATGTGCTTGTAAAATTTTGCTTGCTTTTTCTTATTGCCATAATTTAGTACTTGTCACCTTCTTTTCTAGGACTGGATTTATAGACAGCTCTGTGAAACCTCCATTCCACTCCATCCTCAGTTACTTCCTCTGATTGACGTGTACATAAATTCTATACTTACTCCTGCATCTAAATCTAATCCAGAAGCCACAAATCAGCCAGTCACAGAACAGGAGATACTCAATATTTTCGAAGGAGTCACTGGGGTAAAATAGTGTTGTTGTTTTTTTTAACATTTATTAGTTCATTTTTCTTTTATTCTTCACACTTACTCCACATTTTTCCCCAGATTATTAGAGGAGAACCACTTCTAGGTGGTTCTGAATTTAAAATGGTATTCAGTTCTTTAGATCACTTATGAATATTAAAAAATGGTATTCCATGTAGTTTGTTGATTAGGCACTTTTTTGAAGAATTCTTTTAAAAATCTCCATTTTAAAGTTTAAGGAATGTCTTGGAGGTTGTATGTTTAACACAGGATTATGTGACATTTCAACACATTAAACTAGCTTCCTAAAAATAAATAAATAAATAAATAAACTAGCTTCCTGAGAATTTAAGATATACCTAGATTATTTTTGGAAAATTTGGAGTAAATCTTTTTTTCTCCAAATATACTTAAATGTACACTATCTTTTTTTTAGGAATTATTTTCTTCATGGTAATTTCAGATAATACTTGAGATTCCTGTAAATGTAAACTTTTTTCAGAAGCAGCCCTGTCTTAAAAACTGTGAGGTCGCTCAGTCGTGTCCAACTCTTTGTGACTCCATGGACTATAGCCTACAAGGCTCCTCCATTCATGGGATTTTTCAGGCAAGAGTGATGGAATGGGTTTCCATTTCCTTCTCCAGGGGATCTTCCCGACCCAAGAATTGAAACCAGGTCTCCCGCATTGTAGGCAGACACTTTACAGTCTGAGCCACCAGGAAAGTTTAAAGACTGTTAAGCATGTTGATTTTATCTCTCAAGCCATCTCAAATTTAACTTAAACTTCACATTGTCAATTTGAGTTTAATGTGAAGACAGCAATAATTTCTCCCAGTTTCTTTAAGCTTGGGAGTAGCAACACCGAATAATCAATTTTGAGTGCTTTTACTATCAAAAAGTACTCATTGGAGCTTCCCTGGTGGTCCAGTGGCTTAGACTCTGTGCTGCCAATGCAGGGGGCAGGGGTTCTCCTGGTTGGAGAACTAAGATCCCACATACTGCCTCTTGTGGCCAAAGGTGAAAAAAAGCACTCATGAAATTTAACAGTATTGTTTATAATATTACCTCCAGGGTGACAACATCCGCCTTAATCAGCGTTTCAGTATCACAGCACAGCTCTTGGTGCTTTATTATATTCTGTCTTACGAAGAAGCTCTCCTAGCAAATGCCAAGACTTTAGGTAAGTTGTGTAGAGGCTAGTGTTTCTAGTGATAGTTCATCATATTTGCTTATATTTTGTTACTTTCCAGGCTGCTATTGGAGAAGATAAGGTCAGATATTCCAACAAGCTCCAGCATCTTTCTACAGTCTTTGCAATGTTAGCTTTTCATACTCTGGTGTATAAGTTCATGTATGTGTGGGCATATAATCACTCCTGACGGCTCAGTGCTCCTTTTAGCAGGTTGAATTAATGATTAACTGAATTGTCTGTATTTTAACAATTTTAGTGACCTTATTGACGAAAGGTAAATTAAGACATAAACCTGTTGATACTGAAATAGAAGGTTTTTTGCTTGATTTCAACCTTTTTCCTATTTTTCCTTCCATTAATATGAAGAGTAACAGTCTAATCAAAGCAGTAGGAAAAAAAACCAACAGAAGGGTTTCCTTTGCCATTAACGTTATCATTGAATTTAGGTACTTTGTATAATATCGGAAGGTCACATTTAGTATAGGTAATATTAGTATAAAGTAGTATGTTTTCCTCTGTGTGAAAAAGAAAATTCACCTGTATTTTGGCTTGCTGAATGTAAGACTGAAGGCAGAGAAGGGGGCTGTAGAGGATGAGATGGTTAGATAGCATCACCGTCCCAATGGACGTGAATTTGAGCAAACTCCAGGAGGTAGTAGAGAACAGGGGAGCTTGGTGTTCTGCAGTCCATGGAGTTGCGAAGAGTCAGACATGATTTAGTGACTGAACAGCAACAACAGCAAATTTATGTAGTTCCATATTCAAAGCAAAAAATGTCATTAAAAAGTAATAGGCATGGTATAGATGATCTTATTTGCAAAACAGAAACAGAGACATAGACGTCGAGAACAAACATATGGACACCAAGGGGGTAAAGGAGGGTGTTGGGAAGAACTGGGAGATTGGGATTGACATATTCACACTACTGATACTGTGTATAAAACAGATGACTAGTGAGAACCTGCTATACAGCACAGGGAACTCTACTCGGTGCTCTGTGGTGACCTAAACGGGAAAGAAATCCAAAAAAGAGGAGATACATGTATACGAATAGTTCATTCACTTTGAACAGTAGAAACTAACACGACATTGTAAGGCAACTATACTCCAAGAAAAATTAAATTAAAAAAATGTCGCAGGCATTGAGTATTATAATGCAGGGAGAATTCTTTTAAGGGATTGTATTTTGTCATGGCTGAGTGATTTTACTTTTCGAAAGCTATAAATTAAAGTTACTTTTCAGTGTGTGGCAGAGGAATTTCTTTCATTTATATGGATATTGTGTTTTAAATACACTGTGAATTTCTCAGCAGCTTTCTTTTCCTGACTACAGTTGTTAGGGATATACAGATGATATCCCACAACTATAATTATAGTCTGTCATTTGAGGGACAAGATGGGCTAATAATAAGCATTAAGTAATAGTCTCCCACTTTTATCTGTTAAGGGATATGACAATTGTGATTTAATAGGTACTAGAGGATTGAGTTACAAGGAGGTATTCTGGGGAGAACTCAGACCATGAATACTGTAGTAGGGGACCAAGATACAAGTTTTTATTTAAATTAATGTCTAGCAAAAAAAATAATATCAGAAAGTACAGAGACTAGTATAGTCCACTTTCATGTATACACCATGCAGAATTAACAAATCACTCAGAATTTTTAAGACTGGAAGAATCTTTAAAGATAATGACATGCTCAGTTCAACCCTGTGTTCAGGTGAAGCTGCTGTTCCTTATGCAATAGTCTGATGGATCTTAATTGGAAAGTTAAGAATTTCAGGTTTGGTGTACACTTTAGCCTGGATTGAGTCTTCGAAAAGGAACTGGGAGATTGTAGAAAAGTTATTAGGTTTTTCTTGGTCTTCCCTGGTGGCTCTGCAGTAAAGAATCTGCCTGAAATGTAGGAGACTACCTGCAATGCAGGAGAGGTAGGTTTGATCCCTGGGTCAGAAAGATTCCCTGGAGAAGGAAATGGCAACCCACTCCAGTATTCTTGCTTGAGAAATCCCATGGACAGAGGAGCCTGGCGGGCTATAGTCCATGGCATTGCAAGAGTTGGACACGGCTTAGCCACTGAACAACAAAATGATTAGGTTTTTCCAAGATTATAGGCAAAAGATGGTGGCTTGGACTGGTAGCAGTGTATATATATTTTGAAGAGCTGAGAGGTTTTGCTGATGAATTCATTAGATTTGAGAGACAGGTGCCAAGGTTGATGTGGATGGAGGCTTTTGGCCTGAGCTAGACAATGGCTATCTACTGAAATAAATGGCAGGTTTGTGGGCAGTCAGGAGCTGGTTTGGGACACACTAAGTTTGAGATGTCTGATGAAGTGGGGATGTTTTGAAAATAGTTGTAAATGCTGGCCTGGCATTTAGATGAGATAAACCTGGACTGAAGCATTGAGATTCTTCAGCATATGTATGATATTTATAATCATGATATTAAGTAGAATTACCAAGGGAGAAGGTGTGGAAGGAGACTCAGAGAGCTGTGATGTTCTGCATGCTAAGAGAAGAATGTTTCAAAGAAGAGAGCAAGATCACTTGTGTCAAATGATGGTGATGGATCAAGTAAGGTTAGGACTTAGGCTCAGCTGATGATCAGGTTTAGCTTGCTAGAGGTCCTTTGACCTTTACAGGACCTTACAGGTCCTTTTTTTTCCCCCCTCAATTAAAGCCTGATTTTAGTAAATTCAAAAGCAAATTAGAGGGGACCGCCCCGCCCCGCCCCCGCCGGCCAGGGTGCTCTAGGTGCCCCGTGGAGACCCTCTGCACCCGTGCGAACATGACGCTGTGCGCGGTGCGGAGCGTGCGGGCCGCGGTCGGCAGCCTGCGTGCCATCTTCCCACCCAGCACGCCCCGCTCGCCGCGGCCCTGGGGACTGTGAGCGGGTGCCGTCCGGGCGCTGCGCACCGGCCCTGCTCTGCTGTCGGTGCGGAAATTCACAGAAAAACACGAATGGGTAACAACAGAAAATGGTGTTGGAACAGTGGGAATCAGCAATTTTGCACAGGAAGCTTTGGGAGATGTTGTTTACTGTAGTCTGCCTAAAGTTGGGACAAAGTTGAACAAACAAGAGGAGTTTGGTGCTTTGGAAAGTGTGAAAGCTGCTAGTGAACTCTCTTTTCCCCTATCAGGAGAAGTAACTGAAATTAATAAGGCTCTAGCAGAAAATCCAGGACTTGTCAACAAGTCTTGTTATGAAGATGGTTGGCTGATCAAGATGACATTCAGTAACCCTTCAGAACTAGATGAACTAATAAGTGAAGAAGCATATGAGAAATACATAAAATCTATTGAATGAAAATGGAACCCCTAAATAAACTACTTTGAAACAACTTAATCTAGCATAGTTGTCTTAAATTCGTGGTGGATAGATATTTAAAAAGCAACTTTTAGTAAAAGAAACTACTTGTAACAATGTTTCCTGAAGAAAATACCCTTTAACTTTCGAATGATTTCAGATAAACACTGTGCATCTTTTTCCACAGCATCCTGTGGTTTTTAGGCTAGGCTCCAGTTATAATATTCAGAATTCCTGAAATTATCTCTGGTAAAACTAATTACAAAAATTATGTAAGTCAAGGATAACATGGTTATCTTAACCTTATATGACATTGTAACTTGCTTACAGCTATCCTTGGATTTGGGTCAAGATTATCTTCCCACTAGAAATAACTGCCAGTGGAGAAGTTTGTTAGTTGTATAGTGTCCAGTGAAGAATATTACTATCTTAATTTTGCAATATACTGTGTTTGCTGGTGCTATTTTTTATACAGTGAAGCAACAGCCTTGCAGGAGAATAAACAATAATAAAATATTCAACTTCTTAATCATGAAAAAAAAGAAAGCAAATTAGAGGAGATAATACTAAACCCAGTGAGTACAGACAGTTCTTTTGAAAAGTTGTAAAGAGAAGGAGGGAAATGAATATGGTAATTGGAGAGGAAAATGAGGTCAAGAGAGGACTTTTTATTTTTTTTAAGGTGAAAGAGTTAAGAGAATATTGTTTGCTGTTGGAAGTAATCTAGTAGAGAGGGAAGCTTTACGAGAGAATCCCTAGAGGGATGTCCTTAATAGGTGAGAGGGGACCGGGTGTGGAAGACAGACAGAGGGATTGAGCTTTCCTTGGAGCATTTTTTCCCACAGTTTAAGAAATGTTTTTTTTTTTCTAGCCTGTTTTCTTAGTCCAAAGGAATAAGTTAACTGCAGAATATGTCATAACATGAGAGAAGTTTTCTCTTCCACAGCCAAAAATGATGAATATTCCGCCTCAAATTTATTCCTACCTTCAAAGTTGTGTTGTTTCAGTACCTTGCTAACTGGTCTGTGGTTTGGGGCTTTCTAATAAACATTATTAGCAGGCACCAAGTAGCTGTTGAAGCTCAAATACAGAATTCCAACATCTAAGATAGAGCCAAGTATTAGAATATCATAGTCATTAAAAAAAAATGTTTTATACATACATATTTTTTCACATATGATTTGTTTAAAAATATTTGTAATACAAGTGCATATATAGTGTGTTTAGTCACTCAGTCATGTCCGACTCTTTGCAACCCCGTAGACTGTAGCCCGCCAGGCTCCTCTATCCATGGGATTCTCCAGGCAAGGATACTGGAGTGGGTAGTTGTTCCCTTCTCCCGGGGATCTTCCCGACCCAGGGATCAAACCTGGGTCTTCTGCATTGCAGTTAAATACTGTATTGATCTAAAAGAACATGTGTAAGAAATAGCATAATAAATCCCTTGTACTATCCCTTTATTAATACCCCATTAAAATATGAGCATTGCCATTGTATTTTCAGTTTTTATACTTAAAAAAGGTTTCCTATTTATTATATCTGAAAATTTTATTATTAGATAAAAGTTTATTTTTATGTACTTTAAAAATTTTTTGATTTTATATTGGAGTATAGTTGATTAAACTAAAGGGCTTCCCTGGTGGTTCAGATGGTAAAGAATCCACCTGCAATGCAGGAGACATGGGTTTGATCCCTGGGTTGAGAGGCTCCCCTAGAGAAGGGAATGGCTACCCACTCCAGTATTCTTGCCTGGAGAATTCCATGGACTGATTAGCCCGATGGGCTACAGTCCATGGGGTCACAAAGACTTGAATGTGACTGAGAGACTAACACTTTCACTTTCTTTTCATAGTTGATTAAAAATGAGATGCTAGTTTCAGGTGTACAGCCACATGATTCAGTTATACCCTTACAAGTATTACAGAATATTGAGCTGAGTCCCCTGTGCTATACATAGGTCCTTGTTGGTTATTTATTTTAAATATTTATTGAACATTTTAAATATAGAAGTTATATTTACATATTTTCGAGGTAGAAACAGTACTAATGAATACTGAACATGTTTTATCAGCTTTACCTGTTTATCTGCTCCTAAAGCAGCCAATGGGATGCTAAATACAGTCTCACACTTAGGTAGCTTACTTGCTTAACTCTGTCCCTTAACATCATTTATTTTGTCTTTTAAAAATACTTATTTATTTTGTTTTTGGCTATGCTGGGTCTTCATTGCTGCGCACCAGCTTTCTCTAGCTGTGGCAAGCAGGGACTGCTCTTTGTTGCAGTCAATGGAATTCTCCAGGCCAGAATACTGGAGTGGGTAGTCTTTCCCTTCTCCAGGGGATCTTCCCAACCCAGGGATCGAACCCAGGTTTCCAGCTCTGCAGGCAGATTCTTTACCAGCTGAGCCACAAGGGAAGCCTGAGAATACTGGAGTGGGTAGCCTATCCCTTCTCCAGGGGATCTTCCCAACCCAGGAATCGAACTGGGGTCTCGTACATTGCAGGTGGATTCTTTACCAACTGAGCTATGAGGGAAGCCTAATTAAAGTATATTTGTTTTATTTTTGGCTGTGCTGGGTCTTCACTGCTACACACCCACTGTCTCTAGCTTGGCAAGCAGGGACTGCTCCTTGTTGGGGTGCATGGGCTTCTCATTGTGGTGGCTTCTCATGTGGCGGGGCACGGTCTCTCAGGCATGTGGGCTCAGTTGTGGCTCCTGGGCTCTAGAGCACAGGCTCGATAGGTTGTGGTGCATGGGCTTAGTTGCTCCGTTGCATGTGGGATCTTCCTGGATCAGGGATTGAACCCATGCCTCCTGCATTGTCAGGTGGATCCTTTACCACTTAGCCACCAGGGAAGCCCCTTATCTTCATTTAAAAACAAACTCTGGCTGCTTTGTCTGCTTCTGTCCTGTTTCATATGAAATCTCCTTCTTTGTCATCAGCAAACAAGGCCTATCTTGTGATACTTGGGAAACTGTAATGTTCAGTGGCTCTAAATTCCTGCACTTGAAGTTTTTCTTTGCACTTGATAGTTAATTATTGTCTTCCCAGAAGAAAGTTAACTCCACCTGTCTCTTTCAAAATTAGAAACTTTTAAGCAGACACTGACAGATGTTATTTCTTGGCAGCTTGAAGTTTCAGTACTGTAAAATCGAGTTTGACCAATAAAGGTTCTAACAGTAATATGATCATCCTGTGGAGTAAAAGTATAAGAATTTTAAACTTATTTCATTATTTAGCTAATTGCTTACCTATCTTACCAGCTTCCCTGGTGGCTCAGACGGTAAAGCGTGTGCCTGCAGTGCGGGAGACCTGGCTTCGATTCCTGGGTCGGGAAGATGCCCTGGAGAAGGAAATGGCAATCCACTCCAGCACTCTTGCCTGGAAAATCCCGTGGACAGGCTACAGTCCATGAGGTCGCAAAGAGTTGGACACGACTGAGCGACTTTACTTATCTTACTTAATGCAAAAGAACTGTTTTTTAAAATAAAATATTTATTTATTTATTTATTTTTACATACTGTAAACTTCACTCTTTTATTTATTTTATTTTATTTTTTTAAATTTTATTTTATTTTTAAACTTTACATAATTGTATTAGTTTTGCCATATATCAAAATGAATCCGCCACAGGTATACATGTGTTCCCCATCCTGAAAATATTTATTAAAAGAGTGTTTTACTGAAGAAAATTGAGGAAGTGAGAAAAGTACAAAGACCAGAGTATAAACCACCCATAATTCTACTGCCCAGAGATAATCACCACAGAATTTTGCTAGGAAAAAAGACCCTTCAGTCTTTGTACGTGTGATAACCTTCATAAAGTTTGGAATCATAAGTTTTTAATCTACCCTTTTACTTAAGACTACACTTTAAGCATTTGGCCTATTACAGTACATTTTTTGGAACATGATTTTTAATAGCTGTATAATATTTCTTCATAAATGTGTACCATTACTTAAAAATACCTTATTATTGGAGATTGTTTCTACATTTTGCCATTATAGAGACTGGCGGAATGAATATCCTTAGAGCTAACTCTGTATACAGATATAATTATTTATTTCTTTAGTACAGACCTACTAAATCAAAGATTTTTGAATTCCAGTATTTAAAAAATGAATTGTCATACTGTTTTCCAGAGAGTTTTTACCATTATAGACATTTTGTAGAAGACATATGTATAAGACATTTGTATAGGATGTGAGTACCAATTTTTTTGCATTCACAATGATAGCAGTTGGGTGTTATCATTTGTTTATGGTGTATTTTGATTATAGAATTCTGAGGAGAGGAGACTCTTTGAAAGTAAGGTACTAACATTATATGACTAATCACTTACATTTTCTTTTAGGATATTATTTCATTTTTAAAATTTACATATGCCTTTAATTAATTTATGTATTTCCACCTCCCAGCAGTAAAAGCCCTGAGTCCTAATTACTGGACCACCAGGGAATTCCCTGAAATATTTTTTCTTTTAAAATTATTAAAATGTAAGATTCATGAAGTTATCAAGTATGGGATACAGACTGGCTTCCCAGGTGGCCCAGTGGTAAAGAATCTGCCTGCCCTTACAGGAGACACAAGAGACGTGGTTTCAGTCTTTGGGTGGGAAAATCCCCTGGGGGGAGGGCACGGCAACTCTCTCTAGTACTCTTGCCTGGAGAATGCCATGGACAGACAAGCCTGGCAGGCTACAATCCGTGGGGTCGCAAAGAGTTGGACATGACTGAGCACACATCCGTGGATACAGATTCAGTTAAAAATTTTTTTTTCATTTTATGCATTTATTTATTTATGTTTGGCTGTGCTGAGTCTTCATTGCTGCGTGGGCTTTTTCTCTTGTGACGAGCAGGAGCTACTCTGTAGTTGCAGTGTGAGGGTTTCTCATTGTTTTGGCTTCTCTTGTTGCGGAGCATGGGGCTCCAGGGGACTTGGGTTCAGTGGTTGTGCACAGGCTTAGTTGCTCCGTGGCATTGTAATCTTCCTGGATTGGGGATCAAACCCTTGTCTCCTGCATTGGCAGGTAGATTCTTTACCATTGAGCCACCAGGGAAGCCCCTAGTTGTTGTTGTTGTTTTTAAATAATTGGTTATTTGTCAACATCACAAAGCGAATAACCTGTCATTTTCCTATTAATTTGGAAAGTTGCTCTGATGTATATTGAAGTTTTATTACAAACCTATGTCTGTTTTTTTTTTTTGGTTAGGCATTTCCAGTCCCTTTCACAATTATTGTTCTTGTTCAATATTTCTGTCCATTTTCATGTATATAATCTTGCACATGAACTCTAAGATTTTGTAAAATTCCATAGAAGAAAATTATATTTGGATTTTGGTTAGAATTATGTTATGCTAGAATTAATTTAGAGAGCATACATCTTTACAATAAAAGTATTTCCAGCTAGGAATATGAAATAATTTTTTAAAGACTTATTTTGGGTCAGCTGTGCAGCTTGTAAGATCATAGTTCCCTAACCCAGAATCAAACCCATCTTCCCAGCAGTAAAAACCCTGAGTCCTAACCACTGGACTGTCAGGGAATTCCTTGAAATAATTTTTCCTTTAAATTATTAAAATGTAAGATTCATGAAGGCCAATTTTTATCTTTTTTTGCTACTATGTCAATGAGTTGGACAGGACTGAGCGACTTTTACTTACTTACTCATTTAGAATATTACTTTATACAGGGTAATCACTTAATACATGTTTTGAATGTGTGAATTTATTCAAATTATTTTTCTATGTCAATTAAACTTTGTATATACTTTGTATAATTTTTTCTTAAAGTGAAGTCGCTCAGTCGTGTCTGACTCTTTGCGACCCCATGGGCTGTAGCCTACCAGGCTCCTCTGTCCATGAAATTTTCCAGGCAAGAGTACTGGAGTGGGTTGCCATATCCTTCTCCAGGGGACCTTCCCCGACCCAGGGATCGAACCCAGGTCTCCCGCATTGCAGGCACACGCTGTACCATCTGAGCCACCAGGAAGGCATAGATGTTTACTTTGGGTTAGTTAGGCTCTGAATTTCTTAGAGTACCATTTAAAAAAACTTTATCAAGGGAATACTTTTTCAGCAGTTACTGAGATAATTTGGTCTATTTATAGAATTTGTTGTATAATTGATATCTATATTTCTGGAGTGGGCCCTACTTGCTCTGGGTATATTATTCTTTTAGCATGGTGCTAGATTTGATTTTTCTTTTTTTTTTAATATGATTTTTTCCCATCTGTGTTTAAGCAAGTGAAATAGGCCTTTTTTCTCTTCATTTCTTTTTTTCCTGGCTTTAGTTTACACTAATTTCATAAATGAATTAGGTTTCCATAGGAATGTTTTCAGGATTAAAATGTTACAAAAGCTAAGGGCAATGTAACTTTTGTTTCTGATTGTTACTGGTCTATAGAAATGCAAGAGATTTTTGTGTATTTAATTTTATATCTTGCAACCCTACTGAATTTATTAGTTTTCACAGTATTTTTTCCTTTTTTCTTTTCTTTTCTTAATTCTTGTTACTTTGACGGAACTTTGATGTCCAGAAAAGCTTCCTCAACCACTCTTTTACCAGGCAACTCTACTTCATTCTTTAGGAAATTACTTGGAGAAGGAAATGGCAACCCACTCTGGTACTCTTGCCTGGAAAATGCCATGGACGGAGGAGCCTGGTAGGCTATTGTCCATGGGGTCACACAGAGTTGGACATGACTGAGCGCCTTCGCTTTCTTTTCCTTCAAAAATTTGTTGAGCTTTACAATGTGTGGCACAAAGCCATACCCCGTAAGGTGTTCCTTGAATGTTGGCCCCTCATCTTACTATGGAAGCCCCAGGTATTCCTTCACTTCAGCATTTGCATGAGAGTCACTCACACATTTGTGGGCTGAAATATTTGTCATTTTTACCACTCTTTTTTTTTAGTTCTAACAGTTTTTTGATAGAATCTTTAAAATTTTCTGTATAATGCCATATCTACAAATAGTGGCAGTTTTACTTCTTCCTTTCCAGTTTGGATAGTGTTGGAACCAGAATTTGATTGTACTGGAAGCTATGTTTTTTTAAACTGTGTTTTGAGATACATTCTTACCCAGTTCATAAAAGATTGGTGTAGAAAACTGGAATGCTAATTCACTGACTTGCAAGGGGTATCATGTCTAGAGGTGTATTGTATATTTAGACAATGATTCTCAACCTTTATTGTAATGCTTGCACTCATATACTTCTTAACTTCAATCAATAAAAATTTGTTGAGCTTTACATTATGTGGTTTGTATTTGGAAAAGAATAAGTATATTGGATTTAGTTTTTCAAGCTATGGACAGCCTGGTTGAGATGCTCATAAGTTCTGTTGTACATGCAAAGCAGCTTGGAATAAGATAAGGGTGTCAGGCATATAGCATATGGTGGAGATGAGACAGAAAGTGTTGACTGGCAAGGACCTTTACCCTGGGGGTCTGGAAATCCATGGATCCAGATATTTGAGCTTGGATCCAGAGACACATTATCTGGCACCAGTGTGAAGGATGGTTCAAAAAGAAGAGGAATTGGAGTCTGGAAAATTGAAAATTGAACCACAGTAGTTATATAAATAAATGAAGAGTAGGTATTGAATTAGGATAGCAGAAAAAGAATAGAAATTAAGGTGGATTTGCTTAAAAAAAAAAAAAAAAGATGGACTTAGTTGAAGGTAGAAGTTGTAAGAGAAGAAAGTCATTCATACAGTCAGTCACCACTAATAGATAATATGATTAAGGCTGTTGGCATCATGAAGCTTTAAGCCATGTGGTCATGACTGCATTTGTCTTCCTAATTAGGTTTGGGGGAGTTTCTCTTCTATTTTTTCAAGAGTAGGACACTTCTGCAGGTGGCTTCTCTCACTCATGATTTTCCTTCCCACTGGTTTCAGTTTCAGGGCATTTTCTAGATCTTGCCCTGAAGTATGTTCTTGCTCATCATATGTATTCACTGCTTTGGTGTGACTCTTCATCTTTTATGAGCTATATTTACAGATTAAGTGAACTAAGAGTAATTTGACAGTGTATTTGTTCCCATTTGTGTTGAAGGTTAAGATTTATGTTGTTTCTGATGTTATATCTTACATTTCTTATTTTTGACTGACAGCTGCCATGCAAAGAAAACCCAAATCATATTCATCTTCTTTAATGGATCAGATTCCTATCAAATTCCTTATTCGACAGGCTCAAGGACTTCAGCAGGAGTTGGGAGGTATTTGTTTTGTTTGCTTTTTACTGGTAATGTTTATTGGTAAAAAATACCTACTTTTTTTAAAATTTAATTTTTATTTTTTTTTTTAGCACCAAAACATTTTGTATTGGGGTATAGCCAATTAACAATGTGATATTTTCATTTGAACAGTGAAGGGACTCAGCCATACATACACATGTGTCCATTCTCCCCCGAATGCCCCTCTTATCCAGGCTGGCACATAACATTGAGCAGAGTTCCATGTGTTATACAATAGGTAAAAAATACCTACTATATGTAAGATTATAAAGTGTAATAGGTGCTCAAAGCTAAACATTCAATTTAAGAGTGAATTTCTCTTTACTTTCTTCGCTATCTTACTCCCTGAAAACTATTTCCCACCCCCGAGGCTCTAGCTATTTCCTTTTGGTATGTGGTTTCACATTCTTTTCCACAGGTTGAACCATATGAGATTACAACTATTCAACTATTTTTGACCTCTGAAAATGCAGTTTCATGTGGTTGAAGCTAATAGAAACACAAGTACAAATATCTTTTTTTGAGCTCTAAATGGTATCATACTGTATTTCTTCTTGACTTGCTTTCTTCTGTTGGAGTCTTGGAGATCTTATCATGTCGCTACATGTAGATCTACATTATTGTTTTTAATTGCTACATAACATGCCAAAGCATGAAATTACTATAATACTTTTACTGTAAAACTGTCAAGTAGAAATATAGTAATATTTTTTGAAATTCAATTTTTTTCTTAATTTAACAGCTTTCTATAATGTTTGAATGTATGGATTTTTTTCCTCTTTGTTTCTTTGAAGCTCAGATTTTCTTTTTGTGTCTTTATTATGGTTGATTTCAAGGATGAACATGAACTTTCTTTGGTCTTCTTTAGCCAGATGTCTGCATTTATTTATATCTTTGCATAATCTCTTTTCAGAGAAGTGATGTTATATTTTGCAGCATTTGGTAACTAATGTTGCAACTAATAAAGGGATTATGTAATGTAGACTAATTTGTACTATTACAAGCAGTCATTTTTGTGATCGTCCTGACTATACATATATTTGTGCATTTAAACTTTAAAATAATACCACTTGTGATTGTTACAGTGTCTTTTTCACAGAAACATTTTAAGCAGTTTCTATGGGAAAGGCAGTAGATACTTATCCCTTTGGGGACTAAGCAGTGGTTTGACTTGATCTAAGTTGCATACTAAGTGGATGATCAAATCTAAAGTACTTTTATTACTGCTGATACTCTTATTGCTGGCTCTCGCAACTGGGAGATGATGATGATAATTGTATAGTAACAACATTTATTAGGTAAATAACATAGTACTTCATCTGTCTAAATAGGCATTATCATCATTTGTTTTTCATTGCTGATATTATACAATAATAATAATGAGTAGTCAAGCTATGCTGTAAGTGAGTTTAGAAAGGTCCCAATGCTTCTGAGCTTCCTAACCCTTCTTAAAAGAAAACAATTGCACCCTCTTGTGGGTATCATCAGTACTGCTTGGGTTGGCTTACACAGCTGTGTGACTTTAGGAACATTATTAATATAAATATCTTTCCGCCTATTTCCTTACAGTAGAACAGAGACAATGCTGCTTACCTTGTAGGAATGTTAGGGTGAAATGAGAAAATGTACATAAAGTGTACATTTAGGCACTCAAGTTGGGCAACTTTAATTTTACCCATGTATAGCAATGATTCTCAACTGGGTTGGAGGAGAGGATGTGTTCTCTTGTAGAAGTCTATCAGAATTTCTGAGTGAGGCCTTTTTCAAACCATATGTGATCTTTCCCAAATGAACCTTTTTTTTCCTTCTCTTTTTTTCCTCGCTACTCAACTCTTGAGCTACTGCTACTTTTATGCTGGAATAGGTTGGAAGAGAGCTTGAGAACTTTCGATAAAAGTAGTGGTTTCCAGCTTCCTGTGTATCCGTTCAAATGGGAATCTTGATTTAAGCAAAGTCCCTGACTGAAGTACTGAATATAAGTTCTCAAACTGTAGTGTGCATGTATAAGAAGTGCGGATTCCTTTGGCTGGTAGAAAATGAACGGGAAAGGCGAAAGAGGAAAGAGTTTGATGTTTAAGAATGAAGAATCCAATTGACATCTTGTACATTTTCAAGGGTTGCATTCTGCTTTACTTCGTCTCCTTGCAACCAATTACCCACATTTATGCATCGTGGATGATTGGATCTGTGAAGAGGAAATCACAGGGACGGACGCCCTGTTAAGGAGAATGCTTCTGACTAATAATGCCAAAAACCACTCTCCTAAACAACTTCAAGAAGGTACAGTAAACTGATCACTCCTTTTACCCCTTTAGTAGTACAAAGAGGTGTTAGCCCCATTGAAATCTTAGAATCATGCAGAATTTTCCTGGAGATAGAGCAGTGTTTTGGTGACTATATAAAGTAATTCTCTTTGAGTGTAAGGATTTTTAACCCCCTTTTTTTTCTGACATGCTTGCATCTGTTTCCTCATAGGGTCTACATTACATCAATAAACAGGTCATATGGTTTAGGAAGGTCTTAAAACCAGTCAGAAATAAGTGCCATGATGTGGATGTATGACAGAAAACCAGTATTGCAAAACAATCATCAATCAATTAAAAATGAATAAGTATATATAAAAAAAAGAAATAAGTGCCACAGAATAGAAAACAATGTATTTGCTGTTAATGGATAATGTTCTAGGTTAGCACTGTCAAATAGAAATAGGATGTGAGCTACACATAATTTTAAACTTTCTATATAATTTGCCACATTCAAAGAGTTAAAAAAAAAAAACAGGCAAAATTAATTTAAATAATTATTTTATATAACCCAGTATATCTAATGTATTATCATTTCATCATGTAATCAATATAAAAACTGTTAGATATTTTACTGGTTTTCCGTACTAAGTCTGTGTGTTTAAACTTACAGCATATGTCAGTTTATACTAGCCACGTTTCAAATGCTCAGTAGCCAAAAGTGCTTAGTAACTATTCTATTGAAGGATCGCAGTTCTAGATATTTTTTTATTAACAGCTGCTTACAGCCCATAAAGGGCTACCTGAAGGAAGGTGTCAAGAAATTTGAATTTTTCAAATGAATGTCAATACCAAAAGCAATACTTGGGTATGTTTTCGTGGTCAGCCAATAATCAGTGCAAATCATTGTCTTTCTGTCACTGTCACTACTGTGGTTTTTAGGATGAGATTTGTTGTTGTTGTTCTTTATGAAATAACTGCACTTTAACATGAATTTTTCTTAAGGGCCTAATTTTAAGTGTGCCCACAACTATCTATGGCTAGGACTGAAAGTTTTACATTCTTTAAAGCAGTATTGCTTTCTTGATTTGTTTGGTCTATAGTGTGATAGAACAATATTTGCTTTCCATTTGGTAAGCTGTGTGGTAATTAGATTGTGACGGCAGTTTTCCTTTTAGCATTTTCAGCTGTCCCAGTAAGTCACACGCAAGTGATGCAGATTCTAGAACACTTGACTCTACTCTCTGCCAGTGAACTTATACCATATGCAGAAGTATTAACATCCAATATGAATCAGCTGTTGAATTCAGGGGTTCCACGGCGAATTCTTCAAACAGTCAATAAACTCTGGATGGTTCTGAATACTGTGATGCCTCGGAGGTAATTTCAATGCTCTGTTACATGTAATAGATAAGTGTGTAGCAGTGATTGTATACAATAACCTAAGCTGAAATGTTGAAAAAAAATTGTTAAAAAAACCTTTTTGACAATATAAATCCTTTCTGAAGACTACTGATTAAAGGGCTGTTATATCTTTTAAGGAAAATAATACATTTTATCTTAACACAAAAACTTTCATGTATTTCCAACTTGAGAAAGTTCTTTGAGAGGGAGTTGTAGTCATTTGTGCCTAATTGTGGTGTAGGTTACCATTGTGTCTTGCATCATTGCAGTGGTTCCAGAGTTTGCTGTACATTGAAATCTCCCAGAGAGCTTTCTAAATTCCTGATCCCCAAGTTGTATGCCATGCTAATTAAATCAGAGTGGAATGCTAGATTCATTATTTTGTCTTTAGTCACATAGGTCTCTGATGGTCCATGCTGCTGCTGCTGCTGCTAAGTCGCTTCAGTCGTGTCCGACTCTGTGCGACCCCATAGACGGCAGCCCACCAGGCTTCCCCGTCCCTGGGATTCTCCAGGCAAGAACACTGGAGTGGGTTGCCATTTCCTTCGCCAATGCATGAAAGTGAAAAGTGAAAGTGAAGTCGCTCAGTCGTGTCCGACTCTTAGCGACCCCATGGACTGCAGCCTACCAGGCTCCTCCGTCCATGGGATTTTCCAGGCAAGAGTACTGGAGTGGGGTGCCATTGCCTTCTCCGCTGATGGTCCATAGATTGCATCAGAAACAGTTGATCAGGTCTAAAAAAAAATTGGGCTGGATTTACCTGAGATTTTGATTCAGTAGGTCTGAGAATATCTATACATTTTAATTTTGATTTTTACTTATACCAAATTAATAACTGCACATAAGTTAAATAGTGTATAAGGTCTGTCCCTACCTTCTCACTTCAGGCTATTGCTCCTCAGAGACACCTGTTCTCAGCTCTTTTATCTTTTAATTCTGACATTTATATCCCACCATATATCTTAGTCATATGCTTATAATTACCATGATTATCTGACGTTCCAATTTAGAAATTATCTTTTGACTTCCTATTGTATAACATAAAGATTGCACACACTTACCAGCTTCCCTGTGAGTCCTTCTTCCGCCAACACATATCCTCCCTTCCTGCATTTCTCCCAACACAGTTATGTCAGAATTTTTGGTTAAAGAAATATTCAGTGTATATATTATCAGGAGTTGTTGTTCAGTTGCTAAGTCATGTCCAACACTTTGAGATCCCATGGACTGCAGCATGCCAGTCTTCCATGTCCGTCACTATCTCTTGAAGTTTGCTCAGATTAATGTCCATTGAGTTGGTGATGCTATCTAACCATCTCATGCTCTGCTGCCCTTTTCTCCTTTTGCATTAAGTCTTTCCCAGCATCAGTTCAGTTTAGTTGCTCAGTCATGTCCAACTCTTTGTGACCCCGTGGACTGCGGCATGCCAGGCCTCCCTGTCCATCACTAAACCTGGAGTTTACTCAAACTCATGTCCAATCGAGTTGGTGATGCCATCCAACCATCTCATCCTCTGTCGTCCCCTTCTCCTCCTGCCTTTAATCTTTTCCAGCATCAGGGTCTTTTCCAATGAGTCAGTTCTTTGCATCAGGTGGCCAAAGTATTGGAGTTTCAGCTTTAGCATCAGTCCTTCCAATGAATTTTCAGGACTGATTTTCTTTAGCATTAACTGGTTTGATCTCCTTGCTGTCCAAGGGATTCTCAAGAGTCTTCTCCAACACCATAGTTCAGAAACATCAATTCTTCGGTGCTCAACTTTCTTTATGGTTCAACTCTCACATCCATACCTGACTACTGGAAAAACCATAGCTTTGACTATACGTACCTTTGTCAGCAAAGCAATGTCTCTGCTTTTTAATTTGCTGTCTAGGTTGGTCATAGCTTTTCTTCCAAGGAGCAAGCGTCTTTTAATTTCATGGCTGCAGTCACCATCTGCAGTGATTTTGGAGCCCAAGAAATAAAGTCTCTCACTATTTTCATTGTTTCCTCATCTATTTGCCATGAAGTGATGGGACCAGATGCCATGATCTTAGTTTTTTGAATGTTGAGTTTTAAGCCAGTTTTTTTCGCTCTTCTCTTTCACTTTCATCAAGAGGCTGTTTAATTCCTCTTTGCTTTCTGCCATAAGGGTGATGTCATCTGCATATCTGAGGTTATTGATATTTCTCCCACCAATCTTGATGCCCGCTTGTGCTTCATCCAGCCCTGCATTTCGCATGATGTACTCTGCATATAAGTTAAATAAGCAGGGTGACAATATACAGCCTTGACATACTCCTTTTCCAATTTGGAACCAGTCTGTTGTTCCATGTCCAGTTCTAACTGTTGCTTCTTGATTTGCATGCAAATTTCTCAGAGGCAGGTAAGGTGGTCTGGTATTGAAGAATCTCTTGAAGAATTTCCCACAGTTTGTTGTGATCCACACAGTCAAAGGCTTTAGCATAGTCAATGAAGCAGAAGTAGATGTTTTTCTGGAATTCTCTTACTTTTTCTGTGATCCAGTGGATGCTGGCAATTTGATCTCTGGTTCCTCTGCCTTTTCTAAATCCAGCTTGAACATCCGAAAGTTCTTGGTTCATGTACTGTTGAGAATTTTGAGCATTACTTTACTAGCGTGTGAGATGAGTGCAATTGTGTGGCAGTTTGAACTTTCTTTGCCATTACCTTTCTTTGAGATTGGAATGAAAACTGACCTTTTCCAGTCTTATGGCCACAGCTGAGTTTTCCAAATTTGCTGACATATTGGGTGCAGCACTTTCACAGCATCATCTTTTAGGATTTGAAATAGTTCAGCTGGAATTCCATCACCTCCACTAGCTTTGTTCGTAGTGATGCTTCCTAAGGCCCACTTGACTTTGCACTCCAGGATGTCTGGCTCTAGGTGGGTGATCATGCCATCATGGTTATCAGGTCATGAAGATCTCTTTTGTGTATTTCTTCTGTGTATTCTTTCCACCTCTTCTTAGTATTTTCTGCTTCTGTTAGGTCCCTACCATTTCTGTCCTTTAGGTGCCCATCTTTGCATGAAGTGTTCTCTTGGTATCTCTAATTTCTTAAAGAGATCTCTAGTCTTTCCCATTCTGTTGTTTTTCTCTATTTGTTTGCATTGATCACTTAAGAAGACTTTCTTATCTGTCCTTCCTGTTCTTTGGAACTCTGCATTCAGATGGATATATGTTTTTTTTCTCCTTTGCCTTTCACTTCTCTTCTTTTCTCAGCTCTTTGTAAGGCCTCCTCAGACAACCATTGTGCCTTTTTGCATTTCTTTCTCTTGGGGATAGTTTTGCTCACCACTTCCTGTACAATGTTAAGAACCTCCATCCATGGTTCTTCTGGCCCTCTATCAGATTTAATCCCTTGAATATATTTGTCACTTCCTCTGAATAATCGTAAGGGATTTGATTTAGGTCATACCTGAATGGTCTAATGGTTTTCCGTGCTTTCTTCAGTTTAAGTCTGAATTTTGCAATAAGGAGTTCATGATCTGAGCCACAGTCAGTTCACGGTCTTGTTTTTGCTGACTATATAGAGCTTTTTCATTTTCAGCTGCAAAGAATATAATCAATCGGATTTCGGTATTGACCATCTGGTGATATCGTCTCTTGTGTTGTTGAAAGAGGGTATTTGCTATGAGCAGTGTGTTCTCTTGGCAAAACTCTGTTAGCCTTTGCCTGCTTCATTTTGTACTCCAAGGCCGAACTTGCCTGTTATTCCAGGTATTCTTGACTTTCTACTTTTGCATTCCAGTCCCCTATGATGAAAATCACAGGGTCTTCCCAGCTTTGCCAAGTATTGGAGCTTCAGCTTCAGCATTAGTCCTTCCAATAAATTTTCAGGACTGATCTCCTTTAGGATGGTCTGGTTGAATCTCCTTGCCGACCAAGGGACTCTCAAGAATCTTTTCCGGCACCACAGTTCCAAAGCATCGATTCTTTGGCACTCAGTTTTCTATAGGCTAACTCACATCCGTGCATGAGTACTGGAAAAACCATAGCTTTGACCATACAGACCTTTGTCAGCAAAGTGATGCCTTTGCCTTTTAATTTGCTGTCTAGATTTGTCATAGGTTTTCTTCCAAGGAACAAGAGTCTTTTAATTTCATGGCTGCAGTCACCATCTGCAGTGATTTTGGAGCCCAAGAATATAAAATCTGTCACCGCTTCCACTTTTTCCCTTTCTGTTTGCCATGAAATGATGGTACCGGATGCCATGATCTTCATTTTTTTGAATATTGAGTTTTTAAGCCAGTTTTTTCACTCTTCTTTCACCCTCATCGAGAGGCTCTTCAATTCTTCTTTGCTTTCTGCCATAAGCGTGATGTTATCTACATATCTGATGCTGATATTTCTCCCAGCATCTTAATTCCAGCTTGTGAGTCATCCAACTTAGCATTTTGCATGATGTACTCTGCATATAAGTTAAATAAGCAGGGTGACAATATACAGCCTTGACGGACTCCTTCCCCAATTTTGAACCAGTCAGTTGTTCCATGTAAGGTTCTAACTTACTTTTGACCCACATACAAATTTCTCCGAAGACAGATAAAGTGATCCGGTATTCCCATCTCTTGAAGAATTTCCCACAGTTTGTTGTGATCCACACAGTCAAAGTCTATACTAAACCTTTGTCAGTGAAGCAGAAGTAGATGTTTTTCTGGAATTCTTTTGCTTTTTCTATGATCCAGTGGATGTTGGCAATTTGATCTTTGGTTCATTTGCCTTTTCTATATCCAGCTTGTATATCTGGATGTTCTTGGTTCATGTACTGCTGAAGCCTAGCTTGGGGGATTGAGCATAAGCTTTCTAGCATGCAGAATGAGTGCAATTGTGTGGTAGTATGAACATTCTTTGGCATTGCCCTTCTCTGAATTTGGAATGAAAACTAAACTTTTCTAGTCCTGTGGCCACTGCTGAGTTTTCCAAATTTGCTGGCATATTGAGTGCAGCACTTTAAGAGCATCATCTTTTAGGATCTGAAATAGCTCAGCTAGAATTGCATCACTTCCACTAGCTTTTTTCATAAGTAGTGCTTCCTGAAGCCCACTTTATTTCAAACTCCAGGATGTCTGGCTGTAGGTGAATGACCAAACCATCATGGTTATCTGGGTCATTAAGACCTTTTTTGTATAGTTCTTCTGTGTTTTCTTGTCTTAATCTCTTCTGCTTCTGTTAGGTCCTTACCAATTCTGTCCTTTTTTGTACTCATCCTGACATGAAATGTTTCCTTGGTATCTCCAATTTTCTTGAAGAGACCTCTAGTCTTTCCCATTCTATTGTTTTCCTCTACTTCTTTGCATTGTTAATTTAGGAGTGCCTTCTTATGAGCACATAAATGTACTTTAGTTGAAGGATATGATAGCCTGTGATTATAATCTCTCTCTTATACAACTGTCCTCCTCTGCGTCCCACATACAAACCTTGAGTTGTTTGCCTCTTGTCTGTTAAGGTTTTTTTTTTTCTGTATTAATAACTCATTCACTTTCAGACTATATTATTGAGTAGAAATTTACATAACAGTTGTAACATATGAGATAACGTATCTGTAACATTTTTCCTTGGAAACCTTCCTTTCAGAGCTTTCAATCCATATGTTTCAATCTGAGACATCCACAGTAGCCATCTGGAATGCTTTGTCTTTGGTTCAATTCCATGTTTTTCTCTTTCTTGGTTTAGTTCCTTGGTTTATTTCCTTATGAGTGGAACTCATACTCAAGTGACTTCCTGAGAAAGGTTGTTTGGGAAACTTTTTTTTTTCCTTTGAGTTTTTCGTGTGTGAGAAGGTGTTTATTCTTCCTCTCACATATGATTGATATTTAGCCTTGGTGTAGAATTTTAGCTTATTTTTCCTCCTAGCAACTTGAAGGCTTTATTCTATTGAAGTAACTAGAGCTTTCCTGATAGCTATTGAGTAACTTCATTTACCACCTCCCAGTCCTTTGTATGTGACCATTGTTTTTTCTCTCTTAAAGGTTTTAGGTTCTTTTTCACTGTTGCTGCAGTTTCATGATGATACTTTTTGATGTGGGTCTTTTTTAATTTGTGGGCTTCCCCTGGTGGCTCAGTGGTAAAGAATCCACCTGCCAATGCAGGAGACATGGGTTAAATCCTGGGTCAGGAAGATCCGTTGAAGAAGGAAATGACAACCCACTGCAGTATACTTGCCTGGTAAATCCCATGGACAGAGGAATCTGGTGGGCTTTAGGTCACAAGGTTGCAAAAGAATCAGACATGACTTAGCAACCAAACAGCAACAGCAGCTTTTAAAATTCATGGTTGGCCTTTTTTTTAACATCTGGGGACTAATGCTAATACTTTCACTTCTAGGATATTTTCATATATATGTGTATATATATATATTTTTTTTCTTTTTTCCCAATAACTTCTTTCTCTCTGTTTTCTGGAATTTTTTGCAATTTGGGTTTTAAACCTCTTTGACCTACTCTGATTTTTCTCCTCTTTTTTGCTCTGTTTTAAAATTTATCTTTTAAATACATTTTCTAGATGTTTTCTGAATGTTATCTTCTGCTCTTTCCTTTGAATTTAAAATATTCCTGTTATAGTTTAATTTCTAAGAACTCTTATTTGAGAATCTCTAATTGTTTTCTGTTCTTGTTTCATATATGAAATGTTCCATCCTTTAAAGAAATGATACATTTAAGAATTGTTTTCTTCTTATCCCTACGTTTCTGTTTCTTTGGCATTCCCTCTTTCTGTTTGTATATTTTACTCTTTTTCAAATTAGAAGCTTTCTTTGATGTCTGATGATCATTGGCTACCCACTCCCCACTCATGTTTAAGAGTGGGCAAGCTCTGTGTGCGAGGGCTGGTGGACTCCTGGCCTTCACTGTAAGAGATCAGATACCCTCCATATTGCATATCTCTCAGTAATTCTGATGGTGTAGTTAGGTTAGTAACCACTTTTATGGTTTATTGATGTCTAACCTCATAGTGGCATCTCACATTGAGATTCTATGGTGATAAGTATAGAACAATGACAATTTATGGGGCCAATTACAGCTTCAAAGTGCTTTGGTGGATATAGTTTCATTTATAGGTATTTTCATATCTTACAGAGGAGAAATAAGTTCAGGAATCTCCATGACTTATACAGTCATATAGCAAGTACAGTATAACTGAGGTTTTAACTCAAAATTTCATTTTATATGCAATGATTATTCCATTAGAACTGTGAAGATTTTTTAATACTTTTTAATTTTCCCAAGTTCATTTACACCTGTTCTGTATTTTTTCCCTGAATGTAGCTTTCTAACATGGCTACAGGTTTCAATTATGATATAGCTGTTTTTGAACATGTGATTATTTTCTCATCAGGCTGTGGGTAATGACAGTTAATGCACTTCAACCATCAATAAAGTTTGTACGACAGCAAAAGTATACTCAGAATGACCTGATGATAGATCCTCTCATTGTGCTAAGATGTGATCAGAGGGTATACAGGTATGTGTTGAGTTTCATTTTTACTATAGATTTTATGCTTTAGAGAGTCAAAGGAAATTGAAGATATTCAGTTTCAACTTACATCTTACTGTGCTTGCAGATAACCTGAAGTATGACCTGTGAGGTTTTTGCTTTTGGTTCTTTTTGTTGTTGTTGTCTATATTCATGAACTTCACTTTAATATTTAATATGTGATTAATAACACTAGCTTTAAGAAAATATCATCCTTGGTTTTCACAGTCCTCAATAGTGGCTATTCTTTCAGAGTCAAGATAGTGAAAAATAATATTGTTTCTGCTACCATTGTTGAAAAAACCTTAAAAAAAATTGGTTTATTGTGAACTGTTGCATGCATTAAAACTGTGATCTTTTTGGAATCCTCAATTGTGAGGTTAGCTTCATTTGTTCCACGTTTGTGTATAATTCCTTGCCAGTGGTTGAACTTAATCAGTTTCTTTGAAGTAACTTCACCTCAAGAGGTGGAATTGATTAGTCCTCATCATTAATATTTGAATTTCTAAATAATAACAAAGATATACAAGTTGAGGGGTCTTCCTTTAAAGTTATTGTCACCTGTATGGGGAAATAAAACCGATACCTGAAAAGTTAAATAATATGGTCACATGCAGATGAACGGTATAGTAAATGAATGCTGTTAAAAGTTTTAGGAGGAGATCAGACTTGTGTTTTGAAGAATAGAAATAGAGTTTAAATGAACAGAAACTGTAATGATGGGGTGTTAGATGGTCAGAAAAGGCATCTTGAGAAAAAGAATAGTGTGAGCAAAAGTATAAAAGCCAGTGGGAAAAAGGCTTGAGTGGATAGCTGAATTTTTGAGAATACACTTTAGAGTTGAATGTTAGGTTAAGGTCAGACTATTGAGGGCCTTGAGTGTTAGGCTAAAGAGATCATTTAGGTGATAACTTGAGAAGAGAAAGTTCATGCTAGATGATTTAGAGGGGAAAGAAGCAGGAGTAAAGAAGACTAACTAGGGTACAGTCTAACATACTCATCTGTCTTTAATCCTGGGGATGACATTCTTGAAGTGACAACATCTGCAGAATAAATCAGATACAGTTCAGTAAGATCAAGATCTCAAAGGGAGGAGGAGTCAGAAGAATAAACAATATAAATGATATTAAGTATCTATTTATGGATACTTAAAAAGGAAACAAGAGTAAAGAACACTTCTAGAGAAGAGCCACTTCTAAGACAATTTACCATTGTTAAAAATCCACTTAACTAGGTAACTTTTCACCTAAATCACCTCCAGTTGTTCAGGAAGTTGTTAATTTATGCTGCCATAACATATTAAATGTTTTTGTAGTCTGGATCTTTCACTTAGTAACTTGTTTAACTTTTTCTCATGTTAATAGATATTCTTTTTAGTTGGCTAGGTAGTATTCCACATAGGTACACTAAAGCTTAACTCAGTTCCCTATTGTTGGATATTTTATTTCCATTTTTTTGTTAATTATTTTTAGTGCTGTGGTAATTGATTCTTAAAAATGGAATTGTTGAGGCAAAGGGAACATGCTCATTTTCAAGTCTTTTGATTCATGTTTTCATTCCGCCATCCCGAAAGGCCGAACCAGTTTACATTCCCGTAGTAGGTGTTTGCTATTGTATAATTTCTTATACCATTTCATGTAATATTTTCCGATTTGATAAGTGAAAAATCAATTCCTATTTTAATTTATATTTTTGTTAGATTGGATATTTTAATATATTTATTACTTTATACTTTAGCCTAGTTTTCTATTGGAATGCTTATCTTTTTTGATTTAAAAAGCTCTTTATGTATAAAGGATATCAGCTCTTTGTATACAGAATAGTTTTTTCTTTTATTGTTCTATTGTTTTGCCTTTTAATTTTGTTCATTTTTTAAAATTCAATTTTTTCCCAAGTGGTCATTCAGATGGTTTTTAAACATAAACAATATAAAGAGATATGACATTTTGGATTTTCTTTGAACTAACCAGTGGTTATGGTAGGTAAAATGGATGTGGGGGTCTGAGTAAGGCATGTGATGTGTAGATAACTGTTGCTGGCTGGCTGAGGGGTTCTTAGGTTTATTAAAATATTCCCTTTTTTAATGTATACGTAAAAGTTTTCACAATATATATTAAAAAGTACACAAACAAGTAGATTAATAAGAAGGAAAAGGTGTACAGTGGAATGTCATGTTCTCTCCTGTCTGTCATGCTGACATTTTTAGAAGAGAATTATTCTTTGTCCTTTTGACCAATCCTAATTCCATCTCCAGAAGGAACTTTATTGTCATAATGGTGTGTTAGGAACTTCACTTTCCAAGCATTTGCAAATAGAAATATTTACTTTTTCGTTTGGGTGGTTTTAAAAAATTAAGTGGTTTTTGGTAGGCTTTATTATTATTATTATTTTTTAAACCTACCATTTTCAACATGTTTTCCATATGAGTTTACATAGCTCCTCCTTCTTGTTGTTTAATTGCTGCATAGTATTCCATATATAGATTAGTATTCCATATATATATGCCTGTCTTCCAGAAACTCTGATCAGAATGTCTGGTGGAGTTTAGGACTTTTTAAAAAATAAATATTTCAGTTTTGGGAACATTGCCATGGCTTATTTAACTGTTCACATTATTTTTTCACTGTTAATACATGCATTTTTTATTATAGATAATTTGAACATTTCAGAAAAACTGTTGACATGTTGATGGACATTAAGCTGTTTCTGGTGTTTCACAGTTAAAAGCAAAGCTGTACTGCCTCTGTGCACACATGCGCAGTTTGTGACAGGCTGGGAAGTGGCATTGTCAAGTTTTTCTAAGGGTTTGACTTTTTAATATTTTAGTGGTTACTGATGTATCTTTTGGTTTCCTTTTTTACAGGTAATTCTTATATCTATTCTTATCTCATTTAACCTTAATTTATAACAGTTTTTGAGGAATGAATATTTATTTTTTAGTTGAGGAAACTAAGGCTCAGTAAATAACATACTGTCAAGTGGTTGAAGTGTTCTTGAAATACAGAGTTGTCTTGCTCCAAAGAATAAACAGTAGTAGAATGAATAAATATTCTATATATCTAATCTCCTTCATCTTATCAATAATTGAGTATTTCTCTCTTTGTAAAAATTTTTTACTTTATGTTGGAGCATAGATGATTAACAATGTTGTGTTAGTTTCAGATGTACAGCAAAGTGATTCAGTTATATATGTATCTATTCTTTTTCAAATTCTTTTCTCAATTAGGTTATTACAGAATATTGAGCAGCATTCCCTGTGCTATACAGTAGGTCCTTGTTGTTTATCTATTTTAAATATAAAATTTTGTACATTAGACTGTTTCCCTTTGAGGACTGTGGCCTTGCAGACTCATAGCTAAGAGATTTATTGGGAGTGCCATTATTTTATAAAAAAGAATGCCATTTTTTCTAGGTCATACATTATATTTGGTTTAGCTGATGAAATGAAATAGATAATACTCTTCATATAAAGTATAGAGAATTACATGTGTTAAGTTTTCATTTTGAGAATGAATATTTCAGTGGGAAAAGTGTAACTTTTCTGCTCTTTAGGTTTTCAGGTACTGTTCAGGTTTTTCTGATTATATAAGCTGATTCATCATGTTCTGGCTAATTTAAAAATTTTTATTTGTTGTCATGTATTTGTTTCTTTTCTTCTTCCTTTGTGTAGATGCCCCCCATTGATGGATATTACTCTGCACATGTTGAATGGATATCTTCTGGCATCCAAAGCCTACCTTAGTGCTCATCTGAAGGAAACAGCAGAGCAAGATAGGCCTTCTCAGAATAATACGATAGGTTTAATTGGACAAACTGATGGCCCAGAAGTTACCAGAGAAGAACTGAAAAATGCATTACTGGCTGCTCAGGTAATAAAGTAAAATCTAATCAAAAAGGGCAATGGCTTCCCTGTTAAATAGATGGCCTTCTAAATACAGTGGTAACATATTGTACATCAATTTTATTACAGAACTTATAATGGGGTTACCTTTGCTTCTAAATGTCAGATGGACTTTATTATTTTAAAATTGGGAATAATCTTCATGATATTTAATAGTCATTTTATTGAGATTTACATTTTAATAAAAGATAAGACTTTTATTTCTTAAAATCAAATAATGGGAAATAAAATCAAATGGTAGAGACAGACGAGAAGTTATATATGTAATAAAATGTCAGGCAGTGATAAATACTATGACAACATAAGTTAATGTTTCTTAGAAAAGGTTTTTAACAAAGTAGAATTTATTAAAGCCTTAAGTAGTAATTTTTGCAGGGCATATGAGATGGTTGAATGTTAAGCAGTTAGAGGTCTTCATAAGAGAAATGTTTTCTTAGTTTGAAATATTTTCCAAAAATTTTTCATTGGCAATAAGGGGAATTAGAGTAATAATATAGATCCACAATCCCTTATCTGTGATACAGAAATCCATAAAAGCTATGAAAACTGAAGCATTTTTTCTGGTAATTCAGTTGGCAGAAAAACCTGACCTGATATGACCTCGTTTGTGACAAAACTTGACCTGAATTAATGTGACAAAACTTGATCTGAAGCTATTTATGGCCTTTATCCCACTTAGTATGAAAATTGTTATGTTTTGCTGCAGAAATATATTTGATTACAGTATACTGTCTTAGTCTCTGCTGTGGGTATTATATAACAATACAGAAAAAAAAAATCTGAGTTCTAAAATAAATCTGACACTCAAAAGAGTTTCAGAGAAGGGATTGAGGATGGTAAAAGCTACCATTTATATAATGCTTATTATATGGTGGGTACTATTTTGAGTTTTTTATGTGTATTAACTCATTTAATCTTTACAACCAACCTATAAGTTATGGAGTATTATCTCCACTTTTGCAGAGTAGGAAAATGAGATTCAAAGAGGTTAAATGACATGCTCAAGGTTATGTATTTAGTAAGTAGGGAAGCTATTAATAGGATTCGAGCTTGGGCAGGCTGGTTCCAGAGTGTGTAAACAAAAATAATGCAGAACAGTAATAACCCAAACCGCCTCAAGAATGATTATAAAGTATACTTTATAAATGATTATAATGTAAGGCTAACCTGAGTTTATAATCAGGTCCTTACACAGTTAGATGGAGTAATTGTCTTCTTCTATCCCAGGCAGTGGCTGTGTTTTAGAGATGCATGTTATGTATTCATTTTCTTTTTCTTCCTTCGATTATAGCTCTCCCTTATAGGTAGGGCCATTAAACAGATCACCCCTCAAGAAACTCCTTTTCTATGAAATGACACACAAACTTGTAGACTGAGCAACAGTAAGTTGTACAGATGGAATGGATGGTGAGGCAGAATCTTTCCTGATCCTTAAAAAGTCCATCTTCAAATTAAAAAGGAGAAGAGCTTAGGGGAATGGCTTTTAGACACTGATTATTAACCACCATCTTCAGAGGTGAGGAACAAAAGAGGAGTACAGGACATCCTAGGTGAAGTAAGAATTTAGGAGGAAGGACGAGATTCTGGTAGAAGTCACTTTTTGTCTAGGGTCCATTTTGGATGATACTGAATTAGAATACTCTTGTAGTAGTAAACTGCAGTCCATGGATCTTCATTGGAGATGTGTGAGAGCACTTTGAAATTATGCCATAGGTTAATATTTATGCTAAGAGGGTGGCATGTAGCTTCCTTCAGATTTTTTAAAATTTTATTTTATTTATTTACTCATTTTTAGCTGCACTGGATCTTCATTACCATGTGTGAGATTTCTCTAGTTGCGGTGATGAGGGGCTACCATTCGTTGTGGTGGCTTCTCTTGTTGCAGAGCACAGGCTCTGGGCATGGCAGGCCCAGTAGCTGGGGTGCAGGGGCTTAGTTTCTCTGCTGCATGTGGCATCTTCCTGGACCAGGGTTCGAACCCATGTCCCCTGCACTGACAGGCAGATTCTTATCCACTGCGCCACCAGGGAAGTCCTCCTTCAGATTCTTAAAAGAGTTCATGGCCCTAAAAATGCTGAGAACCACTGGAGTATAGATTGTTCACTTTTGCTCTTTGTATTTTAAAGAAAGAGTTATTTGTTTTTATCACATCAGTTTATGTGAAAACAAATCAAACTTCCAGAAACTTCTTCAGTTTTCTGTGTTTTACTTGTTTGTAGGATAGTGCAGCTGTCCAGATTCTCTTGGAGATCTGCTTACCTACTGAAGAGGAGAAGGCAAAGGGGGTCAATCCAGACAGCTTGCTAAGGAATGTTCAAAGTGTTATTACTGCCAGCACTCCAAATAAGGGAACGGAGGAAGGAGAAGATAATTTGCTCTGTAACCTTCGAGAAGTTCAGTGCCTTATCTGTTGCCTGTTGCACCAAATGTACATCGCGGATCCCAACATTGCTAAGCTTGTTCACTTTCAGGTCTGGTTTCACAGAATGATGCTCTTTGGTTGAACTTTGTTTTTGGGGGTAGTTGTGAATTGCTAAATTAATAGGATCATTTAGAAACTGGAGGTCATGCAAATGATCATGGTTCTTTGCAATATGGAGAAAAATCAAGGTTTTTAAAAATTTGATTTTAGCCTGATAAAGTGTTTGTATAATTTATCTCTATCTTAGTGCATCAGAGAGGTGAAATGCTAGGAAACATGGAGGGCATTGTAGCCTCCTGAGCAACTGTTACATAAAGGAAGTGAAACCCTTTGTATTTTTATCTGTATTTGACTTATAGTTATTTTATTTCTAACTTTTCCCCCCTTTCTTGTTGAGATAGGGTTATCCCTGTGAACTTTTGCCTCTGACGGTCGCAGGTATTCCATCTATGCATATCTGTCTGGATTTCATACCTGAGCTAATTGCACAGCCAGAACTTGAAAAACAGGTAATGAGCATTTTGGAACTTTAGGACAATTTTGACCTTCCTTTAATCTTCCTGGTTATATAAACTATTTTAAGTTTTTAATACTTAAAGACTGTCTTTAGGCTTCCCAAGTGGTGCTAGTGGTAAAGAAACCGCCTGCTAATGCAGGAGACATAAAGATACAGGTTCGGTCCCTGGGTCGGGAAGATCCGCTAGAAAAGGGCATGGCAACCCACTCCAGTATTCTTGTCTGGAAAATCCCATGGACAGAGGCCCTGGCAGGGTGCAGTCCAAAGGGTTGCAAAGAGTCAGACATGACTGAAGCAACTAAGCATGCACATAGACATGCAAAGACCTTCTTCAGAAACATGTAACGTATGGATTTTGTGTTACAGATATTTGCTATCCAGTTGCTTTCTCACTTGTGTATCCAGTATGCATTACCAAAGTCACTGAATGTGGCTCGCTTAGCTGTCAATGTCATGGGAACTTTGCTAACAGGTGTGTATCTAATGGGCATCAATAACAAAAATTTCTAACATAAAGTAGTACATATTTTTTCTGAATTTACTTACACCACGTTTTCTGCATCACTGGTAGTTTAATTTATGCAATAATTTTGAGTTATTCTTTTTGAAAATTTCTCTGTGACAAATGTGATGTACAGTATAGAGGGGATGAATAGGTAGGCAAGTTGTATCTTTCACTTTTGAGAATGACTATATATAGATTTCGGAGAAGGCAATGGCACCCCACTCCAGTACTCTTGCCTGGAAAATCCCATGGACGGAGGAGCCTGGTGGGCTGCAGCCCATGGAGTCGCTAGAGTCGGACATGACTGAGCGACTTCACTTTCACTTTTCACTTTGATGCATTGGAGAAGGAAATGGCAACCCACTCCAGTGTTCTTGCCTGGAGAATCCCAGGGACGGGGGAGCCTGGTGGGCTGCCGTCTATGGGGTAGCACAGAGTCGGACACGACTGAAGCGACTTAGCAGCAGCAGCAGCATATATAGATTTACAGTAAATATACTAAGCAGTACAAATTTTGTAAATGGAAATCAGGTCTGCTTTCTGAATGTAATTATGTCATTAGAAAACAAGTTATAATTTATTGCAAATGCTTAGAGTTCCAGAAAAATATAATCATCGGTGTACGTAAGAGATTAATATATTAGTTGTTTCCTTAAGTTCTAAAATGTACCCCAGCATTTTAACCATCTTCCAGGTTGTTAAGTAAAATGGAATGAAAATACACTGTTTTAAAAGATATGAAATATAATTCAATCTTTAAAAGTTATGTCTCAGTCAATTTCATATTGTCAGTGTTGATAATAATTTATTCATTTTTCGTTCCATCATATCCACTTCACGTTATACTATTTACAGTGGTTAGGAACTTAAACTGCCTGAGTTGTCTTTCCACCCACTGCTAACTGGAGTTGAACAGCTTCTTAATGTAAGGTTTATTTAAGAGTTTCCTTGTATATTAAATAGGTATCATAAAGATACTTTTTCATTTATAGTATTGTGAGATTTAAATGAAACAGTGTATGTCATGCACGTGTAACAGCGCTTGGACATAAGCATTTATGTGTTAGATAACGGTTGACTGCTGGATTGTGAGCTCCCTGAAGGCAGGGGCTGGCTGTGTCTTAGAAAACTTAGTATTCTTAGCACAGAGCATGGTGCTTAGTGTACAATATAGGCCATGTAGGTTGAATTTATATCTGTGAAAATTCTGTTTCATTTCTTTCCAACAGTTTTAACACAGGCTAAGCGATATGCTTTTTTCATGCCAACTCTGCCAAGTTTGGTCTCTTTTTGTCGAGCATTTCCTCCACTGTATGAAGATATTATGTCTTTGCTGATCCAAATAGGGCAAGTTTGTGCCTCTGATGTTGCCACTCAGACAAGAGACATTGATCCAATTATTACACGTAAGTAGTAACTTCTTTTCAAGAGTTGTTTAAATACCTCAGGCAGAAATGCCCAAATCCTTTCCAGATTGGCCTTAATTATTCTTCCTTATGTTTTTAGGTCTTCAACAAATAAAGGAGAAACCAGGTGGATGGTCTGGTATCAGTAAAGATCCATCTTATAAAAATGGACCTAGGGACACTGGAAGCATGGATCCTGATGTACAGCTCTGTCATTGTATTGAAAGCACAGTAATTGAAATAATAAACATGAGTGTTAGTGGAATTTAACAAAGAACAAACTTAAAACTAAAAAATGAAGCTGTTTGCTGCATATACCCAACACGAACATGCATCTTATAACAACTAAACTGAATGGGAACAGAAGCATCTTGGAATCACTAAAATGATTAAATTCACCATGAATACAGTTTAGAACTCTCTTGAGAATTATGCTTGCTTGTATTTGATTGGCAGTTCTTTGGATCTACTTTGCTGGTATGTTTTTTTGTAGCAATTGAGCTTTTCTTTTTCTGTTGGCAGCGCATTTAAGAATCATTACTGAAAAAGTGAATATGGTCTTGTATTAAGCTTTTGAAGTGAAGAAAAACTGCCATGCCTTTAATTTAATATCTTATTAATAAGCCTGTGGTTATTTAACCATCAGCTAGTAACAGTACAGTGATGCAGTGGTGAGAGAGAGAAAAAGGGAAGGGGGAATTGAGGGAAAATTAGGAGTTTTAAACAATAGAAATCTCTAAAACTTGCAATGCAAGTAATAATAGTAATGAATGGAATAGTAATAGCAAGATGGAATTCCAATTCTCAAGAAACAGTATTGAGAAGGGCTTTAAAATAGGCAAACAGCTTTTTGTAAATGACTTCCATGGACGTACAGATGAGGATTTAAAGATTTTACATATTTGCTTCAATTTTTACTAATATATGAAGCCATATGTTTAAAGAGATACTTGAATAATTTGGAATTTTAAGATACTGGCTTAAGAGTTTACAGAAACATCTTTGTGTAGAGACTAACCTGAAAAGAGGTCTCATTTAGTTTTTTTAAAGTTTATTTTTATAATGGTCAGAGGGGGGAAATCCATTGGAATCTCATTGAAGTTTAGAGCAATAAAACCCACTGGATTAAAGAACTCTTGGTTTGATTTCAGGACTATAATTCATATCATAATTTGAGAAGATTTTGAACTAATCTGTTGTGTTTGGACCTCAGGAAAAATTAAAACAGGGAAAATTCTGTGTTGTGGAAGGATTTTGCAGTCCTGTTAAGTAATGTCCATTGATTAGGTAGATGCATTCAGTTAATCCATAATCCTCGTTTTTTTCCTTAATGAAGTATCCAGTGTAGAAGGTACTTCTCTTTGCTTTCTGAGAAATACCTGAATGAACCCCTCTTTCCCACCCGACTTGAAACAGACCTCTTCCCTTATAAAAGAAATAAGGAAGGCTAATAAGAAAGTGTGGTTTTTAAGAAAAAAAATTTAATTTTAGTCTTTTCACTAGGAAATAGTCACATTTCATTTTCCTTCTTTGTAAAATGGGATTACTACTGGCCCTACCTCATAAGGGTATTACATAAGAACTAATTTGTATCTGTTTCGAATCTCGAAGTGCACAGTATCATAGATGAGAGTATTTATAACTTTTATTAGATGCTTAAAGTTCAATTAAATAATTTTGATGCAAAAAACAGGCATACACTTAAAAACAAACTAAGAACTTCCATATTTTTAAACAAGGCAGTTTTATAGTCTTTTAAGATTCAATACAACTGCTCCTATTTGTTTCCTTTTGTTTAAACTGAGGTTTTGGAATATTTTGTGTGAGTAGGTAACCTCTAGGAGTCAGAAAAGGTTGAAATATGTTTTCTAACTAAATGCAGTGCACATTCCTGGATCAATTTTCAAAGACTGGTCAAAACCTGCTGTGTTAAAAATAATAACATATGCTGTTTTTCATCAGGTTTGTTGATGATGTAAATAAAATATGTAAATATTAGTAAATGTTAATATTCATGTATTTTAAGTTAAGGTTATAAAATTTGTCACAATGTGATTTTTTTTATTCAAGTGAAGAAAAGATGTGTGCAGCTATTTTGAATATTGGTTTATAAACATTCATATTCTTTATTAAATGAACTTGTAGTTTTTGTGTTTTATTTCACTGCTATTAACCTGAAAGGAACCGTTCAAGGGACTGGAATCCAGGACTCTGTGCTTCCAGAGCCTGTGTACCCCGTTCTGTTATGCTGCGTACATCAAAAGGCAATACAAGGTGAGAGTCAGTTGAGAGCCTTAGGGACTTATGAGAGGAAAATCATACTAGTTACTCTGGAGTAATTATCAGTACTTAAAAGATTTTAATATTTTAAAAATGTTGTAAAAGCAGACTAATAATTTGAAGGTATTTAAGAATTTACTTTTATAAATTATCCTCCTTACTGCTGACTTAATAAATGACATTTTTGCGGTACTTTTCCTTCATCTTTGCTTATGCACATGTATTTTCAAATAGTGGAACTCATAATACCCAGTTTAGCATTTATTTGTCTTTTCTCATTTAGCTTTATATGGAAATTTTTTGCAAGTTGTTTGGTTTTTATAATTATTTTATTGACTCCATAATGACTGAATTGATATAACCATCTCCCTATTAGTACTGGGACTTCCCAGGTGGCGCTAATGGTAAAGAACTTGCTTGCCAGTGCAGGAGATGTAAGAGTTGCGGGTTCTATCTCTGGGTTGGGAAGATTCCCCTGAGGAGGAAATGGCAACCCACTCTAGTATTCATGCCTGGAAAATCCCACGGACAGAGGAGCCTGGGGACTACAGTCCATGGGGTTACAGAGAGTCGGACACGACTGAAGTGACTTAGCACATTAGTACTAGACTGGGAAGTATATGGTTATTTTTCAGTATTAGAATAGGCACTATTATCAATTGAGGTGTTATTACTTTTCTTTTAGATTACTTAAAAAAATTTTTTTTATTTTTGGCTATCTCAGGTCTTAGTTGAAGTCAGGGCTCAGTTACTGTGGCTTGCCCTCTTAGTTCCTCCCGTGTATGTGGGATCAGAGTTCCCCCGACCAGGGATCCAACCCATGTCTCCTGCATTGGCAGTGCTTTGTCAAAAGTTATTTTAATTTCTCTAACAGGCAGATTCTTAACCACTGGACCACCACGTAAGTCCTAGATAACTTTTTTAGGATAAAGTTCTGAGCCTGAATTTGCAAAGGGTAGAATTTAGTCTTATTGACTAAGTTTTGTCATTTTGGGAAGATGTAGTAAAACAAAGGGAGGCAACGAATCAACTCGCCTTTCACTGCTCCCGCCTGCCAAATACTCTTGCCTGGGGAGTCCCATGGACAGAGGAGCCTGGCGGGCTACAGTCCTTGCAGTTGCAAAGAGTCGGCACAACTGAAGCGTCTTAGCATGCATGCACACATGCTTGCCTGCAGCAAACCTCTCCCAAACTGGTTTCATGGGATGTGAAAAACTGTCTCTGGTTTTGCTTTTTGAAACACTAGTATTTTAAGACAAGTTTACGCTACAGTTAAAAAATTTGGCAAGATGGTGTTTAACTCTCGCTACCTTTGAGGAAAGTGTGCTTTCTTAGCAACGAGTAATTGGTCTTAGGAGGGATAGGAGGCTGATTAAGTCTTAAAGGAGGTACTGGAGACCTCGAGAGCGTATCTCTGGTTGAATTGTGGACCCGGGAAAGCCTTGATTATCAGGAGGTTTTGCAGCCAGCTGTCATCCAACCTTCTCGCCTAATTTGGCTCAGCCGTCTACCAATTCCCGCCTGGGTCTTTACTCTGGCTTCCGGCAAGTTCGGAAATTTGAACTGGGAGGGCCCGGATGAACGCTGAAAGAGCAAGGGCTTAACAGTGTTTCCTCTCCTTTGGTCTACGGACTTTAAATACGAGACGTGGAGTTTCCAAAGAAACTGAGGCACAGGTTAAGTCGCCGGTTTTAAAAAAGTACAACGGAGCAGACGGAGTACTTTCCCCTAACTCTCTGGGATTCCCCGCAGTGCTTCACGCTTCTGGCGTTTCCCTTCCGGTGTCGCCGAGGACCTTGGGTCCGTTCTTACTGCGGAGGCTTTCATTGGGTGCCAGAGTGCGCGCCCCCTGACCTCGATCCACGATTGGTTGCTTGGTTTCGGTCTTGGCGAGTGATTGGTTGTCTGAGCTCGCCCGGCGATTGGGTGCTGGGGAGTTAGGGGCGGGAGGCGGGAATTCGTCCGGGTGTTGTGGAGAGGGCTGCTGAGAGCTGGAGTGGAGAAAAGGTGAAGCGGTCGCGAGCGTTCTACCGGCCCGGGAGTCGCAGCTCCGGGAGGAAGAGAGCCTAGCACCTTTCTTCTCTGCCAGGGCTCCGTTGTGTTTGCTCGTCGGTTTCGGCTTCCTTTTCTCCGGTGAAATCGGAGCCCATTCTGCGTTGTTTGGGTTTTCCTCAGGGCGGGCAAGTCTGTCTCGGGGGAAGGGCGCGACGTTGGCCACGAGGAGGGTCCCCTCTGCTTTCGTCCACCAGCTTTGCGGGCCCTTCGGTGTTGACTGGATCAGCAGGGTCTCGGGGGTCCCAGGTTGCTGAGGGAGGAAGGAATATGAGGAAGAAAACCTGGGGAGTGGGGAACCTGCGCTTAGAGTTTCCTCCGGGCGGGAGGGGACGACGGCTGGAGCCAGGTCGGTTGGTTTCCTCTTTATTCAGTGTGGGCGAAGTATCCTTATTTTGAGATACCTGTTGCCACAACTGGGGCGGGCGGGGAGGTTGGTTTTTTAGGTTCTATGTGAGAAACTGGGCCAGTCTTGAGTTGTTGGTTTAGTTTAAGGGATGCGTGCCTGCTTAGTCGCTTCAGTCGTGTCCGACTGTCTGCGACTCCACGGACAGCAGCCCACCAGGCTTCTCTCTCCACCGGGATTCTGCAGGTCAGATATTGAAATGGGTTGCCACACGCTCCTCCAGGGGATCTTCCCAAGCCCAGGGATGGAACTGAGTCTCTTATGTCTCCTGCATTGGCAGGCGGTTCTTTACCCTCACCCCGCCTGGAAAGCCCTAGATTAAGGGATGAGATTCCACCAAATTTCATTGCCAGAGCTTCACAGAAACACCAAATGTTAGAACTGAAAAATACCTTAGAATAGTGGTTCTGAACTTTCTGGGGACACATAAGCTACCGTAAAGGTTGTTATTGGCTTCCTAATCTGTTGAATTGGTATTTAACCATTTCTCTGTCCTCAGATCGAATTGACCTTTTTTTCACTACTGCAAATAATTTCTCAGTTGATAACAGTGTATATCATTTTCTCCTCAGTTTTCCATTATTTCCTTAGGATATTCTGGGAATGAGAAATTTATGGACTTTCTCTTTAAAAAAAAAATGCAGTCATGCACAGAAACTGTTGCATGCAATATCAAGAGATCACAGTCTTTGAATTACAGCTTTGGCTCCTAGGTTAAGAGAATATGGTTTATAAGAAGTGGGGATTAAACAAGATCACTTCCTGTGTATCAGATACTGCAGTTTAGGCACATTCTGTACATTACCGTTTTTAATTCTTAACTCAGTGCCTGGCAGATATTCATAAAAACCCTGTCAGGCAGATATCTCCATTTCACAGATGAAGAAATAGGCTCTGTGAGGTTAAGTGATTCATAGTGGAATTCCAGTTTAGGCTTTCCCTTCTTCAAAACCCATCTTTCCATGATACCCTACTGACCTTTAAAGTAAGAACTATTGAGTGCCTATTATGTGCCCAAGGTACTTTCTTCCTTACAACAATTTTTAAAATTAGGGATTATTACATGTAAGAGGGGCTTTCCAGGTAGCTCAGTGGTAAAGAACCTGCCTACCAATGTAGGAGACACCAGAGACCCAGGTTCAATCCTGGTTGGGGAATATTCCTTGGAGGAGGAAATGGCAACTCACTCCAGTATTCTTGCTTGGAAAATTCCATGGACAGAGGAGCCTGGCAGGCTGCAGTCCATAGGGTTGCAAAGATTTGGACACAACCGAGCACAGAACACAAACACACATAAGAATCTTAGTCTGAAAAAGCGAAGAGACATGATCAGGTTAAAATATCTGAGTTGTCAGAACCTGATCTAGAACCTATATTTCCTAACTCTTGGTCCACAGTTTTGGCAGAATAGGGATGCAAATCTAGATTTGTTAGATTCCAAGATGTGTTCTTAACCACTGTGATTTGTCAGGGTAGGAAATTCTTTTACTTTCGTTTTGTTTATACATTTATTAATTCCAATTTTTAAATTGGAATTCTGTCCTAGTATTAGGTATCTGTTTTTCTTTGAATAGCCTTATTTCAATATTGACTTTCATTTCTGTTGCAGTTAGGAATCTGAAGTAAACAAAGCATGATGTCTTCAGCTGAATATACAATTGGTGGGGTGAAGATTAACTTTCCTTGTAAAGCTTATCCATCACAGCTTGCTATGATGAATTCTGTAAGTGTTTTTCGGCAATTAAGTCTTAAGATACAGGTGCTTATAATTCATAACATACATTGAGTCTATTACTTCATATTTTTTGCAGATGGTAGATGGATTTGCTGGGTTCATTGAAGAACCTCTGACTTTTGGAAAAATAATACTGATTGCTGCTAGACTATATATATAAAATTAGGAGGCAAAGGAGAGCATTGTAAAAAATGTTCTCAGCTCATCTGAAACTTCTATTTACTGAATTACTGCTTTACTGAATTACTTTGAAATACAAAGTATTTACTATATTTTATATAGAATACTATATTTTTAACCATAATTTTTTAAAATATTTCAATCATATAGGAATTTAATATACAAACGAGTAAAACCAACATACCAGCTTTGTTGAATCTTAATGTTTTGCCATATTTTACCTTGTTTACCTAGTGGCTCAGATGGTAAAGCGTCTGTCTGCAATGCAGGAGACCTGGGTTCGATCCCTGGGTTGGGAAGATCCCCTGGAGAAGGAAATGGCAGTCCACTCCAGTATTCTTGCCTGGAGAATCCCATGGACCACAGAGCCTGGTAGGCTACCGTCCATGGAGTCCTAAAGAGTCAGACATGACTGAGCGGCTTCACTTTCACTTTCACTTTTCACAAGTAAGAAGATAACTAATATCCCGAATTTGTTCTTTTTCTCTTCTAGCCGTGTTTTTATACTTACATTGCATATACATGTATGCATAAACAATATTGAGTATACTTTACATATTTTTAAACTTTGCACAATGATACGATATTGTACTCAGCTTTCTGGAGAACTTGATTTTGTGGTTTTTTTTCTTAACATTAATATTATTATTATTGGTTTTTAAGAATTTCTGCTATAAGTTTATTTATAGACATATCTAGTATGTTGAGTTCAAGAACTGGTGTTTTTTTAAAATGCTCCTTTTCATATTTGTTTCATGGATTATTTTTTAATCAGTTGGTGTCTTACTATAAAGAAAGGAGAAACAAACTGAGATCCAAAGTACAAAGTCTTCATAACTAGTAACTGCCACTTGTTTTCCACTGAAAATGGTAGATTCCTCCCCGGACCCTTGTCACAGTGGCTCCTGTGAACCATAGAGGTTGTGAACCTTCAGATGCTCTGTCCCATCATAGCACCGTTGGAAGTTCTGTGGCCGACGCAGAGTCTGAAGGCAGGAGAAATGGCAGCAGCACACCAGGCCCTCCTTTCCTCATGACCTTGTTCCCTTGTCTAACATTATTTTTAAGATGTAGCCCTATTGATTGATAACTCATTTTCATTCCTTATACTATTCCGTTGTTTTAATATACTAGAATTTTATTTGCCCATTTTCCTCTTGATAGATGTTTATATTGTTTACGTTATTTTGCAGTTACAAACAGTGCTGCCATGAACTTACACGTGTTGCCTTATATTCATTTGGGAAAGGTTTTAGGTATTTACTTAGGACTGGATTGCTGGAATTGGGTATCTTCAACTTTACTAGAAATTTTTAATTTCTGTAAAAGTGGTTGTAACATTCTCAGCAGTGTCCTCTATTAAGTTTTCATCAAAGATGTTAGTGTATTCTAGTTTTATAGAAATGATGGTGTTTGCATAAGTAAGGCACCAATTGCTTTTGTTTCTTTTCTGCTTGATATACTTTAAGTCTAACATAATTTTAGGGAGAGATATGAAGGAATCGGGGACTTCCCTGGTAGCTCCGTGGTAAAGAACCCCCCTGCCAGTGCAGGAAACATGGGTTTGAAGCATGGTTTAGGAAGATCCCCTGGAGAAGGAAATGGCAACTCACTCCAGTATTCTTGCCTGGGAAATCCCATGGACAGAGGAGCCTGGCGGGCTGCAGTCCATAGTGTCGCAAAAGAGTCAGACATGACTTAGTGACTAAACAACAACAAATAAAGGAATAAATTCCAGATTTAACTAAATTCTAGTTCTCCTTGCTGCTGTTGCCATGTTCCCTGAACTGCACGCAACTTAGACTTCTGGTGGTTGTAAAGGAGAGAGACTTAATGAAGTATGTTGTTTATTGATTTAAAAAATTGTTTTTGTGTTCATAGATTGTCAGAGGATTAAATAGTAAGCAGCACTGTTTATTGGAGAGCCCCACAGGGAGTGGGAAAAGCTTAGCCTTACTTTGTTCTGCTTTAGCATGGCAACAGTCTCTTAGTGGTAAGTAGTTGGTTGATATTTTCAGGTTGCTTATTGGGTCCTAAAAAAAATCTGATGAAGTACTTTTTACCCAGAATAATTCAACCATGTCCTAGCTAATTTAAATATTCTCTTTTAAGATATTTCTTTATAATCAGTTCTGGGTCTTCTAAGAGTTTGAGTTTAGCACAATGTGTTCACTTAATCCTAAAATAATTTTAAATGTAAGATAGTCCTTTATTTGATGATTCGGAGTATACTATACATAAGAACCTTGGAATACTTAAAGAATGATTATGAAAATAATTAGAGAATAATTTGTATGTAAAAGATTCAAGAGATAGGGCTGACATGATTATATAGCATATACAAATAATTGCTTTTTTAAAATAAATCCTTTAATATTGTTGCTTATCTAATAACATTAGAAAATGGGATACATGAAAAATTCTAGTTGATCTTTCTACTTGTTTGGATGCCAGAGAAGAATTCTGTCGTAAGCAGAAGTTTATTATAATATTGTTTTTATGGATTTGCATTATTTCCCATTGCTTTATTTGCTTACACATGTCACATTTACTAACAAAAAGTAGCACTTAACTTTTGTGAAAAACTATTTTATATGATAAATCTGAAAGACAATATTGGATACATTTTAGTTACATAATTAGATGGCTTTGACCTAAAGTATTAGGAGAATTTTAAATTAACTGTGGATATGTATGTGTATATATATGTGTGTGTATACACACACATACATATACATGTATACACACACATACATGTTTTTAAAAAAAAATATTTTTGCTACTGGTAAGACTATTAAAGATTAAAAGTAAATATTTTATAAGCTTTTGGTTGTCCACTTTGTTTCTTACTGATGTTTATCTTTGGTGAAAATGTTAATGAAATTTTAATGGGAGACTCTGGAAAATGTATTTATGTAGTGCAGATGGGAAACTAATATCAGTACTGTATATAGAAAATAAAATACATTATTCAGATTTTTTAATATCTGAATTATATTCTTATACACTGTAGGCACACATGCAAAACTATTGCAACTTTGTATTTAAGTATTAAAAATTACCTGTTTAATTTGAATATTGACTTTAAACTATTTTGATATAGATATCAAAAATGATATTAAGAAACATGTTTTTTGAATTAGAAGTATAATGTGGGAATGATTTAACCCTTTTTTGTTTGCATTATTATTTACCATATTGAACTTTCAAGTTCTTCAGTTAGGAAAATAGCAGTAATTAAGAATGTAAGTAATTAAGAATATGCTTTAGGTATACTTAGTGTTTTAATATGTCTCAGTAGTGGTTGTGCCTCTGTTACATTATGAATCTTTGACTATTATTAGATTTTTCTAAATCATTTGTTAAATGATTAAGCTAAATTTGTTATTAGCATCTCTCTGTATATTTCTGGCATAAGTGTTTCTCTCCTGTCCTCATTCGATGCTGCAGATTGAGTGATCAGCTTGTCCAGATTTGCCAGGTAGTTTTCTGATTTTGGAGAAGGAAATGGCAACCCACTCCAGTACTCTTGCTTAAGAGAATCGCATGGACAGAGGAGCCTGGCGGGCTACAGTCCATGGGGTCGCCAAGAGTCAGACATGACTGAGCCACTTCACTTTCACTTTCTGATTTTAGCCCTGAAATTCTGAATCCTGGGAAATCGCCTAATCTTGGGCAAAAAAAGGGTGGTTGTGTATGCTAGCTGTGAAGAAAGATTAATGTTTTTTTAATTAGAGATTCTTTCGTTTTTAGGGAAGCCAATGGATGAAAGCTTAAGTAAGAAAACTGAAGTACCATTGTCGTGTTGTTGTACATGCCATTCAAAGAATTCTGCCAACAGTGATGTGCACCAGCGAACTTCGCATCATTTCAGCAGTCCAAGTACACCACCTTCTGAAAGAAATGGCACTTTGTCAGGTTCTCAAGGTAGTGTATATTTTGCCTGGGTCTGTTGGTATCTGTGATAGGAGTGTTAATTATTGCTGTTATGATACCTAATGTCGATAAATTTGGTTAGCATAATTGGTTATGTATTTCCACCTGATTTCTCTGGAATTATTTTAAATAATGCATAGAATGGTCAGAAATCCTTGGACTGTTTTCCTGGCCTCACTTTTAATTGATTCAAACATGTTGCTAACGTAAACCATTTTTAAAGAAGGCAAGGCAAAATTAATGATACTCAGAAACTGATGTTATTTGTAGGCAGTATTATTAGTTATATGATAGAATTTTATAAAACATATTGATCTGTAAGCATAAGACAAAATCTAATTAGCCTCACTTATTCTTGGTAAGTTTGCCTGAACTTCTGACACCAGTATCCTATCTGAGAATCAGCTATGTTTCAAGTATGATCCTTAAATATGTATGTGTTAGTCGCTCAGTCGTGTCCTACCCTTTATGATCCCATGGACTGTAACCCACCAGGCTCCTCTGTCCATGGAATTATCCAGGGAAGAATACCGGAGTGGGTTGCCATGCCCTTCTCTAGGAGATCTTTCTGACCCAGGGATCAAACCCAGGTCTCCTGCATTGCAAGCAGATCCTTTACCATTTGAGCTACCTAGGGAGTTCTTACTAGATTTATTTAAGAGAAATATATTATCAATAACATAAGGTTATTACGGAGAAGGCAATGGCACCCCACTCCAGTACTCTTGCTTGGAAAATCCCATGGACAGAGGAGCCTGTTAGGCTTCAATCCATGGGGTCCATGGGGTTGCTAAGAGTCGGACACGACTGAGCGACTTCACTTGCATGTTTGACTTTCATGCATTGGAGGAGGAAATGGCAACCCACTCCAGTGTTCTTGCCTGGAGAATCCCAGGGACGGGGGAGCCTGGTGGGTTGCCGTCTATGGGGTTGCACAGAGTTGGACACGACTGAAGTGACTTAGCATAGCATAGCATAGCAAGGTTATTAATTTAAAGATATTTCTTGTGCTTTGACTGTATGGAAAAGATGGATCATTATCTGCTGAAGTCAGAAACCTAGGACACATCCTATACACTTTTCCTTATTCCCCCATATAGATTTCTGTCTCCATTGATATCTCCTAGTCCAGACTGTCATCTCTTGTTTAGAGCATGTAATAACTCCTTTCCTGCTTTCACTCATGCCATTCCTTAACTAATGACAATCCATGGCTGGGAGAAAAGTGGTTGCCATGATTGACTTATGTCTAAACATTATCCACTTTCTAAAATTAAGGATGGATTCATCTTCCACTAAAGTACTTGACTGTAGAGGATGTTAGCTGCTTCAACTGAAGTGTGTTTCTGTTGGGAATGAGGACGAGGAAGTGGACTAGATACTGGAGAGGTGACCACTTGTGTTTTCTACAGGGTTTTGACTGTTAACTCTTGGCTTTCTTTCCATTCCTTCAAAGGGTCATGCTTTCTCCTTTGCATGTGTTAACGTCTCTTCTGAATCAGGTTCCATCTTGTTTACTTGCTCTTCCTTTAGCTCTCAGCTTAAATAGCACTCTTTAAGGCAGCCATACTGCTCTTTCCATCGGATTAGATTTGGTTTCCCTGTTATATTCTGTCATTTCACTGTGTACCTCTCCTTCATAGCACTTGTTACAGCTTATATTATCCATGTGTTTGTGCGCATCTTTTATTAATCTCTGCTTCCCCTAGCAGACTGTATAGTCCATTAGATCAGGAACTATGTCAGTTTGCTCATCATTGCATAACTAGCAGAGTGCCTGGCATATAGGTAGTAGTTAGATAAATACCTTTTGTATGAATGAATGGAATTGATTTTGAGCTAATTATAAGAACTCTGGCTTGTTTTATGTACAACCTGAATTTTTTTTTTTAAAGATAGCTTTATTGAAATATACATGACATAACAAACTCTGTATATTTAAATGGTACATTTGGATGAGGTTTAACGTAAGAGTATTTCCCTGAAACTTTCGCCAACATTAAAATAGTGACTATTATCTGTCACCTTCAAAAGTTTACTCATGCTCTTGTGTTATTCCTCCTTCCCACCGCTAATTCATCCTCCCCAAACTCAGGTTTCCTGCATTGCAGGTGGATTCTTTTACCATCTGAGCCACGAGGGAAGCCCTACAAACTGTTTATCCAGTCACCTGTTGTATATTTGAGTTGTTACTAGTTTCAGGGCTGTTATTACAAATAAAGCTGTTAGGAACGTTTGTTTATAAGTCATTGTTATGGACATGTGTTTTTACTTTCCTTGGTAGTTATCTAGAAATGTAATGACTGGATCACTTACGGTTAACTTTTTAAGAAACTTCAAAACTGTTTCCCAGAGTAGTTATGCCATTTTACATTCCTGCCAGGAGTGTATGAGGATTCTCGTTTCTCTACATCCTTGCCGACAGTGGTTTGGTAATCTTTTTAGCCATTCTAATAAGCTTATTGTTGCTGTTCAGTCACTGTCACGTCCACCTCTTTGTGACACCATGGACTGCAGCATACCAGGCTCCTGTGCCCCCTGCTATCTCCTGGAGTTTGCTCAAATTTGTGTCTGTTGAGTTGGTGATGCCATCTAGCCATCTCATCCTCTGCTGCCCCTTCTCCTTTTGCCTTCAGTCTTTCCCAGCATCACTCTTATAAGCTTATAGTGGTATCTTATTGTGGTTTTATTTCACATTTCCCTAATGACTTGTGATGTTGAGCATCTTTTCGTGTGCTTATTAGCCATTTGTATATCTTCTTTGAACTGTTGAAATCTTTTGCTTGTTTATTGTTTTTTCCTTATTGTTAAGTTTTAAGAGACCTGGCGTGCTGCGATTCATGGGGTCACAAAGAGTCGGACATGACTGAGCGACTGATCTGATCTGATACATTTTTGAGTACAAGTTTATTTTTTTAATCAAATTTAGGTTTTACTTTTAGGTCTAAGGGTTAATTTTTGTATATGGTGTGAGTGTGGATTCAAGTTCATTTATTTGGCATATGAATATCTAATTGTTCAGCACCATTTGTCAAAAAGGCTGTTCTTTATCTGCTGCATTGCTTTTTTAACTTCGTAAAAAATCAATTTTCAATATGTATGCAACTTGAATTTTAATATAGTTGTGAGTTAGAGTTATTTAGAATAATCTTTTCAAGGATCAGATGGGGTAAATCTGGGTTATATTCTGATACTCTTTATATTTTTAAGTAAATTCTTTAGAAATATGTAACTTAAATATAGAAAAGCACACAGAATTCTAAGTGTATAGCTTGATGAATTTTCCCAGAGTAATTACACTCATGTAACTACCACCTAGATGAAAAATAGGACATAGCCAACACCCCAGTGGCACTTCTCATGTTCTTTTCCACTTGGTATTCTTTCTCATTATAGGTAGTTGCTATTTTCCCTATGTCATCATTGATGAGTTTTGCTTCTTCATAGAAATGGAATTATATTTGTACTCTTGTGTCTGTCAACTTTTGCCTAAAATATTTCTGAGATTCATTTGGGTTGTTGCATAAAGTAGTGGTTCATATAGCTTTATTTTATGGTATATAATAGATTATATGCCATAATTTATTCATTCTACAATTGTTAGACATTTGGGTGGGTTCTTATTTTGGTTATTGATCTTTTATGAGTATTCTTATTCTTTCTGGTACAGATAGGTAAATATTTTCTATCAGATATATAGCTTGGAATAGAATTGCTACTTTTGGTGTATATGATTATGATGAGCTATAGTAGATAATGCCAGCATTTTCCAAATGATTGAACCAATTTTGCACCCCTTTGCCCTACATCTAGTAGTATGTGGAAGTTATGTTGTTCAGCATTCTTGTTAGCATTGGATATTTGAGTCGTTTTAAATTTTAGCCATTCTGGTTCCTTTGTGGTGTTCTTGTGAGTTTTAATTGATATTTCTCTGGTAACTAATGAGATTGAGTGTCTTTTAATGTATTTATTGGTCATTTGAATATCCCCTTTAGTGAACTACCCCTTCAAGTGTTTGCCCATTTTTCTGTTGGGTTGTTTCTTACTGATTTCCAGGATTTGTTGTTGTTTTAAATATATTCTGAATATACTTAATTTCTTTATAACCTTTTATTTTAAAAATTTAACAGCTTTGGTAAGCTTCTTGCAAACTCCTCTACTATAAAGACTAGGAAGATAAGCCTTTTTGTATATGCATATGATATAATTTTTTTTCATGAATTGGAGTTAATCATATTTGACACATGGCAGTTTAGTTTTTCTAAAACTGGATTATTGTTTTTGGTAGATGTTTCATACCCTTTAATGAGTCCTACGAATTTGCCCCTTGGTTTATTTGGGGAAGGGAGTGGCAAGCTACTCTAGTCTTCTTGCCTGGAAAATTCCATGGACAGAGGCACCTGGAGGGCTACAGTCCATGGGGTTGCAAAGAATTGGACACGACTGAGTGGCTAACACTTCCTCGGCATTGGCACTTTTACCATTTTGAGTAGGATAATTCTGTGTTGTAGATAATTCTGTCCTGCACATTGTGGAATGTTTAGAAGCATCTCTCAGGCCTCAACCCCCTAGATGCCAGTAGTACTCACCCTCCTCCCATCTTGTGACAATCAAAAATCTCTCCAGATGTTGCCTAATGTCCCTGGGGTGTAGGGTGGGATTGTTAAAACTAGCCCAGTTAAGAGTCACTGATCTAGATTTGTTTGTGGTTATTTTACTTGTTTGCCAGGAAATTGTAGAGCTCAAAATTACATGTGTTTTCTAAAATATGTATGGGAATATAAAGGACTAAGAACAGCCAAGACAGTTTTCAGGAAGCAGGTTGAGGTGAGAGGACGTGATCTGTGAGATATCCTGATTCGTTATATGTATATGGCTATAATAATTAAAACAGCATGGTATTAGCATAGTGGAAAATAGTGGAGAACCCAAATTCCATTCTACATGTATGCTAAAACTTGATTTTTTTAATAGAAGTGCTTTTGTAGAGCAGAGGGCACAGGGGTTTTCCCATAAGTAGTGAAGCTTCAATCATGTCTGACTCTGCAACCCCATGGACTGCAGCCTGCCAGGCTCCTCCGTCCATGGGATTTTTCAGGCGAGAATACTGGAGTGGGTTGCCATTTGACTATTAAATATCTGTAGGAAAAAATTAAAATTGGAGTCCTACTTTACTCTATACACAAAAACTCATACCAGGTAGATTAAAGACCTAGGTATGAAAGGCAGAACTGTTAAGATTTTAGAATATAATGGGTTTTAAACTGTGTTCCTAAGAGCCTAAGGAAGAAACATAGCTTATAGGGAGAAGGGGACAATGGATCAGCTTAGAAATCCTAAGCAATATTTCTTTAAAAAATATAGTCCTCCTCAGAAAAAGCTTGAAAACCAGTGCTGCGTGGCATAGATTCACTTCAATGTTTGTGCAAACTCGAACTTCTTTTTTGAAAATGGATTGGACCTGCTGCTCATAGGGCTTTCTCCCCTTAATAGTCTGTAAGTTGTATAAGGCCAGGAACTTTGTTCTTCATTGTTGTCCATGGTGTCTGGAATTGTATGGACTCAATATAATAAATGCTTGAATAAATGAATTGAAACTCTGGGAGTGGAGGGAATGTGTAGAGAAGAGCACAGAGTAAGGAAGGTATTTTTAAGAATGCTCACGTTCTAGGGAAAGGGAGAAACCACTGTATAGGAACAGTTAAGAACGGTGTTACAGAAATTAAGGAGAAAGGAAATGTGTTTGTTATGTTCCAAGAAGACAGAGTGTTATGTTTGGCTGTATGCCTAGAGGTTATACATATGGATTTTGGAGTCAGACAGCGGGAGTCAAGTCACATGCAGGCCTTGCCTTTTACTTGCCATATGATATGAGCATGTTACTTGACTTCTTTTAAAACCTACTGCTCACATTTATAAAATGGGGATAATATTTGGTAATTAAGAGGTCACTGATAAACGAGATTGAGCTTTCAGGATTGTGGAATTAAAAAACAGATTTTAGGAGCTTGATTCTACTGTGTTTTTAGCCTGAAGATCATAGAGAATTTTAGTAGAAAAGAAGCATTAAATAAGGCACTGTAAAGAAAGATTTTTATACAGATGAAAAGTTTTTGAGAGACTCTTAAAGTTATATTTTTTAAGCCACATTATTGGAAGTGGTCTACAAAAGCATAAACCTATTAAAAATCAAGGCTGGACTTTTCCTCTTGAAAACATTTCTTACAATGTTTGCTCTTTGTTAAGTAAATTCAGTGATAAATAAGTGATTTTAAAGATGTTTAGCATTTCATATTTTGAAGTATGTTTTGAAGTTATTAGAAATGTCAACATCTTTTTAAAAATTGAAGTGTACTTTATTTACAATATTATATTAGTTTCAGATGTACAGCATAGTGATTCAGTATTTTTACAGATTAAAATCTTACATCCTAACTCCAGTTTTTTTTCCTGGAAAAATTGACTAAATGTAATCTACTTACACTAATTTTTTAATGACTTCTTATATAAGACTCCCCTGAAAAAACTACACTGGCTGCAAAGCTATCTGCTAAGAAGCAGGCATCTATGTACAGAGACGAAAATGATGATTTTCAAGTAGAGAAGAAAAGAATTCGACCCTTGGAAACAGCACAGCAGGTAAACAGTCTTGGCAGTGAAATAATCCCATTAGTTATGGCTGAACAAGGTAGTCAAGTATCAGTCGTTTTCAGTGGCATGTGAAGAGATTAGTTGGATAGTGTCAGATATAAATTTAATGGTCAGTTACTGTAATTTCATTTTATATATTTATTCATTACAAAGGAGCTTGTTATAGTAGATTATTCATAGTAGCATGTCATTAAAGTGAAACTGAATGATGCTTATTTATATTTAAGAAATTTGATAGTAAAACATTTACTTATGGCATGTTATAGTAATAGAGTTACTTTGTACTTTTAACTGCTCTGTTTTTTATCTAACAATGGTGTTTTCTTTTGGCCAGAATACCTCTGATACAAGTATTTAGGTCAGATATTTTTAATATTGATAGTTTTAATGTAATGATAAGGATTACTCTTATTTATTGAGTTTTTATTATGAATAATTATAAAATGTTTATTTTTAAAGTAATTTTTTACTAGAAGTTTTAAATGAAATATACTTTTAATAGGTGAATAGAGTTCATGGCGTTGAACTCATATATTTTCTCATAGAGTTCATAGCATTGAGGTAGGGAGACTGGACTTTAATAGATTTAGTTACAAATAAAGATTATTAATTAATTAGCATGTCATTGTAGATAATTGTACATTTTTAATTGAATATTCTCAAAAAATGTTTGCATTTTTATATAGTTTGTTCCATGTATAATCCTAACTTCCATAATTAAACCTTGTTTTTAGAAATAGAATAAATCCATTTTCTAGTTTTATATTTGGAAAAGTCCTAATTACAAATGAAGTGTGAATCTTTAAAAATTTTTACCAGTGGAACTTGCCAGGCAGTCCAGTGGTTAATATTCTGTGCTTCCATTACAGGGGGCATGGGTTTGATCCCTGGTTGAGGATCTAAGATTCCCACATGCTGCATGGTGTGGCAAAATAATAATAATAATAAATTGTATTTAAAAAAAATTTTTTACCAGCAAAATGTGTACTTACAGCTGGATGTTATGAAGTAGGGTTCAAAGTACAACATTTATTCCCTGATTTCATTGGCTTTCATTTCTTTTTTGATAGTAATGAATTATCAGTAGAAATGCTTTTTTTCCCCATCATAGTTTGAGTACATAGGTTTTTGGCAAGTAAGAAAAAGCACATGTAGTTTGGAAAGAAAACAGTGGTATTTATAAAAAAAAATTAGTCAAATACAGTTTGGATTATTAGTTATCTAACAAGTAATATAATAATAGTAATCAAATAATTTATTCTATCATATAGGAAATAATGAATATTTACATTCAAATTTTTTATTCTGTGTGTTTTTTTTTTAAATTTAGAATAAGCTTTTCATGTTTAATTTTCCAATTGGATATGTAGTTGGACTTGGTATAATGCTATTCTTGGTGTCCATATGGTGGGACTATTTTGTGGGAAGATCATTTTACAATGCCGAGTTTTGATACATCACTAATTAAAGCTATTTTGGTTGGAATTTGAGAGATGTTACTGTATTCTGTTTTATTTAAGTCTTGTAATAAAGTGCCTAGTTGTTAGAAATTTGATTGTTATGGGGGAGCCTGGTGGGCTGCCGTCTATGGGGTTGCACAGAGTTGGACACGACTGAAGCGACTTAGCAGCAGCAGCAGCAGTTAGAAATAGTCATTTTTTTTTTTAATGCTAAAAGCGCACACTATAGCTGTTTTGATCTTTGAGAACAACTAGCCTCATCAAACTTTTAGTTTACAATAAACTTCAATTTGGTTCTGTATTTACAGATCAGAAAACGTCATTGTTTTGAGAAGGAGGTACATCATTTGGATGCAAAAGTTGCTTCAGAAAAGACCACAAAACTCAACTCTCCATTAGGAAAGATAAACTCCATTTCTCCACAGAATGTATGTATTTATGACATTGTTCAGTTTAAAGAAGGCAAATGTGGTATTTGTTAATGCATTTTTGAAAAAGAGAAGGACTATATAATCAAGAGTAGAGAAAAACTCAGAAGTCTTAAGTGCTGTTGCATGTCTGCTGCTGTGAGAAATGGGAAACCTGTGCTCTTTGTGCCCGTTTCTTCACTTATAAAATAAGAGAATTGGACTGAGATGAGCTGTGAAAAGGTTTTTTTTTTTCCCGTCTTGTACATTCTAATGTTTGTGAATTCCACTTCCTGAATTTCTTTCAGTGTTCTTAGGGCATCAGTTCTCAAGGATTAGGCCAGGGAACTCCGGAGATTCCTGAGATTGTTTTTAGGCAGTCTGTGGGGTCAGAAGTACTTTCATAGTGATGTTAAGATGTTACTTACCTTTTTTTTTTTTTTTTTAAACTGTCTTCAGTGTTTGCATTGATGGTGCAAAAGTGAAGACTGGTAAAACTCGGATGCTTTAGCACGATCAAGATAGTGGCACCAACTTGTGTTAATAGTAATTTTCTTCTCTGTCATTAATGCATAATTAAGAAAAGCCAGTTTCACTTAAGAATGTCCTTGATGAAGTAGTAAAAGTTACTAATTTTATTAAATTTTTCACCTTTAAGATTTTAATTCTGGGTGAAGAATAGTTTTTGTAAAACACTTTCACATTCAGGAGTAGAATGGTTATCTTAAAGAAAAACACTTGTAGGATAGTTTGAATTGTGAGCTGAACTAGTCACGTTTTTCACAGAACATTGTTTTTACTTCAAAAAATAACTGACAGACTATGGTGATTCTTGAAAATAAAGTGAGCCTGATAAAATTTGACCTTTCAAGTGAAAAATCAGAATTTGAAAAATTGTATATACCACTGTGAGGTTAGCAGTTTTCTGATACTTAAAAGACTTTTCTGATGATATTTATTGGTAGTGATGTTATATATGTGACTTTTTGATATTATATAATGAAATGTGTTAACATTTATTTATAAGATCTGTAAAATCAGTACACCAAATGTTTTCAAAATGACATGTTTATGATATTACAAAATGATGCCTGGAAAAGATTCATCCAAATGCAAGACAGACCAATGGACATTTTTCTTCTCACCATCCTTAGGCAATGACAGATTTTTTTTTTTTTTCAGTCACTATTGGCTAGTTTTCATTGCCATAGTTTTATATGAATGGAATCATGCTTGGTAATTTTTTTATTGAATTCCAAATATTGTGAATTTTCCCTTGCTAAATACTGGGTATTGTATTTCTACAAACCCTCTTGACTTTTTTTCTGGGATGCAGTTATTACTTGGAATCAGCTTGATCCTTTTGGGTCTTGCTTTTAGGATGTGTTAGGGAGGACTTGATCAGGGTTTAGTTTTGGGCTACCTCAGTAGAGGCTGGCTCCTTTTGAGTCCGCCTAGCCGGTGGGAACGGGCACTGTTCCATGCTCTACGTGAGTGTCTCATTTCAGGTGGTTCTTGGCCGCTGTCTTAGATTGTCTCCTCATTGGTGTGTGCTGATCAGTACTCTACTAGATACTTGAGAGGTCCTTCTGCAGACCTCTGGAGTTCATTCTCTGTGCAGCTCTCTCCTTTCTGGTATTCTTATCTCAGAACTTTATTGATCTCCCTGAACTCTCAGCGATACCTCTTCAGGTTGAGTTTTCTGGGCTGTATCTGGGTTTCCCTTCCTGGTGCCCCAGCCTGGAGACTCTCAGCACAAGCTGAAACAATCATAAGGCTTAATCTCCTTTGTTTCCCATCCCTCAGGGATAACTCTTCCTTACCGGATATCCTGTATCTTAAAACTATTGTTTCATATAGCCTGTATTTTTTGTTGTTGTTGTTCAGGTAGGGGATGAAACAAGTCATTGACAAATTCCAAAAGTGTTTAGATGGCTTATAAAGCTCCTGTTTACTTGTACAGACTTTAAGCCTTTATAAACTTTTTGCATTCTTTTTCTCTTTCTCCTCCTTCCCACTCTGTTTTGACTGACTTCTAATTCTTCAGGAAGCCTTCCTTGGTGTTTCTAGTTTTGAGTTAGATTCTCATCTGGAATGTTCCTTGTATTTCTCAGTTTTTGACACTTACTACTCTTCATATCTTCTCTACCTGCTCTGAGTTCAGTTACAGACAACACCAGGTTCCCTAGTAGACTGAGGCCTCCTTGAAGACTGTGAGTGCTTTATTCATTTCTGTTTCAAGCACCTAAGCTCGTGCCAGGAACCTAGTTGTAGACTGAGTGAATCCATACCATAATCCCTGCCCTCAAAGAGCCTTCTTTTAAATTCTTGAAAATACTAAGTTGGGGTGGGGGGAAATTGTCAGTTATCTTCAGAGAAGCCTTGTTGGGAGAAGTTGTCTCAGTTTTTAATATTGTCAATAATAATACATGCTTTATGTTTGTCTCTGCCAGTGTTTCCTTGCTTATTTTCTTTCATAGTACCTTATTGTCTTCATAGCCCTTACTGTTTGAATTTATTAGTCTACTTGTTTATTATGTGTTTATCTTGTTAGAATGTAATGTCAATCTTTTTCACAAGTATCTCTGGTACCGAGGATTAGCATATGGCATATATTTAGCATATAGCTAAATATTTAGCATATATTTAGCATGTGGCATATATATTTGTTGGTAGAATCTTATTGAATTCTTATGACTGTGAGGCAGGTACTATTGTTATTCTTATCTTATAGATAAGGAAACTGAGAAGTAATTTGCCTAAGATCACAAAGCAGAAAATTGTGGAGTTATTATATCCTACCTAAGTAATCTGATGCTCTGGCAGATACTCTAATTACTTTATTATACATTCTCTAAAATGCCTCTCAGAAATTCTGGAGCTATCTAAACAGTATTCTAACATCAAGATAAGGAAAAAATTATGTAGAAGCCTAAAGCAGAAAGAAATCAAGTCTAGAGTAAGCTATGATTGGATAATAGCTAAAGTGAAATAGAGAGTGATTTTACTTTTAATTTCATTTTGGTTTTTTAAAGACAGTGGACTCAAATCAGACAGCCTGGGTTTTAATCACAGTTCTGTTCTTTACTACTTTTGTAACCTTGATTAAGTTTTTTAACTATTGCTACTTCAGTTTCTCATTTGTTAAATGGGTATAGTATTTGTCTTACAAAGGTGCTAGAGGATTAAACAATTTAATACTTATAAAGTGCTTAGACTGTACCTGGCATATCTTGATGCTTATTAAGTGGTTCAGTTCAGTTCAGTTCAATCGCTCAGTTGTGTCCGACTCTTTGCGACCCCATGAATCCCAGCACGCCAGGCCTCCCTGTCTATCATCACCATCTCCCAGAGTTCACTCAAACTCACGTCCATCGAGTCGGTGATGCCATCCAGCCATCTCATCCTCTGCCGTCCCCTTCTCCTCTTGCCCCCAATCCCTCCCAGCATCAGAGTCTTTTCCAATGAGTCAACTCTTCGCATGAGGTGGCCAAAGTACTGGAGTTTCAGCTTTAGCATCATTCCTTCCAAAGAAATCCCAGGGCTAATCTTCAGAATGGACTGGTTGGATCTCCTTGCAGTCCAAGGGACTCTCAAGAGTCTTCTCCAACACCACAGTTCAAAAGCATCAATTCTTCGGCGCTCGGCTTTCTTCACAGTCCAACTCTTGCATCCATACATTAAGTGGCAGGTGGTAGGAAAAGTAGCTGCAGCAGCAGTAGTAGTAGCAGCATAGTTGTATATTTTTATGCTGCTGATAAAAGCTATTATACTGGTTAATAATATAAATTTTTAAAGTTAGGTTTATAATTAATTATTTTAATTTGTGTTGATGATGTTTACGACTCAACCTGTTTAGAATTTAGGTTGCTTGACCAAGAAGAGCTACCATTGTCCTGGCTGAGTAATTTTAAACTTAATTTTAAACTAAGTTCTTAGATTGGTTTCTTGTTTTGGTTGTGTACTACGTTGATCATTTATTATGATCTCATTGGCAAAGTATAATTGTATCAATTCATGTGTATTTGTATTTTTATATCAGGTTTTTTTTTTAAACCAGAAATTATAGATTTTCTTTCTTGGGTTTAGCTGATATAACTCTGCATTACCTTAGAAATGGAGTATTTTTCATAGATGGGTGATTTATTATCCGTACTGTTAAAGACATGGGTTTCTGGCAATCTTCTTGTAAGTTTGAAGATTTATTGAACAAGCTAAATCTCAACTAACTCTAGTAACTCAAATGATAACATTTCACTAGTGACTTTTTACTTGTAAGAAGACATACGGGATACTTGCCATACTAATTAAGCATGCATACAGTAAATTTATCAGACAGCAGAGTACTTTTGCAATGACAGAAAAGACCATATGGCTAAGCTCTAATATTTGTTCTCTTTTTTGCTAGTCTATACTGAAAAGCATGAATATATAAAGTAACTCTATGGAAAACCCCACAAATACTTATGTAAAATGATCTATTATTTTCAATATTTTTTTTCTTAACAAAGATAGAGTAAGCAGTTGCAATAGAAGCATAATTAGTACAAAATGTAAAGTTTTAGCTAATGTGAATGTTTCTTTCTTTTATACTTTAGTAAATTGTTAGAGAAGGCAATGGCAACCCACTCCAGTACTTTTGCCTGGAAAATCCCATGGACAGAGGAGCCTGGTAGGCTGCAGTCCATGGCGTCGCGAAGAGTCCGACACGACTGAGTGACTTCACTTTCACTTTTCACTTGCATGCATTGGAGAAGGAAATGGCAACCCACTCCAGTGTTCTTGCCTGGAGAATCCCAGAGACGGGGGAGCCTGGTGGGCTGCTGTCTATGGGGTCACACAGAGTCGGACACGACTGAAGTGACTTAGTAGTAGTAGTAGTAAATTGTTAGTAAATTTAGTAAATTTTAGTAAATTGTTAAGAAAACCTCTAGTATTTTGTATTTTGGCTGTCATCTTAATTTTAAAAGCTTACGGTAGCATTTGTAGTAAATCTTACATGGATATTTAGCACTAAATAATACATCTTGTTTTTCAGAGAACCAGGGCTAAACCTTTTCATGGATATAATATAATAAAGAATCATAGGGATATATGTAAAGGTCATTTATTTAAAGAAAGGAGTCTTTGAGTATAGTAATATTTTTTTTACCTGCTAGAAATTTACTTTGGTTTCTAGTTCAACTTTTTTTTTCTCTTTCTCTTTTTTAATGGAGGTAAAATTGACATTTAATATGTTAATTTCAGGTGTATGGTATAATGGTTCGTTATTTGTATACACTGGGAAGTGATCACCATAAGTCTAGTTAATATCTGTCACCTTACGTAGTTGCAAGGTTTTTCTTCTTATGATGAGAGCTTTTAATATTCACTCTCTTAGCTTCTGTCAGGTATGTAATATAGTATTATTAACTATAGTTGCCATACTCTACGTTACATCCCCATGACTTATTTTATAACTGAAAGTTTATACCTTTTGACCTCTCTCATCCATTTCTTTTGCTCTTCACCCCCCTCTCTGGCTGCCACTAATCTGTTCTCTGCATCTGTGAGCTTGTTTTTTTGTTTGTTTGTTTGTGTCTGTTTTTAGATTTTACATATAAATTTGTCTTTCTCAGTCTTAGTCCATTAAGTGTAATATCCTTCATGTTCATCCATCTTGTCCCAGATGGCAATATTTCTTTTCTTTTTTTTTTATGGCTGAATAATGTTCCATTTTGTGGGTATGTGTCTGTGTGTGGGGGCACACGACTGAGAACGCATGCAACTCAAAGGGAGCATTTATTTTTTAGAAGAATAGTTTTTTGGATTTGTTGTCTTTTTACCTTCCTATTATCTCTAGTCAGCTTCCTTACTCTTCAAGTCAGAAAATGTCAATACTTCCTCTCTTGAATAAATTAACCTTCCAGTGTCCCTTGCTTTTCCCCATTCCTTACATTTTTAGATTCATGTTTTTTATACAGTTAATTCATATGTCAAAGATCTAGTGAGGCATCAGGCTCCATGGTCAAAACATGGTTAAGAAAAAATACTATATTTTAGAATAGAATACTACCGTTCTGATGGAAAAAGCAAGAGAGTGCCAGAAAAACATCTACTTCTGCTTTATTGACTATGGCAAAGCCTTTGACTGTGTGCATCACAACAAACTGTGGAAAATTCTTAAAGAGATGGGAATACCAGAGCACCTGACCTGCCTCTTGAGAAATCTGTATGCATGTCAGGAAGCAATAGTTAGAACTGAACATGGAAGAACAGACTGGTTCCAAATAGGAAAAGGAGTACGTCAAGGCTGTATATTGTCACCCTGCTTATTTAACTTCTGTGCAGAGTACATCATGAGAAACTCTGGGCTGGAAGAAACACAAGCTAGAATCGAGATTACCGGGAGAAATATCAAAAACCTCAGATATGCGGATGACACCACCCTTATGGCAGAAAGCGAAGAGCTAAAGAGCCTCTTGCTGAAGGTGAAAGAGGAGAGTAAAAACGTTGGTTTAAAACTCACCATTCAGAAAACTAAGATCACGGCATATAGTCCCATCATTTCATGGCAAATAGATGGGGAAACAGTGGAAACAGTGACAGACTATTTTTTGGGGCTGCAAAATCACTGCAGATGGTGACTGCAACCATGAAATTAAAAGACGCTTGCTCCTTGGAAGAAAAGTTATGACCAACCTAGACAGCATATTAAAAAGCAGAGACATTACTTTGCCAACAGAGGTCCATCTAATCAAAGCTGTGGTTTTTCCAGTAGTCATGTATGGTTGTGAGAGTTGGAGTATAAAGAAAGCTGAGTGCTGAAGAATTGATGCTTTTGATCTGTGGTGTTGGAGAAGGCCCTGGACTGCAAGGAGATCCAACCAGTCCATCCTCAAGGAAATCAGTCCTGAATATTCATTGGAAGGACTGATGCTTAAGCTGAAACTCCAGTACTTTGGCCACTTGATGAGAAGAACTGACTCATTTGAAAAGACCCTGATGCTGGGAAAGATTGAAGGCAGGAGGAGAAGGGGACGACAGAGGATGAGATGGCATCACCGACTCAACGGACATGAGTTTGAGTAAACTCCAGGAGTTGGTGACGGACAGGGAGGCCTGGCATGCTGTAGTCCATGGGTCGCAAAGAGTTGGACACGACTGAGTGACTGAACTGATAATACCTTGTTCCACTACTCATACTCGTTTTTCTAGAATTTACTTATGTATATGCTCTTAATTCTTTTACAAAATCCTCAAAATCAGTGAGGTATTTTCATAGACACATTTTATGCTTATTCCTGCTGTTTATTTAATAAATGCCAACATTGTATATATACTTCCACAAAAGTAATTATATTCCTTGATTTATAATAGTATTCATTTTTGCCTAGTGTGTAGAGAAGAGTTGGGTCCAGCAGAGTGCGCTGTTGGTCTTCAGATAAAGTGTTGATGTGCAAAGCCTTGGTCTGTTTTTCTTTTCCTTCTTGTTATACCACTATCTTGCTTTCTTTTCTGTCTCTTTTTCTCTCCCTCTCTTCACCCCCCACTGCCCTTCTCTATCTTCCTTTAATGCTTAATATATTCTTTAGGATCTCAGGAGAAAATGACCAATTTATTTTGAAAAGTCAGTGTTTTACAAGTCATTTTCTCATAGTTTTACCTTTTATTTAAAATAACTGCTTATGTAGTGGAACAATGCTTACCATGTTTTAGGAACTCTTCTGAGCATTCTGAAAATACTACTTGACTTGGTAAATACAGTTTCATGTGAGCTAATGGTTATTGCCAGTCCATTTAAGTTTTGTGTGAATTTGACAATTTTCAAAATAAAACAAAAGAATTTAATTGAATCCCTATGATAACCTTATGTGGAAAGTATTAATATTTAATGACAGATGAGGAAATTGATTCCCAGATTAACTTCATGTCATGAAACTGATGAGTAGAGGCTGGTTTAAAACTTAGCCATTCTGGCTTTAGAATTGATATTCTCAACCATGTTACTGTTCTTCTTCTGAATAGACTCTTCCAGATGACCTATAGATTAAAGACAGTTTATTTTTGTACTCTCATAGATAATATTATATATAGATAATTCATTTAAGATTCGTTGCTCTTTTAGACTCTCTCAATACCCTGTTCTTTATGATGCTTACCAAAGTTTATGATTACGGGTTTATTTGTAGGTTTCATGGTTTTACTTACCTCCTTGCCAGGCTGTCGCTAAGAACAAGTGTGATGTCTCTCTTGTTCACTTTTTTATAACCAGCATCTGGCGCAGGACCTATACCTAGTAGGTATTCATATATTTGTTGAATAAATGAATGGAAAAATGACTAACTTTAAGAAAGTGTATTATTTACCACTGTTTCTTACAGTACACTTTAAAAGTTATAGTTTTTTAATGTCCTAGCACACAAAAATAAAAGATCAAATAATGATTTCAGGGACCAAGAGGTAAAACTGGTATTTAATATAAACAAAAGATTAGAAACAACTTTTATTTTCTGTAGCTTCTCTAGGAACAAGTTGTTAAATAATATTATCACCTAGATGAAGTATAGTTTATTCAAGGCAGCAAAATTTTAGAAAACTGTTATATGCCATAAAATTAAGATGATAACTTATATTTCTGTAAGAGTTAATAATAACATAGTGATGGCTTTTCAGAATATATATTTGTGCCAGGCAGTTTCTATGTTCTCTCATATATCCTTACATCAGCTCTCTGAATAAAATAGAGCAGATATTAGTCTCATTTTATAGGTAAGAAAATTGAAGCCCAAAGATATATTATTTGATGATGGTAATAGTTATAGGTATATGATAGAATTGTGATTTGAGCCTACTTCTAAAATAGAGTTGAATATAGATTCATGGATTATAAATGCTGGAAAAGAAGAGAAAAGGAATGGCTGGGAAAATGTTTTGTTTTCTTGTTGACTGTTGAGGAAAACAGCAAAGTTGGCAAGAAAGATTTTTATTCAATATATCTGTCATTAAAGTATCTTCTTTTAGTCATCTTGCAGTTAGAGAAGGTTAAAGTATCTTAAACATTTTGTGTATTCTATCTAATAAAGAGTCAAAGGAAGTTTTAAATTCAAAAATAAATAGGATTATACATTGTTTGAAAAAAACCTGTATTAGTATAAACCATTACAGAGTAAAAATTATAATATTCTCCCTAAACTATTACTCCCATCCCCCTTTCTGCTTCCCAGAAGTAAACAAGAGGAACACCTTCATGAGAATCTTTCTGGATTGTTTTGTATAAGTTTACTACAGATGTTTTTCATAGTTCTGTTATAATTAAATTTTGTTTTTACATTTAACTCTCTTATTTACAGAGTTTATTTTAATATATTCATGAGGCCAACCTTTAACTATGTGGTTTTCCAAATAGATGATCAGTTGTCCCAGTGTCAAAATTTTTCCTGATTTGAAGGTTTGCTATTATCATATACTAAATTATTATATATACTTGGATTGGTTTCCAGACTTTTTTTTCTATTTACCTTTTAATTTTTTTCAAAGCATGTATGTGTATAGTCAGAATCAAAGAATTCTAGTGGCTTCAAACAAAAAGCAGTAGACCCCTGCCCTTGTTCTAGTTGCTACCATTTCCCACTATATGGTCACTACTTTTTAATTATTTTGCCTGTTTATTCTGATATTTATTTATCTTTAAAATGATAAGCACTTACAGTCTTTTTCTTGAATTTTCAGTTTTGGATAACTTCTGTTTTCTTCCTACTGTTTAATTTTTTCATTACTTCTCCCCTTCAAGCCTCACAGTGTTTGCTGTTTACATTATTATAATCATGTAAGTATCATTAAAAACTGAGCCAAGAGTTATATTATGATTACACTTCTTTGCCCAAACCAGGTTTTATTTTTTCTGGTGCTAAATGTTCAGAGAAGGCGATGGCACCCCACTCCAGTACTCTTGCCTGGAAAATCCCATGGATGGAGGACCCTGGTAGGCTGCAGTCCATGGGGTCGCTAAGAGTCAGACACGACTGAGTGACTTCACTTTCATCTTTTACTTTGATGCATTGGAGAAGGAAATGGCAACCCACTCCAGTGTTCTTGCCTGGAGAATCCCAGGGACGGGGGAGACTGGTGGGCTGCCATCTTTGGGGTCGCACAGAGTCGGACACAACTGAAGCAACTTAGTAGCAGCAGCAGCAGCAGTGCTAAATGTTAGTCATGTTATTTGCTTAGTTTTAGATATATCTGTAACTATTTATCTCCAAACTCTGACAGAACTTAAATTCGGTTAACTCATTCAAATGCATCAGATCAAGAATAGCCATATTTTTAAAACTCTCAGTATTTAGTGAAAATAATGAAAAAATACTTTTAAGATGTTGAATTTTAGTATCTATAGTTTAATGGTTTTTTTTTTTTTTTTTAATACAAAAGCACTATCTATTCCTTAGCAAAAATTTGGAAATGATCAAAATGTGTATTCTGATTACTGATATTAATCTTTAATTCAACTATCCCCTCAGTATCAAACCCTGTTATTCTGCTTGCTGTCCCCTTTTACACACACATACAATTAGTTACCAGTTTCTGTGTAGCAAACCAACCATTTATTTAGCTTACTATTCTGAGAGTCAGCTGGGCTCAGCTGTGCATTTCTCTTGATCTCAGCTGGGCTACTCATGCCATCCATGGTTAGCTACAGGTCAGCAGGACAACTTTGCTTCATAGTGTTGGTTGGCAGTTGGCTAGGACATGGGACCATGGGGTGAGAATCTCTCATCATCCAGTATACTAAACTCAGCTTATATATATATATAGGTGGCCCCAAGGAACAGCAAGAGAGCAAACCCCAAATACCTTTTGAGCCTCTATTTCTTAATATCCCAGTCATCAAAGCAAGTCACATGGCCAAACCCAGATTCAAGGGATGGAGTTCACCCCTTCGTGAGAAGAGTACAAAATGAGCTTGCAAAAAGGGTTTACATATAGAAACAAGAAAAATTTGTGGCCATTAATATATATGTGTGTGTGTGTGTGTGTGTGTGTGTGTGTATATATATATATGTAAAATACATTATGCATATACTTTTTAAGAACAAAATTTGAATAGGATTTATTATTAAAAAAACTTCCTGAAATTATTTGGCCATACTGCAAGGCATGCAGGATCTTGGTTCCCTGACCACAGATCAAACCTGCTCCCTGGTGGTGAAAGTGTAGAGTCCTAATCACTGGACTGCCAAGAAATTTCCATTAAAATTTGGACTGTAGTGTATATAGCTTTTACTTTTCACCTAATGTGTCATGGTTGTAGAAAAGGCTTTTAGAAATCCTAAGTAGTCTATTTTGATGCGGTTTTGATCTAACTTTTTTATTTTTTTCCTATTCCAGGAGTTTGCAAACTGCAACCCACGGCCCAGTGCCTGTTTTTATAAATTTTGGGGAATTACAGCTTACTGCTACTGCTAAGTCACCTCAGTCGTGTCCGACTCTGTGCGACCCCATAGACAGCAGCCCACCAGGCTCCCCCGTCCCTGGGATTCTCCAGGCAAGAACACTGGAGTGGGTTGCCATTTCCTTCTCCAAGGCATGAAAGTGAAAAGTGAAAGTGAAGTCGCTCAGTCGTGTCTGACTCCTAGCGATCCCATGGACTGCAACCCACCTGGCTCCTCCATCCATGGGATTTTCCAGGCAAGAGTACTGGAGTGGGGTGCCATTGCCTTCTCCGATCACAGCTTACATTCATTATATATTGTTTGTGGCTACTTTTGTGCTACAATGGTAGCATTGAATAGTTATGACAGATACCACATGGCTCACAAAACTTAAAATATTTACTCTTTGGCCCTTTAAAAACAGTTTACCAATCCTTGTCCTGTGCTGTTTTAATTGTGGTAAGTGAGGCCAGAAGTTGGTGGCCTTAGTGTGAACCTCTTGCTTTATCTGCAGATTTACCTGAGGGCAGGGTGATAGAATGGATGAGTAATTGCCTGAGTGAGTTTCCTTCAGCTCCAATAGTTATGATTTTTTTAAGAGCTTGTAGAAGACATAATAGTGACCTCTACAGTGGAAATAGAAAGGATTATTCTCAAAAATTTCAAATCTCCATCATGCTGAATGAACGTCATGGTGAATGTTTCAGAAAGATTTGATGGTTATTTTTGTTGATGTGTAGAAACATTTAATACATACAGCAGTCTAGCTCATGTGTATACACATTTAGTGATAGTAGAATCTACAGTTGCCATTTAGAAGCTTTTCACTCAGTGATCGTGGGAATGGAAAAATAACTTTACCTTGGAAAACTACATGTTAATTGACCAATTTTCTGACCAGTAGATAGGCAGATAGATTTCTTTATTAAAGATTTTGACATAGTCACAGCATTATACAGAAATTAGAAATACAGTGCAAATATATATATTTTTCCCATGAGCCATTTGATAGTAAGTTATTCATGTGATGTTCCATCACTCTGGAATACTTTTAGTGTCCATTTCCTAAAGCAAAGACATTCTTTAATAAAAACATAAAAACCAGGAAATTATAATTGATTCATTGTTATCTAATATTCAGAACCAGATCAAATTTTACCCATTGTCTCTATGAAGCTTTTATAGCACAAAGGTCCATCCAGATCAGAATCATACATTGCCTGTACAGTTGTCATTTTGTTATTTTCTTCAGTCTGGAGTAGTTCCTCAGTCTTGCCTTGTCTTTCATGACCTTGACACTTCAGAAGACTATGGCCTTTCTAGAATGTCTCTCAGCTTTGGGTTTTGTTATCATTAAATTACAGTTATGTATCTTTGGCAAGAATGTTACAGAAGTGATGCTGCATTCTATCTATTGCATCTTATGAGGCAGCAAATAATTTCATTACATTACTGATGATTACTTTGATGACTTGATAAATACGCTAGGCATCACTGTAAAGTTAGCTTCCTTCTTAACTGAAGAGGACTTCGTAGGGTGGAACTCTGAAACTATATAAATAGCATGTCTTCATCAAACGTTCAGTTTATTCATTTTATATTTATTTTTGTGGACTTATGTTTTTCCATTTTATTAAGTGTTAATCCATTATATGATTGTTTAAATGCTCAAGTTGGAGTTCAGTTAAGTTGCTTGTGTATTTCTGACATGTATCTGTTGTTCTTAGAGCACTTACTTGCTTTCTGGCATAGTAAGATGTTCTAGGGTCATCTCTGTCTTGTTTTCCTCCCCTAGTCCTAGAGTCATCCATTTTTCCAAAGAACCTTGGTTTCTTTTAAATATTATTTCGAAACCAGGTTTTTGATACTGATTTTACCCATTGCTATTGGGGTTACTGTTCCAGGCCCTTTAAGCAGACAGAACTAGGCAATATGTGTCTGTGTAATATATGTGCGTGTATATACACACACAAATATATATATTTACAGATACATGTTTCTCTATTTGTATGTTAAAATTATGTGTTCATAACAATATATCCAATTCCAGTTCAACACCAGAGAGTTCATTCTGTTTCTTCCTTTTTATAATTTTAAATTAAAAACCTATTCCTAGTTTTTCAAAACGTTAAAAATAGAATTACTGTATGGTAATTCCATTTCTAGGCATATATATCACAAAGAATTGAAAGCACATATTGAAACACATGGGCTTCCCAAGTGGCACAGTAGTAAGGAATCCACTTGCCAATGCAGGAGGCACGAGAGATGTGAGTTCAGTCCCTGGGTCAGGAAGATCCTTTGGAGGAGGAAATGGCAACCCACTCCCATATACTTGCCTGTACACCAATGTTCATAGCAGCGTTATTCACAAGAGCCAGAGGGTGAAAACATTTATGTATCTATTGAGAGATGGATGGATAAACAAATATAGTGTATACATGGAATATTTAGCCCTAAAAGGAAGGAAGATCTGACACATGCTACAACAAAGATTGAAGATATGCTAAGAGAAATAAGCCAGTTAGAAATGGACAAATATGGTATAATTCCACTTACAGTTTACTTTGTGTATTGATGTGAGAGTTGGACCATAAAGAAGGCTGAGTGCTGAAGAATTGATGCTTTCGAATAGTGGTGCTGAGAAGACTCTTGAGAGTCCCTTGGACAACAAAGAGATCAAACAAATCAGTCCTAAAAGAAATCAACCCTGAATATTCATTGGAAGGACTGATGCTGAAGCTGAAACTCCAATACTTTGGCCACCTAATATGAAGAGCTGACTTATTGAAAAAGACCCTGATGCTGGGAGAGACTGAGGCAAAAGGAGAAGTGGGTGGCAAAGTATAAGAGGTTAGATAGCATCACTGACTCAATGGACACGAACTTGAGCAAACTCCAGGAGATAGTGAAGGACAGAGGATCCTGGCATACTGCAGTCCACAGGGTCTGCAAAGAGTCGGACACAACTTAGTGACTGAACAAGACATATGTTGCTGCTATAGAAATAGAACTCATTTTTGTATATTGACCATATAACCTTCAAACTTGCTAAATCACTTTTTGGTTCTAGTTGAAGATTGGCTCTTTTGAAGATTTTATAGGGCTTCCTAAATACAGAGCTATATGTTTGCATTCTCTTATAAACATTATTTTACTTTTAGTATTTGGCTTTAATATGTTTTCTTATTTTATCTTAGTGACTAGGATATGCAGTACAAGGTTGAATTGGAGCGGTGAGAGTAGACATCTTTGTTCAAGTTTCACTGGGGGAAAAACCCATTAAGAATGATGATTGATGTGGGTGTTTTGTATATGCTCTCTATCCAGTTGAGGAAGTTTCCTTCTATGCCTAGTTTTTTTTTTTTTTTTTTTTTTCTTTTTGGCCGTACCTCAGGGCTTGTAGAATCTTATAGTTCCTTCACCATAGAAGGAACCCATGCCCCCTGCATTGGAAGTGTGGAGTCTTAACCTCTAGACTGCCAGGAAGTCCCTCCTTCTATTCCTAGTTTTGCTGAAAGTTTTATAATGAATGAATGTTGAATTTTACATTTAAAATTTTATTGCATCCATTAGTAGGATCACACAGTTTTACTCCTATATCCTGTGGATGTATTGACTTATACTGTTTGCTTTTTGGATGCTGACCCAACCTCACACTCAAATGAAAGCTGGAATAAAGCCCACTTGTTCATGATGTTGTACCCTTTTTATATCTTGCTAGATTTGATTTGTTAAGTTTTGTTGAGAATTTCTTGCATCTGTGCTTCTTAAAAATACTGGTCTTCAGTGGTTTGTGTGTGTGTGTATACATTTTATTTTGTTTTGATATCAGGGTAATGCTGACCTTATGAATTGGAAGTATTACTTAAATTTTTGATAGAATTCACCAGTTAAGCTATCTGGGCCTTGCAACTTGTTTTTGGAAAGAGTTTCACTTATATATTTAATTGCTTTAATAAATATAGGACTATTCAGATTTTCTGTTGCTTCTTGAGTCATGGTTTCAGTAATTAGTATCTTTCAAGAAATTTGTCTATTCAAGTTTTTAAGTTTATTGTCATAATATTCAAAATATTCTCTCTTTAAAAAAGGCTGTAGGATCTGTAGTGTTATTCCCTCTTTATTTCTAACACTCAGAATTTGTATTTTTTTCCTCTGTATTTTTTGATCCATCTGGATAGAGATTTATACATTTTTATTATAGTTTAAAAACTTTTGTTTTTGTTGATTTTTCTTTAATGTTTTTCCATTTTCTGTTTCACTGACTTTTGCTTTTGTCTTTATTTCCTTCATTTTGATTTTTTTAAGATTTATTCTCTTTATAACTTCTTAAGATTGAAGCTTAGATAATTGATTTTGAACCTTTCCCCCCTAAGACAACCATTGAAAAGTATACATTTCCCTCTGCTTTCTGTGCATCACACAGATTTTGATATTATGTTACTTTTCCCCTCATTTTCCTATTGATTTCTTTTTTGACCCAAGATTTATTTACAGTAAATAAACACTAAATAGTTTTTTCCCCAGATATTTTTCTCTTACTGATTTGTGATCTGTGTGGTTAGAGAGCATACTTTGTATGATTCTAGTTCTTTTAAATTTAATAATCTGTTTGTGAAATCTCTGAATTTTTAGAAAGAATATGTATTCATTTATAGACTACTCCTCTGCTATTTGGTGAGTTAGTCTATAAATGTCAATTAGCTCAAGTTGTCTTGATTGTGTTGTTCATGTCTTCTGTATCATATTTTTTTGATCTACTTATAAAACAGAGATGGAGAAGGCAATGGCACCCCACTCCAGTACGCTTGCCTGGAAAATCCATGGACAGAGGAGCCTGGTAGGCTGCAGTCCATGGGGTCGCTAAGAGTTGGACACAACTGAGCAACTTCACTTTCACTTTTCACTTTGATGCATTGGAGAAGGAAATGGCAACCCACTCCAGTGTTCTTGCCTGGAGAATCCCAAGGACGGGGAGCCTGGTGGGCTGCTGTCTATGGGGTCGCACAGAGTCGGACACAACTGAAGTGACTTAGCAGCAGCAGCATAAAGCAGAGAGGAGGGCTAAAGATTCTATAATTGTAGATTTGTTTCTGTCACATTTATCTATCTTGCTTCCTGGAATTTAAACTCTGATATTAGAAGTTGTATATACACCACCCTTATGGCAGAAAGTGAAAAGGAACTAAAAAGCCTCTTGATGAAAGTGAAAGTGGAGAGTGAAAAAATTGGCTTAAAGCTCAACATTCAGAGAACGAAGATCATGGCATCTGGTCCCATCACTTCATGGGAAAGAGATGGGGAAACAGTGAGTGTTAGACTTTATTTTTGTGGGCTCCAAAATCACTGCAGATGGTGACTGCAGCCATGAAATTAAAAGACGCTTACTCACTGGAAGGAAAGTTATGACCAACCTAGATAGCATATTAAAAAGCAGAGACATTACTTTGCCAACAAAGGTCCGTCTAGTCAAGGCTGTGGTTTTTCCTGTGGTCATGTATGGATGTGAGAGTTGGACTGTGAAGAAGGCTGAGCGCCAAAGAATTGATGCTTTTGAACTGTGGTGTTGGAGAAGACTCTTGAGAGTCCCTTGGACTGCAAGGAGATCCAACCAGTCCATTCTGAAGGAGATCAGCCCTGGGACTTCTTTGGAAGGACTGATGCTAAAGCTGAAACTCCAATACTTTGGCCACCTCATGGGAAGAGTTGACTCATTGGAAAAGACTCTGATGCTGGGAGGGATTGGGGGCAGGAGGAGAAAGGGACGACAGAGGATGAGATGGCTGGATGGCATCACTGACTCGATGGACGTGAGTGTGGGTGAACTCCAGGAGTTAGTGATGGACAGGGAGGCCTGGCTTGCTGCGATTCATGGGGTGGCAAAGAGTCCGGACACGACTGAGCGACTGAACTGAACTGATACATTTAAGATTTTATCTTCTGGGTGCCTTAACCTGTCCATCATTAAGAAATGTCTTTGTTCTGAAATCTACTTTGCATAATTAATATAGTTGCTCTTTCTTAGGATTAGTGTTTGAGTACTGCATCTTTTTTCATCCTTTTAACTTATCTGTTTTTACATTTAAAATGGGTTTCTTATACATCATTGAATCTTCTGTTTTTATCCACTCTGATAAACCCTGCTTTTTAATGGCAGTGTTTGGCCTTCTTTTGGATTAATTGACCGTGATTTAGGATTCCATCTTTTCTCCATCATTTTCTTCTTGCTATAACTCTGAGTTTGTTTTGGAGTTTCTCTGAGATTTATAATTTGCATCTTAAATTTATCACTGTACTTTCAAATATTTTACTTCACATGTATTTTTTGAATGCATGCGTGCTCAGCTGTGTCCAACCCTTCTGACCTCATGAATTGTAGCCTGCAGGCTCCTCTGTTCATGAGACTTTCTTGGCAAGAATATTACAGTTGGATGCCATTTCCTCTTCCAGGGAATCTATCTGACCCAGGGATCGAATGCACATCTCCTGTATCTCTGGCATTGGCATACACTTAACATACAGTGTATGAAAACCTTTTCCCAGCCACACTCACCCTCTGTGATGGCCCACACTCAGTGGAGTGTGCGTTGCTCTGAATCTGAATAAATCTACTTTTTACCTAAAAAAAAAAGACAAACCACCTCCTACTATACTTTAATTTCCACTTTCTCCCACTATGCTTTTATTTCTACCTTCTCATATGTCATTTTTGTTATATAATTTACTTATGTATGTATTATGAACCATAGAGTATTTTATTATTACTTTTCCTTTAAATCATCAGTTATTTTTTTGATTATGAATTTTTTTATTGAGACTTTATTTTTATACAACAGTTTAAGGATCACTGCAGAATTGAAGGGAGGGTACAGATATGCCCTACCCAACTCATCGCATTATCAACATCTCCCACCAGAACGGCATGTTTCTTTTTAAAAATATTTATTTATTTATTTAGCTGCGTTGGCCCTTAGTTGTGGAATGCAGGATCTTCACTGCAGCATGTGGGCTTCTCTCTAGTTGGGGCATTCAGGCTCCAGATCATGCAAGCTCAGCAGTTGGGGTGTGCAAACTTTAGTTGCCCTGCAGCATGTAGGATCCTAGTTCCCTGACCAGGGATTGAACCATGCATTGGAAGGTGGATGGTTAACCACTGAACCACCAGGGAAGTCCTCAGGATGGTATGTTTCTTACAGTTGAACCTACATTGACAGGTCATAATCGCACAGAGACTAGTTTACATTTCCACATGCTAGCTATGGGTGCTGTACATTTAATGGGTTTGGAAAAATGTGTCATAACGTGTCTGTGATATACAGAGTATTTTCACTGCCCTAAAAACCCTCTATGTTGTGCCTGTTCATACCTTCCCTCTCTTCCTGCAAACCCCTTTCAATCACTAATCTTTTTACTGTCTCCATAGTTTTGCCTTTTCCAGAATAGTAAATATAGTTGGAATCATACCGTATGTAGCCCTTCAGATGAACTTCTTTCATGTAGTAATATTGAAGATTCCTCCTTGTCTTTTCATGACTTGATAGCTTATTTCTTTTAGTTCTAAGTACTGTTGCACTGTTGGAATGTACCATTGTGTATTTATCTATTCACCTCCTGAAGGACATCTTGATTGTTTCCAAGTTCTGGCAGTTATAAATAAATCTCTCAACATTTGTGTTAATGGATATTTGTTTTTACCTCCTTTAGATAAATACTAAGGAGCATGACTGCTTGATCATAGCATAAGAGTGGGTTTAGTTTTGTAAGAGACTGCCAAGCCTTCTTTCAGAGTGGCTGTACCACTTGCATTTCACCAACAATGAATGAATTCCTTTTGTTCCACATCTTCATATCCTTGTCAGCATTTGATGCTGATCATTGTTCCTGATTATAGCCTTTCTCATAAGTGTGTGGTATTATCTCATTGTTGTTTTAATACGCATTAGTCTAATGACATACGTTGTTTAACATCTTTTCATATGCTTATTTGATACCTTTTTGTCTTGTTCTTTGATTTTGTTCATCAGAATTTTGTAGTCTTGTACATATTTTATCAGATTTATACCCAAGAATTTCATTTTTGGGGTACTAATATAATTGGTATTGTGTTTTTAATTCCAAATAATCCAGTTGTTCATTGTTGGTATGTTAGAAAGCAGTTGACATTTTTTATTATTATTTATGTCTGCACTGGGTCTTTGTTGCTATGCCTGTGTTTTCTCTAGTTGCAGTGAGGAGGGACTACTCTCTAGTTTTGGTGCATAGACTTCTCATTGTGGTGGCTTCTCTTGTTGTGGAGCACAGGCTCCGGAGAGTGTGGGTTTCAGTAGTTGTAGCAAACAGGCTCGGTAGTTGTGGCTCATGAGCTCGTAAGTGCTGGCTCGGTTGTAGTGGCGCAGGGGATTAATTGTCCCGTGGTAGGTAGAATCTTCCCAGATAAGGGATTGAACCCATGTGGCCTACACTGACAGCTGGATTCTTAACCACTGGACCACCAGGGAAGTCCAGAAAGTAATTGACTTTTATAAATGAACTTTGTATCTTGGAACCTTGCTATAATCACTTACTAGTTCCAAGAGGTTTATTGTTGATTCTTCCAAATTTTCTACATAGATACTCAGCAAACAGACAGTTTTATATCTTCTCTCTCCATTTCTCTCAAAGAAATTTGTAATTTCTTTCTCAATCTTCTCTCTCAATGTATACCATATATTTATTTTTCTTGTCTTATAACATTAGCAAGGACATACAGTTGAAAAGGAATGGTGAGAGGGAATAGCATTGGCTTGTACCTGAACTTAGAAATCTTCAACTTTCTCATCATTAAATATAATGTTAGCTTTAAGTTTTTTGTAAATAGTCTTTATCAAGTTGAGGAAGTGCCCCACTATTTCTAGTTTACTGAGAGTTTTTATCATGTATGTTTGGATTTTGTCAAATGCTTTTTCTGCATCTAAGATTTCCCTGTAGCTCAGATGGTGCCTGCAATGCAGGAGACCTGGGTTCAATCCCTGGATCAGAAGATCCCTTGGAGAAGGAAATGGCAACCCACTCCAGTATTCTTGCCTGGAGAATTCCATAGCCAGAGAAGCCTGGTGGGCTATAGTCTATGGGGTCACAAGGAGTTGGACATGACTAAGGGAATATGTGGTATTTCTTTTTTAGCCTACCAGTGTGTGATGGGTTACACTGATTGATTTTCAAATGTTGAAGCAACCTACATAGCTGGGGTAAATCATACTTGGTCATGGTTTATAATTCTTTTTACATATTGTTGGATTCAGTTTGATAATATTATCTTGATATTGTTTAATGTGGACTTTTGCATTCGTGTTCATGAGAGAGATTGGTGTGTAGCTTTCTTTTAATGTCTTTGCCTGACTTTGTATTTGGGCAGATACTGGCCTAATAGAATGAGTTGGCAGCATTCTTTCTGCATCTATACTCTGAAAGAGATTGTAGAGAATTGGTAGAATTTCTTCCTTAAATATTTGGTAGAATTCACAAGTGAATCTGTCTAGGTGGTGCTTTTCTTTTTGGAAGATTATTAATTATTGATTTAATTCTTTAGTATATTGAGGCCTGTTCATATTGTTCATTTCTTCTTGTGTCAGATTTGGCAAATTGTGTCTTTCAAGGAATTGATCTATTTCATTAGGTTATCAAGTTTGTGGACATAAAGCTCTTAATCATAGTTTTTTTATTATCCTTAGTGTTCATGGGCTCTGTAGTGATGTCCCTCTTTCATTTCTGATACTAATAGTTTTTAAAAATATTTATTTGGTCCTGCTAGGTCTTAGTTGTGGCATGCAGGATTTTCAGTCTTCTTTGCAGCCTGTGAGTGCTGTAGTTGCGGCTCGAGGGCTCTTTTAGTTGTAGCATGCAGATTCTAAGCTGTGACACGTGGGATCTAGTTCCCTGACCAAGGATCAAACCCAGGACTCCTGCAATGGGAGCTTGGAGTCTTAGCCAGTGGGCCACCAGGGAAGTACTAATATTAGTTAATTTTTGTCTTTTTTTCTTTTTTCCTTAGTATTCTGGCTAGAGACTTATTGATTTCATTGGGTTTTTTTTGTTTGTTTTTTGTTTTTTTTCAGAGAAGCAGGTTTTGGTTTCAGTAATTTTTCTCCTTTGGTTTTCTTGATTCAATTACATTGATTTCTGCTCTGTTATTCTTTTCTTCTGCTTAATTTGGATTTAGTTTGTTGTTCTTCTAGTTTCCTAAGGTAGAAACTTAGGTTACTGACTTTAGATCTTTCTTCTTTTCTACATATGATTTCAATTTCCCCCACAGCACTTCTGTGACTGCCTACCATGTATTTTCATAGGGTATGTTTTTATTTTCATTTAGCTGAAACTACTTTTAAATTTCTCTTGACTTTTTTTCTTTGATCCATGTGTTGCATAGTTGTATGTTGTTTAATCCTTACTTATTTTGGGGTTTTCTAGTTATCTTTTTGTTATCAATTTCTAGTTTAATTCATTGTGGGAGCAGACATTGTATTTCTATTTTTTAAAACTTTTTAAAGTACATTTTGTCCCCAGAATGTGGTCTTCTTGGTTAATGTTCCATGTGAAGTTGGCAAAAATGTGTATTCTTCCACTGTTGAATGAAAGTCTATAGATGTCAGTTCTATCTAGTTGATTGGTGTTATTGTTGAGTTCAACTATGTCCTTATTGATTTTCTGCTTGGTTTTTAAAAATCACTCAGTTGTATACAACTCTTTGTGACCCCATGGACTATATATAGTCCATGGAATTCTCCAGGCCAGAATACTGGAGTGGGTAGCCTTTCCCTTCTTCAGGGGATCATCCCAACCCAGGGATTGAACCCAGGTCTCCTGCATTGCAGGTGGATTCTTTACCAGCTGAGTCATAAGCAAAGCCCAAGAATACTGGAGTAGGTAGCCTATCCCTTCTCCAGCAAATCTTCCTGAAGCAGGAATCGAACTGGGGTCTCCTGATTGCAGGCAGATTCTTTACCAACTGAACCATCAGCTATGTCTCTCCATTTCTGATAGTGACTTCAAATATCATAGGGGATTTAGCTATTTCTTTTGCATTCCTGTTAGTTTTTGTCCTATATAGTTTGACACACTGATGTTAGGCACATACATGTTGAGAACTGGTTTTTCTTTTCCCTTGGAGAATTGGTTCCTTTATCATTATGCAACGACCTTTAAAAAATCTCTGATAACTTTCCTTTCTTTGAGGTCTTCTGTATCTGAAATTAATATAGCTACTTCTTCTTTTTGATTAGTGGTAGCATGGTATATTTTTCTCTATCCATTTACTTTTAATCTATAAGTATCTTTATATCTAAAGTAGATTTTTTATAGACATCAAATATTTGGGTCTTGTTTTATGATCCTCTCTGACAATTTCTTTTAACTGATGTACTTAGACCATTGATGTTCAAAGTGTTATTGACAAGGTTGCATTAATATTTACCATATATATTACTCTTTTCTGTTTGTTGCTCTTGTTCTGTGTTCCTCTTTTTGTTTCCCATAATAAACATTTTATTTATTTATTTTTGTTTTATTTATTTTAAAAGGATTAGGGAGATAATTCTGTTTATTGTCAAAGATCAAGAAACAAAATCTGGAAATGCTCTATTATAAGTGCTGAGGAGCTACAAAGGAGGGATAGGGTGAGGAGACACAATAATACACAGCATTCTTTTGAGGAGCTCCAGCTCTTCATTCTAACACTTGAATCAAAGAGAGACAGCCGTCCTTTGTCACTGAGACTGCAGAAGAATGGAAACCTTACTCAGTGTATCAGTTCCTATAGGGCAAACAGAGCAAGAACCTATTTAAAGCTGATGCATAGGCTACTCATGGTCTGCTGGGAGCCCCCATGCCAAGTAGACTGGATGCTGAAAGTGGTCCTTGGCTGCCAGTGCTGGCTGGTCCTGGCTTCCTAGATCCTGGACTTCTCTTGATTCTCAGTGACAAGATTGTCAGTTGAATACAGTTGGCCATTATGACCTGTGGACAGACTTATTCTAATATCTCTTTTGGCTTTATTCATTAGGGCTTGAATTTTTATAGGATCCTCTACATTCTTATTTTCTCTGAAGGCAATTCATATCCTCCTGATGGTGTAAGTTGTGTAGTTGTAGGTGCTGAAGTGTTTGCCCTTCTTCAGCATTGCTGGGTACAGATCCAGAACTTGTGTCGGGCTGAGGGTGCCATCTTGGGACAAAAAACCGCCAGTGGGTCCTCTTTGCAGAGGTCCTGAGTTTAATGTGACCTGCAAAACTTATGCAGCCTTAGGGTGCGACTTCACTTTCACTTTTCACTTTCATGCATTGGAGAAGGAAATGGCAACCCACTCCAGTGTTCTTGCCTGGAAAATCCTAGGGACGGGGGAGCCTGGTGGGCTGTCGTCTATAGGGTCACAGAGTCGGACACAACTGAACTGACTTAGCAGCAGGGTGCCTGAGCCAGCCACATGCATGGGCTCTGCTCAGGCAGTGGCCCAGGGATTGGCACAGGTCCTAAATAAGCATTTTATTTGATTCCATTTTCTGTCCTTTCTAGCATAGTCATCATATTCCTTCCTTCCTCTTTCCTTCCCTCCCTCCCTTCCCCTTTTTTACTGGTTGCTCTTGATTTTGCAGTATGCATTTATGGCAAATCCAAGTGTACTTACCCATAACACTATACCATTTCATGGGTAGTATGAGTACCTTATATACAGTATAATGCTAATTTGTCAGTCCATCCCTTGTATCATTGCTCTCATTTATTTCATGCCTATATAAGCATATAAATTGACTCTTGACAAATACAGGGGTTAGGGGCACCAACCCCCCAGCAGTCAAAAATCTGTGTATAATATTTGACTTCCCAGGTGGCTCAGTGGTAAAGAATCCGCCTGCAATGCAGGAGACAAGAGTTTGATCCCTGGGTTGGGAAGATCCCTTGGAGCAGGAAATGGCAACCTACTCCAGTATGCTTGCCTGGAAATCCCTGTGGACAGAGGAGCCTGGTCCTGGACAGAGGAGATCCCTGGGGTCACAAAGAGTCAGACACAACTGAATAACTAAAGAACAACAACAACAAATTTAACTACCAATAGCCTGCTGTTGACCAGAAGTTTTACCAATAGATAACATAAAGTCCATTAACACATGCTTTGTATATTATTTGTATACTTACAGTAAAGTAGAGAGAGGAAAATATTATTAAGAAAATCATAAAGAGAAAATATCTACAAGACCTTTTAGAACTAACACCCCAAAAAGATGTCCTTTTCATTATAAGGGACTGGAATGCAAAAGTAGGAAGTCAAGAAACACCTGGAGTAACAGGCAAATTTGGCCTTGGAATACAGAATGAAGCAGGGCAAAGACTAATAGAGTTTTGCCAAGAAAATGCACTGGTCATAACAAACACCCTCTTCCAACAACACAAGAGAAGACTCTATACACAGACTTCGCCAGATGGTCAACACCAAAATCAGATTGATTATGTTCTTTGCAGCCAAAGATGGAGAAGCTCTATACAGTCAGCAAAAACAAGACCAGGAGCTGACTATGGCTCAGACCATGAACTCCTTATTGCCAAATTCAGACTTAAATTGAAGAAAGTAGGGAAAACCACTAGACCATTCAGGTATGACCTAAATCAAATCCCTTATGATTATACAGTGGAAGTGAGAAATAGATTTAAGGGCCTAGATCCGATAGATCAAGTGCCTGATGAACTATGGAATGAAGTTCGTGACATTGTACAGGAGACAGGTATTAAGACCATCCCCGTGGAAAAGAAATGCAAAAAAGCAAAATGGCTGTCTGGGGAGGCCTTACAAATAGCTGTGAAAAGAAGAGAAGCAAAAAGCAAAGGAGAAAAGGAAAGATATAAGCATCTGAATGCAGAGTTCCAAAGAATAGAAAGAAGAGATAAGAAAGCCTTCAGCGATCAATGCAAAGAAATAGAGGAAAACAACAGAATGGGAAAGACTAGAGATCTCTTCAAGGAAATTAGAGATACCAAGGGAACATTTCATGCAAAGATGGACTCGATAAAGGACAGAAATGGTATAGACCTAACAGAAGCAGAAGATATTAAGAAGAGATGGCAAGAATACACAGAAGAACTGTACAAAAAAGATCTTCAAGACCCAGATAATCACGATGGTGTGATCACTGACCTAGAGCCAGACATCCTGGAATGTGAAGTCAAGTGGGCCTTAGAAAGCATCACTACGAACAAAGCTAGTGGAGGTGATGGAATTCCAGTTGAGCTATTCCAAATCCTGAAAGATGATGCTGTGAAAGTGCTGCACTCAATATGCCAGCAAATTTGGAAAACTCAGCAGTGGCCACAGGACTGGAAAAGGTCAGTTTTCATTCCAATCCCAAAGAAAGGCAATGCCAAAGCATGCTCAAACTACCGCACAATTGCACTCATCTCACACGCTAGTAAAGTAATGCTCACAATTCTCCAAGCCAGACTTCAGCAATATGTGAACTGTAAACTTCCAGATGTTCAAGCTGGTTTTAGAAAAGGCAGAGGAACCAGAGATCAAATTGCCAACATCCGCTGGATCATGGAAAAAGCAAGAGAGTTCCAGAAAAGCATCTATTTCTGCTTTATTGACTATGCCAAAGCCTTTGACTGTGTGGATCACAATAAACTGTGAAAAATTCTGAAAGAGATGGGAATACCAGACCACCTGATCTGCCTCTTGAGAAATTTGTATGCAGGTCAAGAAGCAACAGTTAGAACTGGACATGGGACAACAGACTGGTTCTGAATAGGAAAAGGAGTATGTCAAGGCTGTATATTGTCACCCTGCTTATTTAACTTCTATGCAGAGTACATCATGAGAAACCCTGGACTGGAGGAAGCACATTCTGGAGTCTAGATTTCTGGGAGAAATATCAATAACCTCAGATATGCAGATGACACCACCCTTATGGCAGAAAGTGAAGAGGAACTAAAAGCCTCTTGTTGAAAGTGAAAGTGGAGAGTGAAAAAGTTGGCTTAAAGCTCAACATTCAGAAAACAAAGATTATGGCATCTGGTCCCATCACTTTATGGGAAATAGATGGGGAAACAGTGGAAACAGTGTCAGACTTCATTTTTCTGGGCTCCAAAATCACTGCAGATGGTGACTGCATCCATGAAATTAAAAGACGCTTACTCACTGGAAGGAAAGTTATGACCAAGATAGAATATTCAAAAGCAGAGACATTACTTTGCCAACAAAGGTTCGTCTGGTCAAGGCTATGGTTTTTCCTGTGGTCATGTATGGATGTGAGAGTTGGACTGTGAAGAAGGCTGAGCGCCGAAGAACTGATGCTTTTGAACTGTGGTGTTGGAGAAGACTCTTGAGAGTCCCTTGGACTGCAAGGAGATCAAACCAGTCCATCCTAAAGGACAACAGTCCTGGGTGTTCATTGGAAGGACTGATGCTGAAGCTGAAACTCCAATACTTTGGCCACGTCATGTGAACAGTTGACTCATTGTAAAAGACCCTGATGCTGGAAGGGATTGGGGGGCAGGAGGAGAAGGGGACGACAGAGGATGAGATGGCTGGATGGCATCACCAACTTGATGGATGTGAGTTTGAGTGAACTCCGGGAGTTGGTGATGGACAGGGAGGCCTGGCGTGCTGCGATTCATGGGGTCACAGAGAGTCAGACACGACTGAGCGACTGAACTGAACTGGACCACTACTGTAAGTTTGCATCATCTATAAGATGAAGCATCAATGTAAGTCATTTCCTACAAAAATGCTATCTTAAATGATACAAAACACCGTAGATGTTATCTGTATTTCTAACACTAGATAAAATGAAAAGATAATGTGAAAAAATAATTTGTATTTGTTTAGAGGTATAAAAATTTGTACATTGATATTGAAAAAGCTTTATGATATGATTTCTTTATGGTAATTTAGTGTAATTGATACAGTTGCTTCACAGTAGCCTGACCTATACACTAGTGAATCAATCATCATTCAATTTTTAAGGCATAAAGTATTACAGTCATGTTCATAATATGGTATTAGAAAAACATTGTTACTGTTTACTTTCTTACTCACTGTAAATGGGAATTCCTTAACACAGCTGCCTCAGTTTCCCCTGAGAGCAGGCTTTGTTAAGAAAACCCTAGTGCTCTGGTATATTTCAAAATGGTTCCCTTCCCCCTCCCATTACTGGGTGCACAAGGGTGTTTTTCTCCCCTGTATGTTGAGGGAACGTGATCTGGCTCCTAGACATAACTCTCACAATATTTGGGAGCCCTCCATGACTAAGTGCCCCTAGATTTTTAACTAAGAGAGTCATGCATATTGAGTCTGTAGCAGTTCATCATTTGCAGTTCAGGCTTTGTTAGCCCAGCACTTGTTCCTGCACTGGTTTTCCCTGGTATTGCTGCTCCAGTAAGCTGTTACTTCCTGTATTCACCTGTCTCCTAATCTTAAAGGCAATGGTTTGTCCTCCCCTCTCTCACAAATCCAGGAAAAGTTATTGATGTTTCAGTTTTTTTGCCTTTTATCTGTCAGGATAGAGTGGCAGCTTCCAAGCTATTTATATAAAAAATGGAAACCAGAAGTCTACCTCCGTTTTTTAAATAAATTTACAAATCACAAAAATTATTTTTTCCTTCATCCTCTTATTTCCTTTTTCTAATTCCCTTCATCCCTTTATGTAGATTCAGGTTTCTATCTTGTATAATTTTTCTTATAGCTTAAAAGGCTTCGTTTAACATTTGTAGTATGGCCCTGCTGGTAACAGATTTTTCTGTTCATTTTTTTAAAAATATGATACAGTGTACATAACAAAATTTGCCATTTTAACCATTTTTTGTGTTCAGTTCAGTGGCATTAAATCTATTCTATTCACCTTTTTGTGAATTCTTCTATCTTCCCAACTGAAACTCTGTACTTAACAATAACTCCTGTTCTCCCTTGCCTCAGCCCCTGCATAACTACCATTCTCCTTTCTGTCTGTGAATTTAACTACTCTGGAACCTCATGTAAGTGGGATTGTACAATGTATGTCCTTTTGTATCTGTGTTATTTCATGTCTTCAGAGTTCATCCATGTTATAGCATGGGTCAGAATTCCCTTTTATGGTTAAGTAATAATCTGTTCAATGCCTGTATACCACATTTTGTTTATCCATTCATGCTTCAGTGGTCATTTGAGTTGTTTTCCTCTTTTGGCTATTGTGCATATGCCAATATTGTGAATATATGAATGCTGGTGTACAATTATCTTTGTGTCCATCTCTGCTTTCACTTCTTACAGATATATACCCAGAGGTGGGATTACTGGATCACATGGTAATTCTGTTTAATTTTTTGAGGACTTTCTATCGTATTTTCCACAGCGACTACAGTATATTATATTCCTACCAGCAATGTAGGAAGGTTCCGTTTTTTGTTTTTTCCTGGCTGTGTCTTGAGGTGTGTGGGATCTTAGATCCCTGACCAGGGATTGAACCTGTGCTGCCTGCAGTGGAACATGGAGCCCTAATCATTGGACCACCAGGGAATTGTCAGGAAGGTTCCAGTTTCTTTACATCCTTGCCAAGCACTTGTAATTTTCTATTCTGTATTCTGTTTTCTTTTTAAATTATAACCATCCTAATGGATGTGAAATGCTATGTCTTTGTGGTTTTGGTTTGCATTTCCTAATGATTAGTGATGTTAAGCATCTTTTCATGTGCTTATTGTCCATTTACAAATCTTTTTTCCTCATTAATTAAGTAATTATTTATTTGTTTGGTTGCGCTGGGTCTTCCTTGCTGTGAGCAGGCTTTCTCTAGTTGCAGCGAGTGGGGCTACTCTTTGTTGCAGTGCACTGGCTTCTCATTGGCTGGCTTCTCTTGTTGCAGATCACAGGATCTAGGGAGTGTGAGTTTCAGAGTTGCAGCACAGAGGCTCAGTGGTTGCGGCTCATGGGCTCATTAGTTGTGGTGCACAGGCTTATTGCTCTGTGGCAACTAGTGCTGCTTTAGAGGCTTATGTACTGAAAAATTTGTCTACTAATTTTTAACGGTGGTGAAAGAAGCAAAAATCTCTTTCATTTATAGCATTTTGGTCAGTATGTAGAAGGTGACATCACAGGATGGCTTTGTTTTCTCATTTTAAAAGATTAATTGAAAAAAGTTTTAAAAATGCCAAAATACTGTATGATAAAGGAGAAGATAAAAATGTCAGACAATCCCAAAGGATTTTTGAAGTAAAATATATAACTGCAAATATCATAAGGGTTCAGTTGGATTAATTTTCACCAACTAAATAATATATCGTTTTACCACTGTTTCTGTATTCCTAGGTTCTTTTTGAGTCATGGCTTGATTGTTTAGATTTCATAATCATGTAGTTTTATTCAAGAAAAGTACATAAATATATTTCCTACTATAGCATATCAAGAGGCGCATGATGCCAGTTTGTCTGCCTACTGCTAGTGTTACAAATCGACTACTTGGTCTGCATTATAAAGGCATATTTTTCTTTTGTAATTAAGAAGTAATCTTTGGAGTGATACTTGGAGTTTATGTGAGTCTCTTGTTTCCCAACAACATTTATCCAGTGATTTTAGCATCCATTTATGTACCTTGTAGGAATCAACTATTACATGGCAGTTGTAAAATAGTGATTTTTAAGATTTTACCATTCTATTTACAATTTTTAGTAGCATTCTTCTCTAAGGAAGAACTTTCCTTTTTCTCCCCCATTTCCTTTCTTTGATTCTTTTTTCCTTTTTTTTTTTGTTGTTGTATCAATAAACACCCCAGGTATTTCTCATGAAGTTGGTCAGTGTGACTCTTTGCTATACTTTGAGACTCGTTGCTGTAGTCACATCTGTATAAAGTGCTACTGTTCCAGGAGGACTGTTGCTCTGTACAGGTTGGTCAGCTTTATATTTGTTCTTAAACTGAGAAGTCTTATAGAAATATGATTGTTCTAGTATAAATGTAGATTAAAAATTATACCACTTTGGGGTGTTCTTGGTTATAAACTCAGAAACTGAGGCAGCTGTCTTAAGGAATTCCCATTTACAGTAGGCAAGAAAGTAAACAGTAAGTGGAGAGTAGGGTAACAGACACTTATGGTATCAAAAAACAACCGTGAAAAGGATCTGTCTTAATGTGCTAGCCCACTGCAGTTTAACATATTGCTTACAACCTTCACAATAGAATTTGAGTGACTTCAGTTACACATTCCAGGAGACTGGCAGTCTGTTACAATCAGAATCTGAACTTTAGAGCAGGCTAATTTACAGCGATGGGATGAAGAAAGTTGTGGATTTGTATTACACACTCTCACCTGACACTGTATCTGATCCCTTACCTGCTGATTGACATCTTGAATGAGCTCTTTGAAGCAAGTTCCAGCTTAATTAAAATGTTTGCTTGGTTAGCAGTGATCTGTGAAAGCCTGTGATAAATATTGAATCAGGTTCACCTGCTGGTTGCTGTAAGTAGATAAACAGCTGCCTTGTGCAGTTTAATCATGAAACTGTGGCAGTAGAGTACTACTGTTTGAATTTTTTAAAAAGAATAGTTGAAACGGTATAGTTATGTCACTTTTGCTATCTTAACTAGAGTGTGTGCCTACATGAGATTTTGCACAACAGGCATTCAGTACCTCTTCGGATGGCGTGGACAACAGCAAATGGTTGATAAAGATTAACAGTAAACCTTCTTTCATATGCCTCAAAGTATAATTCAGTATTCATTGACTTGTTTTTACCACTAGTTCTTCATGTGCGTGATGTTTGGAAATAAAAAAGGGCAGTATTTTGCTTTTCTTTTTGTCAAGTTAAATGGTAGATTAAAAATGATCTTGTTAATTAAAACTTTAAGGTTTAAGGTTATGAATTCTAACTTCTCACAAATCTATCATGAATTTTGTAGCCACTTGAAGAACTTCAGATTTTATTTTTTCATCTATAAAATGGAGTTAGCAATAAACATTAGTGAACTAAATGTTATAGAATTTTGTTAATATTGCATAATTAACAAACATTAAAAGAGAAATTAATTTACAAGCAGTAGAGGAATCTTTATAAAATTATCTTCTTTGGACTATCAAGTTGTTTATTTCTTTACAGAATTAATGTGACTAAGCAAGTTCATTGTAAATAAAATGCTATTTCTATTTTATTTTCTTTGTAAAATCAGACATAAATTCTGGAATAAGGTCCTCACCCAAATAAGTCACAGTCTTCTGTGAGCACATAATGATAAGTTATGGACTCACTTTCTAAAAATGTATACAAAATTGTGTTTGTAGTTTCCGGGTGATCCCAAACTCTCTCCTCTGTAACAATACATGGATGTAAATTAGGAGTCTATTTCCTAATCATTTAAGCTGAAAATTTTAGTCAGGCGAGATTAAGATGATAGTTGTTCTGTTAGGTATTAAGCTGCTGAGGAGCAACCTGTATATTTGCTGTTTTAGGTTTCATTTGAAGCACTTTTTAGCATTTTGTAGGTGTGTTATGTATGTACTACGTTCCTTAGCTCCAAGGATTATCTACTGTAGTGGGGATTCCTAATTTTTTACCTAACGTTTTTATAGTTTTATTCCTATCATCAGTTTGTTTGGAAGTTTATGGGGAAAATAAAATTTTATATAAGTCACACTTAACCTGCTCAACACTTTTTTTGATCTTTATCTATGTTGATGCATAGAACTCTGGTTTGTATTTTTTTTTTAATTATTTACAGTATTCCGTTGATAGACTCCACAATTTATTTACTTATTCTTTTGCTGACACATTTAGCTTATTTTCCTCACTATTAAAACAGTACTACAAAGAGTATCCCTGTTGTCTCTCTCTGAATCTGCAAGTCTGTCACTAGCATGTATGACTAGCAGGCTCATGCTGGGCCAGGGGTCTGTATATATTTGATAGCACTGTATCACCAACTTGTTCTTCAAAGTGATTATGTCACTTTATACTTGGATCAGCAGTGTTTAAGAGAGTTGGTTTATATCTTTTCTGACACCCAGTCTGGTGAATGTAAATGAAATACAATTAGGGTTTTAATTGCATTTTCCTAATTAGTTTCCCTGGTGTCTCAGACAGTAAAGCGTCTGCCTACAATGCAGGAGACCCAGGTTCAGTCCCTGGGTCGGGAAGATCTCCTGGAGAAGGAAATGGCAACCCACTCCAGTATTCTTGCCTGGAAAATCCCATGGACAGAGGCGCCTGGTAGACTACAGTCCATGGGGTTGCAAAGAGTCGGACACGACTGAGCGACTTCACTTTCTTTCTTTCTTTCTTTCTAAAAGAACATCGGGTTGTACATCTTTTCAGATGTTTGTTGGGTTTTCTGCTTTTCTCTCCTGTGATTTTTTTTGTTCTTGGATTCTTATTCTTCTATTGGGCTTTTAAAAAATTGGTTTGTTGGAATTCTTTATGTGTTATGAAGACTGATCCTCAGTTGGTTATATACAGCATATGTGTCTTCTCAAGATTGTTTTCAGTCTGTTGTGCTTTTGGTGTATTGTTTAAGAAATCCTTCCCTATATTGAGGTCCTAAAGATATTTTTCTGTATATAGGGACAGAGATTTTATGACACATACAATCTAGAATATTTCCTCTCTGGTCCTTTGTAGAAAGAGTGTGATGCTTGCTCTAAACAGTCTCTCAACTGAAGAATTTTTGTTTTTCCCCCTTGTGGAACATAATGTCCATCTTGTTAGAAAATATTTGACTTAACTGTCAACTAATAATAAGTTAAAATGATTTTTATGAAGTAAATTTTATAGCTTATACTTAAGAATATTTTGTAATTGCATTCAGAAAATAATGCACTTAGAGTACTAAGTGAAACTGGTATTGATAATCTCCTATAACACACCTTGTAGAACAATTAAAAAGTGAAGATCTCTTGGTCAGTGGGATGAAATGATCTTTGTCATTGTCTATTTGGCCTAATAATGTCAGGAATTCTAATGTTTCTTGAATGAATGAATGGATGGATGGATAGATGAATGAATGAGATAGTGAGATAGTACATGTAGAGTGCTTAGCACAGGGACAGCCTTAATAAATGATAGTTATTAAATGAATATATCAGGATATGTGTTTGCCACTCACAACTAAAGTGGCCCAAATATTAACATAACAAGATGATTTTTCTTTTTGTTCTTGAAAAATAACAAATTGTCCTGTACTTTTTTTTTAAAGCTAACCTTTTTATTTTGAGGTTACTTTTTGATATGTGAAGAAGTAAAATTTGGGCATCTATTAAACATCTACAGATAAATAAAATGTGGTACATGGGTACAGTATTTGGTTTAGGGACATTAGTCACAATCCATCAATTAAAAAAATTAAGTTACACTTATATGCAAAATACCATGCTCAATGAATGAGTATATGAAGTAACGTAAGACATAGTTTCTGTCCTCAGGAATTTGCAGTGTGGTTGAAAGACAATGCATGCACATATGGAAAAGTATGTTACTGTTTCATGGACCTAGTTTTCTCTATTTCATGCAGATAAGCTTCTTTCTGGTCTTTTCCCCCTCTACTTCTTTATGTGCTAATTTTTCATATTTAACATCCTTTTATGCTTACTTTTAGAATTCATTTCATAGACTCTGTTTAGATACTCCCCTGATTTATGAACTCACAAAATAACTTTTCTGACAATGCAGTCATTTCTCACTACTCCTTTATTATTATCCTTTTTTAGGCATATTTAGTCACCATGCTAATTTTTATTTTTCCAAGTAAATATAGTAATTTTAACACAGTAATTTTCATTGTTGTTCAGGGGAAAGGTTGGCGAGAGCTATGAAACTTTAGAGGTTGACACAGTTATCTTAATCTATTTCTGATTATAACCTTGTGAAAGGAATAGTGGCAAGGACTCAGAAGTTGCCCTTTCAAGATCAAATATTATATTCATTCTTTATCCTTTCAAAAAACATTAATGCATATCTATATAGTCTGAGAAGAGAGGGAATAAATAGAAATTGCTGGACACAAAGATAATTTTCTAAAATCCCTGGTTGCTCCTAAGAACAATTTTTGGCTACTGTAGATTTGAAATGTATTTTTAAACAGTTGACTCCTACACGTGGAACTAATACAACTGTCACATCCACATCTCTTATGATAGTAGATTTTTTGGGGGCTGTTATTTGGGTTAAGTTTTCTTGCCTTTTGTTGAAGAAAAGGAACTCTAGACAGTTTCCAGCTATGGGAAAAGAAGTCATCTCTTAAAGAGATTAGTTCTACCATATGATATTGCTACTTAACAGTTCTTAGAGATTTCAGGTTTGGGGAGCCTATGTGTTTTATCTTTCTTGAGGTTTAGATATATTAGATGAGAAAGAATACTTTTTAATTTATTCTCCAGTTTCCTGATACAATCTATATAAATTTAAAGAGCAAAAACAAAAGGAAAATATCCTTGTGGGAGGTAAACTTGATCATCTGTCAGCAGGAGAATTACTTGGTGAAAAATACTTAATTTTGTTCACCTGTTGTTTTAAGATCCCTAGGTCAAAGAGTTTCAGAGAGAGGCCAGAAAATATTAGCCTAATTTTGAACTAGAGGATTTTATGAGTTCTTATCATTGCTGTTTTCAGGATTCTTTCTCTGTTTTCATACAAAATTGAAAGTTGGTGATTTTGGTACAGATAATTCTCTTTTGGTCCTAAATAATTGTGTTTTTTTTAAGCCTCTGTTCTATTATTGCGTTCAGTGTTTTCCATCTTCAACTATGATTATACCAAATCCCTTAAATAGGAACTTCAATAGAAGATCACTTCTGAAGAAGTAATTTCTCTTTAAATCTGCAAATAAATAAGAATCAACTTTCTTAGTTTCTGTCTTCTACTCTACTTGCCCAGCCACTCACTGAAAACCATCATCTTGAGGAGTTACCCTTGATTTCATAAATTGTATAATTCAGAACACTTGAAGATTTAACAAACATAAAACATTTTTAACATAAAAATTAGTTCTGTTTTATAATTTTTTTTCAATTACGGAGTGAAAAACACATTTAAGGTACATAAATAAAGCTGCTCTAGTAAGAACTTTCTAAAACAAGTCCTGTATCTTTTGCTTTTGTTAGTTATGCTGTTAGTATAACATTTTAAGGTAAGCAGATCCCTTTAAAAAATTATTAGTGCAAATACTGCTTTTAAAATTAAACTATTTGAATGCAAAGCAGAAAGTTATAAGACTGTATAACAGCATCCTTTTTTATTGGAAAAATATGAAAGATACATATAGGAGGATCTGCTAGTTATATGTGGTGGTTGACTTATTTTGTATTTTTCTATAACGTTTGAATTTTTTGTTTAGAAAAATAGCAGAATGAAAATAAAAGGAGTATATCCTAAAGCTTTAAGTGGAATTCATGTTGAAAAGTATCATATCAAAAAGTAGGTTTTCCAAGCCATGTGAAAAAGACTACTTTATTGAATTACTTTTAGGCTTGTATATATCCGTAGAGAATATCGTAGTGCATTGGGCCTAGCATTCTAGTATTCACAATGAATTTAACTGTATCATGGGAAAGAGATATAATTGAGTAAAAAGATTGAAAATATGAAAATAAACTAATTCTGCTACCAAGAGTTACCTTAATTCTTTTACTAAGTTAATTAATTTGATCATTGAAAAGGACAAAAAGGAATTCAGTCAGAAATACCATGATATAATTTGCATTCCATTTTCTGTGTGACCAGAAATTGTTAGATATTGCAACATATGTAACATAAACCACATGTCAGCTGTTTCCTGCCTCACTGTTGACAAGAGCCCCATTCATAACTCTTCTTTTATCCTTTCAGTGAATAAGTAATTATTCAATATAGAAGGCAGGATATTTGGAACTGGCTATTTAATGTGGCAGCACTCTGTAATGATATCTGCTGTTACTGGCAACCTGAGAGGGGAATGTAACAATTCCAGCATGGCTGTAACTTTATCTGCTTTGACTGACTGTTTATTTGGCACATCAGTGAACCTTTTATCCCAGTGAGTGACAGCTCCAGAAGGGTCACATTTACATCCATTCTATCATGTATTGTAATATTTAATGGCGGACAAGGTTGAGTGAGACTGGGAGTAATTCGAACTTGCTTTTCCACTGAGTTGAGGCTAAAAGACAGCTTGATCCCCAGTATTGTGGTGTAACATGCTAAGACTTAGCATTTGTTTATGAAGGCTAATCTTACTGATTATAATTAAAAAAAAAAAACTTCAGTTAAATGGAGTGTTTGTTCTACTAAACTTAAACTCTCTAGTACAAGTTCTCTTAAGCTACTGTGCTATTTAGTATTTTTCCCTATCAGTGACCATTCCTATAAACTAACCGTTTCTTAATCTTTCTCTTAAAGGAGGCTGCATTCTGTCTCATTTGTATAGTAACTGAGGTTGAGAAGAGAGTAGTTATTAAGAACCAGTGTGTTCTAATATATAGCATTAAGCTATTTTTTTTTTAATATTTGAGTTTGGAAATACAGAAAAGCCAGGTAAATATTATAATGTACTCCTGATGTTCCATATGGTATATTTAAGGAGCCATTTATATAACTTTTAATTATGAAACTGAATTGAGTAAAATTGTCTAGGAAAAGCTATCTTGAATGATAATTGTACTGATGGATTTATATTTGATGACCGGTAATTGAATTTCAGATATACTTGTTCCACACAAGCAGTCTGTCTTCATTATTAAATATTAATAATTTGCATTCATTTTCATACTTTTGCTAGAGAATAGTTTTCTCTTATTGTTTTTGAGTGATGATTTAAATTCAGCTTGATGTTTCTGTTCTTTTGTAAGTTATGTTAAAATGCTTTTTAAAGTACTGGTTTATTAAAGGATATTTGAATGGATTGTGCTGTGAAGAAAAATAACACTCTTAAATCTAAACTGTAATATCACAATTCACTTGAAGCCTAAGCAAAAATGAAAATTGTCTTTCGTTTTGTCTTAGTTTTATAATTTATGAAAGAGGAGAATTAAAATGTACTTAAAACATTTGGAATTTGAGAGTTGGAGTAGTATGTTAGAAAACAATGCAAATATGGAAACATTTATAACTCAAGAGTGAAAGAGAACCAATTTGAAATTGAATTTGCAGCTTTTTCTTTAAAGGCAAATTTTAGATGATGTGACATTATGGAATTTCCCATTGTTTGGCAACTGTGATTCGCTACTTATAGTTTTGATTCCATGAAAAGTTTGATAAAAATTTTATGGTAGTCCAGACAATAGTCATCTTTTCTTTCCTTTGTTACAGCCCCCTGGTCACTGTTCTAGGTGCTGTTGTTCTACCAAACAAGGAAACAGTGAAGATTCTTCAAATACCACTAAGAAGGATCATGGGGGGAAGTTCAAGATACCCAAAATATATTTTGGGACACGCACACACAAGCAGATTGCTCAGATTACTAGAGAGCTCCAGAGAACAGCATACTCAGGGGTCCCGATGACTATTCTTTCCAGCAGGGATCATACTTGTATCCATCCGGAAGTAATGGGTAACTTCAACAGAAATGAAAAGTGCATGGAATTGCTGGATGGAAAAAATGTGAGTTAAGTTCATTTATTTTAGGCAAAAAATTAGACTGAAAAGATAAAAATTACTCCATTTTTAATGTGTTCATTTTATATGTACATTTACAGTGATAACTTAAGTCAGATTGATTGCTAATGTTGATATTTTTTAAAAAATAATTTTACCATAAGGAAATCTTTTATTCAAGTTTAAAATTATGAGTTTTTGTGCTAAAACGTGGGGATATTTAATTCCTTGAAAATTAATTTCCATGTCTTAATTTCTTCTTTCAAAAATAGTCAAACATAGAGATCAAATGAGAAAAAAACATTTAAGTGATTTAGCCTAACTAGATCTGATTGATATATTTTACATATTAAAAAATTTCAGAATAAGGTAATTTGCATACACCATCTCTGGGCAAATTTTAAAATGTTTTTGAATTGAGAAATGTAATGATTTCACTGTCTCATCATTCTGATTAGTATAAACTTCTTTTAAAAATTACAGTAAATTATTAACTAAAGATATATTATTTATGGATTTGAAATTTTCTGGGGAAATTTAGAATAATATGAATTTTGGCTAGGTGGAAATAAATAAATCTCACTAAAGTCATGATTTTTTGATAATATTTTGCCAGTATTAGTTTAGTGTCTGTGTACCAGTTAGATAACTAGTTTACTCTAAAATTGAAGTTACAAGTCTGGAATTATACCCAGAAATTATAGTTGAACCATAAATTGATAGTATATGAAATGACCAATGATATTTTAATATATTTTGAAAGTTGTGTATTTCTGTATTTTGTCGAACCAGCATAGTTGGTTCTACACAAAAGTCTAAGAGCTATAGCCTCTTAGACTCTAGTTTCATTTAGCTGTATATCATCCCCTAATGTATAATGTGAATAGATTATTTTGTATTATGCTTTTCTTTTTCAGTGCTTCCTATTATTATATGAAATTTATTCAACCTTTATTGGAATTAATCAAAAGAAGCCTCAATAGATACACAAACCCAATAGATAATATAAAATATAAGTACTAAGGGGCTTCAGTGGAAAAACTTAAGTGACTTTTTTAGAATCAAGAAGAGAATACAGAATAACTGAATCAAAACCATTGTTAAAATTGTATGATCATATTTGTTTCCATATATATTCTTTCTAACTGAGGAATTGTGCAATCTTTTCACTGTATATTTAAAAAGTTCTCTTCAAAGAGAGATAAAAATATTAAAAAGCTGAATGTTAAAAAAATAATAAAATAGAGAAAAGGCTCTTCATGATAAAAACCCATAAATTTTATACTTAAGTAGACTTCTTTCCATATGTGGCTAACTGATCTACTAAATTCCTCAAATGCTTGAAATTTGTTTTTAGTCTGTGCAGAAAGATTTGCTGGCATAGTCATTATTTTTTGCTAGTTGCTATTGAGAAACTTATCATGTGATTATGCATTGAAAGCAAATATTTTATGTAATCTTTTAGAATCCTGCAGTGCTGGTTATGTCTTTTGATTGATCTTTACTCTCCTAAGTTTGAATCTTGTAAAAATAAAAATCAAATAGACTTGAATATTCAGAACATTTCACTGGCCTTCAGGTTCTGTTTTAAAGTAAACAAATATTTTATTTTTGAATATTAACAATATAAATAATTGAAGCTATCTGCATTTGTCTTGACCTAATTCTGCCTCAGAATGGCTAGCTCATAAGGCATACATGAGCATTCTCTTTCTTGTTCCCAAGCCATAAGGGTAATTTGGTATTGTAATGAGGGCCAATTACAAAGTCACTAAAGGTGTCTATGTTTACTGTGGCTGAATTACCAAAGAGAAATGATAAATAGATAACTGACAGTTTAAGTGAAAAAGAGTTTAGAGTGTGATAACACTTCAATTGACAGACTCCCCTCTGGGTTATATTACACTGCTAAAATGGATGAGCTTTTCTGGTTTTGCTATCAGCCTGCACAGCAGTGTCATTCTAAGTGCCCTTAAAGTGTAAACTTTCTGATTTTTTGGCTTGATCCAAAGGCACATGTGTTTTTGTTCACTGTTTCTTTTATATTCCTATACTGGAAAAGCAATGCACATATCTGCTAAAAGTAAAATTTTGTTTCAATTAAGAAAAAAATCTTAACTAGCCCTAGAAATCATTCTAAAAAATTATTTTAGGTATAGAAGAATATCTGTTTTTTGTTAAAATGAGATTTAACAGTCCATAACCATAGACTTGAAGGCAACTTAGTGATCACTTTGTTATCAGTACAAATAAAAACTTTCAGAATAGTATGAAAGGTACTTGGAATGAAGAAATGGTGAATGTCATTATTAAGCTCAATCTGATATCAAAGTCAGTATGAAAGATACTTGACATATTTCCATATTTGGGTCTCTAGACCCAAAATCATAGAATTTTAGAGCTAGAAAGAACTTCAGAAATGGCAGTCAGTGGTCGGAGAACTCTTCAAAGGCTTCTAGTTCAGCTACTCTTGATGCCTAGTCACATGGGAAAGATGGGCCCTGAAGTTTGCCCAGTGACAGACAACTAATCAGAAGAAAGAAAGCAAGTTTTCTCTTAACCCTTACAGTTTTCACTGCATTAGAAACAAAAACAAATGGTGGCATATGGTATAGGGAAGTTGACATGGCATGAAGGATTAAAGGGAATAATAGAGATTAGATAAAGTAAGTGAAAATAATACAAAATTGAAGCAAGTGAACACGGTTAGGTGAGCCCTTTCTAATTCTTATTTTTAATACCTTGGAGGAACAATAAGTAGTATGGCTGAATTAGCAGTCCTCAGCTGATCATTTCTTGTCCTTGAATTTGCAGACATCTTTTGTAGGTTATGACCTTTTTATGAGTTACTCCATTTCTAGCAGTGTCTAGATATTTTTGTATATGTAATAATGTATGAATATTTTAAAAACAGATTTTTGTTTTTGATGGTTTGTAGATAAAAATACACATACACGCACATACATCTCCCCAGTGGTTAAGAAAAACAAACTGGGAAAGATAAATATTAGATTTCAAAATCACATTAATTTTTTTATTGATATATAAAATTAATGAAAATTAAAATGGCCCATTATTTCACCACCTAGTACCAAATGACAATTGAAAAAACTAACATACATGGTTAGAGACTCAAAATTATGGAAAGGTATTAAATGAAAGGAGACGATTTCTCTTTCCAGTTCTTTCCATCTCTTTAAGGGACCTACTGTAAAGTTTTATGTATATTCTTCTAAAACACTTATAATATATGTTTTGTGTAATGTATGTGTATAGATTATTTTTAAAGCTTAAAAATCAGCACAAAGACAAATCAACCTCATTTTTTAAGGACCATACTTGGGTTCAATCCTTGGGTTGGGAAGATCCCCTGAAGGAGAGCATGGCAACCCACTCCAGTATTCTTGCTTGGAAAATCCCCATGGACAGAGGAGCCTAGTGGCCTACAGTCTATGGAGTTGCAAAGTTGGACACAACTGAGCAACTAAGCATAGCACATACCATTTATATGAATTTGCCAGAATTTATTTAACATATCCTCTGTTGGTAGATATTTAGTTTATTTCCAATTTGGTGGGAGCTATTAAACATTGCACTATATATATAATCACATAAATGGTGAAATTTTATTTGGTAGTTAAATTTCCTGTGTATTTCTAATAGAAGTAGAAGTTTATACTTCTAATTTTATACACCTTTTAATAGAATTTGATGCCTTTGCTAGGACTGTGTTTTATCAAACATCTTATTTTTGATTAGTGTATATATGTTAATAAAATTTTTTTACTTCAATAATAGAATGGCAAAGGACATTAGTAGATATTACCTGAAAGAAGATTCTATTTTTGCCTTTAAAATAGGCAAAAATAAAAAAAGATAATGTTGATAAAGGTGTGGAAAAAGGGTAATATAAAATGTTCATAAACATTTTCTGGAGGATAATTTGACAATACGGTTTTCAAGAAACTGAAAAATATACTCTCTGATCTCATAATGCCGTTTCTAAAAATGTATGATAAGAAAATATTTAGAAATGGGCATAAAATTGCTTATTGCAGCATTATTTATAAAGCAAAAATTGAAACCAGTCTAAATATCCAGTGATAAACTGATTCATCAGATGTGGCATATTAATCCAATATATGTTAGCAACAATGAAAAAAAACTTAGTGATATGAAAAGACATATTTGATAAGATTTTCAATAAAATAGGCCATGAGAAAAAAGGCAGTACCAGTTTTGTAAAAAACACTTAGTGACTGGATTGTCAGTAATCCTCAGTGCATGCACCTGGGGAAAATTTGATTTGTTCTCATTTTAATATTGGGTCACATTACAGAGATGTATTGATATATAGAGAAGAAATCTGAAATGAGATACATCAAAATATTAATAGTACATTTTTGATATAGTGGGATTTTAGGTAATTTATAGATTTTTGGTATACTTGTATTTTCCAATTTTATATGATGAATACTTTTGTCCCCTGGGACATTTCTTCTTCCCTCTTTCCCACTTTCCATTCTTTTTTCCTTCTTTTGTTTTTATTAATATTTGTATTTGATTAAGTAGTACTGTCTCATGGCTCAAACTGAAAAGATACAGAAATGTCTATAGAGAAAAATCTCTCTCAGTCCTATCCCAAGTCATTTGGCTCTCATCTTTGAGAGCAACTATCCAGTACTCTTGCCTGGAAAATCCCATGGATGGAGGGCCTGATGGGCTGCAGTCCATGGGGTCGCTAGGAGTCGGACACAACTGAGCGACTTCCCTTTCACTTTTCACTTTCATGCATTGGAGAAGGAAATGGCAACCCACTCCAGTGTTCTTGCCTGGGGAATCCCAGGGACGGGGGAGCCTGGTGGGCTTCCGTCTATGGGGTCGCACAGAGTCGGACACGACTGAAGCGACTCAGCAGCAGCAGCAGCAGTGATACTATTGCTCTTATGTATCCTTCCAGAAATATTTTTGCCTAATAAAACTTTAATCAGAACAAAGTCACAACAAATATACTTAAAAAATATGTTTCTCCATATACACTACCATATGTAAAATAGAAAGCCAATGGGAATTCGCTGTGTGACTCAGGGAATTCAAACTGGGGCTCTGTAACAACCTTGAGGGGTGGGAAAGTGTGGGAGGTGGGAGGGAGGTTCAGGAGGGAGGAGGCATATGTATACCTATGGCTGATACATGTTGATGTATGGCAGAAACCAACACAATATTGTAAAGCAGTTATCCTTCAATTAAAGATAATTTAATAAAAATGTTTCTCAAGTTAATCTGGAGTGTCTAGAGCTGTACTGATCTGGAGCTCTATCTGAGTTAGCTAATGTAGTTCTTTAAAACGGTTATATTATAGACCTGGTGTACTCTGTCTCCTCTGTTAAATCTTTATATTGTGGCTTTAATGATGTTTTAAAAATTCTGAGATAAACTTGTTTTAGTTCTTCTGTTCTAGTGTTTGAACCGTACATATTTGTTTTCAGGGAAAATCCTGCTATTTTTATCATGGTGTTCATAAAATGAGTGATCAACACACATTACAGACTTGCCAAGGGATGCACAAGGCCTGGGATATAGAAGAACTTGTCAGCTTGGGGAGAAAACTAAAGGCATGTCCATATTACACAGCACGAGAACTAATGCAAAATGCTGACATAATATTTTGTCCCTACAACTATCTTCTAGATGCACAGATAAGGGAAACTGTGAGTAGATATGTAAAAATTAAAAGAATTTTTTTCCTATTTATTGGGATATAAGTGATGAATGTAAAAACTTTTAGATGTTTTAATGCCTTTTACTTTATACTTAATTTATGAAAAATGTATAAACAGATTAGAATGTTCAGAGTGTATTCTAGGGGATATTAAAAAATGAATTTTAGACATTGTCATTTTAATTATCAAAGTAATAAGTACTTTTAAGGACCTAGTACTGAAGTGGAATTATAAAAGAATTTTTCAACCTTGACAGCAATGACGTTTTGGGCTACATACTTCGTTGTGGTGGGCTGTCCTGTGCATTACCGGATGTTTATTAGCATCTCTGGTTTTGTACATTAGATGCCAATAGTATACTCACAGTTGTCACAGTCAAAAATGTCTCCAGACATTGCCAAATATCCCCTCGGCTGCAAAATTATCTCCATTTGAGACTCATTTATAGCTATCACTTTATGATAGCTATAAATCAGAATTATTATAAAATATTTATCTAAATAATCTATGTTTTGAAGAACGTACGTTGGGAGAATATGCATACTATGCAAATTATTTTTTGTGAGCTTTGAATAAGTGAACTTTGGATACAACATTTATGTTTATTTACCTGGTTCTTAGAGACATCCAGTTGTTACAGCATAAGATAAAGAATGAATAACGGCATATTATTGCTGCTCTTTTTAGAACTGACTGTACAACTCTCATTAGCTTTCTATTTCTGGAAGTTCAAAATGAATGGCATTATATTTAATACCCCTATGGTTGAGCATGCACACAGCCTATCACAAGGACTTCTCAGCCCCTTCTGCCTCCTTGGCTTCAGCTCCTCCAACTATACATCCTTTTGTTTGGTTGCCTTTCAACTAGGTCTCTTTCCTTTGACCAACTGTATATATCAATGCCAAGTCAGTCTTTCTAATATTACTTTTATAACATCTTTTCTCTGCTTAAAAATCTCATATGGAAAAAGTCCATATTTCTCAAGCTTTCTCAAGATGATCAGTGGTCTAACCTGAATCTGCCTTTTCAGCCTTTTCTGCTGCAGACTTCCAACTTGAGCACTTGAAAAATTACCTCACAATCCCCTGAGGATACCTTGTTCTTTCCTGTATCTCTGCTTTTGATTACACCTCTATGTATTGAATTGCCCTACTCTCTGTCTGTCCAAATCCAAATTCCACTCATCTTTTAAACCCCAGTATATTTCCTACTCCTTCATTTTTTTTCCCTCAGCCATCTCCAGCCCTCTGTATATTATTGTTCCTCAGAATAACTCAGTGGCAATTGCTTTGTGACATTTTGTATTAGAACTCTTTTAGTTGCCATTGACACAAACCCAGCTTTGGTAGGACTTAGGAAAAAAGTACTTGACTATTGTGGTGGCTTTATAATCAGGCAAGTTCTTCCCAGTGGAAACAGTGATAACTATAGTTAGCTAGCTTTTTTCCAGCTAGGTAACCTGGAAAAAAAGGATAGTCACCTATAATGACTCTGGATGGCCTAGATTGGATCTCATACCCATTCTTGAACTAGTGTGACTACACAGGAATGGAATACTTTATTTAATTGACAGGCCTGGATTCTGAATCTACCCACATTATGAGAGTGGTACCTTGCTTAACAGATTAACAGTCCTACCGATATCACATGGGTGTTGGAGAAGAGTAGTTCTCTAAAGGATTGCAGAAAAGACTAAAATGAAACAGATACATAATATATTAGTATTTTGAGAGCCTTTTGAATCTTGTGCTGTTATTAAAAAATTTTTTTTGATTAAAAAATTTTTTTTAAATCAGGTTTTTTAAAACTTCTGCTTTTTAAGTTATGTTGAAGATCCTTAACAATCCTTTGTGTAACCAGCTATACCTTGATCCTGGGTCACTTAACACGTATTATTTTGGTTGATAGGTTTACAAGTATTTTGAGGGTGAAAAATGGAAAACTCTATAGATATTTGGTTGGTCTAAGTGCTTTACAAGTTTTAAGACTGAGAATCAGTTACTTCTGTAGTTGGACTTGTGATATTGGCCTGTGGTGTGAATTTTTGAATGAAGTGACCTGCCTATTGCTGTTAAATCCATTTTGCTAAATGTTTTACAAGAAAACTCTTTTATCTTATAGATGGACATCAATCTGAAAGAACAGGTTGTCATTTTAGATGAAGCTCATAACATTGAGGACTGTGCTCGGGAATCAGCAAGTTACAGTGTAACGGAAGTTCAGCTTCGGTTTGCTCGGGATGAACTAGATAGTATGATTAACTATAATATAAGGAAGAAAGATCATGAACCCCTACGAGCTGTGTGCTGTAGCCTCATTAAGTAAGAGCATTTGTCTTTCAGTGTCATTTGGCTGCCTTTGTATTGGAAACATGTTCTATTATGCCAAGTATTTTATAATCAGTAAACTTGGACCAGACTACTTGGGAAATGGATTGTTCCTTGCCAGTTAAACATAGAGATAGCCTAGCCCAAACTTTCCTTTTGATTAAGTCTTTCCTTGAGGTGTTTTTACTATGTAGAAGTTGGTCCTTTCTGTTTCACAGCATAGATGTTGAAAGAGTTGTCCGTAGTTGCTGATTCTATTTTCTCATTTCCCATTCTTTCCTCATCCATCCCTGTAGTGTTTCTGTATGCATAATTCTACTGAGATTGTTCTTATCAAGATCACCAGAGGTCCACAGATGGCCCAATGCAAAGGTTATTTCTGTTATCTTACTTAGCCTCTCAGCAGTGTTGGTTGCTGTTGAATACCACCTTTATGAACAGTGTCTTTGTCTTCTGTGGAATAATATATATACGTCTCTGTCGCCCGTTTCTGGCACAGAGTTCCTAAAACCTTTGTAGTTTCCTAATTGATAAGAGCACTAAGAGCATCTTCTGTTTTGTTGTTTCATTTTTGACCCCAGTTCCTGACAGAACTCCTAAATCCCCTGGGATTTCCTGGGTGATAGGACTGTCTTTTATTCTAATGAGGTGATGGTTGAAGGGCTCCTGAATGGATCCAGTCACTAGAAAAACCAAGCCATATTTAGAAGGTTGGAACTTTGAGCTCCACCTCCCCCTGGAAAGAGAAGAGGGGCTGGATAATGAGTTAATGTTCTATCATGCCTTTGTAATGAAGTCTTCATAAAAATACCAAAAAAAAAAAAAGGCTTCAGAGAGATTCTACATTGGTGAACACATCTATATACTTGGAGTGTGGTGTATTGCACAAAAGGACAGAAGTTTCTGTGCCCAGCAACCTTCCTGACTTCACCCTATTTATCACTTGCATCTGACTTTTATCTATATCCTTTATTATATAATAAACTGGTAAATGTGTTTCCCTGATTTCTGAGCTGTTCTAGTAAATGCCCAACCTGAGGAGGGGGTTGTGGGAACCTCTGACTTAACAGGTATTTGGTCAGAAGCACATATGACAACCTGGACTTTTGCAACTGGCATCTGAGGCTGGGGGAGGGAGGAGGGACAGTCTAATGAGACTGAGTACTTAATCTGTGGGGTCTCTGCAAACTCAGTTAGTGTCAAAATTGAATTGAATTATAGGACACCCATCTGATGTCTCAGAGAATTGCTTGTGTGGGGGAAAAAAACTGACATGCATGTGAGACCAGAGGTATCAGAAGTGAAGTAGTGAGAACAAGCAGACACACGGGAATGTGTTTTCCTTAGACAGCTTCTATGACACCTCCTGGTTTTCTTCCTCCTCACAGTCCGTTCTTTCTCAGTTTCTTTTGATAGTTCTTAATTTGTTTGATGTTTAAATATTTAAGTGTGTTAGGGCTTGGTCTTGGATACTCATTTCTTTTCTAGTTCTTCATTTTCCTTAAATTACATAACTCAAAAGCAGTGCGGACGAGGCCTGAATCTGTATTTGTCCCAGTCTCTCCCTGGAATGCTCTTTTTATCTACTCAACTATGCTTTCTATCTCTGTTTGGATATAAAATTTCAACTTTCCAAAATACTCCTTTCTTTCCCTACTTACCCCACCTGCTCTGTCTTCCTTATCTAAGCAGGTACCACCAACCAGTTCTTCAAATCAAAAATCTAACTATTATCCTTGATTACTGTCTCACCTCATCCAATTCACCAGTAAGTTTTAAAAAGGCCACCTACACAATATATCCCAAATCCTTCAATCTCATATCTGTCATCCCAGAATCATCTCTCAACTAGAACACTCTGCATGCGTGTGCTGAGTCACTTCAGTTGTGTCCGACTTTTTGCAGCTCTACGGACCTTAACCTGACAGGCTCCTGTGTCCATGGGATTCTCCAGGCAAGGATACTGGAGTGGGTAGTCATTTCCTTCTCCAGGGTGTCTTCCTGACCCAGGGATGAAACCTGTGTCTCTTATGTCTCCTGCATTTGCAGGGGTTCTTGACCACTAGTGCCACTGGGAACCCCCTAGAACACTGTTGAAGTGAAGTGAAGTGCAAATCGTTCAGTCATGTCCGACTCTTTGCGACCCCATGGACTATACAGTCCATGGAATTCTCCAGGCCAGAATACTAGAGTGGATAGCCTTTCCCTTCTCCAGGGGTTCTTCCTGACCCAGGGATCAAACCCAGGTCTCCCGCATTGCAGGTGGATTCTGTACCAGCTGAGCCACAAGGGCAGCCTCCTAATAGGTCTCTCCTTTCATTTTTGCCTTTCTCCTATAATGCGTTCTGCCTTTAAACTGGAATCATCTTTTAAATGCTTAAAGTAGATTATCTCTCCTATTTGAAATCCTCCATTTAAAATCTTCCCATTTTACTCTGAATAGAATTCAGACTTCTTATCCTGGCCCAATATCATCTGATTGCTAATTATCACACTAACATTGCTCATACTATTATTCTGTCTGCCTGTTGTGTTGTAATTACATTGACTTTGAGGTTTTTAAATAAGCAAAATTTGTTAATCACCCCCAGACATTCCTTCTGCTTGGAATACTCATTTATTTTTTCCCCTTGATTCTCACATGACTGAGTGCTTTCTGCATTCAGTCGTTAGAATAAATGTCACCTCTAGGAGAGCTTCCTTGACACTCCAAATGAAAGTAGCAATTAGATGACATTAATCCAATTTATTTTCATAATATCACTATCACTACCTAATGTTTTCATGTTCATAGATTTGTTTCTAAGTTTATTTCTACTTCCCTTTAGTAAAATCTTATTTCCATAAGAATAAGGACTTTGCCTATTTTATTTACTGCTGTATTTCCACTACCCAGTGCAGTGTCTGGCATAATACATTTAAATACTCACTGAATGTCCAGATGCCTCTCTGTGTGTTTGTAAGTGAATATATTAGTTATTTTCTAGTAATTCCATTTTAATATTAATATTTAATGCTGTAATTTCTCTATTAGCTTTCTTGTGTTTCTTTTTATGTGCAGACCAAATTTGTCAGTTGGAGAGATACACCAGTTAAGCAGTGTAAATTCACAAAACACAAATTGGGGATCACATGTATCTGTCTCTTTTCTGAAAAAAAGTTTGCTTTTTAGCTGTATGATTACTTTGTAATATGAATCATACATGCTATTTAAAATATGTCTTAATTATCTACATTTATGTGCTAAGAGCATCAAGGAATACAGATCAATGTATCACATTTCTGTTTGTTCTGTTGAAATAGTGGTGCACATAAAGATGATATTGGTTGATGAAATTGTTCTTTTTATTCCAGTTGGTTAGAAGCAAGCTCTGAACATCTTGTGGAAAGGGATTATGAATCATCCTGTAAAGTATGGAGTGGAAGTGAAATGCTCTTAAATTTACACAAAATGGGCATCACCACTGCTACTTTTCCCATTTTGCAGGTAAGATATTTTTTCTACCTGTAAAATTTATTTAGTGAATTAGAAATGACTTAATACTGCTAAGTCACTTCAGTCGTGTCCGATTCTGTGCGATCCCATAGACGGCAGCCCACCAGGCTCCCCCGTCCCTGGGATTCTCCAGACAAGAACATTGGAGTGGGTTGCCATTTCCTTCTCCAATGCATGAAAGTGAAAAGGGAAAGTGAAGCTGCTTAGTTGTGTCCGACTCTTAGCGACCCCATGGACCACAGCCTACCAGGCTCCTCCATCCATGGGATGTTCCAGGCAAGAGTACTGGAGTGGGGTGCCATTGCCTTCTCTGAAATGACTTAATAGTGAATAATTAATCCAGAGTAAAAAAAAAAAAAAGTAGCAATTGTTTTTAAAATTTTATTGGATCAGTTTGATAATCTAAGTGATGGCATAAATTATAGATGAAAAAGTAGCGTTATTAGTTTGAAGGAAATATGGATTAATTAATATGGAATTAACTACTTTGTTTAAAGCTAAAAGAAGTCAGTAATTTTAGGTTGTAAATATTTTGTCAATTATAAATTTTAAAATTTGGAAAATAAAAAGATAAATTCATATTTCATTCTCCTTAACTTAGAGGTTTTAAACCTGGGTGTAGAGAGATCATGAGTGGGCTACAGGATACTGTGAACCTTATGAAATCGCATTCCAAATTTTATGAGTGTGTTCTTTTGTACATCTTCCGGATAGAAGCTTGATGCCTGAACAGTGTTTTCAGAAGAATGTTTGTTTTGGGTTCTTTGTTTTGTTTTTTTGCAGATGAGAATGTTTTTCATTTCTGTCTTTGTTCATATTTATTTATATTAGTTGACTTTTATTTTTGGTGTATCTAAGTAATTTTAAGTAGTTTATTCCATAATTTCATATGTAGACATAGATACGTTGTTGGGCTATAAAAACCTACATAGGAAAGGATAAATATCTGAAAGGGTATACATCAAAACTATTAATACTGGATTACTCCTGGGACATCAAAGCAGGTGTGAGGAGTGGAAGGTTGCAAACTTATTTTTCATTTTACTTTTGACAATACTTTTTTTTTTTAAGACATAAAAAATGCATGATAAAAAAATAACCTGCAGAAATGAATAATCAGTAAAAAAAAAGTTTCTTTCTTACTCTGATGTTCCTATTCCCATATCCAGAGGGAACATCTAAGTTACTTGAATGTCCTTCACAACACAGTTTATGCAAATAGGCATTTACAGCTTTCTTACTAGCTCTAGGGGGCCCTCGAAGACAGTGCCTCTGCAAATGGAGATGACTTCCCAGATCACCCTTCAGTGACAGACTTGCTGTCCAGTTGAGGGGAATGCAGCTTGACTTTACTTTTTAAAGTGGTTGTTCTATGTTAAATTGAGCAAAAAGGAAAGAATTCTCATATACCACCACCCCCAGCCACAGATGCTATAGATTCTCTTATTATTAACATCTTGCAATACTAGTGCATTAATTACAGTTGAACCAATATTGTTACATTGCTTTTAACGAAAGTCCATGGTTTGTGTTAGGGTACACTTTTTGTGTTGTTCAAGTCTATGACTTTTGATGAAAACATAAAGTCATGTATGTACCATTAAAGTATCATACAGGATACTTTCATTGCCTTAAAAATCTTCTGTGCTGCACTTATTCTTCCTTTCAACACACCTCATGTCCTCTGCTGAGCCTCTAGTAACTGCTGATTTTTATTTCTGACTCCATAGTGTTGCCTTTCCAGAATGTCGTATAGGTGTAATCACATGGCATGTGGTCTTTTTGGACTGGCTTCTTCCACTTAACAGTATACATTTAATGTCTCTGTGACTTGGCAGCTCATTCCTTTCTATTTCTGAACTAAATTCATTGTATGTATGCACCACGGTTTGTTTATCTGTTTACTTACTGAAGGACATATTGGTGGTTTCTAAGTTTGGGAAATTATGAATAAAGCTGCTGTAAACATTCGTGTACATGTTTTTGTATGGACATACTTTCTTTTCATTTGGATAAATACTTAGGAACACAGTTGCTGGATTGTATGGTAAGACTGTGTTTAGCTTGCAAGAAACTGCTAAACTATCTTCCAAAGTGATTATACCATTTTACATTCCCACCAAAAGTTAGTAAGAGTTCCTGTTGTTCCACATCCTTGCCAACAACTGGTGTTTTGAATGTTAGCCATTCTAATAGATAGGTAGTAGTATCTCATTGTTGTTTGAATTTATGTTTCCCCTGTCAGTTTTCATTCCAATCCCAAAGAAAGGCAATGCCAAAGAATGTGCAAACTACCACACAATTGCACTCATCTCGCACACTAGTAAAGTAATGCTTAAAATTCTCCAGGCCAGGCTTCAGCAATACTGAACTGTAAACTTCCAGATGTTCAAGCTGGTTTTAGAAAAGGCAGGGGAACCAGAGATCAAATTGCCAACATCTGCTGGATCATCGAAAAAGCAAGAGAGTTCCAGAAAAACATCTATTTCTGCTTTATTGACTATGCCAAAGCCTTTGACTGTGTGGATCACAATAAACTATGGAAAATTCTGAAAGAGATGGGAATACCAGAACACCTGACCTGCCTCTTGAGAAACCTGTATGCAGATCAGGAAGCAACAGTTAGAACTGGACATGGAACAACAGACTGGTTCCAAATAGGGAAAGGAGTACGTCAAGGCTGTATATTGTCACCCTGCTTATTTAACTTATATGCAGAGTATATCATGAGAAACACTGGGCTGGAAGAAGCACAAACTGGGATGGCCAAGGAGAAAAAATAACCTCAGATATGCAGACGACACCACCCTTATGGCAGAAAGTGAGGAAGAACTAAAGAGCCTCTTGATGAAAGTGAAAGAGGAGAGTGAAAAAGTTGGCTTAAAGCTCAACATTCAGAAAACTAAGATCGTTGCATCTGGTCCCATCACTTCATGGCAAATAGATGGGGAGACTGGACACAGTGGCTGACTATTTTTCTGGACTCCAAAATCACCACAGATGGTGATTGCAGCCATGAAATTAAAAGACGCTTACTCCTTGGAAGGAAAGTTATGACCAACCTAGAAAGCATGTTAAAAAGCAGAGATATTACTTTGACAACAAAGGTCCATCTAGTCAAGTTTATGGTTTTTCCAGTAGTCATGTATGGTTGTGAGAGTTGAACTATAAAGAAGACTGAGTGCCGAAGAATTGATGCTTTTGAACTGTGGTGTTGGAGAAGACTCTTGAGAGTCCCTTGGACTGCAAGGAGATCCAACCAGTCCATCCTACAGGAGATCAGTCCTGGGTGTTCATTGGAGGGACTGATGTTGAAGCTGAAACTCTAATACTTTGGCCACCTGATGAGAAGAGCTGACTCATTTGAAAAGACCCTGATGCTGGGAAAGATTGAGGGCAAGAGGAGAAGGTGACAACAGAGGATGAGATGGTTGGATGGCATCACCAACTCGATGGACCTGGGTTTGGATGGACTCTGGGAGTTGGTGATGGACAGGGAGGCCTGGCGTGTTGCAGTTCATGGGGTCGCAAAGAGTTGGACATGACTGAGTGACTGGACTGAACTGAATGATACATGTTGCCATCATTTCACATGCTTATTTTCCATTTACATATTTCATTTGGTGAGATATTAATATCTCTTCAGATATTTTGCCTGTTGTTTTCTTATGGTTGAGTTTTAAGAGTTCTTTGGATTTTTTTTTTTCCTTTTAAACAATGGTTTTATGGCTTGAGTACAATAGACAAATTTATGCAACCAGGGCAGAGGCTGTGCTGACTCGTATTTCCAATTAGCGAGGAGGACTCCTTTGGTATTATAATGTGAATATGGCTCTCAATCAGAGTCAGATGGAATTTAGCGTCTTTATCCTTTCTGTTCTTCTCAAGATGCTTTTGAATAGCCGCTGCTGCTGCTGCTGCTAAGTCGCTTCAGTCGTGTCCGACTCTGTGCGACCCCATAGATGGCAGCCTACCAGGCTCTGCGTCCCTGGGATTCTCCAGGCAAGAACACGGGAGTGGGTTGCCATTTCCTTCTCCAATGTATGAAAGTGAAAAGTGAAAGTGAAGTTGCTCAGGCATGTCCAACTCTTTGGGACCCCATGGACTGCAGCCTACCAGGCTCCTCTGTCCATGGGATTTTCCAGGCAAGAGTACTGGAGTGGGTTGCCATTGCCTTCTCTGTCGAATAGCAGCAGCGCTCTTAATTAAATGATAGAGATCCTCGGGAAGATCAGGAGCAAGTCCTTTGCACTTAAGAGTTCTCAAGATTTTATTGCCTTCACAAAACATACTTGTGTAACAATATGTGAGTCTCTCAGATCACGCAAATTTGTGAGGAGTTAGGCTCTTCAAGTTGGCTGGTTTGTAGATCTGCTCTTTCACGTCATCAGCTGTCAGCTTCAGCCAGGTGGGGACTCTCTGGCAGTAGGGCCGAGCCGACTGGGACAGGCCCTTCCTGGGAGCGTGCATGTGACCCGTGAGGGTGGTGGTGGTAGCAAAAGGTCCTTTGGGTCTTTCATATGCAAGACCTTCATCTGATGTGTGTTTGCAAATATATTCTCCCAGCCTGTGACTTGTTTTTTCATCCTGTTAATGGAGGCTTTCACAGAACATAATGCTTTTAGTATTAATAAAGTTCAAGTTTTTTTTCTTTAATGGATTCTGTTTTTGTTGTTTGATCTAAAAATTTATCTCCGAACCCAGAGTCACCTAGATTTTCTCCTATCTTGTCTTTTAGAAGTTTTATAATTTTGTATTTTATATTTAGGTCCGTGTCCCATTTTGAGTTAATTTTTGTGAAGTGTGTTAGTTCAGTGTCTAGTCGTCTCTTTGGATGTAGATGTTACTGTATCACTGTTTGTTGAAAAGACCATCCTTTCTCCATTGGATTATCTTTGTTCCTTTGTCAAGAGATCAGCTGACTGTATTGTGTTGGCCCATTTTGGGGCGCTCTGTTCTTTTCCGCTGATACACTGTCTATTCCTTTATCAGTACCACACCTGTTTTTATAGTAAGTCTTGAAGGCAGGTAGTGTCAGTCCTCTGAATTTGTTTTTCAGCATTGTGTTTGCTATTCTGGGTCCTTCATTTTTCCATATAAACTTAGAATTAAACTGAGCAGGACCCTGTGGGGCTCCTGGGCATGGAAGCCTTTCTGTCCCCCATTTCTTGTTTATAAGGAACAGACTCCAGTCTCCATGACCTTCCCTGGGTTTCAAGGGTAAATTCAAACAATTGGTAATTGAGGAAGGGAGGAGATGCAGAGACTAGGGAGGAGAAGCCAAGAAACTATCTGAGGCAAGATTAGAGGAACCAGGGAAGCTCATCATTATTAGGAGACCACCTGAGACAAGATTTAAGGCATATAGATCCTGCATACATTCTAATCTTGTTCAGTTCAGTTCAGTTGCTCAGTTGTGTCCGACTCTGTGACCCCATGGACTGCAGCACACTAGGCCTCCATGTCGTTCACCAACGCCCGGAGCCTCCTCAAATTCAAGTCCATCAAATCAGTGATGCCATCCAACCATCTCATCCTCTGTCGTCACCTTCTCCTCCCACCTGCAATCTTTCCCAGCATCAGGGTCTTTTCAAATGAGTCAGTTCTTCGCATCAGGTGGCCAAAGTACTGGAGTTTCAGTTTCAGCATGAGTCCTTCCAGTATATTCAGGACTGATCTCCTTGAGGATGGACTGGTTGGATCTCCTTGCAGTCCAAGGGACTCTCAAGAGTCTTCTCCAACACCACCGTTCAAAAGCATCAATTGTTCAGTACTCAGCTTTCCTCATAGACCAACTCTCACAACCATACATGACTACTGGAAAAACCATAGCTTTGACTAGATTAACCTTTGTTGGCAAAGCAATATCTCTGCTTTTTAATATGCTGTCTAGGATGGTCATAACTTTCCTTCCAAGGAGCAAGTGTCTTTTAATTTCATGGCTGCAATCACCATCTGCAGTGATTTTGGAGCTCAAGAAAATAAAATACTCTCACTGTTTCCCATCTATTTGCCACGAAGTGATGGGACCAGATGTCATGATCTTAGTTTTCTGAATGTTGAGCTTTTAAGCCAACTTTTTCATTCTCTCCTTTCACTTTCCTCAAGAGGCTCTTTAGCTCTTCATCAATTTCTGCCATAAGGGTGGTGTCATCTGCATATCTGAGGTTATTGATATTTCTCCCAGCAATCTTGATTCCAGCTTGTGCTTCATCCAGTCCAGCGTTTCACATGATGTACTCTGCATATAAGTTAAATAAGCAGGGTGACAATATACAGCCTTGATGTACTCCTTTCTCGATTTGGAACTAGTCTGTTGTTCCATGTCCAGTTCTAACTGTTGCTTCTTGACCTGCATACAGATTTCTCAAGAGGCAGGTCAGGTGATCTGGTATTCCCATCTCTTGAAGAATTTTCCACAGTTTATTGTGATCCACACAGTCAAAGGCTTTGGCATAGTCAGTAAAGCAGAAGTAGATGTTTTTCTGGAACTCTTTTGCTTTTTCCATGATCCAGCGGATGTTGGCAATTTGATCTGGTTCCTCTGTCTTTTCTAAATCAAGCTTGAACATCTGTGAATTCACGGTTCATGTATTATTGAAGCCTGGAAGTTCCTGCTTCATGTACTGTTGAAGCTAATCTTGTTAGCAACCGAGAACTTGAATTATTGCTATAAAACTCCTCCCCAAATCCTCCCAAGTTGGGACACACAGTTTTTCAAGGTTTCCTTTGCTTGCAAAGCAGTTGAACTATTCTTTCCTACTTTACCTAAAACTGTCTCCAAGATTCAATTTGGCATCAGTGCACAGAGGCTGATCTTTTGGCTTGAGAATCAGTTTGTCAGTATTCATGAAGTATCTTGGTGGGACTTTTTATTGGACTGCATTGAATTTATAGATCAATCTGGGAAGAACTGACATTTTAACAATATTGAGTTTCTTATCCTTTAACATGGAGCATCTCCATTTATTTAGATCATCTTTGATTTCTTTTATCAGAGTTTTATAGTTTTTCTCTTAGTTTTTTTTTTTTTCTTAAAGACAGTGTAACTTTTTTTAAATGTATTTTTGGCTGCATTGAGTCTTTGTTGCTGCAGATGGGGTTTCTCTACTGGTAAGGAATGGGGGCTGCTCTCCAGGTGAGGTGTGTGGGCTTCTCACTGTGGTGGCTTGTCTTGTGGAGCTCAGGCTCTAGCGTGCGTGGGCTCAGTAGCTGGCACTCGGGCTCAGTAGTTGTGGCACAGGGGCTTAGTTCCCCCACAGCATGTGGAATCTTTATAGACCAGAGATTGAACCTGTGTCCCCTGCGTTGGCAGGCGGATTCTTAACCACTGGACCACTAGGGAAGTGCCCTCATACAGTTTTTTTTTGTTTTTAATTTGGCTGTGTCGGGTCTTAGTTGCGGTACACGGGATCTTTCTTTCTTGCATCATGGAGGGTCTTTTGTTGCAGCATGAGGACGCTCTAGTTGTAGAGCTTGGGCTCAGTAGTTGCAGCAGGTGATCTTCGTTGCCCTGCGACATGTGGGACCTCAGTTTCTTGACCAGGGATCAAACCAGTGTCCCTTGCATTGCAAGGCAGATTCTTAACCACTAGACCAACATATAGTGTGGTAAGTCCCTCCTCATATAGTTTTAAAGAGATTTTTGAACCAAAAACAGTTAAAAACTATTGCTAACAGAAGTAGCTTCTGGACTAAGAGTATTTTTATTTAATTTATTTTTATTGGAGTGAAGTTGCTTTACAATAATATACGAGTATTCAAAATATATTTTGATTTGATTGTATTTATCTGAACTTTTAAAGTGCAACATACCATAAGTATTTTTTCATATACTTTTTCATTTTTTTGCATAAACTTTTTGCAGTCTACAGATTTTTCATATCAATAGTAAAATGGATTGAATAAATTGTGAGATATTCATATAGTAGAATACTACACAGCAATTTTTTAAAAAATGAACCACTGCCTCCACAACTGTGTAAATGAATCTTACAGACATTATGTTGTACAAGAGAAACCAGCACAAAAGAGTACAAACCGTATGATTTCAATTTTATGACATTTAAGGACAAACATAATTATGCTAGTAGAAATCAGAATACTGGTTACCACTGTGCAGGGATAAGGAGTAGTTCGGACTGAGAAGGGACACAGGGGAACTTTCTGGAATTTGAGGAATTTTTTTTTTTTTTGAGGAATGTTTTGAATCCTGATTTAGTTTTAGTTATACAAGTGTGCATATGTGTGTGTGTGTGCTTGTGTTTAATGACCGGTACACTTAAGATTAGTACACTCTATTAAAAAAAAAACAAATAAAATGTATGTCAAAGGAAAAAACTTGAAAAATACAGAAAGGTACAAAGGAGAAAAAAAGACTTGTAAACATAAAAATGATTATTAGTAGCGTTTAGGTCTATGTGTACCTTGTCTTCTGTGTGTGTATTTGCTTAACATAAGTTAATTTTTGAGATGAAATTTTTTTACCGCCTCATTTAGTAGTATGTTATGAGTACTTTCCGATTTTAATAAAATTGCTTTCACATGAATTTTAGTTGCACTGTAGCATTTTTGTGAGTGCACATATTATAAATTATTAGACTAATCTGGCATTTGACAAATAAGTTGTTTCCAGTTTCCTTTCAATAAGAAAAGGTTCTAATATGAACAGCCTTGAAAATAGATCTTTGTATATATTTTTGACTGTTTCCTTTATGTATTCTAAATATTAATTCTTTGTTGCTTATTGTGCTGCATGTATTATTCTTGTGTCTATGGCTTGTTTATGGTGTCTTTTTAAGTTTTAAAATTTTAGTGCATTGAAATGTATCCATGTTTTTTCGTTTAGTTTAGTTTTCTTGAGTTTAGTTTTAGTTCTTATCCTTTGTGACATTTTTCTTCTAAGAGTGTTAAAGTTTTCTTTTTTAATAAATGTTTTCAACCACCTGGGAGTCATTTGTTTATGTTGTATGGAACAGAATCCATTTTATTTCCTTAATGAATTTTCTCATCATCATTTACTAAATAATCCATCTATTTCACTCTGATTTGTAATGCCACTTCTGCCCCACAGCTGATTTTGTATATGTGTAAGCTTATTTCTGGACTTTTGTGTTCTTTGATCGTGTTTGTCTAAGTTATATGATTTGTTAATTACTGTAGCATTAGAAAAATGCTGATGCATGGTAATAAGGCATATCTCCTCATTTTATTTTCCTTTGAAATGATCCTGGCTATACGTTGCCTTATTCTGCCATTTGAATTTTAGAATAAGCTTATAAATGTCTATGAACAAATCAGTTGGAAGTTTGACTGTAATTGCATTAAATTTATATATTAGAAAGAATTGACATATTACAGTATGAAGTTTTTCATTCATGAACAAGATACAGTTGTAATCATTTATTATCTCTATGTATCTTTCAATAGAATTTTGTAATTTTTAAAAGTCTTATTTGCTTTTGGTTAGATTTATTCCTGAGAAGTTTTAAAGTTTCTATTTCTTTTTCAAATGTTGTAATTCAAAAATTGCTTTTTCTGATTCTTATCAGTATATATAAATGGTAATTGACTTGAGATACAATTCACATGCCATAAAATTTACCCTTTAGAATATACAGTTCAGTGGTTTTTCCTGTAGTCACAGAATTATGAAAGTATCATTGCTGTCCCATTTCAGATATATTCGTCACCTCAGAAAGAAATCTTATACCCGTTAACAGTCATTCCCATTTGTTCTTACCCCAGATTGTGAAAATCTGTAATCCACTTTGTGTTTCTGTGAATCTACCTGTTCTTGTGACTGCCTTCTTTCACTTTGCATGATGTTCTCAGGGTCTATGTTGTAGCATGTATCAATACTTCATTCCTTATTATTTCCAAATAATTTTACATTTTATGAATGTACTGTATTTTGTTTATCCATTATCAGTTGTTTCTACTTTTTGGCTGTTGTAAACAATGCAACTATGACCATTTGTACACAGATTTTTGTGCAGACATGTATTTTCAGTTCTGTTTGGTATATACTTAGGAGTAAAATTCTTGGTCCACAAAGTAACTCTGTGTTTAACTTTTTAAGAAACTGCCAAACTTTTCCATAGGGGCTGTACCATTTTACAATCCCATCAGCCATGTACAAGGATTCTGATTTTTCCGCATTCTCACCAGCACTTGTTTTCATATCTCTTTTATTATAATCTTCGTAGGAAGAATGCAGTGATATCTCAAGATGATTTTCTTTTCTTTTCCCTAATGACTCATAATGGCAAACAGTTTTTCAGCTGCTTATTGTCCATTAATATACCTTTGGAGAAATCTGTATTCAAATCCTTTGCCCTTTCTGAAATTGAGTTGTCTTTTATTGTTGATTGTTTAAGTCCTTTCTGTATTCTGGATATGAACAGCGTATTGGATGTATGATTTGCAAATATTTTTTCTCATTTCATAGATGTAGTAGTATTTTTACTTATTTTAAAATTAGGTTAGGGAAATTTCCTTTGATCCTAAGAAATTCATTATTGTGATTATTGAATTGTTTAGAAGTTAATTTTTACCACAGTAATGTGTGAACATAATTTAAAAGTCAATGTTGTGGAGTGATTGTCCTCCAATTAAATAAAATAAATAAATTTTTTAAAAAGTCAATTAGTACTATCAAGAAAAGCATTCATCTGCCCCACTCCCAATTTTTACTTCTCAGTGGCTCTTTTAATTCTTGTAGTGGCTTTCTCTGATAATTAACCCCAATTTTCTAAGTAACATGTAGATTCAGCTACTTTTCAGTTTTCAAGTTTTGATATTCTCTATTGAATTCCCGTTAAGTATGGTGAGGATTCAGCTCCTTTACACACATACTTTCTCTTTCTCTTTCAGAAACACACACACACACACATACACATATACCTCCTCTCTTTTCCTCTCTGTCCCTCCCTCTCTGTTTCGTTTTCCTCCCGTCTTCTTCCCCTTTCTTCTCTCTCCACTTTCTCAGCATAATTATATTAATATTCACTGTGCATGTCATCATATTCTATGTTATCATAGTTCATGATAGTAATATCATGTAACTTGCTTGATTAATTTTTAATACAATTCTAGTTTTACTATGAAGTAATAATTACCTGTAAGTGTGTGTGTTTCCCCATTTGCTTAGTTTTCTATTTATCTATAAACCTAGCTATCATTGTTTAGGTAACGTAGCCAGAGGTAGCCTTGGAGTTGTCTCATGGTTCAGTAGATAGAATTTCATTCAGTCCTTTTATTTTTTACTACAGTGCCTTGTTGTCAGGAGTTCAGAAATTACGTAGCTTTACGAAGTAAATTGCCAGTTGTCTGCCAGTGTTGGAGAGGAATAGTAGCTTTCATGTAAGGTGTTTCTCAGAGAACTTGATTTTTTTTTTTTTTTAAAGAACAAATTAGTACTTGTCTTTTGTTGATACTTTGTACTGTTGAATTATTCAAGCTCATGTTATTTTTTTGTTCTTTATTTTTGAAAAATACTTTTGCAAGGACCTATTGTATAGCACATGGAACTCTGCTCAATTTTATGTGCCAGCCTGGATGGGAGGGGGGTTTTGGGAGAGAATGGAGACACGTATATGTATGGCTGAGTCCCTTCGCTGGTCACCTGAAACAGCCACAGTGGTGTTAATCAGCTATACCCTAATACAAAATAAAAAGTTTAAAGTCTGGAAAAATAAAATAAAAGTAAAAAAGTTTTTTCATATCCTTTAATGTTTTGTTCAGTGGAGACTAACTTTACTTTTATAAATGTGTATTATTTCACAGTATATCTGGATATTGAAATTTTGTTTTATTTATCCCATTTCCCCATTTTATTTTCATTGATTGTATTGCATTGCTCAGTTGCTCAGGCATGTCCAACTCTTTACAACCCCATGGATTGTAGCCCACCAGGCTCCTCTGCACATGGAATTTTCCAGGCAAGAACACTTCAGTGGGGTGCCATTTCCTACTCCAGGGAATCTTCCTGACTCAGGGATCAAACCTGAGTCTCTTGCATCTCCTGTATTAGCAGGCGGGTCTTTACTGCTGGGCTACCTGGGATGTCTTATTTATCCTATTTCCCCGTTTTATTTCCATTGAGCACAGGTTTTATTGTCAAACATCAGAGTTGTCACCAGTACCTTTTATTGTTTCAATATTCAGAATTTTCTCTTTCACAGTGTGGGAAATTTATCTTAATGTCCACACTTCAGTCTGTATTTAAACTTATAAGCCATGTAATCACTAATGAGCCAGTTAAAATACATTTGTATTTAGCATGTATTCTTTCTTTGCTTTTTATTTTTTTAATTTTGCTTGTTACGTAGTTATGATTCTTAGCATAGGCATACTCCCTGGAGGTAATTCAGGGATTTAGGTGGCGTATCAGATTTTTAAGCTTTTTAGAAACCATTTTGTACATTTTTATTTAGCCCATTGCTTTTGAAGGGCACTGAATAAAAGTCTAATTGCCCGAAGAAATAATGAACTTTCTAAATGTGTAATTTCTTATTTAAATGTCTCTGAAGAGGATTTGAGAATATATGGGAATTCAGAATACATTGTTAGCACTTGCATATTAATGTTTGACTAAAATTTCAATTATATTTCATTTGGGTTTTATTAACAGTTTTAAGAATTTTCCTTTTCCTCTCTTTTCCCTCCCCCACCCCTAACCAGTACACTTAACATGCCAATTTCTTACAGGGGCATTTTTCTGCTGTCCTTCAAAGAGAAGAAAAAGTCCCATCAATTCATGGTAAAGAGGAGGCAAGAGAAATACCTGTTATTAGTGCTTCAACTCAAATAATGCTCAAAGGACTTTTTATGGTGCTTGACTATCTTTTTAGGCAAAATAGCAGGTAAGTAAAGATATCTGGTCTGTATTCTTCCTCTTAAAAATATTAGCCTTACTGGGTGCTAGCTACTAATTTTATGTGAGTACATGAGATAATGATACACAAGTGGTATAAATACTGCTGTTACTGGCACAGACTCAGTCAACTGATGTTAGTTTTTGTTAATGAAAATGAGTATTGAAACCAGTAAATAAATACATTTAATTAATTTAGCATTAAATTTACAATCCTCTGAGACTAAATTTGCCTTCATTTAAGTATAATTTATATATGTTTCTTCCAGTGTCAGAAAGTCTCTCTTATTACATAAATCCTCTGTTTAATAAAATGTGAAAGCAGTCAACTTCCCACACACTACTCCTTAGTTATAGTACTACCTGGCTCCAATGTTTTTTTAAGTTTTTTTTTTTTTTTTTAATGGTAAAATATCCTGGTGGCTCATATGGTGAAGAATCTGCCTTCAGTGTGGGAGACCTGGGTTCTGTCTCTAGGTCGGGAAGATCCCCTGGAAAAGGAAATGGCAACCCACTCTACTATTCTTGCCTGGAGAATTCCATGGACAGAGTCCACTGTAGCCTGGTGGACTACAGTCCATGGGGTCGCAGAGTCGGACACGACTAAGCGACTAACACACACACAGACACACGTAATATAGGGCTTCCCAGGTGGCGCTAGTGGTAAAGAACCCGCCTGCCAATGCAGGAGATATAAGAGACATGAGTTCAGTCCCTGGGTTGGGAAGATCCCCTGGAGGAGTGCATGGCAACCTACTCCAGTATTCTTGCCTGGAGACTCCCATGGACAGAGTAGCCTGGAAGGCTATAGTCCATGGGGTCGGGCACAACTGAAGCAACTTAGCATGCATGCACGTATACATAATGTAAAATGGAACAGTTTAAACATTTTAAGTGTACATTTTAATAGCATTAACTATGGTCACGTGGTTGTGCACTGTCAATTTCCAGAACTTTTTCATCATCCCAAACAGGAACTCTATACCCATGAAACAGTATCTTCCATTTCTCTAGCACCATAGCCTTTGGTAACCTCTGTCCTACTTTCACCTTTATGGATTTGCCCCTTTTGGTGTCTCCTGTACGTGGAATCATGTAGTATAATGTTTTTAAGGTTAATGCATGTTATAACATACATCATTCCTTTTCATGGCTGCTGAAGAGTGGACACAACTGAAGCTAAGTCACTTCAGTCATGTCCGACTCTGTGCGACCCCATAGACAGCAGCCCACCAGGCTCCCCTGTCCCTGGGATTCTCCAGGCAAGAACACTGGAGTGGGTTGCCATTTCCTTCTCCAATGCAGGAAAGTGAAAAGTGAAAGTGAAGTCGCTCAGTCATGCCCTACTCTTAGCGACCCCACGGACTGCAGCCTACCAGGCTCCTCCGTCCATGGGATTTTCCAGGCAAGAGTACTGGATTGGGGTGCCACTGCCTTCTCCAATTTTTATGGCTGAATAATACTCTATTGTGTGTATATGCCATATTTTGCTTATCCATTTTTATATTGATAGACATTTGTATTGTTTCTACTTTTTATCTATTGTGAATCATGCTGCGGTGAACATTGATGTACTAGTATCTGTTTTGAGTCTCTGTTTTCATTTCTGGGTACATACCTAGCAGTAGAATTGCAGGATTTATGGTAATTCTGATCTAACTTTTTTAAGAGCCACCATACTGTGTTTCATAGCAGCTTCACATTCTAGATTCACATAATGATGCACAGGAGTTCCCAGTTTCTCCACATCCTTGCCAGTACTTGTTATTTTTGTTTGTTTTTTTTTTTTAATAGTAGCCATCTTAATGAGTATAAGAGGTTTTGATTTACACTTCACTAATGACTAGAGATGTTGATCATCTTTTCATGAGCTTATTGTCCATTTCTATATCTTCATTGGAGAAGTGTCTGCTCAGCTCCTTCATCCATTTTTGAATGGGGATTTTGTTGTTTGTGAGTTGTAAGAGTTATTCTGCATATTCTGTTTCATATATATACTTTACAAGTATTTTTTCCTATTCTGTGTGTAGTCTTTTCACTCTCTTCGTAGTGTTCTTTGATGCACAAAAGTCTTTAAATATTAATGAAATCCAATTTATTGATTTTTTTTTCTTTTGTTGCTTATGCTTTTTGTATCCAGTTACAATGGCCAAATATGATGTCATGAAGATTTCTGCTATGTTTTCTTCTAAGAGAGTTTTGTAATTTTTAGCTCCCAGGAAATTTTTTTTTTTTTGACCACTCCCCAATGGCCTGTGGGATTCGTGTTCCCCAACCAGGGAACAAACTCACGTCCCCTGCATTGGAAGCTCAGAGTCTTAATCGCTGGACCACCTGGGAAGTCCCCCCCACCCCCAGTATTTTATAAAATTCTCTCCACCTAGTACAAGGTTCCTGACTTGGACTTTCTCTCTGAGGGTAAAATTAACAGTCAGTATTACTGTGAGGACATGGTAGAGAATACCAAATTTCATTCTGTTTAAGCTTAGGTTTATAGCCTCTTATGGAGAGAATTTATAAACTGTATCAGATTACAGAGGTCATATAGTTTAGTACTTTCATTAAGAATAGATGAAAAGGATGTTCAGGTGGGAGGGGACATAGGTAAACCTATGGCTGATTCATGTTGATGTTTGGTAGAAACCAGCACAATATTGTAAATCTTTCAATTAAAAATAAATAAATTAAAAAAAATAGATGAAGACTGAGATCATATTTTAAAGGCAATTGAAACTCAGTTTCCTAAACTTTCAGTAGAAATTGTCTTTCTGTTTTCTGATGCAATAAAAAAGTTTAACCTACTCTTTAGTTGTTTTTTTTTTTTTAACAATAATACTGTTAACTATTTTATAACTAATAATGTAACATAGGATGTAGAGAGCTCTGAAGTAGGAGTTAGGAGGCTTGGATTTTAATCCTGGCTTTGCTGTGATTTACGTAATGTCTGAACATAGGGATGAGAAGTGATAAAGGGTGGATGGTTAGATGATGCATAAACTCTGTAAGGGTGGATTGACCCTAAGGTTTAATGATTTACTTTCTGCCAGAATTACTGAGTTTAGTGGTATGGGTTGTTGGTGGGGGACGGTGTTATCTAAAGTTCTACCACTTAAATGCCATTTTATTTTCATTTAGATTTGCAGATGATTATAAAGTTGCTATTCAACAGACTTACTCTTGGATAAATCAGACTGATACTACAGATCATGGGTTCTTGATTCTATCAAAAAATAAGAAACGTTCACGGCAGAAAGCAGCAGTTCATGTGCTAAATTTTTGGTGCTTAAATCCAGCTGTGGTAAGCTTATCATGCTGTAAATAAGAATTCTTCTTGCTCAATACCAACGATTAAGTAAATTTGTTTGACTTTTTAAAAAATGATTTTATGTATTTAATGTTGTTTCCTTGTAGGCCTTTTCAGATATTAATGGCAAGGTTTGGGCAATTGTTTTGACATCTGGGACATTATCACCAATGAAATCCTTTTCATCAGAACTTGGTGTTACATTTACTATTCAACTAGAGGCTAATCATGTCATTAATAACTCACAGGTTAGTTTCTTTTTTTCTTTTTTGAAGTCTTAGTCATTTTACCTCAGTATAAGTATCTATAAACAAGTTAAAAGGTAACTGAAGGACTAGCAAACAAATCCTGATAGGAAAGTCAACATTTCAGTTTCAGAATAAAGAAAATTTGTCAGCTACTTGGTAGTGTCAGCAAAAGGAACTACTGGTAAATAGTATTCCTTCAACCCAGTGAGTAAAAATATGTACTTTGCTTGCAAAGACTGTATTGCAGTTTCCTTATTTAAGTTTAAATTTTTTTAATCAAAATTAAAAAGGAAACAAATTCAACCTTTTTTTTTTTTACTGTAATTTCTAATTGTGTAATTATTTGTGATTCTTTTTTCCATTAGACTATGATGTATCTGTATTCTAATTTTTGTGTCTTTATCTTTCCGTTGCACCTAGATTAATAGCTGGTATTAGTTAATAAATTTTCAGCACATGTTTGAATATCTGAAATTTGAATATCTGAAATTAAAAGTATTCTTGTGAGTCCTGTGACGTAAATTTTAATTTTTTTATAACAATACCCTGTAAATGTTACTTAAATTTTCCTAAGGATGTTTCAATTTTTCATTTGTCAATCTGCCCTCTATTTCTTTTTATTAAGTAATTGAAAGTAGTTAGCTACATGCATAATCGTATGGCCCTAGAGAAGCAGAAGATATTAAGAGAAGAGGTGGCACGAATACACAGAAGAACTATACAAAAAGATCCTAATGACCTGGATAACCATGATGGTGTGACCACTCACCTACAGCCAGACATCCTGGAGTGCAAAGTCAAGTGGGCCTTAGAAAGCATCACTGTGAACAAAGCTAGTGGAGGTGATGGAATTCCAGCTGAGCTATTTCAGATCCTAAAAGATGATGCTATTAAAGTGCTGCCCTCAAAATGCCAGCAAATTTGGAAAACTCAGCAGTGGCCACAGGACTGGAAAAGGTCAGTTTTCATTCCAATCCCAAGGAAGGGCAATGCCAAAGAATGTTCAAACTACTGCACAGTTGCACTCATCTCACATGCTAGCAAGGTAATGCTCAAAATCTTTCAAGCTAGGCTTTACCAGTACATGAACCGAGGACTTCCAGATGTTCAAGCTTGATTTAGAAAAGGCAGAGGAACCAGTGATCAAATTGCTAACATCCAATGGATCAAAGATAAGGCAAGAGAATTCCAGAAAACATCTGCTTCATTGACTACATCGAAGCCTTTGTTTAGATCACAACAAACTGTGGAAAATTCTTCAAGAGATGGGAATACCAGGCCACTTTATCTGCTTCCTGAGAAATCTGTATGCAGGTCAAGAAGCAACACTTAGAACTGGACATGAAACAACGGACTGGTTCAGAATTGGGAAAGAGAGTATGTCAAGACTGTATATTGTCACCATGCTTATTTAACTTATATACAGGGTACATCATGCGAAATCCCAGCCTGGATGAATCATAAGCTGAAATCAAGATTGCTGGGAGAAGTATCAGTAGCCTCAGATATGCAGATGACACCACCCTTTGGCAGAAAGCAAAGAGGAACTAAAGAGTCTTGATGAAAGTTAAAGAGGAGAGTGAAAAAGATGGCTTAAAACTCAACATTCAGAAAATGAAGATCATGGCATCCGGCCCCATTACTTCATGGCAAATAGATGGGGAAACAATGGAAACAGTGAGAGACTTTGTTTTCTTGGGCTCCAAAATCACTGCAGATGGTGACTGCTGCCATGAAATTTAAAGACGCCTGCTCCTTGGAAGAAAAACAATGACAAACCTAGACAGCATATTAAAAAACAGAGACATTAGTTTGCCAACAAAGGTCTGTATAGTCACAGCTATAATTTTTCCAGTAGTCATGTATGGATATGAGAGTTGGACCATAAAGAAGGCTGAGGGGCCAAAGAATTGATGCTTTTGAACTGTGATATTGGAGAATGGAGAAGACTCTTGAGATTCCTTGAACTGCAAGGAGATCAAACCAGTCCATCCTAAGGAAATCAGTCCTGAATATTCATTGGGAAGACTGATGCTGAAGCTCCAATACTTTGGCAATCTCATGTGAAGAGCTGACTCATTAGAAAAGACCCTGATGATGGGAAAGATTGAAAGTAGGAGGAGGAAGGGATGACAGAAGATGAGATGGTTGGATGTCATCACCAATGGACATGAGTTTGAGTAAACTCTGGAATATGGTGAAGGACAGGGAAGCCTGGCATGCTGTAGTCCATGGGGTTGCAAAGAATCAGACACAACCGAGCAACTGAATAGCAACAACATGTTTAATAGTACTTGAGCACCTAATTTTCTAGTTCTTTATAAAGAGCTATAGTTTTCAACCAAGGATTATTTGTGGGACTTACTGGCATTTAGTAGGTGAGGGTCTTGAATGCTAGACTCCTATGTAACAATGAATTGTGGTTTCCAAAATGCTAGAATGCTCTTATTTAGAAACATTGCTATTAACAGTAGCAAAAGAAAAATATATGATCCACATTTTCAAGTTGTTTTCTTTGGAGGCTTACATAAATATGGGAAGTTATTAATAAATTGAACATATTTTTCCAAAAGAATGTTATTATAGGGTCTATGTTCTCAATCTTGTGCACAAAAGTCCATTTAACTTATAATGTTACTAGAAAATGATAATTAGTAAGAATAATGCTAGTTCAGCTGGATTCTGTTCTAATATTTCCTCCAACTTTTAAAAACTTTGATTTTAATTGTGGTAGAAAACACATCGTAAAGTTTACCATGTTAACTGTTTTTAAGTGTATAGGTCAGTTTTATAAGGATATTCGTTTTGTTGTGTAACCCATATCTAGAGCTTTTTCATTTAACAACACTGGAATTCTATTATAAAATAAAAATTCTCAATTCCCCCCTCTTCCCAGCCCCTGGTGACCACCATTCTACTTTTTGTTTTTATGAATTTGACTTTTCTAAATCAAGGGATCTAAGACCAGGGATCGAACCTGGGTCTGCCACATTCCAGGCAGATGCTTTAACCTCTGAGCCACCAGGGAAGTCCACTATTCTGAGTACATCATCTAAATGGAATTACAAAATTTTGTGATTAGTTTATTTTGCTTAGAATGGTGTCTTCAAAGTTCATATTTGCTGTAACATGAAACAGAATTTCTTCCTTATTAAGGCTGAATAATATTTGAATTGTGTGTGTGTATCACATTTTGTTTGTCCATTTGTTTGTTGATTTCCCCAACTCTTTATTTAAAAAAGTATAGCTTGAAACAAGTGGAAAAAATAGTATTAACATAGTGAATATCTTTATAACCTTAATGTAGATCCATCAGTTGTATAACTTTGCATCTGTGTATATATACATATGAGAGAAAAGGAGAGAAGAGTAATACTGTAAAATATTGACAATTACAATAACTGGATATGTTATTAGAAAGTAATTTGTAGACATTGTGATACTTTGCCCTTAATTAGTTTAGAATGTTTATCCTGAGAACAGGTACATAATCTTGTGTAATCACAATATCATGATCATATCCAAGCAATTTAATATTACTACAAATAGAATCTATATTCTTCCAGTTATTTCCAGTGTGACTTTTATAGTGTACCTGTTTATTTTTTTTTTATTCTTGATTCAGGATCCAGTTAAGTATTACATATTGCATGTGGTTTTCATGTTTCTTTAGTTTTGTTTTTCTTTTTTTTTTTCTTTCTTATTTTGATTTAATTATAATTGATTTACAATATTAGTTTCTGGTGTACAACATAGTGATTCAAAATTTTTATAGATACTCCATTTAGTGTTATTATGAAATATTAGCTGTTATCCCTGTGCTGTACAATATATCCTTGTAGCTTATTTATTTTTATATACAATAGTTTATACCTCTTAATCTCTGACCCCTATCTTGAATTTCTCCCCTCTGGAGTAACTGCTAGTATGTCCTCTCTGTGAGCCTTTCTGTTTTGTTATATTGATTCATTTGTTTTATTTTTTAGTTCCCACACATAAGTAGTAACATACAGTATTTGTCTTTGTCTGACTTATTTCACTTAGTCTAATACCTTGTAGGTCCATCTGTGTTGTTGCAGTTGACCAAATTTCATTCTTTTTTATGGCTGAGTAGTAGTCCTCTGTGTGTGTGTGTGTGTGTGTGTGTGTGTGTGTGTGTACATCTTTATCCATTCATCTGTCGGTTGATGGACACTTAGATTGCTTCCATGTCTTTAACTATTGTAAATAATGGTGCTATGCACATTGGGAGTGAGTGCACACAAACATCTTTTCAAATTAATACTTTTGTTTTCTTTGGGTATATTCCCAGAAGTGAAATTGCTGGAGCATATGGTAGTTCTGTTCTTAGTTCTTTGCAGAACATTCATACTGCTTTCATATTGGCTGCACAAATTCATGTTTTTTTAGTCTTTAAAATAGCTTTTTTGCCCCTTTTTTTCTGTATTTCATGATATTTTAAAAGAATTCAAGTCACCAGTTGTCCTTAGGAATATTTTATAATCTGGATTTTTCTGATGGTTTCCTCATGATAAGATTCAAGTTAAAGTGTTTGATAAGAATGTTTTGCAAGTGATATTGTTACTTCCCATCATATCATATCAAGAAACACATGCTATCAGTTTGTCTTATGACTTGTTGATCATTTAGTTTAATGTTGATTAAACTGCTGTCCATCAGATGTCATTTTACAAAATATATCTCAGTCTTGTGTATCGTTTAAAATATAGGACTATAACATTTTTCAACAATCTAAAGTGTTCATATTACCTTTCGAATGGGCTTCCCCGGTAGCTCAGCTGGCAAAGAATCCGCCTTCAATGCAGGAGACCCCAGTTCGATTCCTGGGTAGGGAAAATCCCCTGGAGAAGGGAATGGCTACCCGCTCCAATATTGTGGCCTGGAGAATTCCATGGACAGAGGAGAATGGTAGGCTACAGTCCAGGGGGTCGCAAGGTATCGGTCCGACTGAGCGACTTTGACCTTTTATCTTTAGAATACTAATAAAATTTGTAGTTTCTCATAATCATATACTAAGACTAGATCTGTATAAATACAGAGAACTTGTATATAACTAAAATTTGATGGGTCTGATTTTCTGTGACTGTAGATCTTTGAACGTCAGGGAATTTGTGAAACAGTAGTTCCTGTCATAAGTGAATCTTAGAGACTTACCTATAGCAGATGGTGTGTGCATGCTCAGTTGCTTAATCATGCTGGACTCTTTGTGATTCCATGGATGGTAGCCTGCCAGGCTCCTCTGTCCATGATATTCTTCAGGCAAGAATACTGGAGTGGGTTGCTGTTTCCTCCTCCAGGGGATCTTCCTGACTCAGGGATTGACTCTGCATCTCCTGCATCTTCTGGATTGGCAGAGAGAGTCTCTACCTCTGAGCCACCTGGGAAGCCCGTAGCAGATGGTACCATCCCTCATGTCTTATTTTGGATTCATTTCTAATTTACTCATTTCCTTTGTTCCCATGATCTAACAAAATTGTTACATGGTTAATTTTGTAAAGGTATTGAGGAAATAAGTAAAACCTAATTTCTGTCATTCTAAGAGAATTCAGTCTGCCTGAAGAACTTAGGCAGACTTTGGGTCTAAAGCAAAACGTCTATGACTTAAATCTGGGCTTCCCAGGTGGTGCAGTGGTAAAGAATCTGTCTGCCAATGCAGGAGATGCAAATTTGATCTGTAAGTTGGAAAGATCTCCTAGAGGAGAAAATGACAACCCACTCCAGCATTCTTGCCTAGAAAATTCCATGAACAGAGAAGCCTGGCAGACTACAGTTCATAGGGTCGCGAAGAATTGGACACGACTGAGCGACCGAGCACCCTTGCATACATAACTAATTAAAGATAATAGGAAAAAGCCCAACAATTTAAAAATAAATTTACTCTAAAGTCGTTGATTGCTCTTTTTTTGACATACACAATTAAGGCTCCCAACTAAATGCTAATTTGCCTGTCTTATTTTGGTATAACTCTAATACTGACATACTTATATTCTAGGTTTGGGTTGGCACCATTGGGTCAGGGCCCAAGGGTCGCAGTCTCTGTGCTACCTACCAGCACACGGAAACATTTGAATTCCAGGATGAAGTGGGAGCTCTTTTGTTATCTGTGTGCCAGACTATTAGCCAAGGAATTTTGTGTTTCCTTCCATCTTACAAGGTAAGGGAGTATTTTTGTTTACTTTTGCCTTTGAATAATCATATGGCATTACCATGATAAGCTTCCTAGGATCAAGTGCAACAGAGTAATTACAGTTTTTTAAGCATCATATATTATTTTGCTTTTTATTGGTTAAGATACTGCCTGCTTATTCTGTCACTGTTTTACCTGGAAGTCCAAAAGACTGAAGGTGTTCAAGCATTTTAGTGGGGTGTTTTTGTATATGTGATTTTTATTCCTTGGGGCAACTTGATGTTTTCTGATTAAAGGAAAAAGGATCATTATTTTTCACTTTGATAAACTAGACTATTTGAAAATTTCAAAATATGAATTTAACATATGATCTTCTTTAATGCCCATCTTTTTGTTTCATGTATTTGGCTAGGAAAAAAAACTGTTTTTCTTGTTTTTAGAGTTGTTCTGAGTTTTAATATTTTCAGGAGTTAAATTGAGTTATATAGTATATTTTAGTCCTCCTAATACTCAAATCATTAAAACCACATGTAATTCCTGAGGGTATTATCATAGTTAATGAAAATCTAAGCTAAATTTCAGTGTAGAGGTGGTACTCCCTTTTCTTTTTTCATAGGAAGTTATATATATAAGGACAGTAGTGTAATATATTTGAATGACAATATTGATACCTTTGGCTCTTCTGTTGTCTTTCCCTCTGTATATATACTGCTATGGTCTGATGTGTCCCCCCAAATTTCATATGTTGAAATCCTAGCCCCCAAAGATAATGACATTTGGAAGTGGAGTCTTTGAGAGACGCTTAAGACATGGTGATATAGTCCTCATGAATAGAATTAGTGACTTAAAAAGAAGCTCCAGTGAGATTTCTTGTCCTTTCTACCGTGTGAGGTCACAGTGAGAAGGTGCCAGTGTGAACCAGGAAGAGGGCCTTCACCAGACATGACTGTGCTGGTGCCTTGATTTTGTACTTTACAGCAATTTCTGTGATAAATTTCTGTTGTTTATAAGCCACTTGATTCCTGACATTTTGTTATAGTAGCTGGAATGGGACTAAGACACATACTTTGTTACCCAAAGGTGCAGTAAATACTGGAGATAAACTGAAGGAATTACTCTCAGGAGAAATTTAATCAGATTGGTTTCTTTTTTTTTTTTTTTTCCAAGAATATCTAAAAATGAAATGGACATAAACATATTGAAAATTCTTATGACAAAGCAATATTTATTACAGAGTGTGAACATCTATCCCAGAAGTTATGTGAAGGAAAACTAATAATTAAGCCTGGAACTAAGGAGAAGCAAGCACATTAAGAAACCTTTTAAATTAACACAACAATGTAAATCAACTATACTTTAATAAAATTTTAAAGAAATAAAACCTTTTTATATTTTCCAGTCACAATCACAAAAAGTGAGCCTGGAAATGCCCAGTTAAGTAAATGAACAATTTCACTTTTTGTTAGTCTTCAACAAAGTTTTTAATGACTGATTCAATTTTAATAGCTTTTAACGTCTTCAGATTTTCTATTTCTTTATGATTCAGTTTGTAGATTGTTTGTTTCTTGGAATTCATCCATTTTATCTAGGTTATCCAGTTTCTTACCTTATGTTAGTTTTAGGTTGTTTGGGTTTCTTTTTCTTACTCCTTCAGGTGTAATAGTAGGTTTACTGGTTTAAAATCTTTGTTTTTTTCAAGTGTGTGATTATAGCTATAAATTTTCCTCTAAGCAGTGCTTTCTTTGTGTCCCGTAAATTTTGTGTTTTCATTTTCATATTTGTAAGATATTTTCTAGTTTCACTTGTGAGTTCTTCTTTGACCTATTGATTGTTTAAAAATTGTGTTGTTTGGGTTCCTTATATTTGTGAATTTTCTACCTTTCTTTTTATTATTTATTACTACTTTTAGTCCATTGTGATTAGAAAAGATATTTTATATGATTTCAGTCTTTAAAATTTTATTATGACTTGTTTTGTGGACTAGTATGTGGTCTCTCCTGGAAGATATACCATGTGCATTTGGAGAAACTGTGTATTCTTTTGTTGGGTGGTGTTCTATATATTTCTGTTAGGTCCAGTTGCTTTACAGTGTTCAGATTCTCTATTTCATTATTTATCTCTGTCCAGTTCATATTCATTATTGGAAGTGAGATATTGAAATCTCTGTTACTGTAGAATTTTCAGTTTCTCCCTTCAAATCTGTCAAGGTTTGCTTCATATGTCTTGGGAGTTCTGGGTTTGGCTTTTGTTTACAATTGTTACATGTTCTTCATGAATTGACCCTTTTATTCATATGTAATATCCTTTGTCTCATAACAACTTTTGATATATTTGTCTCAAACAAGTAATGGCATCCTAACTTTTTTTGGTTATTATTTGTATGGAATCTCTTTTTCCATCCTTTCATTTTTGACCTCCACATCTTTAAATCTAAAGTGAATCTCTTTTTGTTTTGAGGTATAAGTTTATAGTATTATGTTAGTTTCAGGTATATAGCACAGTGGGTTTTTTGTAAATTATATTCCATTATAAGTTATTACAAGATGTTGGGTATAATTCCTAGTTCTATGCAGTAAATTCTTGTTGCTTATCCATTTTATTTATAGTGGTGTGAACCTGTCAATAAACTCAAATCGATTGTTATCAACATATAGTTGGATCATCTATTTTTATAATCCATTCTGCTATATCTGCTTTTTGATTGGAGAGTTTAATTCACTTACTTTTAAATTAATAAATGATAAGAAAACACTTTTTTTCTGACTGTGGCGCTGACTGTGGCTCAGATCATGAACTCCTTATTGCCAAATTCAGACTTAAATTGAAGAAAGTAGGGAAAACCACTAGACATTCATGTATGACCTAAATCAAATCCCTTACAATTATACAGTGGAAGTAACAAATAGATTCAAGGGATTAGATCTGATAGACAGAAGGCCTGAAGATCTATGAACAGAGGTTCGTGACATTGTACGGGAGGCAGTGATCAAGACCATCCCCATGAAAAACAAATGCAAAAACAAAATGGTTGTTGGAGGAGGCCTTACAAATAGCTATGAAGAGAAACTGAAAGACAAAGGACAAAAGAAAAGATATACCCATTTGAATGCAGAGTTCCACAGAATAGCAAGGAGAGATAAGAAAGCCTTCCTCAGTGATCACTGCAAAGAAATAGAGGAAAACAATAGAAGGGTAAAGACTAGAGATCTTTTCAAGAAAATTGGAGATACCAAGAGAAATTTTCATGCAAAGATAGACACAGGAAAGGACAGAAACAGTATGGACCTAACAGAAGCAGAAGATATTAAAAAGAGGTGGCAAGAATATACAGAAGAACTATACAAAAAAGATCTTCATGGCTTAGATAATCACAATGGTGTGATCACTCACCTAGCCAAACATCCTGGAATGTGAAGTCAAGTGAGCCTTAGGAAGCATCACTATGAACAAAGCTAGTGGAGGTGATAGAATTCCAGTTGAACTTTTTCAAATCCTAAAAGATGATGCTGTGAAAATGCTGCCTTCAAAATGCCAGCAAATTTGGAAAACTCAGCAGTGGCCACAGGACTAGAAAAGGTCAGTTTTCATTCCAATCCCAAAGAAAGGCAATGCCAAAGAATGTTCAAACTACCACACAATTGCACTCGTCTCACACGCTAGTGAAGTAATGCTCAAAATTCTCCAAGCCAGGCTTCAGCAATACGTGAACCGTGAACTTCTACATGTTCAAGCTGGATTTAGAAATGGCAGAAGAACCAGAGATCAAATTGCCAACATCCACTGGATCATCGAAAAAGGAAGAGAGTTCCAAGAAAACATCTACTTCTGCTTCATTGACTATGCCAAAGCCTTTGACTGTGTGGATCACAATAAACTGTGGAAAATTCTTCAAGAGATGGGAATACCAGACCACCTGACCTGCCTCCTAAGAAATCTGTATGCAGGTCAGGAAGCAACAGTTAGAACTGGACATAGAACAATAGTCTGGTTCCAAATGGGGAAAGGAGTACGTCAAGGCTGTATATTGTCACCATGCTTATTTAACTTATATGCAGGGTACATCATGAGAAATGCTGTACTGGATAAAGCACAAACGAATCAAGATAGCAGGCAGAAATATCAATAACCTGAGATATGCAGATGACACCACCCTTATGGCAGAAAGCGAAGAAGAGCTAAAGAGCCTCTTGATGAAAGTGAAAGAGGAGACTGAAAAAATGGGCTTAAAATTCAACATTCAGAAAACTAAGATCCTGGTATCTGGTCACATCTCTTCATGGCAGTTAGATGGGTAAACCATGGAAACAGTGAGAGACTTTATTTTGGGGGGCTCCAAAATCACTGCAGATGGTGATTGCAGCCATGAAATTAAAAGATGCTTGTTCCTTGGAAGAAAAGCTATGACCAATCTAGACAGCATATTAAAAAGCAGAGACATTACTTTGCCAGCAAATGTCTGTCTAGTCAAAGCTATAATTTTTCCAATGGTCATGTATGGATGTGAGAGTTGGACTATAAAGAAAGCTGAGTGCCGAAGAATTGATGCTTCTGAACTGTGGTGTTGGAGAAGACTCTTGAGAGTTCCTTGGACTACAAGGAGATCCAACCAGTGCATCCTAAAGGAAATCAGTTCTGATTATTCATTGGAAGGACTGATGCTGAAGCTGAAACTCCAGTCCTTTGGCCACCTGATGGGAAGAACTGACTCATTTGAAAAGACCCTGATGCTGAGAAAGATTGAAGGCAGGAGGAGAAGGGGATGGCAGAGGATGAGATGGTTGGATGTCATCACCGAATCAAAGGACATGAGTTTGAGTAAACTGTTGGAGTTGGTGATGGAGAGGGAGGCCTAGAGTGCTGCAGTCCATGGGGTCACAGAGTCACATACGACTGAGCAACTGAACTGAACTGAAGAAAAGACTTCAGCCATTTTATTATTTGTTTTCTGTATGTTTTACGACTATTATGTCCTTCACATTTCCTCCATCATTACTTTCTTTTTTGTTTGATTTTTTTGTAGTTACACATTTTGATTCTTTTCTCATATTCTTTCTTATGTATCTGTAAGTATTTTCTTTGTGATTACCATAGGAATTACCTATAACAAATACTTAAGGCTATAATACTGAATTTTTAAAAACTTATTTTATTTAATTATATTTGGTTTACAATGTGGTGTTAATTCCTGCTGTACAGCAAAGCGATTCAGTTATATTTGTATGTATGTATGTATGGGAGGCCTAGCGTGCTGCGATTCATGGGGTTGCAAAGAGTCGGACACGACTGAGCAACTGAACTAAACTGATACACAGATAGATATTTTCTTATTCTTTTCCATTATGGTTTATCTCAGGATATTGAATATAGTTACCTGTGCTAGACAGTAGGACCTTGTTGTTTATCCATTCTATATGTAATAGTATGCACCTGCTCATTCCAAACTCCTGCTCTTTCCCTCTCCCCTTTGATAATCACAAGTCTGTTCTCTATGTCTGTGAATCTGTTTCTGTTCATAGATAAGTATCATATTTTGATTCCACATATAAGTGATATTATATGGTAATTTGTCTTTCTCTTTCTGACTAACTTCACTTAGTATGATAATCTCTAGGTCCATCTGTGTTGCTGTAAATGAAATTATTTCATCCCCTTTTGTGGCTCAGTAATATTCTGTTGTATATATGCACCACATCTTTATCCATTGATCTGTCAATGGAGATTTAGGTTGTTTCCATGTCTTGGTGGTTGTGAATAGTTCTGCTATGAACATGGGGGTGCAGGTATCTTTTTGAGTTAAAGTGTTTTTGGATATATGTCCAGGAGTGGGATTGTTGGATCATATGGCAACTCAATTTTTAGTTTTTTTGAGGCACCACCGTATTGTTTTCTATAGTGGCTCTACCAGTTTACATTCCCACCAACAGTATGGGAAGATTTCCTTCTCTCCACACCCTCAATTATTATTTGATGGGTAATGTGATGAGTTTTTAGTTTGTCAGTTTTTTAAAAACAGTTTTGATAGCAGCCATTCTGACTGGCGTGAAATAGTGGTTTCACCTCATTGTGGTTTTGATTTGCATCATATAAGAAACAAATCGCCAGTCCAGGTTCCATACAGGATACTTGGGGCTGGTGCACTGGGATGACCCAGAGGGATGATACGGGGAGGGAGGTGGGAGGGGGGTTCAGGATGGGGACCATGTGTACACCCGTGGTGGATTCATGTTGATGTATGGCAAAACCAATACAATATTGTAAAGTAATTAGCCTCCAATTAAAATAATTTAAGTTAAAAAAAACAGTTTTATGTTATAGTTTACATTCTCAACAAGCTTTTTCTTCACCTTCATGAAATCTAGTATGTTTATAATGTATGTGCAAGAGGCTGGCAAGAGTTCAACTAAAACAAATTATCAACCAAGAAAAGAAGGGAAAGATTTGACAAGATTTTTAAATGCTAGACAAAATAATGAAATTCTATTTTTAATTAATGAATAATATGTCTGTATATCCAGCGTTAAGATCAGAATGCTATTAACATCTAATATTATGGCATAATGGACATAATTGATAAAATACTGTTTTGTTTTATAGATGTACAACTCAATTTTAAAACATATCTGAATATAATGACGTTGTAAACAACTTCTATGAAAACATCAATAGCTATGAAGATAAACCAACTGAAGTTTATAGGCATTAGCCCTTTTTATTTTTTTGATACATTATCTTTGATAAGCTGCTAGGGCCAGGGCTTCCCCAGTGACTCAGCAGTAAAGAATTCGCCTGCAATGCAGGAGATGCAGGTTTGGTTCCTGGGTCGGGAAGGTCCCTTGGAATTGGAAATAGGAACCTACTCCAGTATTCTTGCCTGGAGAATTCCATGGACATAGGAGCCTGCTAGGGTACAGTCCATGGGGTTGCAAAGAGCAGGACATGACTGAGCACCCACACATGCTATTGATTTTTCCAAGATACATTGTTTAATGTATATTTACCTTGTCTTATAACAATAAAAAAAATCTCAAAAATGACAATTTTAACCTGGCTTCCTAGTAAAAGTACATTTTCTAAATAAGTGAAAAGTTAAGTAAAATTTTTAAAGTGTTGGCTTTATTATAATAAACATTGCATAATTAAATGTTACTTTGATAGAATTTTAATACCATATAATTATACCATGTGGTTGTAAAAAGATCCACAGTCTAAGGGTTGTTGGGTTTTTTTCCTGTGTGATTAGCATACTAAAAATGTATTTATCATGAGGTATGAGACTAAAGACATAAAAAATTTTGAAAGTTTAATGTGTTACTGAGTGTAATTCAATTCAGTTCATTCGCTCTGTCGTGTCTGACTCTTTGCGACCCCATGTACTGCAGCATGCCAGGCTTCCATGTCCATCACCAACTCCTGGAGCTTGCTCAACCTCATGTCCATCGAGTTGGTGATGCCATCCAACCATCTCATCCTCTGTTATCCTCTTCTCTTCCTGTCTTCAGTCTTTCCCAGCATCAGAATCTTTCCAGTGAGTCAGTACCTTCACATCAGGTAGCCAAAGTATTGGAGTTTCAGCATCAGCATCAGTCCTTCCAATGAATATTCAGGACTGATTTCCTTGAGGATGGACTGGTTTGATCTCCTTGCTATCCAAGGGGCTCTTACTTCTTTATAAATAAAAAATATATTTAAAACAAATCCAGTGAAGAGTCAATATTTTGGCACAAAGGAGAAAAGTTTTATTAATTTATAATATTTAGATAGTTTTTACTGTCTAATTACTCATTTTGAGTCCTGTTGCATTTTATTAAATCTTAAATTTTTGAAAATTCAGAAGCCTTCGGATTGTTTTTCCTTTATTAAAATTTCTTCTTAGTCTCAAATGGGGCTTCCTTTCTATTTTTATATAGAAACCTTTTGTTTGAGATATAATTCCCATACCCTTTTACAAGGGTACAATTCTGTGGCTTTTAGTACATTTACAAAGTTATACAACCATCACCACTGTCTAATTTCAGAACAGTTTCTCTGCCCCTAAAAGAAACCTCGTATCCAGTAGCAGCTACTTCCCATTCCTACCTCCCCATAACTTGTGGTAACCACTAATCTAGTTTCTGTTTCTATTGATTATCCTTTTCCAGATGTTTTGTGTAAATGAAATCATACAATATGTGGCTTTTTTAGCATGTAGTTGGATCATTCTGCTAATCTCTGCCTTTTAATGAGTGTTTGCTCTATTTAAATTTAATGTAATTATGGGGCTTCCCTGGGTAAAGATTCTGGTAAAGAATCTGCCTGCAGTGCAGGAGACCTGGGTCTGATCCCTGGGTCAGGAAGATCCCCTGGAAAAGGAAATGGCAACCCACTCTAGTATTCTTGCCTGGTGAATTTCATGGACAGAGGAGCCTCGTGGGCTACAGTCCATGGGATCTCAAAGAGTCAAACACAACTAAGCTACTAACACACACACATTGATAAGATCGTTTTTACATTTGTCACTTTACTGTTTGTTTTCTGTATGTTACGTTTCCCTCCTCCTGTTCTTCCACTGGGACTGCCCGTGACTCAGTGGTAAAGAATCCTCCTGCACCATAGGAGCCGCAGGAGACTCGGGTTCAGTCTCTGGGTTGGGAAGATTCCTCTGGAGAGTTCCATGTACAGAGGCACCTGGCAAGCTACAATCCAATTGCAAAGAGTTGGACGTGACTGAAGTGACTTGGCACACACTCATTTCTCCATTACTACCTTTTCTGTTAAATATGTATTTTCTGATGTGCCATTGAAATTTTTCTAGTATGACCTTTTAATTCCCTTAGTGTGTTAGTTGCTCAGTTGTGTCTGACTTTTTGAAATCTCATGGACTGTTGCCCACCAGGCTCCTCTGTCCTAGGGATTTCCCAGGCAAGAATACCGGAGTGAGTAGACACTGCCAACCCAGGGCTCGAACCCAGGTCTCCTGCATGGCAGGCAGATTCTTTACCATCTGAGCCATCAGGGTTAACTGATTTTAATGGTGGCTCAGATGGTAAAGAATCTGCCTGCCATGCAAGAGACCTGGGTTTGAGTGCTGGGTCAGGAAGACGCCCTAGAGAAGCGAATGGCTACCCACTCCAGTATTATTGCCTGGAGAATTATATGGACAGAGGAGCTTGGTTGACTACTGTCCATGGGGTCACAGAGTTGGACACGACTGAGTGACTAACACTTTAATTCCCTAGCATTTCTTTTACTATATACTTTTGAGTTATCTTCTTAATGGTTGTCCTGGTAATTAAACAGTTTATAAAATGTAGTTTGAATTGGTACTAATATAATTTCAATAGCATGTAAAAACTTTGATCTTTTATAGTTATATTACATTCTACTTTCTTTGTGCTATTATTGTCATAAGATAATGTGTTTATACATTGTTGCTTATCAAAACAGATTTATTATTATTGCTTTATACATTTGTCTTTTAAATGAGACAAGAGACAAAAATTTACAAACTATGTTTATACTGCCTTTTTATATTTAACTATGTTACTATCTTCACCAGTACTCTTTAATTCTTTGTGTAGATTTTAGTTACTGTCTGGTGTCCCTAAACACTCTTTTATTAATTAATTAATTTTTGGTTGCCCTGGGTGTTCATTACTTCACATGGACTTTTCTCTAGTTGCAGAGAACTGGGGCTACTCTATAGTTGTGGTGCATGGGCTTCTCATTGCAGCAGCTTCTCTTGGAGAGCACAGGCTTTAGGGCGGCCAGGTTTCAGTAGTTGCAGCATGGAGGCTCAGTAGTTGTGGTGTGTGGGCTTCATTGGTCTGTAGCATGTGGAATCTTCCTGGACGAGGGGTTGAACCTGTGTCCCCTGCATTGACAGGTGGATTCTTATCCACTGTACTACCTGGAAAGTCACCTAAACACTCATTCTTAAATAGTCTCCCCTGCAGCTCTCTCAGTTGTAATCCATTGTCATTATCCTGGAGCCCTGTTGATGTGATGGTAAGGTGTTGGGAACGGGGAAGCATTGTCTAATTTTTTAGTTAAGTCTCAGTCTTTTAGTGGGCCTGTGTGCCTGGACTGTATCCTTCCCATATGTTTCTCAGCTCTTTATTCATTTCCTTAGATAAGATAGGAAGTCTAGTGGGAGCTGAAGTTTGGGTAAATTTCCTTTCCCCCAGTTTGGATAAGGCCCTGGTAGTCTTTTCCCTTTACTGGGAGACTGGCCTGAGTTATGGAGAATGCTTTGAGTGTATTTGAAATGGCTGTTTTCCCCCTCTCTGTCAGAAAGAAGAGGGTTTTTCTTCACTCTTCACTGTGAAAACCTTGGTAGGGGATTGTTTCTGAAGATAATATCTACAAAAATTTGGGGACTCCCTAAGGATATGGCCTGTAGGAGTTTCTCACTATTTCACTGGTATACACTATGCCTTCAGCAATTTGTCAAAATTATCTTTTAAGCATTCCTACCAATTTATGGTTTTAGTGTCTTCCTCTTCCAGTAAGCAGTTCTCAATCTATGATTCTCAGTATTTACTGTCTCTCCAGTTTCTAGGATAGCAATTTGTCTTATGACCTTAGTTCTCTGATGTGTCCAAGCCGTTGATTTTCAGTTTGTTCAGCTTTTTTCTTAGTATAAGATGGGTGTGATGACTTGTGAGTTCTTTACATTGGAGATGAAAGTAGAAGTCCTAATTTTATCTTTGAAAATGTATTTTCAACTGAATTTCAGAATGGAGATATAATTTACCTAAAAGACAAACCCAACAAATTGTAATGGGCTTTGCATCTTTGTCAGCTGTTACACATTACAGTGGTTAACGTCATTGAATGTCCTCTCTTTTGCATTTTGGAGGGGTTTGACATTGGACTTGCAGAAGACATGAGAGCTCACATTTGAATTTATTTTGAGGGGAAATTTGGGACATACAAATTTAAGTTTTCAAATCACATTGCAGTGGTAAATAATTTTTCCCTATATGTCTAGATAATTGCAATCCATAATTTATATAAAACTATTCTTTCACTGAAAAACAAGAATTTCCTTTTATTACAAACTACAATATTTGTGTAAGGATAAAAGTGGGAAAGTTGTCATTCTAGATCCACGCCCCTCTTCTTTCGGAGCCTTCTGAAGTAACTAAATATGGTAATAGATTCATGAAGAGTACCATTCCTCCACTAAGATCAACTTGATTTTGACTCTCTATTGTCATTAACTGGTGGCACCACTGCCTTAGAACTCTCTGAGGGATCATTTTTATGGGTAGAAGAGTTTTTAAACTCTTGCTTATGGATAGAAAGTTTCCATTAATTTTGAAAAGTGACTCTGGTGCCAAAGTAGCAACATGGACCTTTATAGTTGTACATTGCAGAGTCTGATTTTCTTTTACATTTTTATGAGTAAAAACCATTTTCCCTGAGGGAACATTTTGCATTCATCGCTGAATGTCAGATAAGGAATAAAATGCAAAATGTTTCAGTCTCTAGTTACAATTTTTGTCAATATTGTTTAGTAGTAAATGTGTATGTTGAGAGGTTTGTAATGCTACTAGTTCGATGTTTCTGATTTTTAAGTTGTACTACATTTAATTTAAAGGAGAAACCAAATTGTTCCATGTAAAACATTTTTCTGTTTTCTTATTTAGAGACCCTTGAAATTTATGTAGATTATGGATTTGCCTTACTGTGAGTGATCAACTGAGCCTTTTTAAAGAATGTTTTTTCCACTGTGTTAAATAAAAAAAATTTTGAAGGTATTGAAGCTTTTGGGGTGTTTTAGGGAGGTTGTTGGAGAAGGAAATGACAACCCACTCCAGTATTCTTGCCTGGAAAATCCCATGGACGGGGGAGCCTGGTATACTGTAGTCCATGAGGTCTATTTAACATGTCCTATAGGTTTTCAACTTTTATGTATGGCTTAAACATCTTATGATTTTCATATATCTGTTTGGTTTCTTGTCTTTTATAATAGAATTGAATATTCTCAAATAATACAACAAATGGAAAGTCCAGATGTGAATTCTCTCAATATCTTGACTTTTTTATGTAATTATATTTTATATATTGAATTTATTTTGAATTTAGGTGATTGTCTTCACTTTTTAAATATAATTATATTTATTTATTTATTGTCTTCACTTTTTTATATAATTATATTTATTTATTTTTTGGCTGTGCTGGGTCTTTGTTTTTGCGTGGGCTTTTCTCTAGGTTTGGTGAATGGGGGCTACTCTTTAGTTATGGTATGCAGGCTTCTCATGGGGTGGCTTCTCTTATTGCTGAGAACAGGATCTAGGGCTCAAACTTAAGTAGTTGAGGCACGTATGCTCAGTAGTTGCAGTTCCCAAGCTCTAGAGCACAGGCTCAACAGTTGTGGCAGATGACTTTAGTTGCTTCATGGCATGTGGGATCTTTCTGTACCAAGGATACAACACGTGTCTCCTGCATTGCAGGTATTTCACTGCTGAGCCACCACAGAAGCCCCTTGCCTTCACTTTTAAGGTGCCAGATTCTCAAGGATTATCACATTTTAAAACTCTTTCCAAAGATACGACATTTTCTATAGGACGTAGTGAATGAATGCTTAAAGCCCATACCAATGCATTGGTATTTGCCTTGGTAGAAAGTACTGTTTCTGAAGAGTTTTTAGATACAGCATTTGCCTCAGTTACCTGGTTCAGTTAATGTAGCTTGAAGATGGTATAACTAGGAAATTGTGGTAACATTACAGATCATGAAGGGAAATATATCAAGGAAAAGATTCTCTATAGCAGCTTAATGTTGAATTTCTATTGATTATGTAATATTTTTGAAAAATTTTTAGTGTAGTTTTAGATTCATGGAAGAATTGAGTGACCAGTACAGAGAACTTCTGTACTAGCCTCACACATGCATAACCTCTGACATTATTGATGTACTTGTGCTCAATTACACAGTCATGTTCAACTCTTTGCAACCCCATAGATTGTAGCCTGCCAGACTCCTCTATCCATGGAATTTTCCAGGCAAGAATACTGGGACAGGTTGCCATTTCCTACTCCAGTGGATCTTCCCAACCTAGGGATCCAGCCTCTGTGGATTATGTACCACTGTGCCACATTATCAATATTCCTCACCAAAATGGTACATTTATTATACTGATGGCCTTATATTGACACATCATTACCATTTGAAGCCCATAGTTTAAAGTAGAGTTGCCCTTGTTATTATATATTGAATAACACTTAGAGAATTAGTTTTTATAAATGTGTAATGACAGGTTTCCACCATTATAGTATCATGCAGAGTAGTTTCACTGCCTTCGAAATGTTCTGTGCTCTGCCTGTTCATTCCTCCCTCCTCCCAACACATAGCAACCTCAGATTTTTTTAACTAATTTTAAAGTTTTGCCTTTTTCAGAATGTGATGTAGTTGGAATCATATAATATGTAGCCTTCTCAGATTAGTGTCTTTCACTTAGTAATATGCATTTAAGTTTCATCCATGTCTTTTCATGGCTTGAATAGCTCATTTCTTTTTAGTGTAAACTACTATTGTTTGTACCACAGTTTGTCCGTTTACCTATTGAGGATTTTGTCAATTATGAATAGAGCTACTGTAAACATCTGTGTGTAGGTTTTTAAGTGGATGTAAGTTTTCAGTCTATCTGGGTAAATATCAAGGAGCATAATTGCTGGATTGCCTGGTAGCTCAGCTGGTAAAGAATCTGCCAGCAACGCAGGAGACCCCAGTTCAATTCCTGAGTCAGGAAGATCCACTGGAGAAGAGATAGGCTACCCAATCCAGTATTCTTCGGCTTCCCTTGTGGCTCAGCTGGTAAAGAATCCGTCTGTGATGTGGAAGACCTGGATTCGATCCCTGGGTTGGGAAGATCCCCTAGAGAAGGGAATGGCTACATACTCCAGTATTCTGGCCTGGAGAATTGGAGTTGCAAAGAATCGAACACGACTGAACATCTTTCACTTTAACTTTTAACTTTTATGGTAAGTGTAGGGGCTTCCCTGGTGGCTCAGTTGGTAAAGAATCTGCCTGCAGTGCAGGAGACTTGCCTGCAGCACAGGAGATGTGGGTTTGATCCCTGGGTCAGGAAGATCCCCTGGAGAAGGAAATGCAACCCACTCCAGTATTCTTGCCTGGAGAATCCCAGGGTTAGAGGAGCCTGGTTGGCCACAGTCCATGGGGTTGCAAGAGTCAGACAAAACTTAGCACCTAAACCACAACCACCAATCATGGTAGGTGTATATTTGCCAAATTGTCTTTCAGTGTCTGTACTATTTGGTATTCCCACCAGATACTTTGGTGTTATCATTGGTTTAGATTTTGGTCATTCTAATAAGTGTGTTGTGCTATCATGTTGTTTTGATTTGCAATTTCCTGCTGACCTAAAGCCAGTACTCTTGCCTGGAAAATCCCATGGACAGAGGAGCCTGGTAGGCTGCAGTCTATGAGGTCGCTAAGAGTCGGACACGACTGAGTGACTTCACTTTCACTTTTCATGCATTGGGGAAGGAAATGGCAACCCACTCCAGTGTTCTTGCCTGGAGAATCCCAGGGACGGGGGAGCCCGGTGGGCTGCTGTCTATGGGGTCGCACAGAGTCAGACACGACTGAAGCAACTTAGCAGCAGCAGCAGCAGCAGCAGCAGCAGCAGCTGACCTAAAATGTGGAATGTCTTTTCATATGCTTATTGGCCATCTGTATGTTTTCTTTAGTGTGGTGACTGTTCAGATCTTTGGCTCGTTTATCAATCAGGTTGGTGACTGTTCAGATCTTTGGCTCGTTTATCAATCAGGTTGTTTTCTTATTGTTGAATTTTAGAAGTTTTTTGTATATTTTGGATTGTTATTGTTGTTCAGTAGCGCAGTTGTGTCTGACTCTTTGCAATCCCATGGGCTGTGGCATGCCAGGTTTCCCTGTCCTTCACCATCTCCCAGAGTTTGCTTAAACTCATGCCCATTGAGTTGGTAGTTCTTTATCATATGTGACTTTTGCCCAGAATTGTTTTTTCTCCCAATCTGTGGCTTATTTTCTCATCCATTTATTTAATGCTACTTCTTCTGTTAACTTTGGTTTGGTCCTCATCTTTAAATTATTCTTTTTTTAAAATAATTTGTTTTTATTTTTGGCTGTGCTGAGTCTTTGGTGCTGTGCCTTTGGTGCTGTGCAGGCTTTTCTCTAGTTGTGGTGTGTAGGCTTCCCATTACGTGGCTTCTCTTGCCATGGAGCACAGCCTCTAGGACATGCAGGCTTCAGGAGTTGTGGCGCCTGGGCTGAGCATGAGTTTAGTTGCTCCACAACATGTGGGGTTTTCTTGGACCAGAAATCGAGCCTGTATCTTCCACATTGGCAGACAGATTCTTTACCACTGAGCCATCAGAGAAGCCTTATTCTTAACTGATCTTTCTCCGTTCAGTCTTCCCTTCACCAGTTTTTCCTCCTTATTGATCATGTTGCTCTCCTGTTTAACCCTCAGTAAACCAGTTAAAATAGCCATAACCATTTGTCATTTTTCTTTTTTATAAGTCATGGGAATGATTTATAGAATTAAGAATAAAGTAATAGTTTAAAAATCAGCATTATTAAATTTTAAACTTTAAAAAGAGGTTAGACATAACAACACCTCTTTGTAACAAGTAAATTTTGGTGTACTGATATAAAAAATCAGAGGCTAATGTCACATGTCTTTTGCAACAATGAAGTTGGAAGAGACGGTCAGTGTTGCTGTTGCAAAATATTTTGTGATGAAGTCCTTCCTGCTGAATAATTAACTGGATGAGACTACCATTGTTTCTTGTCTTTAGACATGTTCTGATCACATATCAGTTCTTGAATTTGATCAATTTTGTGCAGTATGTTGTTATCTGATGATTTATAGTCTGAGATTTCACTTGCACCATCCAGTTTCACCATTGTCACTAGAATTGGAATGTTCCTCAGACTTTTGTCTTCTTATTCATCTAATATTATGATATATATTTCTCTGTTCATTTCCTTTTCTTTGCTATTTTGGTCATAAATGCAAGTATTTGGTGTCCTCAGTTTTGTAATTTCTGGGAAGATGATGCAATACTTTGAACAATACTATGAGAAAAAAGAATGGCAGCTCAGTATTGCATCCTCCTAGGTTGTTCCATCATTCTTCTCTTTCTTATTATTTTAGATTTTTTTGAATTATTAGGAATAATGTGATGAGTAATCATGGATAATGATGGAATTATTTGTAGGATATTAAAACCACTGAATATTTCAAGATGTAGGAAAAGTAATGTCAGTGAGATCCTGTAATATTTCTTAGCATTATAGAAGAGTTCAGTTAACCCTTGTGGTGATTACAATATACAATAGGTTTTACCCTATTTAAATAAAGTACATTTTCTCTTGGCTTTTTTTTTTTTTCTGGGGTGGGGGGGAATGTGTAGTAAGAAAAAGTAATGAAATATCTTTATAAATAATTAGAAATGATGGAAAATGATACATTGGACCCTAATGATATACCAAGAGTTAAAAACCTTTAGTAATTCCCAGTTTTCTGAAAGATAAAGCTTAAAATCCTTTGCATTTCCTGGAAGCCTTGGTTATTTTTCAGCCTTGTGCCAGCAGCCCCCGTCCTATATATACCCTTTTTAAAGGCATCTTGTATTACTGTGAGTGCTTTGAGCTGCTATATATTTTCATACCTGCATAAAAGTGGTAGGGAGAGTTCTAAGATGACCCCCACAATTCCTGGCCCATGGTATATACATGCCTTCCCTCATTTGTTCAGTCAAATGCTAATGTAGGTACTGTGAAGGGATTTTGCAGTTAGTTGACTTTAAAATCAGTCAGTTCAGTCGCTCAGTCGTATCCGACTCTTTGTGAGCCCATGGACTGCAGCACACCAGGCTTCCCTATCCATCACCAACTTCTGGAGCTTGCTCAAACTCATGTCCATCGAGTTAGTGACGCCATCCAACCATCTCATCCTCTGTCATCCCTTTCTCTTCCCACCTTCAATCTTTCCCAGCATCAGGGTCTTTTCTAATGAGTCAGTTCTTCACATCAGGTGGCCAAAGTATTGGAGTTTCAGCTTGAGCATCAGTTCTTCCAATGAATATTCAGGACTGATTTCCTTCAGGGTTGATCTCCTTGCAATCCAAGGGACTCTCAAGAGTCTTCTCCAACACCATGGTTCAAAAGCATCAATTCTTTGGCGCTCAGCTTTACATAATCACTTGAACCCTTTAAAAGCAGAGACTTTTCTGAAGCTGGTTGCAGAAGAGAAAGTCAGAGGTATGTGATATCTGGCTAGACTGGAGGAAAGCCGCATCTGTGTTAAACTGACTGGTGGGAGGGTGGGGCATGTAGCAAGGAATTGCAGGTGGTTTCTGAACTGAGAGCAGTCCTGACTAATGACTAGCATAAAAATGGGAGCAGTTGTCCTACAGCCAATAGGAAGTAAGTTTTGTTAATAACCAGTGACCTGGGAAGAGAACCCGAAGTCCCAGATGACAACTGCAGCCCTGGGAAACAACTTACCCACTTTAGACCCTGAACAGAGAATCCACTCTGTTTTGTTATGCCTGGACTTCAGACCTCCAGAAACTGAGGTAATAAAATGGGTATTGTTTTTATGCTGCAGCCTGGATGAACCTGGAGGTTATTATGCTAAGTGAAATAAGCCAGTCAGAAAAAGACAAGCAATGTATGATTCCATCTGTGTGAGAGATCTAGTCAAATTCATAGAGACAGAAAGTAGAAGGGGAGTTGTCAGGGGCTCGGGGAAGAAGGGAGTGAGCTATTTAATAGATATAGTTTCAGTTTTGCAAGATGAATAGAGTTTTGGAGATTGGTTGTACAATAATGTGAATATACTTCACACTATGACCTATACACTTAAAAATGATTAAGATGGTAAATTTTAAGTTACGTGTATTTTACCACAATTTTAAAAATTATTTGAAAAAGTGAGTCTTAAGTCTCTGGATTTGCAGATAATTTGTTATGCAGCAGTACTGTTCATGGTGTTGTGTCTGCTTGAAATCCACTCTCTGAGTCTTCTGTTATCCAGAAACTTTATACTCTCCATCCAGCTCAAAGGTTTACTCTATTAAACCATCCTTAACCCTGAGGCAAAGTTAGTCACTCTTTCCTCTGGCTAACCATATACATCTATAATAGCACTTACCACATTGTATTTTATGCATTTTTCATTTAGGTCTTCTCCACTAGACTGTGAAGTGATGTTTTTCCCAAAGCATTTCACCTTCAAGTTTTATAGTAACAACTTTATAGTAGATTCAGGTTGGCAATACCTGAAAGTAGTAGCTTTTAGGAAAATTGCAGCGGTTGCTTCTTATTAATTTTCTTTTCTCAGTCTAGATTATACCTTAGATTCTAATAGTGCAGATGCACTGACCTTGTTCAGTTTACTTGAACTATTTGTCTTTTAACAGAGGGATAGAAAATGAGCTCCCCCCCTTTTTTAAACTATAATCAGTCTACTCAGGTAAGAAATGAAACGTATAAGTGAATTTATTCATTCTGGTCTCAGCCAGCATTTATTAAGCCAATACTTCTTGACTCTAAAATAGCAAAATTGGTTAAATACATACTTTTTAACCAAATGGTTACTTCAGACATTAATGAACCAATTATGTTGATCAATCAACAGAAATTTGGAATTTGTATTTTAAAGAGTTAAGAATTTGTTTTGTGCTTAAATATCAATTGAGTTCTTATTATTTTCTTTTCAAGAGATTTCAGCAAAGTAGGTGAAGAAATAAATGTATGTTATTTCTCAAATTGTTTTCTTTGAAAAATGTTTCACTGCAAGTATTGTGGATTTTTATTAAAATATATCAATAAATGGCTGTAAATAAGTATATCAGTTGCAGTAATTACTGCAGTTCTGACATTTTCATAGTCTTCATTCTTTTAAAAAATTTATGAGAAAGACTACTCCTTGTCTGAGACCGTAGGACCTTTCATTTCCATATAGATAGCCAACAACTACAAGCAGTGTTCCTTTCACTTCAGGACAGTATTCCTCCCTATTATTCTTCCTAATATATTACTGACTGCATGCATATTCATTGATAGTTTGATCCTGAACTATAACCCAGCCTCTTGAGATAACACTAAATAGCTAGAGTGTAGGAAGTTGTTTCAATAGAAATGAATATTTGTGGCTTTCTCATATTTTATATTTGGATGCAGCAAGAATTAAGGATATGCCCTTTTTTTCCTTTAATTTAAAATGTTATAAAAATATACTACTGCTAATTTCTCATTTTTATTTCTGTTTTCAAGGAAGTGTGTATTGTTCCTAACATATGCCAACTATCAGTACATATCAACTGAACCAAAGAAAGTAGGTATTTCTTATATATTAGTACCCCGTGAAATGAATGTGACAGATCATCTTCAGATGGAAAGATATGACAGCTTTTACCTAAGAAATAAATTATGTGAAAAAGATTACAAAAGATGGTAGTCTGTTTAGGCAGGCCTATTAAAAGCATTAAGACTTGAGTACTGGCTATTAAAGTGAGTAAATGGCAATATTATAAAGTTAAACACATGCCAAAAAACATTTTCCAGAGGACCAGGATTGTAACAATACCATTAATGAGGGCAAGGAGGTCTTAATGCAATTTACACTTTCTAAAGTTTCAAAAAGAGGCTTTGAGTTAGTGCATTATTAATGTACTGAACATCTGGAACTGTGTAAAAGCTATAGACATTGAGCATATGCAGGATTTCCCCACTAGGTTGCATTCTAACTTACTGCCTCCCTAGTGAGATACCGGTTTTAAAAAGTTTGAAAAAATAAAATGACAATATCCAGATAAGGCATAAACATTCAAAAATGTCTTTTAATTTGTGAGGTCCTACACAAAAATGTTTTTTCTGACCTCATCAAATCTAAGTGATGTGAATGTAAATGAGTAGATTAAATCATCTGTATCACTGTGCATAGACTAGACTCTCTGTATGTGAATAACATTTGCTGTTTATGAGCTAAGTAAACTTTTGTAACAGATTCTTCATATTTTTTACATATGTATGTTAAAACCTGAGAGATGATTCTGTGTCAGTGTACTTTACTCCAGGTTTCTTGATTTTTAGGTGTTGTGTTGGGATACTTAAGAAAATTTTAAAAGTTGAGGGTAATGGGTATATAGTTTTGTATGAATTTTCTGGCAAGGGGCAAGTAATTAAGATGTATATAGATGGCTATTTGAGTCTCACCTGTAATGAGAATGGGAAAACTATAGACCTTTTTTTTTTTTAATTTAAAACCAAAAATTTGCCACAGACCATTTTCTCCAAGTAATCAGTATGTTTTTTTGCTATAGAGCTACACTCGAGATTTGCATATATCTCCTGTATAATCCTGAAAAGAATTCTGGCTTTTAAAGTACTTAAAAGAATCTTCATGGAAGAGGTTACAATAAACACATTGTGTTCTGTGGAAATATTGTCTCATAGTCACCAAATCCCCTGATCCCTTTTTTACAGTGTTCCCAGTACCTCCTTACCTGAACTAGAATCTGGATATACACAGAGGACATGTCATTTTCTTGTCAATCTTTTCACGTTGTGATTGCTGTTTTCTCTGTAGTACCTCAGGATTGGTATCCTATTTACTTTCCATTGCTCTTTCTAAGCCATAACCTCTCCATCTTTTTTTTGGAAGAAAGGGAAAAAAGAAAGGAAAGGAAAAAGAGAAACTCACCAACAGAAAACTCTAGTCTCTCGGTTCATATCTTTTAATCATGTCATCCTTTCTGCTTCATCTTTATTGATATGTTATAGATCACATGAATACTCATATCAAGGACTTTGGCACCTGACTTTATAGGGAGTTTTTTTTTTCCTCCTCCTTTACTACCTTCTCTGATCTTCCATTTTTTTTTAACCTTCCTTTTTTTATTCATTTGTTAAATTCATTCAACAAATATGTATTGCCCACTTTCTAGGTACTGGACAGTTAGCAGTGAGCAAGACAAACAAAAATCATTCCAGGGGTAAGAGACAGAAAATAAACCAGATATATAGAAAGATTCTTATGTATTAGATGATGCCGTGGACCAAATGTTTATACCTTCCCTGTGCTCAAATTCATATGTTGAATCCCTGACCCCCTCAGTGTGGCTGTGTTTAGGAATGAAGACTCACAGAAAGTAATTAAGGTTAAATGCAATCATAAGGGTGAGACCCTGATCTGATAGCATTAGTGTCTGTACTAGAAGAGATACTGGAAATCTTGCTGTCTCCCCCACAGCATGAGCAAAGAGGAAAAAGTGTGTGAGGATTCAGTAAGGTGGCCATCTGCAAGCCTGGAAGAGAATCTCACCAGGAAATGAATCAGCCAGCACCTTGATCTTCAACCTGCCAGTGTCAAGAACTGTAAAAAATAAATTTCTGTTTAAATTACCCCATCTGTGGTATGTTTTCTCCAGCTTTATTGAAGTATTATTGAATATATATATATAAGTTTATGATTTGATATGTATATTTATTATGAAATGACTGGAGTTTTTTGTTTGTTTTAATGGCAGCCTGGGTAAACTAAGGGCTTCCCAGGTGGCTCAGATGGTGAAGAATCTGCCTGCAATGAGGCAGACCCAGGTTTGATCCCTTGATTGGGAAGATCCCCTGGAGAAGGGAATGGCTGCCCACATGAATATTCTTGCCTGGAGAATTCCATGGACAGAGGAGCCTGGCAGGCTACAGTCCATAGGGTTTCAAAGAGTTGGACACAACTGAGTGATTAACAGTTCACTTTCACTGAGTGGACTAGTACAGACAGATAATGGTAAGCTCTGTGTAGAAAAATAATAATGCAAAGAAGAGGGAAATGGAATTCCTAGGGGAGTGGATAGAGGTACTTTAGAATTTTAGTTGGATGGTTTTGCAAGGCCTGTCAGAGAAGGTGACTTTGAGTAAAGGCCTAAAAGAAGTGGGGAAGCAAACTATTCTGATATGGGGGAAGAATATTCAGACAGAAGGAACCTTGTGGAAGAAGAGTATTGTTTTGTTTGATCGATAAGACTGTGTGTGTGTGTATGTGTGTTCATCACTCAGTCATGTCCAGCTATTTGCGACCCCACTAGCCTGCCAGTCTCCTCTGTCCGTGAAATTTTCCAGACAAAACACTGGAGTGGGTTGCTGTTTCCTTCTCCTTTTCCTTCTGGGATCTTCCTAACCCAGGAATCAAACCCAGGTCTCCTGCACTGCAGGCAGATTCTTTGCCTTGTTTGATCAACAGGAAGACTACCCTGGTTGAAGCAGAGTAGGGAGAGGTAAGAGGTGTCACCTCTCAGGTGAATCTCAGGCCAGAGAAGTAGCTGTGGTAAAATCAAGCCATAGTAGGGCTTGGATTTTATTCTGATATGGTAGGAAGCCATTGGAGGCTTTAGACTTAATTTTAAAAGGATTGTGCTGGCTGCTGTATGGAAGCAGACTGTAGAGAGCATAAGAAGCATGGTGACTGTGTAAGAGTCAGAGCTAGTAACTCATGTGAGAGATGGTAGTGACGTGGACCACTATGGTAGCAGTGTTTGGAGTCTAGACAATATTTGAAAGCAGTGGTGGTAGGAATTACTGATGGATTGGATGTGCAGTGTGATAGAGAGGGAATAAGATTGTCTTGCTGCACTCTTTTCTTTATTTGTACTCTGCTGCTGATCAGTCTCATCTGTATTCATTCTTCTTGTTATGTCTGATTGTCTTGGTTTCCCAATTTATAGTTCAGTTCTGACTTTCCTATAAGTATCACACTCAAGAGAAAAAACACCTCTTCTGTGTCTCCTCTATGATTAATAATCTACTACAACACAGCTTCACTTCTGACACCTGATATATGGGTTTCCACGCGTTAGACAATTGTGTGACGCCAACTGAGAGTCCTACAGCTTAACTCAGTTATTACAGTATTTGTCTAGAACAGAGTGTCAGATACCAGAGGTTAAGGGCTCCATCCCACAAGACTGTTCCCACTTCAGACAGCAGTCTCATGTCCAGGTTATCTGTGTGTCTGACTGACCGACTATAAATTGAAGATTCCCACAGCTCCCTTCTCAAGTTTGATCAATGCACTAGAGTGGTTCACAGTTTGATTAATTCACTAGAGTGGTTCACAGAACTCAGAGAAACGCTGACTTACATTTCAGTTCAGTTCATTTCAGTCGCTCAGTTGTGTCTGACTCTTTGCGACCCCATGGACTGCAGCACACCAGGCCTCCCTGTCCATCACCAACTCCTGGAGTTTACCCAAACACATGTCCATTGAGTCGGTGATGCCATCCAACCATCTCATCCTCTTTCGTCCCCTTCTCTTCCCACCTTCAATCTTTCCCAACATCAGGATCTTTTCTAATGAGTCAGGTCTTCACATCAGGTGGTCAAAGTATTGGAGTTTCAGCTTCAGCATCAGTCCTTCCAATGAACACTCAGGACTGATCTCCTTTAGGCTAGACTGGTTGGATCTCCTTGCAGTCCAAGGGACTCTCAAGAGTCTTCTCCAACACCACAGTTCAAAAGCATCAATTCTTCGGCGCTCAGCTTTCTTCACAGTCCAACTCTCACATCCATACATGACCACTGGAAAAATCATAGCCTTGACTAGACGGACCTTTGTTGGCAAAGTAATGTCTCTGCTTTTTAATATGCTGTCTAGGTTCATCATAGCTTTCGTTCCAAGGAGTAAGCATCTTTTAATTTCACAGCTGCAGTCACCATCTGCAGTGATTTTGGAGCCCCCAAAAATAAAGACTGACACTGTTTCCCCATCTATTTCCCATGAAGTGATGGGACTGGATGCCATGATCTTAGTTTTCTGAATGTTGAGCTTCAAGACAACTTTTTCATTCTCCTCTTTCACTTTCATCAAGAGGCTCTTTAGTTCTTCACTTTCTGCCATAAGGGTGGTGTCATCTGCATATCTGAGGTTATTGATATTTCTCCTGGCAATCTTTTGATTCCAGCTTGTGCTTCATCCAGCCTGGCATTTCTCATGATATACTCTGCATATAATTTAAATAAGCAGGGTGACAATATACAGCCTTGACGTTCTCCTTTTCCTATTTGGAACCTGTCTGTTGTTCCATGTCCAGTTCTAACTGTTGCTTCCTGACCTGCATACACGTTTCTCAAGAGGCAGGTCAGGTGCTCTGGTATTCCCATCTCTTTCAGAATTTTCCACAGTTTATTGTGATCCACACAGTCAAAGGCTTTGGCATAGTCTACCAGCTTATTATAAAGGATATTATAAAAGATACAGTTGACTAGCCAGATGAAGTATATAGGGTGAGGTCTAGAAGAGGTGTGAGCATAGGAGCTTCTGTCTCCACGGAACTGAGGTATCTACCCTCTGGTATGTGAATACATTCACCAACCCAGAAGCTCTCTGAGCTTCATTCTTTTTGGTTTTATGCAGGTTTCGTTAGCCAGCAGTGTTGGCTAAATCATCGGGCATTGGCAGTTAACTCAGCCTGTAGCCCCTTTCTCCTCCCTGGAGGTTGGAAGTAGGGTTGGAATTTTCGTATACCTGGTTCATCAAAAGGATTCCTGACTATTCCAGCCTGTGTAGCGTGTGTATGTATGTGTGAGTGTGTGTATGCATGTGTGTGTGTGTGTAAGCCTCCCTACACCAGCAGTCATTTCTTGGATGCCAGCAGGATGTCCAAGAATTCAATTCAGTTCTGACACTGTACACCCAGAGATAGAATCAGACTCCACAGATAAAGTGCTCACAACCACAAGACCACCCTCTACATCCTACACTAGTCTCACGCCCAGGTTGTTACCCACACTTTTGACAGACTGGCTGTAAACCAGAGGTTCCCACTACCCACTCTTTGGGGTTAATAATTTGCTAGAGCAGCCCACAGAATTCAGGAAAACCCATTTACTCACTGGATTACCAATTTATTATAAAAGGATATTAAAGGATATCAGTCAGTAGCCAGATGGAGCAATACACAGTACAGGGTCCCAACAGCAGAGGGAGTGGGACTGAAGTGATGGGCTCCATAGACAACTAACCCCATCCTAAGCTACTTTTCAAAAGCAACCTCATTAACATAACACAAGACATCTTTATCATTCTCAACACTTGGGAAATTCCAAGGATTTGGGGAGCTGAGCCAGGAATGGTAGATGAAGACCAAATATATATATATAGGTTATCTGAATGACCAAATGTGTGTTTTTCTTGTAAATCACAATATCGCAGTTCTGCTGGCAACCAGCCATTGTCCTCAGGTTGCCTGGGACTGTCCAAACATCAGGTGTGGTTGAAGGGACTTGCTATGAATAAATCTTCTAACCTTTATATATGACTCTGGAGCTATTTCAGAAACTGAGAACCAAAGATGCCCCTAATAGTTCTTATTGCTCAGGAAATTCCAAGAGTTTTAGAAGCTCTGTGCCAAGAACAGGGACAAATCCAAATATATATATATATGTATTTATATTTCTTTTATAAATCACAGCATCACACACTGCTTCCTCAATATGTCAGTCTGAACATCTATTTGTAATCTTTCCTCCCAGTCTTGGCCCTTTTCCAGTGTTGCCTTAATGAGTGAAAGGTACTGCAATTTATATTTGGACTAATCAGGTAATCTGGACTAAATATTTGGGCTAATCAGGGGGTGTCTATGAGCCTTCTTCTCTCTTTCCTATCATCTCCAATCTAATATCCATGACAAATTGGGATTTACTCCTGGAATGCAAGCATTGTTCAATATCTGACAATCAATTAATATAATACACATTAATAAAATGAAAAAAAATGATCATTTTACATTGTGATTTTACATGCTGTAAAATATGTTATAAGGTATAATTCTTTTGGTATGTTGCTGAACTTTGTCTGCTAGTATAGGTTGAAGTTTTTGCATTGATATTTGTAAGGAGTATTGGTCTATAGTTTATTTTTTGCCTATAGTGTCTTTGTTTGCCTTTTGTATCAGGGTAAGGCTGGCCTCTAGATTGGGTCAGGAAATGTTCTCTTTTTTCATTCTCTTGGAAGAGTGTGAGAAGGATTGATGCTAATTCTTTAATATTTGATGGAATTCATCAGTGAAACCACATGATCTAGGGATTTTCTTTGTTGGAAGGTTTTTGATTACTGATTCAAACTCCTTACTTGTTATAAGTCAACTCAGATTTTCTATTCATGATTCAGTTTTTTGAGATTGTGTATTTATAGGAATTTGTCCATTATGTCCTGATTATTATTCAATTTGGTAGCATACAATTGTTCATAGTATTATGATCCTTTTTATTTCTATAAAGTTGGTGGTAATGTCTCCACTTTCTTGTGTGGTTTGAGTAATGTGAGTCATTTTTTTTTTTTTTTAGTCAGTCTAGCTAAAGATTTGTCGATTTTGTTGATCTTCAAAGAACCAATGTTCATTCCTCTATTTTTTTTTCTGTTCTCTATTTCATTTATTTCTGCTCTAATCTTAATTTTTTTCTTCTAACTTTTGGCTTAATTTGCTCTACTGTAAAATGCAGGTAGGTATTAATTTGAGGTCTTTTTAATGTTTGCATTTACAGCTAAAATATCTTTCATAGCACAGTTTCACTGTGTCTTGTAAGTTATATTTGTATTTTTGTTTTGATGTGTCCAAAGGTATTTTCTAATTTTCCTTGTAATTTCTGATTTTATCCAATGATTGTTTAAAAGTGTGTTGCTTATATTGTATAGCACAGGGAATTATAGCAATTATCCTGTATTAACTCATAATGGAATATAATCTACAAAAATATTGAATCCCTATTCTCTACACAAGAAACCAACATAATATTATAAATCAACTGTACTGTAATTTTTAAAAAGTGTGTTGTTTAATTTTCATTTTTGTGTGAATTTTACAGTTTTCTTTCTGTTGTTGATTTCTATTTCCACTTCATTGTAGTCAGAAAAAACACTGAATCCTTGTAAAATGTGCTTTGTATTGTGGCCTAACCTGTGATCTATCCTAGAGGATGTTTTTACACACAACTGAGACAAATGTGTATTTTGCTATGTTAGATGGAGGGTTCTGTATATGTCTATTAGCTCTAATTAGTTGATGGTATTTTTCAAGTTGTCTTTTACTTGTTGAATTCCTATCTGGTTGTTTTGTTCATTATTGACATTGGAATGTTGAAGTTTGTTACTATTAGAACTATTTGTTTCTCTCTGTTCTGTTAATTTTTTGTTTTGTATGTGTTCTGGGGCTCTGTTCTTATGTGTTTGTATGTTTATAATTGTATCTTCATGAATTGATGCTTTTTCGATATATAATATTCTTTGTCTCTAACAATTTTTTACTTAAAGCCCACTTTTTTTTTTTTTTTTTTTTTTTAATTTTATTTTATTTTTAAACTTTACATAACTGTATTAGATTTGCCAAATATCAAAATGAATCCGCCACAGGTATACATGTGTTCCCCATCCTGAACCCTCCTCCCTCCTCCCTCCCCATTCCATCCCTCTGGGTCGTCCCAGTGCACCAGCCCCAAGCATCCAGTATCGTGCATCGAACCTGGACTGGCATCTCATTTCATACATGATATTTACATGTTTCAATGCCATTCTCCCAAATCTTCCCACCCTCTCCCTCTCCCACAGAGTCCATAAGACTGTTCTATACATCAGTGTCTCTTTTGCTGTCTCGTACACAGGGTTACTGTTACCATCTTTCTAAATTCCATATATATGCGTTAGTATACTGTATTGGTGTTTTTCTTTCTGGCTTACTTCACTCTGTATAATAGGCTCCAGTTTCATCCACCTCATTAGAACTGATTCAAATGTATTCTTTTTAATGGCTGAATAATACTCCATTGTGTATATGTACCACAGCTTTCTTATCCATTCATCTGCTGATGGACATCTAGGTTGCTTCCATGTCCTGTTAAAGCCCACTTTTTATGGCTTTGTTTTATTTTCCAGCATCTTTTTTATTTCAACTGAAGGACTCCCCCTAGTATTTCTTGTAAGGAATCTCATGGTGATGAACTCCCCCAGCTTTTGTAATTCTGGGAAAGTTTCTCTCTCCTCCTCCCCCTCACCTCCTCTTATCCTCCTCCTCTTCCCATTCTTTCTGCATTTTGAGGGCCAATTTTTTTCTTTCAGCACTTTGAATATATTATCCCATTCCCTTCTTGTTTTGCTCTTGCTACTTTCAAAATTCTGTCTGTCTTTGATTTTTTGACAATTTGTTTATAATATGTCTCAGTGTAACCTTCTTTGGATTCACCCTTTTTGGTGTCTTTTGGCTTCTTGAACCTGGATATCCATTCTCCCCTACCAGATATGAGAAGTTTCTGGCTACTAATTCTTTAAATAAACTTTGTACCTTTCTCTCACTTTGTTTTTTTTTTGCCTTCTGTGTACATTTGTCTATTTGAAGGTGTCTTGTAAATCCCCCAGGCTTTCTTGACTCTATTTCATTCTCTTTTCTTTATATTTGTCTGACTAGATCATTTAAATGACCTGTGTTTTAGTTCACTGATTCTTTATTTTGATTGACTATGACTGCTGTTGAATCCCTCTGGTGAACTTTTTATGTCATTTACTGTATTCTTCAGCTCCAAAATTTCTGTTTTGCTCTGTTTTATATTTTCTGTTTCTTTTTTTAAAATTCTCATTTTATTCATGTATCATTTCCCTGAGCTTGTTGAGCATCTTTATGATGGTTACTTTAAATTCTTCATCAAGTAAATCATATACCTCCATTCTTTATGGCTGATTTTCTGGAATTTATTTTGTTCCTTTGATTGGGTCATTTCCTCCTGTTTCTTCATGTTCCATGTGACTTTGGGTTTGTATCTACCCATTTAAAACAACAGCCACCTCTCCCAGTCTTTTATGGGCTGGTTCTATACAGGGAAAGATCTTCACCAGTTCCAGTTGTAGATTCTGAAGGCCTCTCAAACCTTTTCTGTGGATGTTCTTTCTCTTAACTTGTGTGTGTAGATTCCTGATTAGAAGGATTTTTCAGTTTCTTTTTAATTGTCATATTCACAACTTATTTATAAACTTGTGGCCATTTTCATTGTCCATAAATTTCTGAAGTTCTTAGAATCCAAAATCAGTGAATAGAATGTCTTTTATAGTTATCCATTGTAGCAAATTTTGAAATACTGCATATATCACACCTGCTTTGAAATTTTTCTAAGCTTTTGTAAACAAATATTTCTAAATCATTTATAACCCTTTGATATTCTGAATTCTGTTCTGCATAATGGAGGAAAAATCCCTGCTGGATTCTGGGGGGAAATTTCTACTTTGATCCAATTTCCTTTTTATTTCTCAGATTTTTCTTTGTAAAGAGATGTTAATCTATTAAAATTGAATATATTTTGGAATCATCAACTTAATGGTCTTCCTTAAGTAAAGTAAAAGTGAAAGTGAAGTCAGTCAGTAAAATGCTGTGTATTTCTCCAGATTTTGAATGTTCAAAACACTGGAGTTGTTATTCTTTTGGATTCAAGGAATCAGAGGTGAAATATTATCTGTGTTTTCAGAAAAGAGTATAGCACCATTGAATTTAATTCTATTAAGAATCAATAATTATGCAGATTCATGATACTTTTCATCTGGTTTTACATCCTTGGGATATTTTTATGCTCTTCTAACTGAATTACAGCAGCTAGAAGAGACTAAGAATTTGCATGGTGAGAAACTTTGATTCAGAAGGTGTATATTCAAAAAGTAAATTCTAATAGCCAAAGTAAAGTTTTTTAAATTAATAATATCCCTGTTGTTATTTACCTGTTAACATGGTGTTATGGGAAAATTTTATTCTTACTGATCAGAATACCCTGATCAATGTATGATATGCAATGAATTGTTTTACCAATTAGGGATTTTCTTAGTATGTTCTGGTTGTTGGAATAAAATACTCCAGACCTGGTAGCTTATGAACAGTGGATCATATTTCTCATAGCCCTGCTGGAAGTCCCAGATTAGGGTGCCAGCATGGTTGGGTGACAACCCTCTTCCTGTGGGGAGCCAGTTCTCTCTTGCTATGCCCTCGTGGTAGAAGGGGCAAAGGAACTCGGTGAGATCTCAAAAATAAGAGCAGTATCCCATTTGTGAAAGCTCCATGCTCATGACCAAATCACTTTTAAAGACCCCACTTCCAGATACTTTTAGCTTTAGAGATTAGGATTTCAACATATGATTTTGGAGGGATACAAACATTTAGACCATAGCAGTGATTTGGACAGAGGAGCCTGGTGGGCTGCAGTCCATGGGGTCACTAGGAGTCGGATTCGACTGAGCGACTTCACTTTCACTTTTCACTTTCCTGCATTGGAGAAGGAAATGGCAACCCACTCCAGTGTTCTTTCCTGGAGAATCCCAGGGTCGGGGGAGCTTGTGGGCTGCCGTCTCTGGGGTCGCACAGAGTCGGACACGACTGAAGCGACTTAGCAGCAGCAGCAGTGATTTTTTAAAAAATTGTTTTGTTGTCTTATTATTGTTTCCAAAAATAGATATGTTAAAATTCTGAGGAAATAAATCATCTTACAAAAATTAATTTTTGTTCTCTGGAGGTTTGAAGTAATTTCTTGATGCTTGCCTATATTGTGACTTCCCTGGTAGCTCAGACGGTAAAGTATCTGCCTACAATGTGGGAGATCCGGGTTCGATCCTGGGTTGGGAAGATCCCCTGGAGAAGGAAGTGGCAACCCAATCCAGTACTCTTGCCTGGAAAATCCCATGGATGGAGGAGCCTGATAGGCTACAGTCCATGGGGTCACAAAGAGTTAGACACGGCTGAGAACCTTCACTTCACTCACTGCCTATATTGTAATAATTGGCCCATATTGCATAGAACTCTTTGCATAAAACAAGTAAAACAATTCAACTTAAGTCATAATAATCTCTACCACTGTTTTTTTTTTTTTTAATTTATTTCAATTCTTATCTTTACTAACTTCTGCTTTCTTATTACCTTTATTCCATACCACATGTTTTGGATTGTGGGTACGTTTTTTAGTCATTCAGATCTAAAGACGTCATCAATTCTGTTGATTTCTTCTCTGTATGTTCTCTTTTGTTGTTATTTATTTTCTTTTTGCAGCTTTATTGAGATATAATTGGCATATAACCCATATGCTCTTTAAGAATATAATCTTTAGTGTTGAGCTTGTATGTTTGTTTCTTTTCACTAAATTTATGTTATTGACTTTTAATCTAAGTTTGTATTGTTGTTAGAATATGTGGTTAATCTGATATTCTTTGAAATTTGTTGAAAGTCCTTTTGTAATCTGTCATATGGTTGTTTTTGTAAATGTTCCATTTGTGCTTTTATGTTTTGTACTTATTGGCTGCCTGAGGTTCTGTTTATATATTTGCTCAATTCAGTTTATCAGTGATGATCAAATTTTCAAGCAGCGTGGCTACCTATGTACTATGTAAGATGATCTTTAAAAATCTTCATTTAATTAAGGATATTAAGAACTTTACCTTAGATTTAGAGATAAGTTAAAATTTATGAACTTCGAGGTAATTTTTTTCCTGCTTCTGAAATCCCCAAGATAGCAATGATAGACATAGTAGCAGTAGCAGCAGTAATGTTAGAAGCAATAATAATGGTAACAGCAGCCATAGCAGTCACCATCCATGAAGCTCTTACTGTGTGCAGGGCCTCATTCAACGCTTTCTAAATTGGTTAATGAATTTACCCAGTCACAGCTCTATGATGTATAATTGTTTTCCTCATTTTTTAGACTAAAACACAGAAATGTTAATACTCTTGCCATAGTCATGTTGTAATCAGATTGTCTTTGTTTTGTTCAGTTGGATACACAAGAAACTCAATGTTTTCTTTCCCCTTTTCAGTTATTAGAAAAGTTAAAAGAACGTTGGCTCTCTACTGGCTTATGGCATAATCTGGAGTTGGTGAAGACAGTCATTGCAGAACCACAGGGAGGAGAAAAAATTGATTTTGATGAATTACTGCAGATATACTACGATGCAATCAAGTACAAAGGAGAAAAAGGTAATTGGAAATTATTTGATAGTGAAAAAATTTTTTTACCATAAAGTGACAAGTTGGTGCTGTTAGAATTATATTTGTATTGCCTTTTTTTCAAAAATTATTTCTATAATTCTGAGTGAAAAGAAAATTAAGTTAAAGAAATTCTTCTGTTTGGAATTGTTCTCCTATGAGTACTTTCACTTGAAGATGCCAGTTCAGTTTTAAGAAATGGGATGCCTTCAGGTATTATCCTATAAACTTCCTTACACTACCTAAGAAGATGGTAGAGTATGCATTAATATCTTCCTTACTAGTGGAAGGAGGTTACATTTTTATGCAAAAATATACTTTGTGCTTATATTTAATTGCGTAAAGTAAACATAACTGAAGGCTAAATTTCAAAGTTAGAAAATGCCCATAAAACATTTCACAGAAAGGGCAAATAATAATAACTTATAAACAGTGAAACATCACAAAGATGCTATAACATAATTGTCAATATCCTTGTATGATATGCACAGAGTATTCTGTGTGTGTATGTTTTAAATACTTTGCAGTATAATATTGATCTAATGATACAGAGTCCTTTAAATCCTTCTGATAACTTTACATTCTGGTGGTAAAGGTAGTGATCTCAATTTCAGATATTTTAAAGATAAAACAGTTGATTCACAATTGCTCGGTTCACATGCAGGTTATTACTCTGACATGGTTTTTCTATATAGTTTAACTGGGAGATACACAGTTTGTAAATTGGTCCTACCATGTTGTGTCAAAATGTAATTTTGTTTTATTTGAAGACATTGAACTTTAAAAACTTTATCTTACAGTAGTTTTTAATTTTGAGTCTTTTTAATTTGATATTATAGTTAATAATCAGATCTTTTCAAAATGACAAGAATAAGACATTTTCTGGGAATCTTGATTATGCTTTTAAAAATGTTGATTTTCTGTTGCTTAAGATGGAGCCCTCCTGGTGGCAGTTTGTCGTGGTAAAGTGAGTGAGGGTCTGGATTTCTCAGATGATAATGCCCGCGCTGTCGTAACAATAGGAATTCCTTTTCCAAATGTGAAAGATCTTCAGGTAGGCCATCAAAGCCTTAGAAGTTGTATTTATCACAGAAGTTGTTCGTTTTGTGTAAAATTAACTATACATTTTTCTTGTATCCTCAGACATTCTATGTTAATGCTCTAGTGACTCAGAATGAGTGAGAAAGGTTTAGTAGATTTGGGTTTATTTTTAACCTGCACTGTCTTTTACTCAAAACAAATGATTTTCAAAGTATAGGACTGGATCAAGAGCATCAGTACCACCTGTGTCATCAGCGTCATCAGTATCAAGTAATAGAAATACATATTTGCAGGTTCCATCCAGTGCTCCTGAATCAAAAACTCTGGAGATAGACCCCAGCAATCTGTGTTTTATCAAACTCTGAGCCACAGACTGACAGAGAACCCCCCAGGGAATTCTAGGGCCCTTTCTTCTCTTCAATGCCATGTCTTGTCCTGCAGATTTCAGTGATTTTTGCTGCTACAAGTTCTCCTGTCTTCCACTTCAGCTCAGCAGGACCACCGAACTCTGCTTGTACTTCTGTGTTCTGCGCTATTGTTGAAAAATTATACCCAGAGGAGCACTGAGAGTCATGGAGTTCACCTAATGGATTTCCCTTGTCTCTGAGATTACAGTCTTATGCTGCCCTGTGTCTGCCCCGCTGAAAGCAGTTGCTTTATTTATTTTGTCCAATTTACAGTTACTTACAGTGGGAGGAATATTCCTAAGACAGTTACTCTGCCTTGGCCAGAAACAGGAGTTTTGTTTCACTATCACTGATTGTTCACTAAAAATTTTTGAAAACTATTTGTTGTAATAATTTGAATCCTAGGGTGATATTATCTTTATTGGGAAGAATTTTCTTTTATTGCTACAGGAATTTGAAGGTGCTAGGAATCTGAGACCAAGACTTAAGGTTTTCTGACTCTATTGAGTATAATCTGTATCCCTTTCAGGATGCAACCTGTTAGGATCTCATGTTAAAGCAACAGTTCTTTCCCTCGGTAATTATCTTTTTCATTGATAATATTTTACTAGACATTTGGAATTACATAGTATTAACAATGTTAATATTTCTCAAGTTAGCTCCTATACTCTCCTAACCTCTGGTCCTCCTCAATATTTCTGAAAGTCCTCAAGGGATATTTAATCCTTTCAGTCTTCAGTAACTTTGTTGGCTTCCATTGCCTTTCTCCAGCCACAAGTGTTAGTACTGAAAGTTTTGATGACCGTTCATTAGGGCTCCTTTTCTAAAATGGCGAATGCTGCCTCTGACTAGTACTATGATGAAACAGTAGACATCTACTCAAGAAAACTGTTGGGTTCACCCTCAATGGCATTAATGCTCATTCCGCTGAAGCTAAGTGCTGTTGATGGGACTGCTATTAGCAGTGGTACTGTCTTTTTTGAATGTCTTAACATTTTATCTTGAGTATATTTACAGTATTATATTACTGTACAGATGCTGCTTTGTTTAAGCAGAAAGAATCCCACACTTTCTACCACACGTTCTTCCCATGTCTTAAATATAAATTTTTTCCCCTGAAACTAGCACTTTCACCTTTTGCTTGTATCATCTTTCACTCTTGGACCTATATATGAGTCCTTGAGAGCTGGAAAAGGAGATAGCTTTATGGCTAATAACTGGGTTGTATTAAATATCACACTCACAAAGTAACAAGCCCTGAAAGGATTCACATCAAACTCATAATAGTGATTATGTATGAGAAGAGAAAGGAATGATTTTGGAGGTAGTTATCAGGGACTTTATTAACTAGTTAATATTAGCTACTAACTAGCTTAACTAGTTATCAGGGACTTTCCTGTCCCCAGTGACTTTAGCTTTTCCTATAATGTTTGTTTTACTAAAAAACAAACTGAAAGAAAATATAGTGAGAACATAATTGTTTATTTTGTTATTCTTTGAAAAAAAATCCTTAAAATTAAGTAGTGTTTACTTTTGAAGAAAAAAAAAATACATTTACCTTCTATTTTCTCTATCCTCTCTCACAACAGCTGTGATTCTGGGTGTTGTTTATTGCACCAGTCTTGGGCTTCTTAATGCTTTCTTTCCTCAGGATAAGTTCTTCCCAGGCAACATCTCAGTCTGTCATTGAAAAACAAAAAAAAAGATACCAGTGACATGCTCTGACATTCCTCAGTCATGGTCTTGCTTGTCTGTGCTTATCTGAAATCCAGTGGCTCTAGTTATATAAAACAGCAAAATCACAGAAGCTTCAGTGAGGTCTGCACAGGGAGGAGGAAGGTTATTCTAAAGGCGTTTCCCTAGTGGTTCCAAAAGGGGGCAAGTAGGTGGACCCAAGAATAGTCTAAGCTGCAGGATCAAGGGACAGATGAAGAGGAAAAGTCTTTACTGGAAAGACTTGTAAGGGAAAGTGTATTTCTTGATGCTGTATTTCTGGGCCAGTCCTTCCTAACAAACAATTCTAAAATTCAGTGGCTTGAAACACCAGTCATTCACTGTGGGTCAACATCTATGAAGGTGGGGTGGGCAATAGATGATTTCAGCTGAGCTTAGTTGCCTTGCTATGGTTTGACCAGCATAGGTTGAGTTCAACTGGATCAGCTCTGCTGTACATGTATCTCATCCTTTGTGAACCAACAAACCAGCCAAAACATGTTATCATTGCAATGGCAGAGGTGCAGGAGGCAAGCTTGACTGTCTAAGCAATTATCAAACACCTACCTCTGTCACATTAGCTAACACGTTGCCTAAAGCATGTCACATGCACAAGCCCTAAGTCAACAGTGGTTGGGGGTGGGGGGTGGTGGATATTTTGCATTACATATGATAAAGGGCTAAGAATAAGGACTCCAAAATGAAGTCTTGGCCTTTAAAAAAAAATAATAATAATAATTAAAGCATGTTTATGGCTTCCCAAAGCCTTTGACTGTGTGGATCACATTTCTGAAAGAGATGGGAATACTAGACCACCTGACCTGCTTCTTGAGACACCTATATGCAGGTCAGGAAGCAACAGTTAGAACTGGACATAGAACAACAGACTGGTTCCAAATAGGAAAAGGAATACGTCAAGGCTGTCCCTGCTTATTTAAATTATATGCAGAGTACATCACGAGAAATGCTGGGCTGGAAGAAGCACAAGCTGGAATCAAGATTGCTGGGAGAAATATCAATAACCTCAGATATGCAGATGACAGCACCCTTGTGGCAGAAAGAGAAGAGGAACTAAAAAGCCTCTTGATGAAAGTGAAAGTGGAGAGTGAAAAAGTTGGTTTAAAGCTTAACATTCAGAAAACGAAGATCATGGCATCTGGTCCCATCACTTCATGGGAAATAGATGGGGAAACAGTGGAAACAGTGTCAGACTTTATTTTTGGGGGCTCCAAAATCACGGCAGATGGTGATTGCAGCCATGAAATTAAAAGACGCTTACTCCTTGGAAGGAGGGTTATGACCAACCTAGATAGCATATTCAAAAGCAGAGACATTACTTTGCCAACAAAGGTCTGGCTAGTCAAGGCTATGGTTTTTCCTGTGGGCATGTATGGATGTGAGAGTTGGACTGTGAAGAAAGCTGAGCGCCGAAGAATTGATGCTTTTGAACTGTGGTGTTGGAGAAGACTCTTGAGAGTCCCTTGGACTGCAAGGAGATCCAACCAGTCCATTCTAAAGGAGATCAGTCCTGGGTGTTCATTGGAAGAACTGATGCTAAAGCTGAAACTCCAGTACTTTGGCCACCTCATGCGAAGAGTTGACTCATTGGAAAAGACTCTGATGCTGGGAGGGATTGGGGGCAGGAGGAGAAGGGGACGACAGAGGATGAGATGGCTGGATGGCATCACCAACTTGATGGACATGAGTTTGAGTGAACTCCGGGAGTTGGTGATGGACAGGGAGGCCTGGCGTGCTGCGACTGAGAGACTGAACTGAACTGAACTGAACTGATGGCTTCCCTGGTGGCTCAGATAGTAAAGAATATCTGCCTGCAGTGCAGGCAGGATATAAGATAGCCTGTCATCCCCTTCTTCTCCTGCCTTCAATCTTTCCCAGGATCAGGGTCTTTTCCAATGAGTCAGGATATAAAAAATACAAAAGTTTGGAATTTTAATAGAATCCACATTATGTTTTGCTGTTTTTGCCTGTGCTTTTGGTGTCATATTTAGTAAGCTGTTGCCAAATCCATGGTCATGCAGCTTTGCCCCTTATGTTTTTTTCAAAGAGTTTCACGGTTTTAGCTCTCAAATTTAAATATTTGCTCTATTTTGAGTAAATTTTTACATATATTATAAGATGAATCTAGCTTCTTTATATCTAAAATGAGTCCCTTGTAGACATCATATTATTGGATTATGTTTTTTAATTCATTCTGCCAATCTCTGCCTTTCCATTGGAGAATTTAATCCAGTTAAAGTAATCATTCTTAAGGAAGGGCTTAGTTTTACCATTTAACTGTTTTCTGCCTGTCTTATGTGACTTTTGTTCCTCAATTCCTTTTTGTTTAGCCTTTTTTTTTTTATTGTTGTATAGTATTTTGATTCCCTTCTCTCCTTTTGTATATATTTTTTAGTTATTTTCTTACTGTTACCTTAGGGGTTAGAAGTAACATCTTAATCTCTGTCTCTCCCTTTTTCTGTTACACAGATTACACCTTTATACATTGTATGCCATTAGCTTAATTTATAATTATTCTTTTATGTATTTTCCTTTTAAAAAGTTGCAAAACAAAAGTTCAATAATATTGGCTTTTATATTTACCTATGTAGTAAGTTTATCAATGTTTTTTATTTATACTTCCTAAAGTACATACTTAGGGCTTCCCTGGTAGCTCAACTGGTAAAGAATCTGCCTGCAATGCAGGAGACCCCAGTTCGATTGCTGGGTTGAGAAGTTCCCCTGGAGAAGGGAGAGGCTACCCACTCCAATATTCTTGGACTTCCCTGTTGGCTCAGATGGTAAATAATCCGCCTGCCATATGGGATACCTGGGTTCAATCCCTGGGTTATGAACAGCAGAGACATTACTTTGTGGACAAAGGTCCATCTAGGCAAAGCTATGGTTTTTCCAGTGGTCATGTATGGATGTGAGAGTTGGACCATAAAGAAAGCTGAGCACTAAAGAATTGATGCTTTTGAACTATGGTGTTGGAGAAGACTCTTGAGAGTCCCTTGGACTGCCAGGAGATCCAACCAGTCAGTCCTCAAGGAAATCAGTCCTGAATATTCATTGGAAGAACTGATGTTGAAGCTGAAACTCCAAAGCTGAAACTTTGGCCACCTGATGCGAAGAACTGACTCACTGGAAAAGACCCTGATCCTGGGAAAGACTGAAGGCAGGAGAAGAAGGGGATGACAAAGGATGAGATGTTGGATGGCATCACCGACTCGATGGTTATGAATTTGAGCAAGCTCCAGGAATTGGTGATGGACAGGGAAGCCTGGTGTGCTGCAGTCCATGGGATTGCAAAGTGTAGGACACAACTGAGCTTCTGAACTGAACTGAAAACACGTATTTACACTGTCTTCATTATAGTGTATTTTGTGTGTGTGTTAGTCACTTGGTTGTGTCCGATTATTTGCAACCCCATGGACTGTAGCCCACCAGGCTCCTCTGTCCATGGAATTCTCCTGGCAAGAATACTGGAGTGATAGTCATTTCCTTCTCTGTTATATTTTAGTGTTTATAAATATGATTTATAGTCTGTTTGATGGGGTTCCTCAAAGATAAGGACAATTTCTTAACTATCTTTGTTTCCACACTTAAATATTGCCTTGGACTATATTGAGTGTTCAGTAAATTAGTTTAATTAAGGATTAGATATAAAACCATTTACCTCAGGCTGGGACTTGAACCCGTGTGCCAGGACTCGAACCCATCCAAAACCCTGCTTGGGAATTGAACCCACAAAGCTGGGACTCAAACCAAGCTAAAACCCAGTTTGGTACTCTAATCCACGTGGCTGGGACTTGAACCTGGCCAAGACCCACAGTCTTCCAAGTGAGTTCACAGACCTGGTTTTAGGACCTGATGAATCTCAGGTTTTTGATGTCTCATTGCAGAAAGAATTCAGTGAGAGACAAAGTGATAGGTAAGAAGTGGATTAATTCAGAGAGAAATACTTCACGGACGGAGTGTGGGCCATTGCAGAGGGTGACTGTGACCTTGAAATGTGGTATGGTTAGCTTTCATGAGCTGGATAATTTCGTAGGCTAATGAATGGGTGGATTATTCCAATCATTTAGGGGAAGAAACGGAGTAGGGGAAGAAACGGAGATTTCCAGGAATTGGGCCACTGCTCGCTTTTTGATCTTTGATGGTCAGCCTTGGAACTGTCATGGTGCCTCTGGGTATGTCATTTAGCTTGCTGATGTGTTATAGTGAGCATATACTAAGGATCACGGTCTAGTTAAAACTGACTTGTCTGCCATCTTGGACATAGTTGGTTTTAATCATCATTTTATGTTGGGCCCTCAGGCTATGTCATTCTTGCAAAGGTTGTGCCCTGCTCTCTTTCCTCCTGTTTCAAATGTTTATTTTTTAATATAGTTTAAATCTTAAATATATACTTTTATATTTAAATATATTTATTATAACTAGTAAATATTTGTTAAAGCAAAATTAATTAAAACTAAATTTGTGTGTGCTTAGTCACTCAGTCATGTCCAACTCTTTGCAACCCCATGGACTGTAACCCACCAGGCGCCTCTGTCCATGGGATTCTCCAGGCAAGAATACTGGAATCGGTTACCATGCCCTCCTCCAGGGGATCTTCCTGACACAGGGATTGAATCCAGATCTCCTGCACTGCAGGCAGATTCTTTACCATCTGAGCCACTAGGGAAGCCCAGGAATAATGAGTGGGTACCCTATCCCTTCTCCAGGGGATCTTCCTGATCCGGATATTGAACCAAGGTCTCCTGCATTGCAGGCGGATTCTTTACCAACCGAGCTACCAGGGAAGCCCAAAACTAAATTTAAGTACATTTTAAATAAGTTATCAAAATAGTATTTGGTTTTGTTGCTTATTTTACTTAACATTAAAAAAAAGAAAAACAGTCCTTCATTCCTAGACTCTAATTAAGGCATGATAATGATAGTGATCATTATTAGATGATGAGTAGGACAGTAGTATACATTCATATGTAACATAATAAGGCAGTACAGTGTGTTGTTACATCATAAATCATTAAAGGTGTTATGAAGGTAGTACTCAATTCCACTAGTATTTTACAGCCTATCTAACACATAGTAGAATATGTTAATAGAGAGGGTATATTGATTATAGTGGCCCTATTTGTATTAGTGTTCTATTGCCCTGTTACAAATTACCACAAACATAGTGACTTAAAACAACACACATTTCTTACGTCACAGTTTCCATGGGTCAGGAGTGTGGGCATGGCTTAGCTGGGTCCTCTGCTTATGGTTCCACAAAACAGCAATCAGTGTGCCAGCTGGGCTGCTTTCTCATCTGGATCTTGGGATCTTCTTCCAAGCTCATTTACTATGTTGGCAGAATTCAGTTGCTTATAGCGGTAGGACTGATCCAGCCAAGAGCTGCTCTCATGCCCTGCAGGCTGCTTGGAATTCCTTGTTGTGTGGTCGCCTTACAAGCCCTCTCACAGAATGTCAGGTTACTTCTTCAAGGCCGACAAGATACTGTCTAGCTCCAGTCTCCTAAGATGGAATCATACAACAACATAAGAGGAGTAACTTCCACACCTTTACCTTATAACATGGTCTGATCAAGGGAGTGACTACCCCATTGCTCTTGCCATATTCTGTTGGCCAGAAGCAAGTCACAGGTTCTGCTCACACTCAAGGTCAGAGGGTTATACTCTCTGGGAATCACCCCAGGCTCTGTCTGCCATTTATTTTCTATAAAATGAGATGATGAATTAAATGATTTCCGTAAATGGTTCTTCCAAACCTAAAACAATACTTCAAATTACTGGACCATAAATTAGGACTTTTCAGTTTTCTTTTACATTAATACTTAATCTACCATGCAAAATAAGTAGAAATTATTTATAAATGAACATCTGAAGTATTTTATCTTATGAAAATGAAACAATCTATTTCTGCCTTATTTTCTCTATTGTTTCATTTGAATTTGAATTCATATTTTAAAGAGTTAAGGTCAGTGTCTGAGTTACAAAAGTGATCTGAGTGGGAAAAAGAAGGCAATGACATTAATTTTATGATACTAAATTTTTTTTCTTAAATTTGAGACAGATTATGGAAGTAAAAATTAAAATATAGTTTAAAATACTAACTTAAGACTCTTGTAGTCTCAGTTGCGGAGTTTGGCTTTTAGAGAAACAGGAAAATGTATGTTAGAGCCAAAAATATGACTTCTTTGGCTGTGACCAGGATTTCCTCTTCCCACCTTGGGGACTAGAAAGTAGAGGTAGGAAAATTTCATTTTGGAGCCAAGTGTGACTTGTTTAGTTCAAGTCATAATTTATAGCACATACCTTAGGGACCTGAAAATAAAGAAACCCACTATGAAATGTTGATAATGGGCCACTCTGAAGGGCACGCATTAAGCTAACTTTCCCAGTGAGGATTTTTTTCACTTCCACCTTTCGCAGATGCTTCTGATCATTCTATAAGGACATACTTAATCGTGTAATAGCTGAAAAGAAAACTTTCTGTGCACTAAAGCAAAGTATTTGAGGGGCAGGAGAGTGAACCAAGACCTTTATATTATTAGATGGTGGTGGAAAAATAACTGAAAGAAAAGTTGTTTTCTTTTAATGCAATTAAGTCACAGTATAACAACGCTGCCCTTTCAGTGGGTATCTAAAGCAAATCCTTTGGCCAATTAGTATGATCTAAAAACTTAAAACAGCCTTCAACTTTATAATTCAGGCATCCACATCTCAAACTGGTGGCATGGTCATAATTTGTGAGATGTTATAAGGTACAGTATTTAGATTTTTAAGTTCCATTTTATTTGCATTTATTTACATTTTTATCCTTAACACAGTTTAATAGTATAAAAAATATTCTCCCTTCATGGGTATTGTGCCTTTTTCCTCTGAAGAAAAATTCATGAAACCATGGCATGTACCTAAAAAATTTTATGCTTTAAAAATGTTCAAGTTGGTATCTTAGACTTCTACAATAAGTTTAATAAAATTTGATGATAATATGCAGTATCAGAAAAGCAGTATCAGAACAATGATTAACTGAGATAATAAATTTTATATTTGTGTATTATTTTGCTTTAGTAATATAGTATGTTGCATTAACAAGCTAGAGTTCATTTGAAAACTATTTAAAATTCAGTTGGTGATCTTAGTATTGGCATATGATAATCATTATGAATTCCTTTTTTCATTTAGGAAACTTCTTTTAGTCCTGAAGGTAACTGAACTGAACTATTTAAGTATATTATTTTTTAATCAACTTGGAAAAATTACATTAATGATTGAAAAATACCAGCATCTACTTTAATTTTGTTGAATTATTGACTTTTTAACAAACACACATAAATTTATAAGCTTCCATGCATTCTTGGCAGTTTTATAAACCTCAGAAAAGGGCTATTATCCATTGCTTGCCCTAAAGGATAACAGCATTAATGAAATTGAATGCACAGTAAACCAGTGCTTTCAAGCGTCAAAATATTATGAGATGATGGCAGTATTAGAATTCTTGAATCTGATATTTCTTTTTAAGTAGATTGATGATGTTCCTTCATTATTCTTGTTGCTTTGGCAGCAGTGTGAATATTCCCGAGTAGATGAATGAAGGCAGGAACACAAGGGATATCAAGACAAACTTGATTTCAGAAACAAAAACTTTTCCTAGTAATTTTGAGTAGATTCATATATTCCTTTTGAATCACTTTCATCATTGTGTTAATGATCTTTAGTGTTTTAGCATTCATTTATTCATTTATTAACGAACTGTCACAATTTGTACTAAGTATAGTCACTGACTCGATGGACGTGAGTCTCAGTGAACTCCAGGAGTTGGTGATGGACAGGGAGGCCTGGCGTGCTGCTATTCATGGGGTCGCAAAGAGTCGGACACGACTGAGCGACTGATCTGATCTGATCTGATCTCTGATAGTGCAAAAATGAACAAGATGCCATTTTTAATGATGTCTGTAATGTAGTAAAGGACTTGAATGTGTAACAGGATGTTTTGGTTGGATAGGATCTGGGTGTTCTGATGCTTAGGGAAGGTGAAGTTGAGTAACAGCTTTCACCTCCCAGCTAGATATCCATTTACTTTGGCTGATTTGGGTAAAGTAGGTGGAGGAGCCAGAGAAACGATATTTGAATCTTGTCTACATTGAAAAATACATACATTTGATAAAATGGAATGGCCTCATCAAAGCCAGTTTATAAAACTATTCAAATTATTAAGACTATTCAGAATAGTGAAACAGTTATTTTTTTTAATATCTGGCTAGAGTATCAGGTACTTTATAGACTGGTGACACGGTGATACACTCAGAGATTATAGCCCCTTGTTTCATGGAACTTACAGTCTAGTGAGGAATGCTGAAATTAAAATAATAAAGAAACACTTAATTACAGTTGTGATGAAGGCTGTAAGAAAAAAGTCACAGGAACTATGAGAATGTATAACAGGATCCTGACCTAGTCTTTGGGGGTAAAATAAAGACTTCCTGAGAAAGTGATATTTAATCTGACATAGGAAAGAAGGCTAGGAGTTATGTAGTTCAGCAGAATGGATAAGAGTATTCTCAGCAGATAGAACAGCATATGCTAAGGCCCTCAGGTGGGAAAGATGATAGCTATTCCCAGGAATTGAAAGAAGTGGAGGTAGAGAGTGAGTTGGGGAGAATGGTATGTGAATTGAGGCTGGGAGACTTATTCAGAGAGCCAAATCATTTAGAGCCCTGTGTGGCATTTTAAGGATTTGAGACTTTATTCTAAGCTATGGGAAACCAGATCCAGGAATAGTCTGAAGTCAGAATGTAGTGGAGTTGTATAATATAGCATCTGATACAGAAACCCACCTGTATCTAACCTTGATGATAATATGTGGTTACTCAGGGGAAATGGCTGTGTATATAAACTTAAAAGGCTTAAACTCTAACATTTAGGAGTCCAGCAGCTTGCTGTTGGAATTGTTGGAAACATTTAGGCCAAATCACAGATATGGAAGAAAAACCTAGTCACTTCTGAATGTCTAGAATAAGTTTATCCTCATTACTGAAACTGTTTTTTCCTATTCAGAAAACTTTTTTCCAGCTTTTTTTTTTTTTTTTTTCTTTTAAGGTAGTTTGGCCAAAAGTATTAAAGCAGATTGTAAGTAAACCTTGAAATTCAAAAATTGAAATCTAGTTTATGCCTAATTATTCCACCTACATTGACAACTTATAATTTGCCTTGCACAGAGAAAAATGAGATAACCAAACTTTGTTCCCATCCCTCCTGAAAAACAAAAATTAAGACATAAAATAAATGGATGAACTGCTGAGGTATTAAAAAATTTCCCATATTTCTTAAAGGAATATTTTGAGTTTGGGGGAAGAATCATTTAAAAATCACAAAATTTTCAATAAGTCTGGTTGATAGCCTTTTCTTCCAATACTCATATCATTGTATTTTCTTCGGAAAAAAAGCCATGCCTGAATATCGCTAGAAGTTAAACCTTTGGATAATTAAAAAAGTTTTTTAAAAGCTTTGTTTTTTGAAAAATTCTGAAGTGCTTTTCCTGTGTTTATCTTGTTCTTTGGTGAGAACAAGCTATTTTAAACCTTTATATTTTACTTTTCCTTTCATGGCAGGTTGAAAGTTTTAAACGTAAATTTATCACCCTGGGGACTTGTAAGGTTGATTGACTCGACTTCTGTTGGCACAGAGCATAGTCAGCAGCACCACCTCAAGGGAAGTGGTGGAATTAACTTCTCTGAATATAATTTTAATTTTTTTCCATCAGACCAGTTTAGTTATAGTGGATTTTAATCAGTTTACTTTGTAGATTCTCTTAAACCCTACAGGGTGCAGATATGAGATGGGCTTTAGATGAGGGTGTCACTTGTTTGTTTGTTTGTTTCCCAATTATAAAACCTCCCAGGTTGACTCAGTGATAAAGAATTTGCCTGTCAGTGGAGGAGGCACAGGAGATGCAGGTTCAATCCCTGGATTGGAAAGATCCCCTGGGGAAGGAGATGACAACCCACTCCAGTATTGTTGCCTGGAGAATCCCAGGGATGGAGGAACCTGGTGGGCAGCCGTCTATGGGGTCGCACAGAGTTGGACACGACTGAAGTGACTTAGCAGCAGCAGCCCAGTGTGCTAGGGAATATAGTCAAGTATATATTAAGTCATAGTATAATTTTCTATTGCATCAAAATTATCAGGTTTGTTCTTTACAGTTGCTTAATAGAGTCTCTGAAGCTTGGCACTATTGTCATTTGGGGATAATTCTTTGTTGTGAGCGATGCCCTGTGCATTGTAGGATGTTTAACTGCATCTCTGGACTACATGCCAGCAGCAAGCCCTTCTCCCCCACCAGTTATGACAGCCAAAAATGTCTTCAATACTGCCAGTATCTTCTGGTAGATAAAATCACTCTCAGTTGAATACCCTTGCTATATATAGTGAAATATACAAGTGTATGCCATGAATTAAAATGGTCAATCTGCATTTGTTTTTTAATTACTTTTTTTAGCAAGTTGAAAAAAAATCCAGTCAAGCTTTTACTAAGAGCCTGATTTATATTAGGTTAGCGGAGAAGGCAGTAGCACCCGACTCCAGTACTCTTGCCTGGAAAATCCCATGGATGGAGGAGCCTGGTAGGCTGCAGTCCATGGGGTCGCTAAGAGTCAGACACGACTGAGTGACTTCACTTTCACTTTTCACTTTCATGCATTGGAGAAGGAAATGGCAACCCACTCCCGTGTTCTTGCCTGGAGAATCCCAGGGACGGGGGAGCCTGGTGGGTTGCTGTCTATGGGGTCACACAGAGTCACACACAACTGAAGTGACTTAGCAGTAGCAACAGCAGTACAAAAGTAATTGTGGCCTCGAACCATGAATTTTAAATCTTAACTAGGCTCAGATACATCTTTATTAATCAAAGCAGGAACCATTACAATCAACACATTTTGCAAAGAGAAATAAGTTTGTTTGTTCCTGTAGCATAAAAATCCATGCTTCAGGATTCAATGAACTTTTGGAAAGCATTTTTTGCATCTTGCTGGTTGTGGAAGTGTTTCCCCTACAAAAAGTTGTTGAGATGCTTGAAGAAATGGTAGTTGGTTGGCAAGAGGTTAGGTGAATATGGTGGTTGAGGCCAAACTTCGTAGCCCAAGAATTGGTCTTCAAGTTTTGAAGCGTTGGTTGTGTGCCGTGCAGTTGGGCATTGTCATGGAGAAGAATGGGCCTATTCTTTTGACCAGTACTAGCTGCAGGCATTGCAGTTTTTGGTGCATCTCATCAATTTGCTGAGCATACTTCTCAGATGTGATCTTTTGCCGAGATCCAGAAAGCTGTAGTGGGTCAGACCAGCAGCAGACCACCAGTGACCATGACCTGTTTTAGGTGCATATTTGGCTTTGGAAAGTGCTTTGGAGCTTCTTCTCAGTCCAACCACTGACGTTGCTGGTTGTCATATAAAATCCACTTTTCATCACAGGTCACAATCTGAGAAATTGCTTGTTGTGTAGAATAAAAAAAGACAACACTTCAAAACAACGATTTTTTTTGATTTTCAGTCAGCTCATGAGGCACCCGCTTATCAAGCTTTTTCACCTTTCCAATTTGCTTCAAATGCCAAATGACCTTAGAATGGTCAACATTGAGTTCATCAGCAGTTTCTCATATAGGTGTAAGAGAATCAGCTTCGGTGATTGCTCTCAGTTGGTTGTTGTCAACTTCCAATGACTGGCCACTATGCTTCTCGTCTTCAAGACTTTTATCTCCTTTGCAAAACTTCTGGAACCACCACTGCACTGTACGTTCATCAGTCATTCATGGGCCTAATGCGTTGTTGATGCTGCGAGTTGTCACCTCTGCTTTACAACCCATTTTGAACTTGAATAAAAAATCGTTCAAATTTGCTTTTTGTCTAAAATCGTTTCTGTAGTCTAAAATAAATAAAAATAAACAGCAAGTAATGTCGTTATCAAAACAACATAAAGCGAGAAATGTGAATTGAAATGATGTTTAACAAAACGACATTTAAGAATGTATACCGGTATCAAACGGCAAAGTTCAATAATGCAAAACCGTAACTACTTTTGCATCAGTATGATAAAAAGCAGTTGATAGTTTCTTATATTAATAGCGTCTTGTCTTTTACCCCTTTACCAGCCCCCACTTCTGAGAAGCAGTGACTTTCACTTCTTTTATCTATTTCATCTGATATTTACCTCCATATTTTATCTTTATTTGATCAATTTCAGACAGTAACTGTTTACTTCCTATACGAGAGAAGATTTTAGCTCACTTATTCCACCTTTCCCTTCTTTACATCCTCCCAATATCATTTATCACAGGTTTTAAAATTAAATACATAATCAATATTCACATTATCAAAACTATGAAAATATTGTTCACGGTAGTCAAATGATTTCCTTCCTTCAGCTTTTTTATTTTTTTAAAAAAGTTCTTTAAAGAGATCTTCAATAAATCTGTGTAGCACCACTCAATACAATTTTCCTATGAAACCTGCCAGGTGATAGGTCAATTCTTTTCCTCCCCTGAAAATATCTCTTCCGGAGCCTTCCAGTCTCCTCCTTCAATCAAGACTTAAGCTGCTCTTTAAACTCTCTTAACTGCCAATATCCTGAGACTTCCCTTTACTGTCATCCTAGGAATTTGATTTGCTTGTCTTCTGTGTTGGTCTCCAGTTTCCTGGGTCTCAGATCTTCCTCCTGTTTTTTTTCTTCTTTCATCTTTGTGGTTACATATCCTCCAGTAGTTCCCACTTTCATCCATTTCCTCAGCCTCTCTGGACTCCTGCTGGCCTAACTGCCTTCTTTCCTATCAGTAGCTCTGGGGGTACTTTGGTTTGAACTTTCACCTCTCTGCTTAGTCATTTGTAATTTGTCCATATGCTTTTCACAGTCATGTATTTGGGTTTAATTTAGCAGATGTCTTAGTTTAATTGAAAATGAAACTATTTCTCTTTCTTATTTATCTTTTAATTTGGGCTCAATTTTTAAGAGGCAGAGAAAAAATTCCTTTGCCTTCCTGAAACCAGAGTCTTCATTACTCTCTAAGACAAAGTATGAGATTTTGAAGTGCTCCGAACCCACGTGCTTTCTTTCCACACTCACACATTCACATATGAGAAGCTCTGAGTCAAACATTCCTAACAATAATATTGCAAATGTAGAAAATAATAAATGTTTTTTCAAAGTCTAACACTTATGTTTGAAAGGTATGTTTGGATGTAATAATAAAAATCCCAAAGAAAGGCAATGCCAAAGAATGTTCAAACTACCGCACAGTTGCACTCATCTCACACGTTAGCAAAGTAATGCTCAAAATTCTCCAAGCGAGGCTTCAATAGTACCTGAACCGAGAACTTCCACATGTTCAAGCTGGATTTAGAAAAGGCAGAGGAACCAGAGAGCAAATTGCCAACATCCATTGTATCATAGAAAAAGCAAGAGAGTTCCAGAAAAACATCTACTTCTGTTTTATTGACTAGGCCAAAGCCTTTGACTGTGTGGATCACAACAAACTGTGGGAAATCCTTTAAAGAGATGGGAATACCAGACCACCTGAGAAATCTGTATGCAGGTCAGGAAGCAACAGTTAGATCTAGACATGGAACAACAGACTGGTTCCAAATCAGGAAAGGAGTACATCAAGGCTGTATATTGTCACCCTGTTTGTTTAACTTACATGCAGAGTACATCATGCACAATGCCGGCTGGATGAAGCACAAGCTGGAATCAAGATTGCCAGGAGAAATATCAACCTCAGATATGCAGATGACACCACCCTTATGGCAGAAAGTGAAGAGGAACTAAAGAGCCTCTTAATGAAAGTGAAAGAGGAGAGTGAAAAAAGGTGGCTTAAAACTCAACATTCAAAAAACAAAGATCATGGTATCTGGTCCCATCACTTCATGGCAAGTAGATGGGGAAACCATGGAAACAGTGAGAGACTGTTTTCTTGGGCTCCAAAATCACTGCAAATGGTGAATGCAGCCATGAAATTAAAAGACACTTGCTCCTTGGAAGAAAAGCTATGACCAACATAGACAGCATATTAAGAAGCAGAGACATTACTTTGTCGACGAAAGTCATCTCGTCCAAGCTGTGATTTTTCTAGTAGTCATGTATGGGTGTGAGAGTTGGACCATAAAGAAAGCTGTGCACCAAAGAATTGATGCTTTTGAACTGTGATGTTGGAAAAGACTCTTGAAACTCCCTTGGACCACAAGGAGATCAAACCAGTCATTCCTCAAGGTAATCAGTCCTAAATATCCATTGGAAGGACTGATGCTGAAGCTGAAACTCCAATACTTTGGCCACCTGATACGAAGAACTGACTCATTAGAAAAGACCCTGATGCTGGGAAAGATTGAAGGCAGGAGGAGAAGAGGAAAACAGAGTATGAGATGGTTGGATGGCATCACTGACTTGATGGACATGAGTTTGAGCACCTCAGGGAGTTGTTGATGGACAGGAAAGCTTGGTGTGCTGCAGTGCAGGGGGTTGTAAAGAGTCAGACATGACTGAGTGACTGAACTGAATAATAAAAGTCTAGATGGCAAAAGTATAAAGACTCATTTGTTGGGCTATAGAGGTAATAAACAGAGTTTTAAATATATTTCCAGAGTTTTCTAATGTTCATGTAATCTTTTTCTTATGTGCACATTTTGTCTTGCTTGTGCTCATCTTTAAAGATCACAGCATTTAAGTATCTGAATCTGAGCCTCCTCTCACTAGGATTAGCTTCTACTTCCTATGCCAGCCATTGCCACTAAACCTTTGTGCCATCCTCCCATGGTCTCAGTGCTTAGTTTTGTATCCACAAGCTTCTTCCATGAGAGACCTCTTTATCTTAGAATGTTGTTTAGGAATAGGTACAGGTTGCTAATACTTGCTGATTGCAGCACTACTCATCCCTCTTAACAAAACCTCTCAATATTGGCACTTTCCTTTAAGAGCCTAGGGTTCCACTTCAAGTCTCATGTTGCTCTCTTATGTAAGACAATATTTCATTTTGTTGGTTGTTAATGCTAGAAGGGTTTTATTCATAGTATTTGGTTCTTGTATGCAACTTTAACAAGGGAAGCTCTAGATTGTAAGATATATGTAAGAAATAATATTTAGACTAATAGAGGACAATCATGTACTCATTCTGTAGATTACACCACTAACATGTTTTATATAGTTCTATTCAAATACAGCACATAGGTTGCAAAGTGATCAAAAAGAATTTTGAAGGATATTAGGAGTGCTAATGTTAGTTATGATTTTTCAGAAAAATTAAGATCAATTGCAGAAGTCATTTAGAAAAAAGGTATGTTTCAAAACTGAACACTGGTTTCTATGTGTCTGCTGCCAATGTACATATTTTCATTGATATTTAATGAAAAAATGGCCACTCCATAAGCTGAAGAAACTTTTGAGTCACTTAAAATAATGTGTACTTATATTGAGTAGTATAGGTTAAGTGCCTTGAGAGAGAGTTGACCCAAGTGTCAAAACTCTGATTTGAGATGAACAGCCTAAGGCAAATGACCTCCTCTGTCTGTAAGTACTATGACTTATTGTCATTTACATGCAACTGTATGTTGCAACAGCCTGTAATGCCCACCCAAGCCTATATTGTTTTTTAGATATATGGGATTATTTAATGACTTTTCCAACCCACTTTTCTTTTTTTTTTTTTTAAACTTATTTCTAATATATAATGCTTTAGTGTTTCATGTCCATTGCTATTTATTTCTTGATCCAGCTCTATGAGGTAGGGTGGGCAGGAATTATTTTCTTCCATTTACAGAGGAGAAAACTGAGAAGGGAAGCTAGATGGGATACTGTAATTTACCCAAGGTCAGAAAGAAAGTGAAAGTGAAAGTTGCTCAGTCGTGTCCAACTCTTTGTGACCCCATGGACTATACAGTCCATAGAATTCTCCAGGCCAGAATACTGGAGTGGGTAGCCTTTCCCTTCTCCAAGGGATCTTTCCAACCTAGGGATCAAAGCCAGGTCTTGTGCGCTGCAGATGGATTCTTTACCAGCTGAACCACAAGGGAATCCCAAGAACACTGGAGTGGGTAGCCTATCCCTTCTCCAGCGGATAAGGTCAAACAACTAATAAATGTCAAAGCTTTAACCCTAAGACAATGTGCTTTTTCCATTATATCTCCTTGCTTCAAAAATATATATGTATAATATTTTCTAGAGATGATAATTTAAGCATTTTTGGGTTTATCTGGATAATATTTTGTTATGGACAGCCTAACTTGATAGCTTTAACAAAGCCTACTTTTCTTAAGAAAAAAATTTTTTTAACTTAGCGCTTTATAGAATTTTTTGTTTTTGTTGTTTAGTCACTAATTAAGTCATGTCTGACTCTTTGTGATCTCATGGACTGTATGTAGCCCGCCAGGCTCCTCTGTCCATGGGGTTTCCCAGGCAAGAATACTGGAGTGGGTTGCCATTTCCTTCTCTAGGGGATCTTCCCGACCCAGAGACTGAACCTGTGTCTGCTACATTGGCAGGCGGATTCTGTGTGTGTGTGTGTGTGTGTGTGTGTGTGTGTGTGAGAGAGAGAGAGAGAGAAAGAAGTGCTTTTTATTATAGAATACCTTGTTCTATGTTCACTGTTTCAATGATGAAAGGACTCTGAACTTGTAAGCAAACCATGCCATGACAATTTTTTATGTAGAGAAGTTGGTTAAAACACAAAATCATATTCTGATAAATTCACTTTAAAATGTTTTTCGCATCAAAGGCTTAAAATAGTTACAATAGTGTGTTCTCCTGTTCCTCAGGAACACAAGGATGATTTTGGACTAGATGAGAAACATTGAAAACAAGCACACAGAACCACCAGCGTCCAACTGTGTGGTCTAGAGAAAAGTTTCCTGAGTGTGTCTGAGAGAGTGGGCTGACTGTCGGCTGTTCAGCAGCAGCTGCAGCAGATTCCTTCTGTAAACTTAGGTCTTTGAATTTAACCCTTTGGGAAGATTTGTGCAGTGTGAGTCTTTGATATCTTGAAAATTTCACAGGAGAGAGGAAGAAAGTTCTAGTTATTCCAGAAGCCACTGGTGTAAATCATGCTGCTTCTGTGAGGTCAACTGATCAACAGTTGTAAGGTGTGTGATAATCACTGAGTGAGCAGCTTGCCCTTACACACTCAAGGGAGCCAGCCTAGTCTGGGTGATGCTCGATGGCATAGCAGGAGTTAGGGCTGAGGAAAACTGGGTGAAAGTGAAAGTCGCTCAGTTGTGTCCGACCCTTTGCAACTATACTAACTCTCCAGGCCAGAGTGCTGGAGTGGGTAGCCATTGCCTCCTCCAGGGGACCTTCCCAACCCAGGGATCAAACCCAGGTCTCCCATATTGCAGGTAGGTTCTTTACTAGCGGAGCCACCAGGGAAGCCCCCTTCAGAGATAAGGTCAAAGGGAAGCCCCCTTCAGAGAATATGCATATAGCATTCATGCTAAGCTCAGGCTTATCAAGAGTCAGGACTTCCCTGGTGGCTCAGTCGCTAAAAATCCAGCAGGTGGATTTTCTACTGCCAAGACACCAGGAAAACCCCCTTTAGAGAATAAGTGTATAGTTGTTTATACAACTTGCATGTCTTAAAGGATTAACTATCATTTTTCTTTCTTTTAATAGAAAAATATTCATTTCTGCTTTTTTCCTGGGCTCTTGTCTTTTTTAAAATTTTATGTTTTTATTTAATTTCAGCTGTGCGGGGTCTTTGTTGCTTTGCAGGGCTTTTTGTAGTTGCGGCGAGCAGGGGCTACTCTAGTTGCAGTGCTCAGGCTTCTTACTGCGGTGGCTTCTCTTGCTGCAGAGCACAGGTTCTACTGCACAGTATTCAGTGGTTGCAGCACATGGGCTCGGTAGTTGCAGTACACAGGCTTAGTTGCTCCATGGGCATGTGGGGTCTTCCTGGATCAGGTATCGAGCCTCTGTCTCCTGCATTGGCAGACACATTCTTTACAGCTGAGCTATCAGGGAAGCTGTGTTCTTTTTTATATTAAAAATTTTTAGGCTATTTGTTGTAACACTTACAATTTATGGCACAAGGTTTAATATAGTTTTTCTGAAAAGGTAAATTATTCAAAGCAGTCTTAAAGCATATGTCAGATAAGTTATATTACTGTTACTATGTCTTGATTCTTATTTCTTGGTAGATTATTGTGGTCAATTCCAAGTGTAGTGTAACAAGGAGAGTAAGTAACAGTTGAAAACCATGTCAAGTGTGTGTGTGTGTGTGCGTGTGTGTGTGTGTGTGTGTGTCTGTGGTGTATTTAGGTCTAAAAGGAAGCCTGGCTTCTTAATTCTTGGCAGAAACCCATTTTTCCCCATTAAAAAAAAACATATATACTATATTTGCTTAACTTGGTGTTTCAGAAATCTTGAAAATATGCCAGATGAAATAAAACCAGCTATATTCCTTTTATCTAGCTAAATTATTTCACATACAAGATCTTAGACTGAGTTTAGGACTCTAACCATTGGAATTTATATTGTGATACCCTGATAAAAGTGTTTACACTGTGATGATCTGGACCAATAAGTGTCTCTAATGCACAGTGTCTGTCTTCCAGATTTGGTTTGCTATAAATGTTTATATTTTAGGTTCTGTACTTTGACTAAAGATAAAACTATACTTCGTAAGTGTTTGCTAGATAAATGTGTTTATTTTTCTGAGGCAAAGTTTTCTTAATATTTTAATTAGTAAGTTTAGCTGACTATTTAGTCTTAGTCTTATTTCGAGGCTTGAACTTTTGTCATAAGGCTTACATACAAGAAAATAAAAGTATATTCTGCCTATATTGTTTGCTTTTAGGAAGGCATTTATTACTGAAATAATAATATATATACGAATCTGGACAAATTTCATCGTCTTTCATATGAGGCAGTAGTAAAGTGAAGGGATGCGTTTATAGTTTCAACTTGTATTTATCACACCATTTATTTCTTCACAAGCTAGTTATAAAGCTTGTAAGAATGTACTCTTGTACAGACATGTTTAAGGCCAGCACTGTTGGGTTTAACTGAGTTGAAAAATAATGTTCAAAATTGTGACTTAAATTTCTTATTGACATATAAAGTATAATCCTTTTATTTATTTCATTTATACTACTGTTATCAGTAGTATACTACTTATACTGTCTCCAGTAAATCTGAGTCATTAGTGGACTTAAGGAACTTGTTATTTGATCTCAAGTATTGTGAAATGGTAAAATCAGAATCCAATCCATATGAAACTTTTGCTCGTATGCTAAATGGGTATTTATTATTCATTTATACATCATTGTACATCATTATACATCATTCCCCAAGTGCCACTTCAGTCTTGATTATCTATCTTTGTTATTCAGGATCTCATCTGTACTTATATCAGGTTAGCCCATGATGCAGATATATTTTCAGTTGACTAGAAACTACCATGTTAAGAGTTTTTCATTTTGTGTGAATGTTGAACTCCAGTTATGAGAAAAATGTTTTGTGAATCAATGTAACATCTGAACCAGTGGGCTACAAGCACAAGCTGTTACAGGAGTTAAATAGATGATTTAAATGAGTGAGCTAGTTGAGAGCTGGCAAATAGTTTGTATTGTTTTTAGCTACAGATGGGAATACCAGTCATCCTGACCTGCCTCCTGAGAAATCTGTATGCAGGTGAAGAAGTGACAGTCAGAACTGTACATGAAACTACAGACTGGTTACAAATTGGGAAAGGAGTACATCAAGGCTGTATATTGTCACCCTGCTTATTTAACTTATATGCAGAGTACATCATGTGAAATGCCAGTCTGGATGAAGCACAAGCTGGCATCAAGATTGCTGAGAGAAATATCAATAACCTCAGATATGCAAATAACGCCACCCTTATGACCGAAAGTGAAGAAGAACTAAAGAGCCTCTTGATAAAAGTGAAAGAGGAAAGTGAAAAAGTTGGCTTAAAACTCAACATTCAGAAAACTAAGATCATGGCATCCGGTCTCATCACTTCATGGCAAGTAGAGGGGGAAACAGTGGAAACAATGAGAGACTTTATTTTCTTAGGCTCCAAAAGCACTGCAGATGGTAACTGCAGCCATGAAATAAAAAGATGCTTGCTCCTTGGAAGAAAAGCTATGACCTACCTAGACAGCATATTAAAAAGCAGAGACATTACTTTGCCAGCAAAGGTCCATCTAGTCAAAGCTATGGTTTTTCCAGTAGTCATGTACTGAAGTAAGAGTTGGACTATAAAGAAAGCTGAGCGCCGAAGAATTGATGGTTTTGGAGAAGACTCTTGAGAGTCTCTTGGACTACAAGGAGGTCCAACCAGTCCATCCTAAACTAAATCAGCTCTGAATATTCATTGGAAGGACTGATGCTGAAGCTGAAACTCCAATACTCTGGGTACATGATGCGAAGGACTAACTCATTTGAAAAAACCCTGATGCTGGGAAAGATTGAATGCAGGAGGAGAAGGGGATGACAAAGGATGAGATGGTTGGATGGCATCACTGACTCAATGCACATGAGTTTGAATAAGCTCCGGGAGTTGGTGATGGACAGGGAAGCCTGGTGTGTTGCAGTTCTTGGGGTTGCAAAGAGTAGGACACGACTGAGTGACTGAACTGAACTGACGGGCCACACAAAAACAACTTTGGGCCTCCAGTTTGCAGCCTCTGATAAAATAGTTTGCCTTCTCTCTGCTGTTCACACATCCCTCCAAAATTACACATTCACTAATTTACTGAGGCTGGGTAGCAAGTGGTTTAAACTCCTTCCAGAGTGTACAATTAAATATAGCTTTCTATTTTGGGAAAGCCTTGTAAAATGTATTTGAAAAGTAATATTAACTGGTCCAAAAGATCATTTTTCCAAACCACACTTGAGCTAACTTTATGGTGTTTACTTTCTGTCAAAACTTAGAAAAAACATTCACAGTTAACTTCCATAATATAAAATGTCTGTCTCATTAGGCATTAAAGAAGCATTGGTCAACAGGTATAATGCTGTTAGACTGTATAGCTAATGCGAATGTGGACATGACCTCCCAAATAGATCAAAGACTAATCTCTTTGACAGTTACAGGATGGCAGAACTTGCCATGGGCCTTTTGCTGTTGCACATTGAAACTATTTGTTTGGAAAGCATGCCTGAGGGATGAGAATGTATTTATAAGGATGAGCAGGTAAAAGTAAAAGGTTGTCTTTTGACATTTCAACTAATCCCTTCCAGCCTTTGGTTTACTTAACATTTAGGCTATTTGCTGGCAGGAGAAACTGGCTTTTTCACATATGTTTTATGTCATTTTAAATTGGGCATTGATTTTTGTGCCTGATAATTCCTAAGTGTACAATGAAATAGATTCTGATGTCATTAAAATGAGGTGTACTAGCTTTCTACCATTTCCAAACTCTTACTTTTGCTTTCCTTTAATTAAATGTGTTCACCCAAAGACAATTTTAAAGTTTACTTTTAAAACTCCTTCTTTATATAATAAAAAATATTTCAGAGTTAACCTTTATATATATTTACTTTCAAAAGTTTTTTTTTTTTTCTTTACTTTTTACCTAAAATAATTTCCCTAGGTAAAATATTGGCAGTATTTTAAAGGCCATTTGGATTGTAAGAACTTGAAAATTTTCAACAAGTTGAAATAATGTACTCATACATAAAAGTTAATTCATTTTAAAGAAAAATAACAGACTGAGGAGATAGAATTTTGTTTATTTAACCTAATATTTGCTATATTGGGGCTTCCCAGGTGGCGCTAGTGGTAAAGAAGCCACCTGCCAATGCAAATAAATGTAAGAGACGTGGGTTCGATCCCTGGGTTGGGAAGATCCCCTGGAGAGGGAAATGGCAACCCAGTGCAGTATTCTTGCCTGGAAAATTCCACGCACAGAGGAACCTGGTGGGCTATCGGCCATGGGTCACAAAGAGTCAGATGTGACTGAACACACATGCACACATTTGCTGTATTGCCTCAAATAACTTAAAACTCAGTTCAGTTCAGCTACTCATTCGTGTCAGACTCTTCGCGACCCCATGAATCACAGCATGCCAGGCCTCCCTGTCCATCATCAACTCCCAGGGTCCATCCAAACCCATGTCCATCGAGTTGGTGATGCCATCCAACCATCTCATCCTCTGTCGTCCCCTTCTCCTCCTGCCCTCAATCTTTCCCAGCATCAGGGTCTTTTCAAATGAGTCAGCTCTTTGCATCAGGTGGACAAAGTATTGGAGTTTCAGCTTCAACATCAGTCCTTCCAATGAACACCCAGGACTGATCTCCTTTAGGATGGACTGGCTGGATCTCCTTGCAGTCCAAGGGACTCTCAAGAGTCTTCTCCAACACTGCAGTTCAAAAGCATCAATTCTTCGGTGCTCAGCTTTCTTTATAGTCCAACTCTCACATCCCTACATGACCACTGGAAAAACCACAGCCTTGAATAGACGGATCTTTGTGGACAAAGTAATGTCTCTGCTTTTTAGTATGCTGTCTAGGTTGGTCATGGGGTAACAGTAAAAATCTCAAAAATCTTTTTAAGATTGTTGTAGGAATTAAATGAGATAATGATGCATAGTAAGCACTGCACTGTGCATGGAACATTATAGCAGTTTGGTAGATATTGTTATCTTTATTAATAAGATCTTTGATTCCCCACTTTTCCAATTTTGACTTTCTAATTAGCTAACTTATTATCAATTTCTATTCTTGGTTTAGAAATTATTTATTTAACATGACTTAAGCCAATGCCAAAGAATGCTCAAACTATCGCACAATTGCGCTCATCTCACACGCTAGTAAAGTAATACTCAAAATTCTCCAAGCCAGGCTTCAGCAATACGTGAACCGTGAACTTCCGTATGTTCGAGCTGGTTTTAGAAAAGGCAGAGAAACCAGAGATCAAATTGCCAACATCTGCTGGATCATGGAAAAAGCAAGAGAGTTCCAGAAAAACATCTATCTCTGCTTTATTGACTATGCCAAAGCCTTTGACTGTGTGGATCACAATAAACTGGAAAATTCTGAAAGAGATGGGAATACCAGAGCACCTGACCTGCCTCTTGAGAAACCTATATGCAGGTCAGGAAGCAACGGTTAAAACTGGACATGGAACAACAGACTGGTTCCAGATAGGAAAAGGAGTATGTCAAGGCTGTATATTGTCACCCTGCATGGTCAGAGTACATGAGAAACGCTGGGCTAGAAGAAGCACAAGCTGGAATCAAGATTGCCAGGAGAAATATCAATAACCTCAGATATGCAGATGACACCACCCTTATGGCAGAAAGTGAAGAGGAGCTAAAAAGCCTCTTGATGAAAGTGAAAGAGGAGAGTGAAAAAGTTGGCTTAAAACTCAGCATTCAGAAAATGAAGATCATGGCATCTGGTCCCATCACTTCATGGGAAATAAATGGGGGAACAGTGGAAACAATGTCAGACTTTATTTTTTTGGGCTCGAAAATCACTGCAGATGGTGATTGCAGCCATGAAATTAAAAGACGCTTACTCCTTGGAAGGAGGGTTATGACCAACCTAGATAGCATATTCAAAAGCAGAGACATTACTTTGCCAACAAAGGTCTGTCTAGTCAAGGCTGTGGTTTTTCCAGTGGTCTTGTATGGATGTGAGAGTTGAACTGTGAAGAAAGCTGAGTGCCGAAGAATTGATGCTTTTGAACTGTGGTGTTGGAGAAGACTCTTGAGAGTGCCTTGGACTGCAAGAAGATCCAACCAGTCCATTCTAAAGGAGATCAGTCCTGGGTGTTCTTTGGAAGGAATGATGCTAAAGCTGAAACTCCAGTACTTTGGCCACCTCATGCGAAGAGTTGACTCATTGGAAAAGACTCTGATGCTGGGAGGGATTGGGGGCAGGAGGAGACAGGTGCGACAGAGGATGAGATGGCTCTATGGCATCACTGACTCGATGGATGTGAGTTTGGGTGAACCCCGGGAGTTGGTGATGGACAGGGAGGCCTGGCGTGCTGCAATTCATGGGGTCGCAAAGAGTCGGACACTACTGAGCGACTGAACTGAACTGAACTGAACTGAAGCCAAGTTTATCTTGTTCCTTAAACGTATTTTTTGTCTTCTCTCGGTGGGTTACTGGATTCTGTCAATGACTGGCAACTGTTGAATCATTTTTGACTTTTCCCTCTCTAATAAGCCCCATCCCCATATCTTCTTTGTCACTTAAGTTGTATGTGTTATGAACTGGGCCTCCTTTCCCTTCTCTTTGCCTTTCCTAGTAAGGCCCTCATTACCCTTGTACCAAATACATGGCATGATTTTGTTTCTTAACTTCTGTACAGTGTAATCAGAGTTACATTTGTATTTACTTGATGGTCGTTTGTACTCATTCGTTTCTATTCTTACAAGCTCTTGCTAGGCAGAAAATATTTTTCATTTAGCTTTGTATTCTTACTGCCTATCACAGATACCTTGCGCACAGCTAAAATTATAAATATTGAACAGAATTTAGTGGGGGTTTTTTGTTACCAAAAATTTCTTCTTTTCATTATATCAATTTTTATAGTTTAGATGCTATTTTTAATGTTTCTACAGCATTCTTGAAAGCAGCTTAAAGCATAACTCCCTTTTTTAATTCAGTGTATGAAAAATGTAAAATCATAATACATTATTTCCTTTCACTTAGAAGTTACATTTTATAATACAACATTGTAAATTAACTATGAAAAGTGAAACTGAAAGTAGCTCAGTTGTGTTCTACTTTGCGACCCTATGAACTGGAGCCTGCCAGGCTCCTCTATCAAAGAAATTTTCCAGGCCACAATAGTGGAGTGGGTAGCTGTTCCCTTCTCCAGAGGATCTTCCCACCCCATGGATCGAACCCAGATCTCCTGCATTGCAGTCAGATTCTTTACTGTCTGAGCCACCAGGGAAGCCCCCCAAATTAGCTATATTTCAATTTGAAAAAATAACTTGCATTTTACTTTTTACAGGAAAGAGTTCATTAACTTATATATTTGAATAGATCAGTCTGATTTGTGTATACCATATGTTCTGACCTTGTATATGTTCATCTGTTTTGAAATGACATACTTCTAAAGGTTCTTATGAAGACCAGATGAAGACTGGGTATGTGGTACCCTTTGGTGTGACAGTTCTACTACTAGGAATGTAGTTTTATGCCCTGTAATTAATTGAGTCTCTTTGAAAAATTCTATGGTTATAGTATCAACTTCAAGGACTAGATAGTCCAGAAAAGATGCAGAAGTTGAATTTAACACAGTCTCTGTGTTATTATCTAGATAGAAAATAAATGTAGCTGCAGTCACTCGGAAAAGTGAGAAATTCTTGATATCCTTTAATAGTGGAGCCTTTGAGGCAGTAAATATTGTATCAAATGTATTAGTAGTTTCAGCCTTGATTTTTAAATTTGTTTAGATTATCATCAACTGCTTTTATATGCTCTGATTTTTTTTACACTAACCAGTGTCTTCAGTGTGTATAAAGTTATTTTGCTCTAATTGATGTTTCATTATTTCTGTTGATCTGTCTTAAGATTTACTGAGTAATTTTTCTGCCTTCACCATTATGTTAAACCCATTTGGTGAATTTTTTTCAGCTATTCTATTTTTTTTTAATTTCTATTTGGATCTTTTTTATATTTCCACTTTTCTACTGAGATTTTCTAAACTCTAGTCATTAAACCATATGTTTTTAGGTTATTTAAATATATTTATAACAGCTAAAGTCTTTGCTAATTCCAACGCCTGAGCCCTTTTTCAATTGGTTTCTATTGACTGCTTGCTTTTTCCTTGATTACTGATATCTTTCTAGTAATTCCTATTGTAGAGTGGACATTGTGGATGGTACATAATAGAGATTCTGGATTCTGTTATCATTCTCTGGAGAATATTGATTTTTATTTTTTAGGCAGATAAGTTAGTAACTGATCATTTTGAACTTATATAGACACGATTTGACAATATATTTGGGGATATGTGGGAAAAGCTCAAAGTACAGTCCTTAAATTGTTTCCCTGTGGTTCTTGTTAGCTGCTGCTGCTGCTACTGCTAAGTCACTTCAGTCACGTCCGACTCTGTGCGACCCCATAGATGGCAGCCCACCAGGCTCCTCTGTCCCTGGGATTCTCCAGGCAAGAACACTGGAGGGGGTTGCCATTTCCTTCTCCAATGAATGCATGCATGCTAAGTCGTTTGAGTCATGTCCGACTCTGCGACCCCATGGACAGCAGCCCACCAGGCTCCTCTGTCCACGGAATTCTCCAGGCAAGAGTACTGGAGTGGGTTGCCATTTCCTTCTCCAGGTTCTTGTTAGGGTTGGTTTAAATCTTTTTGGGGGTAGTTTAAAACTGACATTGCTCTAAATTGTGGTCCTTATTCCTAACGTGATACCTGGCCATTTGTATGTATGTGTTGTGTGTGTTTTACTTTTTTTTTATTTAAAATATATATCTTGCTTAATTTCCATGTCAGAACATACAGATCTATTTCTTTTTGTATAATAATCCAATATTTATCTCAGAATAAATGTAATATATTTCATTGATCCACTTGATGTCCATCTTGATTGTTTCTTAATTTTCTTCAATACAAAGATGTAATGAATATCCATGTACACACTAACATTTATCTATAGTTACTGGAAAATACAAACACATTTGGTAAATGTTTTTCAGTATTCTACAAATGAAAACCATGGAAATTTTAAATTTGCATTTCTTGGTTTATTAAGGTTGAACATCTTTTCATATCAGTTACCATTTATCATTACCAGTTAGCCATTTATCATTCATCTTTGATGACTTGCTTTCTCTCAGATTATTCACTTTTACTAGTGAAATTTTGTTATTGATTGTGTATGAGCTCATTGTGTATTAGGTAACAGAACAGTTTTTCATTTTACTTTCATTGTTATTTATGGTCTGTTTTGAGGCCAGGAAAGATTTTTACCGCAGGAATAAGGGATCCATCTTTTTAAAACCAGGATCAAAGCCGGCAGAAAGTTCAGCACAGCACTGTATGGGCCTCTTTTTCCCCCAGTTTCTTTGAGATATAATTGACAAATAAAAATTGCATATATTTAAGGTGTAAAGTGTGGTGACTTAATTTATATTGTAAAATTATTATAATCAGGGTAATTAACATAAACATTGCTTCACATAGTTACTATTTTTTCAGTGTGTGGTGAGAACACTTAGGGCCTTAACATATTTCAAGTGTACAATACATTACTATTGAGTATAGTCACCATGCTGTACATTCAGATCCCAGAACTTATTCATCTTATAATTGAAAGCGTCTGCCTGTAACACGGGAGATCCAGGTTCGATTCCTGGGTCGGGAAGATCCTTTGGAGAAGGAAATGGCAATCCACTCCAGCACTCTTGCCTGGAAAATCCCATGGACGGAGGAGCCTGATAGGCTACAGTCCATGGGGTCACAAAGAGTCAGACACAACTGAGCGACTTCACTTCACTAACTGATAATTTATACTCTTTTACCTAGTATCTCCCAATTTCCTCTACCCCTCACCTACTACCTAACCACATACTTTTGAGTTCAATATGTTTAGCATTTTTAGATGCCATGTATAAGTGAGGTCATGGCTGTGTTTCTCTATGTCTGGCTTATTTCACTAGTATAACATCCTCCAGGTTCATCCATGTTGTTACAAATGACAAGCTTTCCTTTTTATGGCTGAATAATATTCCATTGTATGTACACGTGTGTGTGTATAGTTTACACTTTCTTTATCCATTCAGTCATTTGTCAATGACGCCTGGGTTGTTTCCATATCTTGCATATGTGAAAAATGTTGCAGTGAATGTAGGATTGCACACATCTCTTCAAGACAGTGGTTTTATTTCTTTTAGATATATACCCAATAGTGGATTGCTGGATTATATGGTAGTTCTATTTTTAATTCTTTGGGGGAATATCTGTACCATTTTTCATAATGGCTATACCAATTTATGTCCCCACCAGCAGTGAATAAGTGTTCCTTTTACTGCACACCCTTGCTCATACTTGTCATCTTTTGTGATTTGGTAATGATTAGTGATGTTAAACACCTTTTTATATACCCACTGGTCATTTGTGAGTCTTCTTTGAAAAAATGCCTGTTTGGGACTTCTGCTCATTTTTAAATCAGGTTTTCTTTTGTTTTTTACTTTTTTTTGGTTGTTGGTTGCATGAGTTCCTTTTATATTGTGGATATAAGCCTCTTATCAGATATATGGTTCTCCTGTTGTGTAGGTTGTCTTTTCATTTTGTCAGTTGTTTCTTGTGTACAGTGCTTATATATGAGCATTTTAATGTAGTCCCACTTGTTTTATTTGCCTTTGTTGCTTGTGCTTTTGGTGTCATATCCAAAAAATCATTGTTGAGACTAAGGAGCTTTTTCCTGTTTTCTTCTGGGAGTGTTATGGTCACAGATCATACATTTAAGTCTTTAATTCATTTTGAATTGATTTTTATATATGGTATAAGATAAGGATCCAGTTTCATTCTTTGGCATGTGGATATCCAGTTTTCCCACCACCATTCCTAAAGAGACTATCCTTTCTCCATTGTCTGTTCCTGTTGCCCTTGTCTAAGATTAATTAACCATATATGTGTGGATTTATTATGAACTTTTCTTCTGTTCCATTGGCCTGAGTGATTAATGCCTGTACCATATTGTTTTTATTAGTAAAGTTTTTAATATAAAATTTATAAATTGATGTAAATCAAACTTTTGATTACCAAAGTTTGAAATTAGGAAATGTGTTGCCTTCAGCTTTGTTCTTTCTTCTTAATATTGTTCTGACTATTGAGGGTCTTTTGTGGTTCCATACAAATTTTAGAATTGTTTTTCTATTTCTGTAAAAAAATGTCACTTTGATTTTGATGGAGATTTTATTAAACCTGTAGATCACTTTGGGTAATGAGGACATTTTAACAATATTAATTATTCCTATCCGTAAACACAAAATCTTTCCATTTATTTGTATTTCTTCAGTTTCTTTCATCAGTGTTTTATAGTTTTTAGTGTAAAGGTTTTTCACCTCCTTGGCTAAATTTATTCCAAAGAATGTTATTCTTTTTGTTGCTATTGTAAATGGGGTTGTTTTCCTCATTTCTTCTTTTTCTTTTTTGGATGGTTTGTTGTTAGTGTATAGAAACACTATTTAGTATGTTTATTTTGATTTGTGTATGTTGATTGTTGTATCTTGCAACCTTATGAATTCATTTATTGGTTCTAAGAGTTTTTTGGTAGATCTTTAGGATTTTCTACATATAAGATCATGTCATCTGCAAACAAACAGTTTTACTTCTTCCTCTCTGATTTGGATGCCTTTTATTACCTTTTCTTGCCTAACTGCTCTGGCTAAGACTTAGTACTTTGTTAAATAGAAGTGGTAAGAGAGGGCACCTCTCATTCCTGACGTCAGAGGAAAAACATTTAGCTCTTCACTTTTAAGCATGATGTTATCTATGGGCTTGTCTCTATGGCCTTTATTATGTTGAGTTTACATTTCGCTATGCCTCATTTTTGAAAACTTTATCTGAAAGGATGTTTAATTTTGTCAAATGCTTTTACTGCATCTATTGAGATAATATTTTTATTCTTCATTTTGTGGTAGTGGTGTGTCACATTTATTGATTTATATATGTTGAACCAATTTGTATTTCAAGGATAAACCCCACTTGATCCTGATGTATGATCCTTTTACTGTTCTGTCGAGAGTTTTTTTGCCACTCAAAATACTGGCCTATAATTTTCTCTTTTTTATAGTGTCCCTACATGCTTTGGTATGAGAGAAATGGGGATCTCTTAAAGTAAGTTTGAAAATGTTCTCCTCTCTTCAGTATTTACAGAATCATTTGAGAAGAATTGGTGTCAATCCTTAGTAGAATGGTGTCAGTGCTTAGTAGAATTTCAGTTTCACCAATGAAGTTATCTGGTCCTGAGCCTTTCTTTGTTTGAGAGGTTTTTGACTACTGCTGTAATGTCCTTTTTTATAGGTCTGTTCAGATTTTCTGTGTCTTTATGATTTAGTCTTGTTAGGTTGATTGTTTCTAGGAATTTATCCATTTCTTCTACGTTATCCACTTTTTAGCAAATAGTTATTTATAGTAGTCTCTTATTACAGTTCTTTGTATTTCTGTAGTATCATTTGTAATCTTTGCTTTCATTTGTAACATTGCTTGACTCTTTTTTGTTTGCTTAATTATTTAGCAAAAGTTTATCAGTTTTATTTATCTTTAAAAAACAACTCTTAGTTTTATTGATTTTTTTTTTTTTCTGTTGTTCTTTCTGGTCTGTTTCATTTATTGTTGCTCTTGTCTTAGTAGTTTCCCTCCTGCTGAGATTAGCTTGTTCTTTTCTCTCATTTCTTAAGATGTAAAGTTATGTTGTTTATTTGAAATCTTTATTTTTTCTTAATGTAGGCATTTTTTTTTGCTATTGACTTCTCTCTTAGAACTGCTTTTGCTACATCCCATAGTTTGGTTTCTTGTGTTTCCATTTTTGTTTGTATCAAGATACTGTTTGATTTTTCTTTTGATTTCTTTGACCCATTGATTATACAAGTATATAGTCTTTAATTTCCACATATTTGTGAATATTTCAGTTTTCCTAATGTTATTAATTTCTAATTTCTTACCATTATAATTGGAAAAGATACTTGATGTAATTTCAGTCTTAAATTTCTTAAGACTTATTTTGTGGCCCATCATATAGTCTATCTTGGAGAATGTTCGATGTGTGTACTTGAGAAGAATGTGTTTTCTATACTGTAGATTTAAACCAAATTGTAACAGTAATTGGGGCTTCCCAGGCAGCGGTAGCAATAAAGAATCTGCCTGCCAATGCAGGAGACGTAAGAGACTCAGGTTCAATCCCTGTGTTGGGAAGATCCCCTGGAAGAGGAAATGGCAACGCATTCCAGGATTGTTTCCTGGAGAATCCATGGACAGAGAAGCCTGGCAGGCTGAAGTCTGTAGGGTCACAAAGAGTCAGACCTGACTGAAGCAGCTTAGCACGCATTTTCTTGTTGAAAACTGAGCATGACAGTAATTACATTGAATATAAATAGTCTAAACATCCCAATTAAAAAGCAGAGATTATCAAGCTGGATAACATGAAATAATGAACTAATGATGTATGTTTCAACATGAATGAATTCCAAACTCATAATGCTAGATGAAAAAAAGACACAAATGGTTACATACAGTATCATAACATTTACATAGAATTCTACACAAAGCAAAACAGAAAACAGATCATTGGTTGACCAGGTCAGCAATAAAGGAAATTGCCTGAAGAAGGATAGAAAAATATTTTTAGGAAGTGAAAATATTTTAAATTATGATTGTGATGGTGGTTACATTTATTAAAATTTATCTACATGTACATTAAAAGTTTGAGAATTTTGTCATACATAAATTATGTCTAAAACTGATTGATATTATCACAAAGCTGATTAATTATGTTCATGTATGAATTTAGGTAGTGTTAAGGTGAATGGAAATGTTTTAAATGACCAAAAAAAAAGTTTAGTATGAAAAAAAAATCTTTCTACCCTAATTAAATGATATTCAAAATGTTAGAAGTTAATATGATTTTTAAATGAGCTTTAATTATCTACCCTATTCTTTATATTTTAAAATTATAGGTTGAACTGAAGAGACAGTATAATGATCAGCATTCAAAATTAAGAGGTCTTTTACCAGGTCGTCAATGGTATGAAATTCAAGCATACAGGGCCTTAAACCAGGCCCTTGGTAGGTAAGTGGAGTGAAATTTAATGTAACACTACTGTAATATTATCTCCAACCAGGACTATGTGTACAGCTAGTCTTGCTGCTTTATTCCTTATAAATAAATTTGATGGAATTTTATTTTACTGGAACACTCAGTACTGGTATATTCTCAGTGATAGATGTCAGAAGTGAAAGTTGAAAGAGTCAGTGAAATAAATGAAACTCAATATTTGCTTAAGTTCAAAGATTTATGATTGGTCAGTGAGTATACAACAGAAGTGCTCAGTAGATGTTTATAGAATTTCACCACCAAACAATAAAATTTTATCTTGTGAACATCAGAACCCAAATGATGATCTTATGGGTGAAAAGCAAACTAAGAGCGATTAAAAACAAACTGTGTTCATGGTACTAGAGAATACAACTCCCTGACAGTAAAATTTAATTATAATATACTCCTTTTTCCAAAGATTGTGGTCCGTTAAGATTTGTGCTTTGTGGAACTAGTTTTTAAAACACCATTTTATACCATAATTTCACATGAGGTCCTACAGCGGGGTTCCCCAACTCATTCTCATCCGTGGCCTGTTAGGAACTGGGCTACACAGCAGGAGATGAGCAGCCAGTTAAACTGGAAACCCCTCCTAACCATCTTCCCCCCACCCCATCCCCCAGCTGCCATCTGTGGAAAAATTATCTTCCATGAAACTTGTCCCTGATGCCAAAAGGGTTGGGGACTGCTGTTCTACAAGACATCAACACTTTAAATTTATGAACACTAAAATTATTAGATTATTTATAATCTAATTTAACATTTTATCATTTTCTATTTCTGAAATTGTAATTAGTTTATGCATATAATAGTTTTTTCCTGTGAAGCTATACAAATAAAATTCAGAAAATTCAAATAGAAGAACACAGGTTAAGGGCAAAATCATGAAAACATGGCCATTTGACACATTTTCAGTTCAGCCAGAAGACCTGCAGCTAATCATTACCTACCCTAACCAATCTAGAAATTATATTTTACTTGTGTCTTGTTTATTCACATTAGCTCATTTATACCTAAGCAGACCAGAATACATTTCTGTTCAGATTTACATATGTTGATGACATAGGACTGCAACAGCTAAAGTAAGTCCTAAAACGCATCACCTACTCCCCTCGCCATCCTTTCAGAATGATATTCTGTAGTTGTTTCTGTTCAAACTGAATTATTCAGTTCTGTTTAACCTACCGATACGGTTAAGTTGCTGCCCTTCTCTTCCTAGAAATCCACTTGTACTTGGCATCAAGTTGCACTGCAAATTGTCCTTGAAGCATTCCATCTACTTACTTTGTCTCTCCCTGTTGGTTGACCTGTTTGTTGTATTAGAATTTTAATATTCAACAAATAGTTTCTAGGGGAGCCTGAATATTTGTTTTTAAAATTCTTGACTTTTAGTTACTATGTTGAATTTCAGGAAAATAAATATTTTTACATCAGTTGATTATTTTTTCTCTCAGTATGAGCAATACCTTGAATTTTCAGAAACCATCTGAAGCAAAAGTATATTTGTATCTTATTTTGTCATTTATAAAACTTTTTCTACATATATTAAGCAGGTTGTGAAGATGAAATTACTTGCCTAATGTCACACAGCTGCTAAATGCACCTTCACGTCTTGACCCCACCTACATTTAAAACCTTAAGACTTGCTTTTTCATCCACAAAAATTCTCACTATTAAATATAAACATCTCATTATTAAACTATTAAATATTCCATATCCTTTCATTAGTCTTTGCCGTCACATTCAAGTTACGTACAATTCATCTGGTAAGTTTACCAGTTAAAACCTAGTTGAAGAGGTCATGTCCTACATGAAGACTTTTTAAAATTTCTCCAACTAGAGTTATTTACTCTGTAGGAAACCCATAGCATTTTATACTCATCTCTATTATAACATATATCTCATTATATTGGAATAGCCTGTTTATATATCTGTCTCCTTCCCTAAACATGTATTAGACATTTTTACATTCTTAGCAACTGTGTCTCATCTTGGGGCATAGATGCAATGTATGTACTTGTTGAATTAGTGAAAAATGCCAGGTTCAGTGCTTTTCCAGCTATACCATATTGAGTAGAGAGTTTCTAGAGCTTTGAAACATACTTTTCAAGAATTTCAGAAAAGCATGTGTTTATAATATTGATATATAATATTATTGTTTCATTATTTCATTAATTAAAAAGTGACAGCCTGTTATTTTACTGATTTTTAGAGAAATGGAATCAACAAGTAGAACTTATTACAAAGAAACATCCACTAAAAAATCAAGTGAATGTTTTACATCATATGGTAAAATTTGTAATGTGTATTGATTGACATAAAAGGTGCTTATACTAAGGCACTGTTCTTATAAGAGATATGTCTAGAAGGACTAAAGTAAGCAGAAACAAATTGAGTTTAAAAAATGTTATCTTTTTTTTAAGCCCACATGGGACTCTTAGCGTTTTTGAAGTAATATAAGCCCATGAAATGTAATAACAGCTTTCAGGAATGTACCAGATGGTTTTGTGACCAGGTTACAACTGCACTATAAGTTTCCTAACAGTTCTGCTTTACTGAAGTATAATCTTTGTCTCAAGTGGGCATAATTCATTTGAGCAAGGCAGTATGAAAACAATGGGAAAAAGAAAAGGTGAAACCTTTTTCTCTGAACTATTTTGTTAATGCCTTGCTGTTATAGAACACTTTAAATGTAAACCAAAGTGGGACCATGATAGAATGGCACCCTGACTTTACATTGATTTTCAACAGTTTTATAAAACAGTGTTATTATATAACAATTGATAGTATCCATCTTCCTATCCTGCCCTTCCAATTTTGTGGTTGGTCTGATGCCTCGGAACCTATGGATTACTTTAAAATATCACAAAGGAGTCGGAGAAGGCAATGGCACCCCACTCCAGTACTCTTGACTGGAAAATCCCATGGATGGAGGAGCCTGGTAGGCTGCAGTCCACGGGGTCGCAAAGAGTCGGACACGACTGAGCGACTTCACTTTCACTTTTCACTTTCATGCATTGGAGAAGGAAATGGCAACCCACTCCAGTGTTCTTGCCTGGAAAATCCCAGGGACAGTGGAGCCTGATGGGCTGCCGTCTATGGGGTCGCACAGAGTCGGACACGACTGAAGCGACTTAGCATCACAAAAGAGTATCATATAAAATTTAGATTTTTTAAGTCCCTATGGAGAAATCAAACATTTATATTAATTTTCACCCCCTCTCAAAATCCGTATAGGAATAAAAATGTCAAATCTATAGACATGAAAAGAGTGGGAGAAGAGATAATAACAGATGAACTGTCAATAAATTTTAAACACAGAAAAACAGATGAATGACTGAATGACTTAACAGGCAAGAAAAAGCTGAAATTTAAATCTATAGTCTTGAAAGCTAATAAGATCTTCCAGATTCAAGCATAGAAAAACTTAGGACTTGGAGCTACTCTAGAATTGGTTACATGTTAGTAATAAGTAGTTAGACAGCCCGCTCCATCCAGGTTTACTCTCTGGATATAATGAACTAGAGAGTCTATATTCTTTTTTTTTTTTAATTAGGTAATCATTTTATTGCTCTAACCACCTATTCATTGACCAATGCCAAATTGCTATTCTTTTTTTTTATAGGATTTTTCTGTCTATTCTTGCTGTTTTATTTTCCCATATAAATTTTTGTTTTGTTTTGTTTTTGTGTTTTTTTGCATATTTTTTTTAATTTTATTTTTAAACTTTACATAATTGTATTAGTTTTGCCAAATATCAAAATGAATCCGCCACAGGTATACATGTGTTCCCCATCCTGAACCCTCCTCCCTCCGCATACCATCCCTCTGGGTCGTCCCAGTGCACCAGCCCCAAGCATCCAGTATCATGCATCGAACCTGGACTGGCAACTCATTTCATACATGATATTTTACATGTTTCAATGCCATTCTCCCAAATGAGAGTCTATATTCTTTAACTATGGGTACAGCTAAGAAGGGATCAAAGATGGGGGGTTAGAAAAGTCTACCTACTGAATGTGAGAACTCTATCCTCTTTTTTTCCCTCAGCTGACAATCTTATAAATCTTCAAGGCAGGAAAGTGCAGTGTTCTTCTCTAAGACAGGTGGACAACCCTGTCTTATGTTAGTCTGATGCCTTGGAACCTTGGATTACTTTAAAATATCACAAGAGAGTATCATAAGGTGGAATTCCTTGTAGGTGGAAGAACTTGCAGAAAACAGAAACAGTGTAATAGAACAGGGGTTGGCAAACTGTAACAGGCCAGACAAGAATGTTTTATGTTTTTCAGGCTACACCCAGTCTGCATCCATATTCTTTTTTGTTTTCTATTTAACCTTTAAAATGTAAATACCATTCCTAGATTGTAGGGTATACAAAAATATGATGTGGGCCATATTTCCTCTGTGGACTGTATTTTGCCAACCCTGGGACAGAAGAAAACTTTATAAATTTCTATTGGTAATATCCATAGGGAGATAAGATAGTGCCTCCGTAAAACAAGAATGGAAAATAAGAAAAAATTCCTAGACATTAATATGGTAGCGACATATTTTAAATGTAGAATTGGATTTAGGAGGGAAAAATTAGAATTTCCCACATCCAAAAATCAAAGAGAAATAGGAAAGAAGAACTAGAAAATTAGAGGAGCAGTATGCAAGAACCAACTTCTGATAAATAAGAGCTCCATATGAAGAGACTGGAGAAAATAAAGAAATATGTCAAAGAAATAATTCAAGAAAAATGCTCAGAATTGAAGAATGTAGTTTCCTGATGAAAAGACACACTCAAGCACCAGTAAAGGGGAAGAGCTACAGAGCACCTCACTATGCAGTTTCAAAGTACCTAAGGTAAAGAAAAGGTCCTAAAACCATCCAGAGAGAAAAAGATAACTCTCATACAAAAGATATGGAGTCTAAATTGAAATAGACTTCTTAAAAGCAACACCAGAAGCCAGAAGACTGTTGAAAATTATCTTCAACTATCTGAGGGAAATTTTTGATTTGCAATTTATGTTCTAAGCAACCCCCAAATGATCAATAAACTATAAGACAAAATAAAGCCTTCAGTGTTAAAGGACCTGAAACATTTGCTTCAAATTCACAGTTTCTCGGTATTCTACTGAAAGACATGCTTTATCAAAGAAGAGAAAATTCAGAAAGAGGAATACCAAGGATGCAGGAAACTGGAGTTCCAACCCAGAAAAGTGGAATTCCCAAAACAAGAAAGAAGGTTGGTTCTAGGATGAATCGGTGCGGCAGTCCCATAGTAGTTAGTCTAGATTGGTTTTTGAGGATGGAAGGTTTGCCCATATTGAAAAAAATTCACAGCTGTGACAAAGTGGGAACTAATTAATGATAGAAAACAGAAATTAAGCAAGAACGGGGAGAAAGAGAGTTAGTAACTCCAAGGTAGACAAAAACATACGAGAAAGGGAATGTAATCATAGTCCATCATGTAATTTCATCTGTAAGCCACTGAATATTGATTTACAAAAGAATTGTGATATAACTGTACTAGGAGATTGGAGAGGAGTGAAGTTATCAGTAATATGAAATAAGCATCTTCTATAGGAAGAATCCGTACATAATTTGTAGTGGTTAAAATCCAAGACAAATGACCACAAGAACTATCTAAGGTATTTTTAATTAATTGTTTCTGAGATTGGGAACTGAAGATGTGATATGAGTAGGCAAAAGAGAATTCTGGTTTTATTAAAACTATTATAATATTATAAAACTGACTTTTAAACTGTGCTTGTGTGTTTCATTAAGAATTAAAATTTACAAGCTAAAATTAACTTCTTACAATGTCTGGAGGTTTCAGTCCTAGATAAGATGGAATGAGTGCATTCTATACTGTTTTAAAAACCTGGATAAAATTCATAGAGCTGCTATTTGAGTACTATGAAAAGTAAATCATACTAGACAGATTGATAATTTGAATTCTGATCTTCTTCCCCAGTGAACTGGTTGGAATAACTATATTAATATCAAGACAAAGTAGAATTCAGAACAAAGAAAATTACAGGGGTGCTAAAAGGAAAACTGCATAATGGTAAAAGGATCACTTATCAAAAAAGACATAACAATCTTAATTGTGTATTCACCTAAAAATAGAACCTCAAAATAAATGACACAAAAGCTAACATCTGAATAGAGAAATAGACAAATCCACAAGTAAAGCTGGAGACTTTAAAATTCCTCTTTCAATAATACTGGGTTGGTCAAAAATTTCATAAGATGTGATGGAAAAACCTAAATGAACTTTTTGGCCAACCCAATAGCTAGCAGTAGGAAACAGAAAACCAGTAAGGAGATAAAAGAGTTAAACAATGTTGTTATCCAACTAGATCAGATTGACATTATAGAGACAGAATAAACATAACCTAAAGAACATGTACCAGTGTAGACAATGTCCGGGGTGACAAAGTTAAAAGTTGTTTTGAAGATTTGAAAGCAATCAATAAGAATTATCTCTAAGGGAGTTGAAGAGGTTGAAGTTGGTATATAAAGCCATTTTAAATATGATAAAAGAACTAAGAAAATTATGTCTAAAGAACTGTAAGAAACTATGGGAATGATGCTTCACCAAGTGAAGAATACCAATAATTAGAATTTTTTTTTTAAAAAAAGAACCTAATGGAAATTCTGGAGTTGAAATGTACAATAAGTGAAATGAAAAATTTATTAGAGGGGCTCACCAGCAGTTTTGAGGAGAAAGAAGAAAGAATTGATTTCTAGTATGAGGAACAGATAGAAGAAAAATGAAGAATAATTAAGATAGCCTCAGAAACCTGTACAACCACATCAAGCATACCAACATACACATAAAAAGAGTCTTAGGGGTAGAAAAGAGAAAGAAGGGAACAGAAAGATTTTTTTGAAGAAATAATGGCTGGAAACTTCACAAATTTGGTGAAAGACACTGATCTCCACATCTCAGAAAAGCAGAAAACTCTTAAGTGGTTTGAACTCAAAGAGATCCATACATCAGAATGTTGTGATCAAACTATCAGAAGACAAAAAGAGAATCTAGAAAAGAGCAAGAGAAAAACCATACACAGGATCACTTCGATTAGCAGATCTTTTACTGAACACTATGGAAAGGACGCAGTAAATTGAAATATTTAAAGTGCTGAACATGTATACCTGTGGCGGATTCATTTTGATATTTGGCAAAACTAATACAATTATGTAAAGTTTAAAAATAAAATAAAAAAAAAGAAAAAGACCATCAGTGGAATCTATATCTAGCAAATTTATACTTCAAAGATTAAGGAGGAAGTAGAACGCTTACTTCTTGGAAGGAAAGTTATGACCAACCTAGAAAGCATATTAAAAAGCAGAGACATTACTTTGCCAAGAAAGGTCCATCTAGTCAAGTCTATGGTTTTTCCAGTGGTCATGTCTCGATGTGAGAGTTGGACTATAAAGAAAGCTGAGCCCCAAAGAATTGATGCTTTTGAACTGTGGTGTTGGAGAAGACTCTTGAGAGTCCCTTGGACTGCAAAGAGATCCAACCAGTCCATCCTAAAGGAGATCAGTCCTGGGTGTTTGTTGGTAGGACTGATGTTGAAGCTGAAACTCCAATACTTTGGCCACCTGATGCAAAGAGCTGACTCATTTGAAAAGACCCTGATGCTGGGAAAGATTGAGGGCAGGAGGAGAAGGGGATGACAGAGGATGAGATGGTTGGATGGCATTACCGACTCAATGGACATGGGTTTGGGTGGACTCCAGGAGTTGGTGATGAACAGGGAGGCCTGGTGTGCTGCAGTTCATGGGGTCGCAAAGAGTTGGACACGACTGAGCAACTGAACTGAACTGAGAACATTTTCAAACAAAAACCAAGAGAATTAATCTTTGGAAATCTTAATTGTACAAGAAGCACTAAAAGGAGTCTCTTTCTTGTTAAATGAAAGGACACTAATCAGTAACTTATATCCATATGAAGAAATAAGGCGGATCTGTAATTTCATAGGTAAATATAAAAAACAATATAAGTATATTTTGGTAGCTCTTTTTCTCCTATTTGATTTTTGAAAGCAACTGCATAAAGCAGTAATTTTATGTCTGTGGTAATAAGCATGGGTCTTGGGGCTCCCAAAAACCATACTTAGATTTAGTTATTCACCAGGAGCAGTGATAGATTTAGCAAACAGCTGTATACACAGCTAAGATTTATTGCAGTGAAAGGATACAAAGCAAAAACAGCAAAGAGAAGGCACACAGGCAAAGCTCCAGGGGAAGTCAGGCACAATCTTCCAAGTGTCTTCTCTCAATGGAGTCATACAGGGCACTCTTAGATTCCCAGCAATGAATTGTGGTAACCTGTGTGAAATAATTGCCAACCAAGAGAGCTTGTTAAAGATTCAGCACCCAGTGTTTTTATTTGGACTGGTCATATAGGCAGTCTCTGCCTAACACTTTACCAAAGTCTAGACTCTCAGAAGAAAAGCACATGTTTGGCATTAACCTTATTTTTGCATAGACATTTTAGACACAGAGAGACTTTCTTATCAGTTTGTGATTGGAACCTTCCTGAAATCTAAAAGCCAACCAAGGGCTGCTTTTATATGCAGACATTTTTAGAGATAAGCAACTTGGCCTGCTGTACTCACTCTTCTGCACAGGTGTAATGTTTAAAGATAAAATTTAAATTAAAGAACACAGTGTGAGGGGGGAAGAAACTGTTATTACAGGAGCAGTGTTTTTGTATACTTCTGAAATTAAGTTCATATCAATCCAAATTAGATTTTATAAATTAAGGTGTTTATTAAAATTCTCAAGAATTATACAAAAAAGATCATAATGACATGGATAACCACAATGGTGTGATCACTCACCTTGGGTCAGACATCCTGGAGTGTAAAGTCAAGTGGGCCCTAGGAAGCATTACTACAAAGCTAGTGGAGGTAATGGAATTCCAGCTAAGCTATTTCAAATCCCAAAAGATAATGCTATTAAAATGCTGCACTCAGTATGTCAGCAAATTTGGAAAACTGAGCAAGTGGCAACAGGACTGGAAAAGGTCAGTTTTCATTACAATCCAAAGAAGGAAGGTACCAAAGAATGTTCAGGCTACTACACAGTTGTGCTCATTTTGCATTCTAGTAAGGTAATGCTCAAAATACTTCAAGCTAGATTTTAGCAGTATGTGAGCTGAGAACTACAAGCTAGGTTTAGAAAAGGTAAAGGAACCAGAAATTAAATTGCCAACATTTGTTGGATCACAGAGAAAGCAAGGGAATTCCATAAAAAACTTCTGCTTCATTGACTATGTGAAAGCCTTTGACTATGTGAATCACAACAAACTGGAAAATTCTTAAAGAGGTAAGAACCAGACCACCTTACCTATCTCCTGAGAAACCTGTACACAGGTCAAGAAGCAACAATTAGAACCTCACATGGAACAACTGACTGGTTCAGAATTGGCAGGATATATTTAAAGTATTGAAAGGGAAAAATTCTACAATCATGATTACTCTACCCAGCAAGGATCTCATTCAAAATTGATGGAGAAATAAAAAGCTTTTCAAACAAGTGAAAGTTAAGAGAATTCACTACCACCAGACCAGCTTTACAACAAATGTTAAAGGGATTTATATAGTCAAGAAATATAAGAGAAGGAAAAAGATCTACAAAATCAACCCCAAACAATTAAGAAAATGACAATAGGAACATATGTATCAATAATTACTTTAAATGTAAATGGATTAAATGCTCCAACCAAAAGACACAGACTGGCTGAATGGATACAAAAATAAGACCCATATATATGCTGTCTACAGGAAACCCACTTCAGACCTAAAGACACATGTAGACTGAAAGTGAGATGATGGAACAATATATTCTATGTAAATGGGAAGCAAAAGAAAGCTGGAATAGCAATCCTCATATCAGACAAAATAGACCTTAAGATAAAGAAGATTACAAGAGAAATGGAAGGACACTACGTAATGATCAAGGGATCAATCCAAGAGGAAGACACAACAATTGTAAATATCTATGCACCCAATATAGGAGCACCTCAATACATAAGACAAACACTAACAGACATAAAAGGAGAAATTGACAGTAGCACAATAATAGTAGCATACTTTAACACCCTGCTCACACCAATGGACAGATCATCAAAACAAAATTAATAAGGAAACACAAATCTTAAATGATACATTAGATGAGATGGATCTCATTGATATCTTCAGGACATTCCATCCAAATGCAAAGAATACAGCTTCTTCTCAAGTGCACATAGAACATTCTCCAGGATAGACCACATCTTGGGTCACAAATCAAACCTCAGTAAATTTAAGAAAATTGAAATGGTATCACACATCTTCTCCTACCACAACACTATGAGACTAGATATCAATTACAAGAAAAAAGCTGTAAGAAGTACAAACGCATGGAGATTAAACAACACGTTTCTAAATAACTAACAGGTTACTGAAGAAATCAAAAGGGAAGTCAGAAAATTTCTAGAAAGAAATGACCATGAAAACACGACAACTCAAAACCTATGGGATGCAGGAAAAGCAGTTCTAAGAGGGATGTTTATAGCAATACAATCCTACCTCAAGAAACATCGAATAGGCAACCTAACTTTACACCTAAAACAACTGGAAAAAGAAGAACCAAAACACCCCACAATTAGTAAAAGGAAAGAAATCATAAAGATTTGAGCAGAAATAAATGAAAAATGAAAGAAACAGTGGTAAAGATTAATAAAAGTAAAAGCTGGTTCTTTGAGAAGATAAACAAAATAGACAAACCTTTGGCCAGACTTATCAGGAAAAAAAGAGAAGAATCAAATCAACAAAATTGGAAATGAAAAAGGAGAGGTTGCAGAAATACAAAAGATTAAAGAGACTGTTATAAACAACTATGTGGCAATAAAATGGATAAACTGGAAGATATGGACAGATTCTTAGAAAAGTTCAATCTTCTAAGACTGAACCAGGAAGAAATAGAAATTATGAACAACAACAAAATTACAAGCAGTTAAATTGAAGCTGTGATCAAAAATCTCCCAAAAAACAAAAGCCCAGGACCAGATGGCTTCACAGCAGAATTCTATCAACATTTAGAGAAGCGCTAATACCTACCCTTCTAAAACTCTTTCAAAAAATTGCAGAAGGAACACTTCCAAACTCATTCTATGAGGCCACCGTCACCCTGATACCAAAACTAGATAAAGACAACACAAAAAAAAGAAAACTACAGGCCAATATCACTGATGAACATAGACACAAAAATCCTTAACTAAATTTTAGCCAACAGAATTCAGCAACACATCAAAAAGCTCATACACCATGATCAAGTGGGGTTTATTCCAGGAATGCAAGGATTCTTCAGTATACACAAATAAATCAATGTGATACACCATATTAACAAATTGAAAGGTAAAAACCATATGATAATCTCAATAGATGCAGAAAAAGCCTTTGACAAAATTCAATACCCACTTATGATTAAAACTCTTCAAAAAGTGGGCATGGAAGGAACCTACCTCAACATAGTAAAGGCCATATATGAAAAGCCTACAGCAAACATTATTCTCAATGGTGAAAAACTGAAAACATTCCCCCTAAGATCAGGAACAAGACAAGGGTGTCCACTTTCACCACTGTTATTCAACATAGTTCTGGAAGTCCTAGCTACAGCAATTAGAGAAGAAAAAGGAATCCAGATCGGGAAAGAAAAAGTAAAGCTCTCACTGTTTGCAGATTACATGATACTGCACATAGAAAACCCTAAAGATAATATCAGAAAATTACTATAGCTAATCAGTGAATTTAGCAAAGTTGCAGGATACAAAATCAATACACAGAAATCACTTGCATTTCTATATTTCTAAAAATGAAAAATCAGAAAAATTAAGGAATCAATCCCATTTACCATTGCAACAAAAAGAATTAAATAAGTAGAAATAAGCTTACCTAAGGAGACAAAAGAACTGTACACAGAAAATTTCAAGACACCAATGAAAGAAATCTGAGATGACATAAACAGATGGAGAGATATTCCATGTTCCTGGGTAGGAAGAATCCATATTGTGAAAATGACTTTACTACCAAATGCAATCTGCAGATTCAATGTGATCCTATCAAATTACCGATGATATTTTTCACAGAACTAGAACAAAAAATTTCACAATTCATATAGAAACACAAGACCCTGAATAGCCAAAGCAGTCTTAAGAAAGAAGAATGGAGCTGGAGGAATCAACCTTCCTGATTTCAGATTATACTACAAAGCTACAGTCATCAAGACACATGGTCCTGGCACAAAAACAAGAAATATGGACCAATGGAACAAGATAGCCCAGAAATAAACCCATGCACCTATGGGTACCTTATTTTTGACAAAGGAAGCAAGAATATACAATGGGGCAAAGACAGCATCTTCAATAAATGGTGTTGGAAGAACTGGGACAACTACACATAAAAGAATGAAATTAGAACACTTCCTAACACCCACAAAGATAAACTCAAAATGGATTAAAGACCTAAATGTAAGACCAGAAACTACAAACTTCTTAGAGGAAAACATAGGCAGAACAGTTGATGACATAAAGCAGAATCGTCTGTGATCCACCTCCTAGAGTAACGGAAATAAAAGCAAAAGTAAACAGGTGGAACTTGATTAAACTTAAAAGCTTTTGCACAGCAAAGGAAACTGTAAGCAAGGTGAAAAGACAACCCTCAGAATAGGAGAAAATAATACCAAATGAAACAACTGACAAAGGATTAATTTCCAAAAGCAGCAGCTCATACAACTCAATACCAGAAAAACAAACAACCCAATCAAAAAGTGGGGAAAAGACCTTTCTCCAAAGACATTTCTCCAAAGAACACATACAGATGGCTAACAAACATATGGAAAGATGCTCAACTTCGCTCATTATTAGAGAAATGTAAATCAAAACTACAATTCTGACCTTACGCTGGTCAGAATGGCCATCATCAAAAAGTCTACAAACAGTAAATGCTGGGGAGGGTATGGAGAAAAGGGAACACTCTTGCACTGTTGGTGGGAATGTAAATCGATACAGCCACTATGGAAGATGGTATGGAGATTCCTTTAAAAACTAGGAATAAAGCTACCATATGACCCAGCAATCCCACTCCTAGGTATATCCCTTGAGGAAACCAAAATTGAAAAAGACACATTGTTCATTGCAGCACTATTTACAATAGCTAGAACATGGAAGCAACCTAAATGTCCATCGGCAGATGAATGGATAAAGAAGTTGTACATATACACAATGCAATATTACTCAGCCATAAAAAGGAACGCCTCTGTGTCAGTTCTAATGAGGTGGATGAACCTAGAACCCATTGTATAGAGTGAAGTAAGTCAGAAAGAGAAAGATAAATATTGTAATCTAATGCATATTACAGAATCTAGAAAAATGGTACTGAAGAATTTACTTATAGGGCAGCAATTCAGAAAGAGACATAGAGAATAGACTTATGGACATGGGGAGGGGGAGGAGAGGGTGAGATGTATGGAAAGAGTAACATGGAAACTTACATTACCGTATGTAAAATAGATAGCCAACAGGGAATTTGCTGTATGGCTAAGGAAACTCAAACAGGTGCTCTGTATCAACCTAGAGGGTTGGGACGGGGAGGGAGATGGGAAGGAAGTTCAAAAGGGAAGGGATATATGTATACCTATGGGTGATTCATGTTGAGGTTTGACAGAAAACAAAAAAATTCTGTAAAGCAATTATAATTCAATAAAAAAATAAGACATCACTTTGCCAACAAATGTCCATATAGTCAAAGCTACGATTTTTCCAGTAGTCATGTATGGATATGAGAGTTGGACCATAAAGAAGGCTGAGCACTAAGGAATTGATGCTTTTGAGTTGTGGTACTGGAGAAGACTCTTGAGAGTCCCTTGAGCTTCAAGGAGATCAAACCAGTCAACCCTAAAGGAAATCAGTCCTGAATACTCATTGGAAAGATTGATACTGAAGCTGAAGCTCTAAAACATTGGCCACCTGATGGGAAGAACAAACTCACTGGGAAAGACCCTGCTGCTGGGAAAGATTGAGGACAGGAGGAGAAGGGGGTGACAGAGGATAAGATGATTAGATAGCTTCTCTGACTCAATGGACATGAATTTGAGCAAACTCCGGGATATATTGAAGGACAGGGAAGTCTGGCTTGCTGCATCCATGGGGTCATAACTAGTTGGACCAACTTAGCACCTGAACAGTAACAAATGCAAGAGAATGAAGTTAGACCCCTACCTCACACTGTACAGAAAAGTTAACTCACAATGGATCAAGGGCTAACAAGGTGCAGATTTTCTTGACCTTGGATTAGGCAAAAGTTTTTAAAATATTTCAGATCATGTATCTGATCAGAGTCTAGTTCCAGAATATATAAAGAACTCTTAGAGAGTTCAACAATAAAAAGACAGTGCAATTTTAATTTTGACCAATAATTTAAATACATATTTCTCAAAAAAAAAAAAAAGACAATCAGTATGCACATGAAAAGATGGGCAACATCATTAGTCATTCAGTTCAGTTCAGTTGCTCAGTCATGTCCGACTCTTTGCGACCCCATGAATTGCAGCACACCAGGCCTCCCTGTCCATCACGAATTCCCGGAGCCTACCCAAACTCATTAGTCATTGCTGCTGCTGCTGCTAAGTCACTTCAGTCGTGTCCGAGTCTGTGCGACCCCATAGACAGCAGCCCACCAAGCTCCCCCGTCCCTGGGATTCTCCAGGCAAGAACACTGGAGTGGGTTGCCATTTCCTTCTCCAGTGCATGAAAGTGAATAGTGAAAGTGAAGTCGCTCAGTCGTGTCTGACTCTTAGCGAACCCATGGACTGCAGCGTACCAGGCTCCTCTGTCCATGGGATTTTCCAGGCAGTGGGTTGCCATTGCCTTCTCCACGTTAGTCATTAGGGAAATGTAAATCAAAACCAGAGTGAAGTACCACTTCATACCTTTTATGGTAAATATATTGAAAAAGATGGGCAATAGCAAGTGTTAATGAAGCTATGGGGAAACTGGAAATCTCATGCATGGCTAATGGAAATGTAAAATTGTGCAACTGCATTGGAAAAAAAAATGTGGCAGTTCCTCAAAATTTAAACATAGAGTTTCCATATGAACTAGCAATTCTATTCCTAAGTTTATACTCGAGTTTTTTTTAAATGTATTAACATAAAAGCTTATACACAAATATATATAGCAGCATTATTCATAATAGAAGTGGAAACAGTGCAAAATGATCACTACTTTATGTATAGATAAATTGTGGTATATTCATACAATTCAGTAATAATATACGATACAAGGACCTTGAAAACATTATGCCAAGTGAGAGAAGCCAGACATAAAATGCCATATATTATAAGATTCTAGTTTATGAAGTGTCCAAAACAGATAAATCTGGGGCTTCCCAGGGTGGCATTAGTAGTAAAGAACCCACCTGCCAATGCAGGAGGTAAGAGAGAGGTTTGATCCCTAGGTCAGGAAGATCCCCTGGAGGAGGGCATGGCAATCCACTCCAGTATTCTTGCCTGGAGAATACTATGGACAGAGGAGCCTTGTGGGCTACACTCCATGGTGTCACAGAGAGTTGGACACGACTGAAGCCACTTTGCATGCACACATGCATATGAAGAGAAAGTAGATTACTGCTTGTCAGGGGTTAGGGGAAATAATCCAAGTAATTCAGGGAGACTAATGGGCATGGGGTTTCTTTTTTGGTGAGATTAAAATATTCTGTAATAGATTGTGTTCCAGGTTGTAGAACCTTGTAAATGTGCTAAAGAACCACTAAATTTAAAAATCTTTAATAATTTTTAAAATAAAACAATTGGCAAGTTGAGCCCCACAATCCATAAAAAGAATAATGCACCACAGCCATAGTGGTGATTCTAGGAATGAAAGAAAGGTAAGCTCAATATTTGAAATTTTGCTAGTGTAATCCACCATATTAGCAGTTTAAAAAGAACAACTACATGATTATATCAATTGGTGCAAAAATTTTTTTTACAAATTTATTTATGATAAAAACTTGTTAAATCAGAATAAAAGTTATCTACATAAAATCTACAGCTAGTATAAGGTAAAAAATATTCTGTATATGTAAGGAAGGTTTGGAGGAAATATTTTTTATAATTTTCTTGACTTTTGAAATAGAATGCATGTAGCATTCTTGGGTAGAAGTTATCAGTAGTTGGCAAAAGTAGGGTGTTTTTAAATACACCTACTCTGGTACATTGTACTGAGTAGTTTCTATAAACCTTATTCATAATCATGACTTTGATTAAAGGACACATCATTAATTTTCTCAGTCTTCTCTCTGTCCCATTAGAAATTTGACTGTTTTCACTGTTGTATTTATCTTACTTTCTCCCTATTTTTTAACAGGTGTATTCGACACAAGAATGATTGGGGGGCTCTTATTCTAGTCGATGATCGCTTCAGGAGTAACCCAAGTCGATACATATCTGGTAAGAGTCTCAGCTGGGCTTAGAGTTCGAGTTGGTAGCAAGCTTTAGTATTTAATGACTTCTATTTTTAAAGACAAAGAATTGGTTAGAGAATTTGAATTACTAGATCTAACATGAAAAAATTCACATTGCCTGGAAATCTAGCCTTTTAATGCTTCTATGTTTACAAAAGATCTTTAGAGAGAAGAATCTGGTTAGTTCTAAGGGATCATCGAAAAAGCAAGAGAGTTCCAGAAAAACATCTATTTCTGCTTTATTGACTATGCAAAAGCCTTTGACTGTGTGGATCACTATAAACTGTGGAAAATTCTGAAAGAGATGGGAATACCAGACCACCTGGTATCTCTTTTTTTTAATTTTATTTTTTAACTTTACAATATTGTATTGGTTTTGCCATATATCAACATGAATCCACCACAGGTATACATACTCGTGTTCCCCATCCAGAACCCTCCTCCCTCCCCATACCATCCCTCTGGGTCGTCTCAGTGCACCAGCCCCAAGCATCCAGTATCGTGCATCGAAACTGGACTGGTGACTCATTTCACATATGATATTATACATATTTCAATGCCATTCTCCCAAATCATCCCACCCTCTCCCTCTCTCATAGAGTCCAAAAGACTGTTCTATACATCAGTGTCTCTTTTGCTGTCTCATATACAGGGTTATTGTTACCATCTTTCTAAATTCCATATATATGTGTTAGTTTACTGTATTGGTGCTTTTCTTTCTGGCTTACTTCACTCTGTATAATAGGCTCCAGTTTCATCCACCTCATTAGAACTGATTCAAATGTATTCTTTTTAATGGCTGAGTAATACTCCATTGTGTATATGTACCACAGCTTTCTTATCCATTCATCTGCTGATGGACATCTAGGTTGCTTCCATGTCCTGGCTATTATAAACAGTGCTGCGATGAACATTGGGGTACACGTGTCTCTTTCAATTCTGGTTTCCTCAGTGTGTGTGCCCAGCAGTGGGATTGCTGGGTCATAAGGCAGTTCTATTTCCAGTTTTTTAAGGAATCTCCACACTGTTCTCCATAGTGGCTGTACTAGTTTGCATTCCCACCAACAGTGTAAGAGGGTTCCCTTTTCTCCATACCCTCTCCAGCATTTATTGCTTGTAGACTTTTGGATCGCAGCCATTCTGACTGGCGTGAAATGGTAGCTCATTGTGGTTTTGATTTGCATTTCTCTGATAATGAGTGATGTTGAGCATCTTTTCATGTGTTTGTTAGTCATCTGTATGTCTTCTTTGGAGAAATGCCTGACCTGTCTCTTGAGAAACCTGTATGCAGATCCAGGAAGCAACAATTAGAACTGGACATGGAACAACAGACTGGTTCCAAATAGGAAAAGGAGTACATCAAGGCTCATATCATCAAGTACATATTGTCACCCTGCTTAGTTAAATTATATGCAGAGTACATCATGAGAAACGCTGGGCTGGAAGAAGCACAAGCTGGAATCAAGATTGCCGGGAGAAATATCAATAATCTCAGATATGCAGATGACACCACCCTTATGGCAGAAAGTGAAGAGGAACTAAAAAGCCTCTTGATGAAAGTGAAAGAGGAGAGTGAAAAAGTTGGCTTAAAGCTCAACATTCAGAAAATGAAGATCATGGCATCTAGTCCCATCACTTCATGGGAAATAGATGGGGAAACAGTGAAAACAGTGTCAGATTTTATTTTTGGGGGCTCCAAAATCACTGCAGATGGTAATTGCAACCATGAAATAAGATGCTTACTCCTTGGAAGGAAAGTTATGACCAACCTAGATAGCATATTAAAAAGCAGAGACATTATTTTGCCAACAAAGTTCCATCTAGTTAGTCAAGGGTATGGTTTTTCCAGTGGTCATGTATGGATGTGAGAGTTGGACTATGAAGAAAGCTGAGCGCCAAAGAATTGATGCTTTTGAATTGTGGTGTTGGAGAAGACTCTTGAGAGTTCCTTGGACTGCAAGGAGATCCAACCAGTCCATCCTAAAGAAAATCAGTCCTGGGTGTTCATTGAAAGGACTGATGTTGAAGCTGAAACTCCAATACTTTGTCCACCTGATACAAAGAGTTGACTCATTGGGAAAGACCCTGATGCTGGGAAAGATTGAGGGCAGGAGAAGGGGACGACAGGATGAGATGGTTGGATGACATCACCAACTCAATGGACTTGAGTTTGGGTGAACTCCAGGAGTTGGTGATAGACAGGGAGGCCTAGCGTTCTGCAGTTCATGAGGTCACAGAGAATCGGACACGACTGAGTGACTGGACTGAACTGAGCTGAATGTAGTATATTAATCAATTAAGATCCTTCAGTTTCATCAGAATGTGGTTTTGATTCAGTAGCATAGCAATAATTTATTTAGCATTGTCAGGGGAAAAAACTGTTCCACAGAAATTAATTTTTCAAGAAATATTAAGTTTTACATTTAAGCACACAAGCAATCCATTGGCTGCATAGGATTCTTCTTTCATTTTGGGTTATTTGATTTTTATTGTTTGTTTAGAAATGCTTCTGTTGTTACAGAGTTTATATTAATCAGAGTTAGTATCTTCTAAAAAGAAAAAAATGCACCACTGCATACTGCAAGATGAAGTAGGTGGTCATTTTTCCCCACTCGAATGAACAAACACCATGTGCCTATTGTTTTCATCCAGCTGGAGCACAGTCCCTTTGAAATCAATATCAGGAATCTGTCTGTTATTAAAGAACTGTTAGAAATACTTGCATTTTTATTGTTAGCTTTAGAGCTAAAAAGTTCGTACCATACTATAATATAATGAAATGATGCTAATTTTTTGTTTCAGATTAGCTGTCTATGTATATGTACTCTACTTTTTATATTTCAGAACCTAATCATTATATCTGATTCAATATTAAAACATATCCACCTGGATTGAAGCAGGAAATGCTGCTTTAGTAATCTTTTCTCCTCTTTCCCTGTAGAGCAAGCCATTGAGTTTAGGCCAAGTCATAACCAAAGGCAAATGTTAAGTGCTTATGTTTAGTCAGCAGGTGGAGCTCAGATTCTTTCAAGTTTTCAAAAGCAAACTGACATTTTATACTGAAAAGGCCTTTTTTTTAAATCACAAAAAGGTCAAAATGAAAGTGATAACTATAATGCTAAAATTTTTAAATTTGAAAATTTTTCATATTTTTATTTGGTATAATTATTTTCCCCAAGCAAACAAAAATCAAGAACTTTAAAGAAATGAATGATTTAAATTTTTTTTATTTTCAAATCTGGAACTGAAATTTTTACCTCAGATTCGTTGATTTTTTTTTTTAATTAAACATTTTTTATTATTTTCTGTAAGATTTTATTTTTTTCTGAGACTCATAAAGAAGACTGAAATCTTACATAGGCAGTAACAGCACAACGTACAGATTCCTTTTGATGACTAATTTTTGTTTAAATTCAATTTGCATAAGAATAGATTGATAGAAAATCTCCATTAAACAGAAAAACTAAAAGAATATATTTGTAATGAAAGTCTAATTGTTCAAGTTGCTTGATGCCCTGTCTTATCTTCCTCTCAACTGAAAAATGGCATAATGAATTTTTAAACTACTCCGAAGGATGATTATAGTTTTAGCAATATCAGCAGAGAATATTTATTTTCTAAAGTCCAAATATCTGAATTTCATTCTGAAGTGGGTCATTATCCAAGACACCTTATACTGTTAATATGGTTTATTTTTATGCAGTTTTCATATGTCACAGGATCAAATCTTATCTCTTATAACTTGATTATTTATATATTAAAAATAAATATATATATTCATATAGGACATGATTTACCCATAAAATGGTGTTATTCCTTTTACCCAGAATAGTTTAATATATTTGGAATTGGGAGAAGGGAGACCAAAAAAACCGTCTTTGAGACTGTAAAAGTGAGAAAGGGTAAGTGGCTCAGTTGTGTCCTACTTTTTGTGACCCCATGTACTATAGCTTGCCAGGCTCCCCTGTTCATGGAATTCTCCAGGCAAGAATACTGGAGTGGGTAGCCAGTGGGAATGCCCTTCTCCAGGAGATCTTCCTGACCCAGGGATCAAACCTATCTCTCCCACATTGCAGGCACATTCTTTTACCATATGAGCTACCAGGGAAGCCCAAGAATATCAGAGCCGGTAGCCATTCCTTTCTCCAGGGGATCTTCCCCACCCACAGATTGAACCTAGGTTTCCTGCATTACAGGCAGACTCTTTATCATTTGAGCATCAGGGAAGCCCAAAGTGAAAGCGTTAGTCACTCAGTTGTGTCCAACTTTTTGCAACCAGATGGACTGTAGCCTCCCAGGTCCCTCTCTCCATGGAATTCTCCAGGCAAGAATACTGGAGTGGGTAGCCATTCCCTTCTCCAGGGGATCTTCCCAACCCAGGGATCAAACTCCAATTTATTTTTGCTCAAGGAATCAAATTTAAAAGTTGTAATAAGAGATTGTGTTGTTTACAACTTATGTTTTCTCTGCAATTAAAAGATAGGCAATTTTTGTGGGGAATTATAATAAAATTCCCCTTCATGGATCACAGCCTTGTTGTGGCAAAGGGGCTTGCGTAACTCAAGCTATGAGCTGTGCTGTGCAGGGCCACCCAAGATGGATGGGTCATAGTGGAGAGTTCTGACACAACGTAGGTACACTGGAGGAAGGGTTGCAAACCACTCCAGTATTCTTGCCACGAGAATCCCATGAAAAGTATGATAAGGCAAAAAGATATAATGCCGGAAGATGAGCCCCAAGGAAATTAAAGACACTTGCTCCTTGGAAGGAAAACTATGACAAACCTAGACAGCGTATTAAAAAGCAAAGACATCACTTTGCCAGCAAAGATCCATATAGTCAAAGGTGTGGTTTTTCCAGTAGTCATGTATGATAATTGGATTATAAAAAAGGCTAATAGCCAAAGAATTGATGCTTACGAATTGTGGTGCTGGAGAAGACTCTTGAGAGTTTCTTGGACTGCACGGAGATCAAACGAGTCAATCCTAAAGGAAGTCAACCCTGAATATTCATTGGAAGACTGATGCTGAAACTGAAGCTCCAATACTTGGGCCACCTGATGCGAAGAGCTGACGCCTTGGAAAAGACCCTGATGCTGGGAAAGATTGAGGGGAGGAGGAGAAGGGGACAACAGAGGGTGAGATGATTGGATGGCATCACCAACTCAATGGACATGAGTTGGAGCAAACTCTGGGTGATGGTGAAGGACAGGGAAGTCTGGGATACTTCAGTCCATGGGGTCACAAAGAGTCAGACACAACTTCGTGACTGAACAATAACAACAATGATAAAATTAAATTTGCCTTATTCCCCAGTTATTCAGATTGATAAATAATACATTTCCCTATCTCCATTCTACTCCTACTGTCTCTTCCCTCCATCCAGTTGACAGTCACTGCATGTAAAGAGAAATGCTACTGATACCAGAGCATATTGTACTTAAGAAGGTAAAAAGGCAGGAAAACGGTTGAGAACCATTCTATATACTCTAAATTCAAAGTAGATTATTTCATCAGAGAAGTTATCTAATTGTTTTTCTTAGTATATCGTCACGAATAACCAAAGTTTCTTTGCTGGTTTTACTTTTTGCCTTAGGACTTTCTAAATGGGTTCGACAGTTGATTCAGCACCATTCAACCTTTGAGAGTGCACTGGAGTCCTTGGCTGAATTCGCCAAAAAGCACCAAAAGGTCATTGCTGCATCCAAAGAAGACAGAAAATCTATACAGGACGGTGAGCCTACACTTGGAGTGGCTTGTTTGAAGGACAGTACCTATTTTTTAGAAGCAGCAAGCCATTTATCACCAGAATATGCTATGGAAGGTAAAGCAAAAATGTGTTTAAAACTACCATATCCTAAAATGATAAATGAAAGTCCATCATCTCCAAAAAGGAGAAAAGTATGAAAAGTTCTACCCATTTACATTTAGTAGAGAAGTCTCATTATATTCAGTGAAATGATATTTGTTATGCTACAGATTAATGTTCTTAAATATGTTGGTTTGTAATATAAGGTGTTATCATAAAAGAATGAAATAGTATAGTGTATTGGAATGGGAACAAACTTTTGTCAGAGACCTATACATATTTTCTGGTTTTCCACTAAGAAGCTTTGCCACTAATTGTGACCCTCTGAGCAAGTCACTTAACATTTTGAGTCTTAATAGAAGAAGGAATATCTGCCTACCTGTCCCTCCAGAGACAGATGTGAAAGTCATTTATTCTAAATGATAAAAAAATAATAGTTTAAAATATCATAATATGCTAGATTAGAATATAATTTGAAAACAATAGAATATAATTTAAATATATTAGAGTATAATATATCAGGAGTTAGCAAATTATGGCCTATGGACCAAATTTGGCCTGCTCTCTGATTTTGTAAGTAAAGTTTAATGGAATGCAGTCACAGTCAATCACTTACATATAGTATACAAGAGCAGAGTTAAGTAGTTGTATATATTACACTAGAACATACTTGAGTAGTTGCAACAGATACTATATGACCCACAAAGCCTAAAATATTTATTGTCTGGCCTATTACAGAAAAAGTTTGCTAAACTGTGTTCTATATCATTGGATATCATTTTATTTGTTTTATTTAATATATAATAGTTGTTTCATATATCACTTTTTAAATATTTATTTTATAGTATATGCTTGTATCCTAACTAAATGTTATAGTGAATTCTAGGCCATTATACTAGTTTCTAGTCCAGGTCTGATTACCAACCAATTTTATTTTATTTTATTTTTAAACTTTACATAATTGTATTAGTTTTGCCGAATATCAAAATGAATCTGCCACAGGTATACATGTGTTCCCCATCCTGAACCCTCCTCCCTCCTCCCTCCCCATTCCATCCCTCTGGGTCGTCCCAGTGCACCAGCCCCAAGCATCCAGTATCGTGCATCGAACCTGGACTGGCAACTCGTTTCATACATGATATTTTACATGTTTCAATGCCATTCTCCCAAATCTTCCCACCCTCTCCCTCTCTCACAGAGTCCAAAAGACTGTTCTATACATCAGTGTCTCTTTTGCTGTCTCGTACACAAGGTTATTGTTACCATCTTTCTAAATTCCATATATATGCGTTAGTATACTGTATTGGTGTTTTTCTTTCTGGCTTACTTCACTCTGTATAATAGGCTCCAGTTTCATCCACCTCATTAGAACTGATTCAAATGTATTCTTTTTAATGGCTGAGTAATACTCCATTGTGTATATGTACCACAGCTTTCTTATCCATTCATCTGCTGATGGACATCTAGGTTGCTTCCATGTCCTGGCTATTATGAACAGTGCTGCGATGAACATTGGGGTACACGTGTCTCTTTCCCTTCTGGTTTCCTCAGTGTGTATGCCCAGCAGTGGGATTGCTGGATCATAAGGCAGTTCTATTTCCAGTTTTTTAAGGAATCTCCACACTGTTCTCCATAGTGGCTGTACTAGTTTGCATTCCCACCAACAGTGTAAGAGGGTTCCCTTTTCTCCACACCCTCTCCAGCATTTATTGCTTGTAGACTTTTGGATCGCCGCCATTCTGACAGGTGTGAAATGGTACCTCATAGTGGTTTTGATTTGCATTTCTCTGATAGAGTGATGTTGAGCATCTTTTCATGTGTTTGTTAGCCATCTGGATGTCTTCTTTGGAGAAATGTCTATTTAGTTCTTTGGCCCATTTTTTGATTGGGTCATTTATTTTTCTGGAGTTGAGCTGTAGGAGTTGCTTGTATATTCTCGAGATTAGTTGTTAGTTGCTTCATTTGCTATTATCTTCTCCCATTCTGAAGGCTGTCTTTTCACCTTGCTAATAGTTTCCTTTGATGTGCAGAAGCTTTTAAGTTTAATTAGGTCCCATTTGTTTATTTTTGCTTTTATTTCCAATATTCTGGGAGGTGGGTCATAGAGGATCCTGCTGTGATGTATGTCAGAGAGTGTTTTGCCTATGTCCTCCTCTAGGAGTTTTATAGTTTCTGGTCTTACGTTTAGATCTTTAATCCATTTTGAGTTTATTTTTGTGTATGGTGTTAGAAAGTGTTCTAGTTTCATTCTTCTACAAGTGGTTGACCAGATTTCCCAGCACCACTTGTTAAAGAGATTGTCTTTAATCCATTGTATATTCTTGCCTCCTTTGTCAAAGATAAGGTGTCCATATGTGCATGGATGTATCTCTGGGCTTTCTGTTTTGTTCCATTGATCTATATTTCTGTCTTTGTGCCAGTACCATACTGTCTTGATGACTGTGGCTTTGTAGTAGAGCCTGAAGTCAGGTAGGTTGATTCCTCCAGTTCCATTCTTCTTTCTCAAGATCGCTTTGGCTATTCGAGGTTTTTTGTATTTCCATACAAATTGTGAAATTATTTGTTCTAGCTCTGTGAAGAATGCTGTTGGTAGCTTGATGGGGATTGCATTGAATCTATAGATTGCTTTGGGTAGTATACTTATTTTCACTATATTGATTCTTCCAATCCATGAACATGGTATATTTCTCCATCTGTTAGTGTCCTCTTTGATTTCTTTCACCAGTGTTTTATAGTTTTCTATATATAGGTCTTTAGTTTCTTTAGGTAGATATATTCCTAAGTATTTTATTCTTTCCGTTGCAATGGTGAATGGAATTGTTTCCTTAATTTCTCTTTGTTTTCTCATTATTAGTGTTTAGGAATGCAAGGGATTTCTGTGTGTTGATTTTATATCCTGCAACTTTACTATAGTCATTGATTAGTTCTAGTAATTTTCTGGTGGAGTCTTTAGGGTTTTCTATGTAGAGGATCATGTCATCTGCAAACAGTGAGAGCTTGACTTCTTTTCCAATTTGGATTCCTTTTATTTCATTTTCTGCTCTGATTGCTGTGGCCAAAACTTCCAAAACTATGTTGAATAGTAATGGTGAAAGTGGGCACCCTTGTCTTGTTCCTGATTTTAGAGGAAATGCTTTCAATTTTTCACCATTGAGGATAATGTTTGCTGTGGGTTTGTCATATATAGCTTTGATTATGTTGAGGTATGTTCCTTCTATTCCTGCTTTCTGGAGAGTTTTTATCATAAATGGATGTTGAATTTTGTCAAAGGCTTTCTCTGCATCTATTGAGATAATCATATGGTTTTTATTTTTCAATTTGTTAATGTGGTGTATTACATTGATTGATTTGCGGATATTGAAGAATCCTTGCATCCCTGGGATAAAGCCCACTTGGTCATGGTGTATGATCTTTTTAATGTATTGTTGGATTCTGATTGCTAGAATTTTGTTAAGGATTTTTGCATCTATGTTCATCAGTGATATTGGCCTGTAGTTTTCTTTTTTTGTGGGATCTTTGTCAGGTTTTGGTATTAGGGTGATGGTGGCCTCATAGAATGAGTTTGGAAGTTTACCATCCTCTGCAATTTTCTGGAAGAGCTTGAGCAGGATAGGTGTTAGCTCTTTTCTAAATTTTTGGTAGAATTCAGCTGTGAAGCCGTCTGGACCTGGGCTTTTGTTTGCTGGAAGATTTTTGATTACAGTTTCAATTTCCGTGCTTGTGATGGGTCTGTTAAGATTTTCTATTTCTTCCTGATCAAGTTTTGGAAAGTTGTACTTTTCTAAGAATTTGTCCATTTCTTCCATGTTGTCCATTTTATTGGCATATAATTGTTGATAGTAGTCTCTTATGATCCTTTGTATTTCTGTGTTGTCTGTTGTGATCTCTCCATTTTCATTTCTAATTTTATTGATTTGATTTTTCTCCCTTTGTTTCTTGATGAGTCTGGCTAATGGTTTGTCAATTTTATTTATCCTTTCAAAAAACCAGATTTTGGTTTTGTTGATTTTTGCTATGCTCTCTTTTGTTTCTTTTGCATTTATTTCTGCTCTAAGTTTTAAGATTTCTTTCCTTCTATTAACCCTGGGGTTCTTCATTTCTTCCTTTTCTAGTTGCTTTAGGTGTAGAGTTAGGTTATTTATTTGACTTTTTTCTTGTTTCTTGAGGTGTGCCTGTATTGCTATGAACTTTCCCCTTAGGACTGCTTTTACCGTGTCCCACAGGTTTTGGGTTGTTGTGTTTTCATTTTCATTCGTTTCTATGCAAATTTTGATTTCTTTTTGATTTCTTCTGTGATTTGTTGGTTATTCAGCAGCATGTTGTTCAGCCTCCATATGTTGGAATTTTTAATAGTTTTTCTCCTGTAATTGAGATCTAATCTTACTGCATTGTGGTCAGAAAAGATGCTTGGAATGATTTCTATTTTTTTGAATTTACCAAGGCTAGCTTTATGGCCCAGGATGTGATCTATCCTGGAGAAGCTTCCATGTGCGCTTGAGAAAAAGGTGAAATTCATTGTTTTGGGATGAAATGTCCTATAGATATCAATTAGGTCTAACTGGTCTATTGTATCGTTTAAAGTTTGTGTTTCCTTGTTAATTTTCTGTTTAGTTGATCTATCCATAGGTGTGAGTGGGGTATTAAAGTCTCCCACTATTATTGTGTTATTGTTAATTTCTCCTTTCATACTTGTTAGCATTTGTCTTACATACTGTGGTGCTCCCGTGTTGGGTGCATATATATTTATAATTGTTATATCTTCTTCTTGGATTGATCCTTTGATCATTATGTAGTGACCATCTTTGTCTCTTTTCACAGTCTTTGTTTTAAAGTCTATTTTATCTGATATGAGTATTGCTACTCCTGCTTTCTTTTGGTCCCTATTTGCATGGAAAATCTTTTTCCAGCCCTTCACTTTCAGTCTGTATGTGTCCCCTGTTTTGAGGTGGGTCTCTTGTAGACAACATATGCAGGGGTCTTGTTTTTGTATCCATTCAGCCAGTCTTTGTCTTTTGGTTGGGGCATTCAACCCATTTACGTTTAAGGTAATTACTGATAAGTATGATCCCGTTGCCATTTACTTTATTGTTTTGGGTTCGAATTTATACACCGTTTTTGTGTTTCCTGTCTAGAGAATATCCTTTAGTATTTGTTGGAGAGCTGGTTTGGTGGTGCAGAATTCTCTCAGCTTTTGCTTGTCTGAAAAGCTTTTGATTTCTCCTTCATACTTGAATGAGATCCTTGCTGGGTACAATAATCTGGGCTGTAGGTTATTTTCTTTCATCATTTTAAGTATGTCTTGCTATTCCCTCCTGGCTTGAAGAGTTTCTATTGAAAGATCAGCTGTTATCCTTATGGGTATTCCCTTGTGTGTTATTTGTTGTTTTTCCCTTGCTGCTTTTAATATTTGTTCTTTGTGTTTGATCTTTGTTAATTTGATTACTATGTGTCTTGGGGTGTTTCGCCTTGGGTTTATCCTGTTAGGGACTCTCTGGGTTTCTTGGACTTGGGTGATTATTTCCTTCCCCATTTTAGGGAAGTTTTCAACTATTATCTCCTCAAGTATTTTCTCATGGTCTTTCTTTTTGTCTTCTTCTTCTGGGACCCCTATGATTCGAATGTTGTAGCGTTTAATATTATCCTGGAGGTCTCTGAGATTGTCCTCATTTCTTTTAATTTGTTTTTCTTTTATCCTCTCTGGTTCATTTATTTCTACCATTCTATCTTCTAATTCACTAATCCTATCTTCTGCCTCTGTTATTCTACTATTTGTTGCCTCCAGAGTGTTTTTAATTTCACTTATTGCATTATTCATTATATATTGACTCTTTTTTATTTCTTCTAAGTCCTTGTTAAACCTTTCTTGCATCTTCTCAATCCTTGCCTCCAGGCTATTTATCTGTGATTCCATTTTAATTTCAAGATTTTGGATCAATTTCACTATCATTATTCGGAATTCTTTATCAGGTAGATTCCCTATCTCTTCCTCTTTGGTTTGGTTTGGTGGGCATTTATCCTGTTCCTTTATCTGCTGGCTATTCCTCTGTCTCTTCATCTTGTTTAAATTGCTGAGTTTGGGGTGTCCTTTCTGTATTCTGGCAGTTTGTGGAGTTCTCTTTATTGTGGCGTTTCCTCGCTGTGTGTGGGTTTGTACAGGTGGCTTGTCAAGGTTTCCTGGTTAGGGAAGCTTGTGTCGATGTTCTGGTGGATGGAGCTGTATTTCTTCTCTCTGGAGTGTAATGAAATGTCCAGTAATGAGTTATGAGATGTCTATGGTTTTGGGGTGACTTTGGGCAGCCTGTATCTTGAAGCTCAGGGCTGTGTTCCTTTGTTGCTGGAGAATTTGCTTGGTATGTCTTGTCCTGGAACTTGTTGGCCCTTGTGTGGTGCTTGGTTTCAGTGTCGGTATGGAGGCGTTTGATGAGCTCCTGTCAATTAATGTTCCTTGGAGTCAGGAGTTCCCTGGAATCAGGGTTTGGACTTAAGCCTCCTACTTCCAGTTATCGGTCTTATTTTTACAGTAGTTTCAAAACTTCTCCTTCTATACAGCACCATTGATAAAACATCTGCGTTAAAGATGAAAAGTTTCTCTACTGTGAGGGTCACTCAGAGAGGTTCACAGCGTTACATGGAGAAGAGAATTGGGAGGAGGGAGTTAGAGGTGATCCAAATGAGATGAGGTGGAATCAATAGTGGAGAGAGTGGACTAGCCAGTAGTCACTTCCTTATGTGCACTCCACAACTGGACCACTCAGAGATGTTCACGGAGTTATACAGAGAAGAGAAGGAGGAGGCAGGAGACAGAGGTGGCCAGAAGGATAAAAGGGGGAAATGAAAAGGAGGGAGACAGATCCAGCCAGTAATCAGTTCCCTAAGTGTTTTCCACCATCTGGAACACACAGAAATTCACAGAGTTGTGTAGAGTAGAGAGAGGTTAGGGAGGAGATACAGGCGACCTGGTGGAGAAAACAGAGAGTCCAAAAGGAGAGAGAGCAGTCAAGCCAGTAATCTCGTACCCTAGTGAAAAAGGGTCCTGAAGATTGGGTTTTTAAAGGTACAAAATTGGTAACAAATACATAAAAGCAAAAATTAAAAATCTAGAGTAGAGTTTGGAATTTCAAAAATGCGATGTTAATGAAAAGAAGAAGGAAAAGAAAGAGAGAAAAAACGAACAAAGAAAAACAAACAAGGTTGCGAAAATTATAAAGAAACTACAGGTACAAAATTGATAACTAATACCAAAAAGCAAAAATTAAAAATCTAGAGTGAGTTTGGAATTTCAAAAATACAATGTTAAAAAAAAAAAAAAAGAAGAAGAAGAAGAAAAATAAAGAGAGAAAACAAACCAACAAAAACAATGTCGCAAAAATTATAAAGAAAATACAGGTACAAAATTGATATCAAATACCAAAAAGCATAAATTAAAAATCTTGAGTAGAGTTTGGAATTGCAGATATATGATGTTATACAAAAGAAGAAGAGAAAGAAACAGAGGAAAAAAAAAGTCACAGAAATTATGAAAAAAAACTATAGGTACAAAATTGATAACATATACCAAAAGGCTAAAATTAAAAATCTACAGTAGAGTTTGGAATTTCAAAAATACAATGTTAAAGAAAAGAAGAAAAAGAAAAAAAAAAACAAAAACCAAAACAAAACACGGTCAAAAAATTATAAAATATATATATGAAGTTTGCTGAAGAAGAAAAAAAAAATAGGGTTTTTTTTTTTCCTTGCAAAGTAATAGTTATAAAAGTGAAAATTAAAGGACAATAGAGGACTTAAATTTTTTTTTTAATTAAAAAAAAAAAGAAAGATTGATCGTAAAAATAGTAAAAATATATCTAGGTCTTTCTCTGGTTTTGTTGTGAGTATTGTGGGTTCAGTTCATTTTTGGCTAGTTCCTTGGTCTGACTTATATTTCTCAAGATATATAGGCCCCTTCCTATGCAGTCTGTAGTAACCACAGGGTTTAATCTATGGCCTGTAGCTTCCAAGGCGTTTCCCTCTGTTATAGCTTCTTCTGTTTGCTGGTCTCTTCAGTGTCTGGTTCCTGCCCTGACACAAAGGGGACGGTGGAGGACACTATTTTTTTTTATTTTATTTAGGCTCACTTGTTCAGCCGCGCTGTGGGGAGGGAAGGAGGGATGCTGCAAACAGATAACACTGGCGTGCGCTCGCAGTGCCTCAGCCACACTGGGTCTGCCCCCGCTCGTGGTGCGTGTAGCCTCCCTGCCCACACTGCTCGGGCTCTAGGTTGTTCCGTCGGGAACAATCAGAGGCCGGCCCTGGGCTGAGCTCCCAGGTCCAAGCCGCTCAGGTTCAGGCACTCGGGTAGTCCCCAGAGGCGCAGACTCGGTTGGGCCTGCGTTTTGTGCTCTTCCCAGATCCGAGCAGCTCAGGTGATGTGTTTGGCGGGCGCCAATGCTGCGACTTATCGCCTCCCTGCCACTCGGTTATCTGGGTGTAAAACTGGCGCACCTTCTCAGGCAGATGTTGACCGTCCAGTCCCCCAAGACGTTTTAGTTAGCTAAGAAGCCTACTTACAGTTTTATAGATAGCGTCTCTCTTGGGCTGCGATTGCCCCCTTAGGGCTCTGGCTGCCTGTCACCGGAGGGGGAAGGTCTGCAACCGGCTATCTCTGTTCAGTCCTTTGTTCTGTGCGCGGGCCTGGCGGTGTCTTAGGTTAGGGCTGGCTTTTCGCGTGGTAGATATCCCACAGTCTGGTTTGCTAGCCCAAATTATTTCGCTCAGATAGTGCTCAGGACATTCGGGCGATTCTTACTCTAAGGGACACAGCCCGCGCCGCGCTTCCCTGCCCAGCCCCCGCTTGCTAATGCCGTGTGCAGGTGTCTGCGCTGCTTCTCCGCTGGGGGAGTTACCGTAGGGCTCACAATCTGCGATTTTTAATTGTTTATTTATTTTTTTTCTCCCTTTTATGTTGCCCTCTGTGCTTCCAAAGCTCGGCACAGATTCGGCGGTGAGAAGGTTTCCTGGTGTTTGGAAACTTCTCTCTTTTTAAGACTCCCTTCCCGGGACGGAACTCCGTCCCTCCCTCTTTTGTCTCTTTTTTGTCTTTTATATTTTTTCCTACCTCCTTTCGAAGAGTTGGGTTGCTTTTCTGGGTGCCTGATGTCCTCTGCCGGCATTCAGAAGTTGTTTTGTGGAATTTACTCGATGTTTAAATGCTCTTTTGATGAATTTGTGGGGGAGAAAGTGTTCTCCCCATCCTACTCCTCCGCCTTCTTGGCTCCTCCCCCTACCAACCAATTTTATAACCTCAAGCAAATATCTTAGTCTTTGTGGTTGTCAGTTACCTTTTTTTTTTTTTTTTTTCGGTTGTCAGCTACCTTAGGGAATTAATCTTGGTCAGTTTTTCTCAATCACTGGTTAGTGGATTTTTAAAGCATTTTTACAGCCTCTTTCCCCCGTTACTCAGCCTTCTTTCTTTTCCTTTTTATCCTTTCTTTTCTTGTTCACTTCTGAGGTCCCTGGTGTGGAATTTGATAGTTTACCATACAGCATTATAGCTTGGGCTAGGAAACACTGGAGACCTAAGATTCCTTTCAGAGTTAACATGTTGTGCTTTACATTCTAAAATGGAAGTCCTGCTACTGCTTGTTATGGGCTCTGAATTATGCATCCTATACAGTTATTTCAGTATTTCTAACAAAAATCACTTTTAATGTAACAATTATTATGTTAGGAGCAGAAAGTTAACACTCTTACACTCTTGTATTTGTAGATGATCCAGAATTATTAGAAGAGTCTGCCCAGGCAGTAGGAGCAGAAGGAATTGTGATTTCCAGATCCACAAGCCCAACCTTCAGCAAACAAATAGACCAAGTTAGCTGGTCTGGGAGTAATTTCGGGGGACAGTGTCTTACTGGTAAAATTCTGACTGCAACACCTATGTTTAGGTCATCAGAGGACTGTGCTTCTACTTCTTCCACTTTCAAAACAGAAAAGAAATGTGAAACAGTTTTGCCGCTCACTGATAAATATGAGTCCTCATCTCTGATAGTAGATACATCATTTGGAGCATGCCCTCAATCAGAAACCATTGTTCCATCTACAAACGTTGATGCTACTAATCTGAATTCAGAAGATCCAGCAATTCAGTTGTCTGTAGTAAGTGAAGAAGCTGAACCTTCTCCTTCAACTACAGCTTCTGAAACAGAAGCAGAGGATGAATCTATCTATTTTACACCTGAACTTTATGATCCTGTAGAGACAAATGAAGAAAAGAATGAACTAGTTGGAACTGAGAGAGACAGTAGATTGACTAATAGTTCAAATTGCATTTTAACTGAAGATCTTTTTGAAATTAAAACTACGAAAGGAGTGGATTCAGTCAGAGAAATGAAAGCCGAGGACTGCACAGACACAAAGTTGAAAAGACTCATGCCTATTAAAGAAAATAAAGTTGACCTTGGTAGTAATGTAAAAACAACTCATAAATGAATTGGAACTGGGAAAATACTCAGGAAATGGATATAAAGAACTTTAAACTGTCTCCTTCCAAAAATAAAGATGTGTTCCTGGTGTTAGGTAATAATACTTAACTGTCAAGCTATAAAAACATACCATCATGCATATATTCAGCTGTATTGTAAATTGGATAAGTAGCATGGTCTTTGGGGTTTATTTTTAGTTTGAGATATATTTTTCGCTTTAATCCAAAGACTATATTATGTTTAAAAATACAAGTTTTACTACTCTCAAGTTTTAATAAATTGATTCTTAAAAAATATTTTCCTCCAAGAAGTCTTCCTCTGCTAAATGCTATAGTGAATTAATCAATTTGGAAGATACGTAGTTTCCTAATGCACTTTAAATTTCACATGAATATTTGTTTTTGTAGTCCTCTTCATCCATTTGTTTTCATACTGATATGTAAAAATTAATAGCAATCTAATCCAGTCATGCATGGATCATGTTTCTCTAGAATTTACCTCAGATCAGTCTGAGATTTTTTTTTTAGAAGTCACAGTCTTCTTGAAAAGTATATTCCTATATTAAACTTCCTACTTCTAAGTAGTTAAGAATTAAGAAGAAAACTACATGCATTTCTAATTGAAATTATTTTTTGTTCATTAAACCTAAATCAAGCATGTTTTAAACAAATTTATATAAAATCATAAGATGCCAAATTAAGGACTCCAGATTTTCAATTCTGATTGTTCAGCTTCATCACCATTGTGGAAAAAAGTGATCTTTTCTAGCTGAAAGGTTTCAATTATGCAGCCAAGATAGGAAACTTCAAATATAAATTTAATAAGTAAACCCAAACATGTAACAGTAGCTGAAAAATGTTCTGTGATATCTCAGTAAGCCTTTCTGTAAATTTTGACTCTGTATTTTTATGAATGAAGCTGTACTTCTGATTAAAAATGGTTATAAAAGCTCTTCTTTGACATCATTCCAAAAATACATTCACTGATCTTTTCCAAGAAACATCTGTTATTCAGTAGACATTTAGGCTTCTTGTGAGTGATTTGAATTGAAATTTTATGAGTTGTTCAAGTTGTGGATGTGTTTCATTATTTTCAAGTCAAAATTCTCTGAAGTCAGGTATCTTTTTATTTGGGACGATTTATTATATATGAATATATTTACTTTCAGTTCAATGGCATTTAGGTTGAATACAGCTTAATTGTTTCAATAGCATTGGATGTTACAACTCTAAGCATAATTCAAAGAAATTTAAATGGATAATTTACCAGTTAAAGACTGTATCTATAGATTGGGATATATTCAGTCCCATCTAGTATTAGATCTTTTTCTTAGGTGATCAGTAAAAAGTTTCAAACACTGGATTAGAAGGTAATTTCTAAATTGTTTTGAAAGGGTGAAATCATTTGTCCTCTTTGGCATAGTTTTTAATCCACAGATAAAGGGTAGTGTGATAATAGGAAAAGTACCAGGTGGAAGGCAAGAGACTTGGACTCTGTTCTCGGCTCTGCCACTAAAATTTGCTAAGTCATGCCTTTTGGGGAATTAGTTTCATCTGTGAAATGTGTAGTTTGATACTATAAAATCATGCAAATCCCTTTCAACCTTGAAAATCCATAATTTAAAGGAGTATGTGTTGATATTTTATTCTGAATCGATTTTTATTTGCTTTTGTTGCAAAATGCTTAAAGCAAACCGTTTGTATAAAAATAACATGGATAATTGTATGAATATGTGCATAATAACTTAGGAAAATATTTTAACATTGCTGCAATTAAAATATTCCTGAATGCTTAAAATTGTCTTTAGAAGAATTGGTAAACTACTGGAGAAGAACCAAGTACAGTATTTTTTAGTCATATCTTGCTGCTGCTGCTGCTAAGTCACTTCAGTTGTGTCCGACTCTGTGCGACCCTATAGACAGCAGCCCACCAGGCTCCCCCGTCCCTGGGATTCTCCAGGCAAGAACACTGGAGTGGGTTGCCATTTTCTTCTCCAGTGCATGAGAGTGAAAAGTGAAAGCGAAGCTGCTCAGTCGTGTCCGACCCTCAGCGACCCCATGGACTGCAGCCCACCAGGCTCCTCCATCCATGGGATTTTCCAGGCAAGAGTACTGGAGTGGAGTGCCATTGCCTTCTCCGAGTCATATCTTGGTACAGTATTTTTTAGTCATATCATATCTTATCAAAGGAAAGAAAGTGAAGGTGTTAGTCACTCAGTCGTGTCTGACTCTTTGTGACCCCATGGCCTGTGGCCCACCAGACTCCTCTGCCCATGGAATTCTCCAGGCAAAAACACTGGAGTGGGTAGCCATTCCCTTTAGGGAACCTTCCCAACCCAGGGATCAAACCCAGGTTACCTGCATTGCAGGCGGATTCTTTACCATCTGAGCCACCAGTGTTCTTATCCAACTCAATCTCAAATACCATCCCTTTCCCTAGATATAATTTATTCTCGCCAAAATCTAATTTTCTCCAAGGCTAAAAATTTCAGTTACTGAGAATGTACATAGAGATGTGGCACAACCTTATAGTAATCCCAAGTGGTGTTTCAAAAATTTTGTACAATGATTCCATGGTTGAAACAGGTATATAGTTTCCTCAGATCACAGCTTTGACCAAGATGGTTTTGCAAGAAGTAAAGTACTAGGCCTTTATAAAGAGTAGAAGTAGAACATTTTCATTAGTGATAAAATACTTTTTAAAGAGATGTTTTAGAAGATTCAAGTTAAAACATATAAAAGCATTTAAAAGAGTATCTGACTTACAGCAAATCCTCAGTTATTACTTGGTAAATCAATCATATATGTGGAGCACATTCTTGCTTTATATGGAGTCTTCCCTAATGATGATAGATAGATTAGATAGATGCTGCTAAGTCACTTCAGTGTGTCCAACTCTGTGTGACCCCATAGACAGCAGCCTACCAGGCTCACCCGTTCTGGGGTTCTCCAGGCAAGAACACTGGAGTGGGTTGCCATTTCCTTCTCCAATGAAGAAGGCAAACCCTGCTAAAAAATACTGTGCAGTTCTGTAGTGCTTTTCATCTTGAAGTACCTTGCTGCTGCTGCTGCTACTGCTGCTAAGTCGCTTCAGTTGTGTCCGACTCTGTGCGACCCCAGAGACGGCAGCCCACCAGGCTCCCCCGTCCCTGGGATTCTCCAGGCAAGAACACTGGAGTGGGTTGCCATTTCCTTCTCCAGTGCATGAAAGTGAAAAGTGAAAGTGAAGTCGCTCAGTCGTGTCCAACTCCTAACGACCCCATGGACTGCAGCCCACCAGGCTCCTCCGTCCATGGGATTTTCCAGGCAAGAGTACTGGAGTGGGGTGCCATTGCCTTCTCCAGATTAGATAGATAGATGGGTGATAAACTGACAATAAAGAATCATTGTATGGTGGTTCAGTTCTGTCGCTCATTTGTATCCAACTCTCTTTGCAACCCCAAGGACTGCAGCATGCAGGCCTCCCTATCCATCACCAACTCAAGTTCATCAAGTCGGTGATGCCATCCAACCGTCTCATCCTCTGTCGTTCCTTTCTCTTCCTGCCTTCAATCTTTCCCAGCATCAGGGTCTTTTCCAGTGAATCAGTTCTTCGCATCAGGTGGCCAAAATATTGGCCACCAATGAATATTCAGGACTGATTTCCTTTAGGATTGACTGGTTGGATCTTGCACTCCAAGGGACTCTCAAGAGTCTTCTCCAGTACCACAGTTCAAAAGCATCAATTCTTCAGTACTCAGCTTTCTTATGGTCCAACTCTCACAACCATACATAACTACCGGAAAAACCATAGCTTTGACTAGATGGATTTTTATATAGTAATAAGGGGAAGTCATTTGGCTGGTTTATTTTTTAAGGCTTTGAGATATTTAAGACAGAAGTCTTTTCATCATGTTATTTGCCTTACCCATTCAATGCAAATTAAATAATTAATAATTTATTTAAGAACTAAAAATACATAGAGCATACAGGCCACGAATCAGCAAAATGACCAGTTGGAGAAAGGCCTTGATTCATGGAAGAGAGGTACATTGTAAACAGCAGATGTTTTATGACTTTAAATATTTACATGACTCATTAAAAAAAAAAGTTGCTCAGTTATGTCCTACTCTTCACAATCCCATGGATTGTAGCATACCAGGCTCCTCTGTCCATGGGATTTTCCAGTCAAGGGTACTGGAGTGGGTTGCCATTTCCTCTCCAGAGGATCTTCCCGACCCAGGGATCAAACCCAGGTTTCCCACATTACAGGCAGACGCTTTACCATCTGAGCCACCAGGGAAGCCTGAATAATTGTGTTAGAAATTAATGATAATTCTTTATACTACTCAGTTCAGTTCAGTTCAGTCACTCAGTCGTGTCCTACTCTTTGCGACCCCATGAATCGCAGCACGCCAGGCCTCCCTGTCCATCACCAACTCCTGGAGTTCACCCAGACTCATGTCCATTGAGTCAGTGATGCCATCCAGCCATCTCATCCTCCGTCATCCCCTTCTCCTCCTGCCCCCAATTCCTCCCAGCATCAGAGTCTTTTCCAATGAGTCAACTCTTTGCACAAGGTGGCCAAAGTACTGGAGTTTCAGCTTTAGCATCATTCCTTCCAAAGAAATCCCAGGGCTGATCTCCTTCAGAATGGACTGGTTGGATCTCCTTGCAGTCCAAGGGACTCTCAAAGAGTCTTCTCCAGCACCACAGTTCAAAGGCATCAATTCTTCGGTGCTCAGCCTTCACAGTCCAACTCTCACATCCATACACAGGAAAAACTATAGCCTTGACTAGACGAACCTTTGTTGGCAAAGTAATGTCTCTGCTTTTGAATATGCTATCTAGGTTGGTCATAACTTTCCTCCCAAGGAGTAAGCGTCTTTTAATTTCATGGCTGCAATCACCATCTGCAGTGATTTTGGAGTCCCCAAAAATAAAGTCTGACACTGTTTCCACTGTTTCCCCATCTATTTCCCATAAAGTGATGGGACCAGATGCCATGATCTTCGTTCTCTGAATGTTGAGCTTTAAGCCAACTTTTTCACTCTCCACTTTCACTTTCATCAAGAAGCTTTTGAGTTCCTCTTCACTTTCTGCCATAAGGGTGGTGTCATCTGTGCATTTAATTATTACATGGTTTTTAGTTTGATACTGTTTCCAAGTTCACGTAAGACTTTGTGCTTTATTCTTTCTTGTCTTCTTTCTATTTAAGGCATTAATTTTTTGAAGGCTTTTCCATGTTATGTCTCTACAGTATGACCTTGTGCTATGTTCATATAGTTAAACATATTCAAGCTACTCAATTCTTTGGAATTGCTTATAAAACTTCATGAAATCAAAATGCCTATTGTAAAATCACTTGAAAGATTGGTTATTGTCATTTAATCTCTGATGACATTTTTTTGGATAGTTGCTTACTACACAGCTCTTGCTCGTGATCTTTTTAGCCTCAGATTTACCAGCGTGCTGTACAAGATTTTAGTTTAATCTTTACGAATTTCCATAGACAAATGCAGTCAATTTTTTGTAAATAGAAAGGCAGTATTAAAACAACTTTTTCATTATAAAAAATAAATTTAAGACCACATCAGACAGTGAATGTCTAAGAAAGCTAAAACTAATATAAAGTAACTATGTAGCAATTAAACATAAAGACATCACTTCAGGAAATGGAAATTTAAATAGATGACCTAGGCTTATGATTTTCTAGCCTTAAATGATTTTCATGTCTACTGAAAAAAAAGCATTTTGTTTCTTAAGGTTTCATTTGATAGACCATTAGCTGCCTGGCTTCCTGTACTCTACAATGGGGCCTTGTTATAATATCCATGTGATCTGAGCCAGTGGATCACCTTATTGGTGAAACCATCTTATAATGAAGTGCTTTCAGTAACTGAACTCCTGGACAAGATCCAAAACAACCCATCTTATACCAAATTCCATTCTGTAATAAACAAGTTTCAACATATTGCAAGGAAAACAAAAATTATATGAAACTTACTATTCCCATAAATGGAACCTTTGAAAATCTAACAGTAAATTCTGATTGAAAGGAATATTTGTTAACAAGGCACAAAGAGGTAGATATTTTAGTACACTTTAAAGTTTTATTTTTTTATTCTGGTCTTTTAAAAGCAACTTTTATGATTTTGACTCTCTTGTGCTTGTCCCAAAAATGTCATCACTTTACATTAAATTATTTTATGTCAGTATTTACAAAGCTAAATTTAAAATGTTTCCCCTGTCTCCTTGCTATTACAAACCACTAATAGTACAAGTGGCATGTCATTTATGTAAACTAAGTTAGATGCCATCGTCTTTTATATATGATACATATATAGTTGAAAAGATTTAGAGCTATATTAAATACTGATTGTTATTATTTGGGATCACGTATTGTCTTGGTACATTTTCCCTTTTTTTCAGACTTTTCAGACTTTCCCTTTTTTTCAGTGTTATGACATTCCTATTTAAATACTAACTATTCTTTCAAACATTGATCTCTTTTATTGTATCTGTTGTAAATGGACCCAAGTAATCCACCTTGCCACTCAGGATTTTATTGCTTGTGAAGTTGAATTATTACCTAAAGCAGAAAGCAGTAGGAAATATAAAAAAATACTTGGTGCCATCCTTAGTATGTGCTGCGCTGTGCTCAGTCTATCAGTCAGGTCCGACTCTGCGACCCCATGGACTGTAGCCCACCAGGCCCCTCTGTCCATGGGGTTTCTCCAGGCAAGAATACTGGAGTGAATTGCTATGCTCTTCTCCAGGGGATCTTCCCAACCCAGTTATCAAACCCAGGTCTCCCACATTACAGGCGGTTTCTTTACCATCTGAGCCACCAAGGAAGCCCCATCCTTAGTATGGGCTTACCTAAATTACAATAAGGTAGATTGATGTATTAATATTCCAGTATTAATGATGTATTAATATTTCAGTCTTTAAAGTTGATAGGCAATATACATGGGTGTTACCATTAGACATGGAAACATATATTCCAGTTTCATCTGCTGACTTACTTTGAACAAGTTATCTACCTTCTCTAACTTCTGTATTTTCACCTTTAAATGTTAATAATTTCATAAAAAATATAGATCAAACATTATGAGTATCAGATACATAAAAGCTTTTTTAAAATATTAGACAAGGAGAAAGGTAACAGAATTTGGAATCAAAAGTATGAATTTGAGTTTTGGCCTTACTGAGTGGCCTTGGTCATATAATTTTAACTCATTGAACCTCAGCTTTATTTTCTGGGAGTGAAAAAAGTGAGTAATATCTACCTAAGAAAAGTATCGTGATTAAATGAGATGATACGCAGTATGTGAAAGTACTTTATAAATTGTGATTAAATGATATGCAATATGTGAAAGTACTTTATAAATTTTGAACCACTGTCCAAGTAGTAGTTGTTAGGAAACTTCGACAATGGTATAACTGTTGCCTCAGTATCCTGAGATTGCACTTTCAAAAGGACTAATAAACCTGTTAGAATTTGGTCCAAGTGCTGAAAGGCACAATTGAGCTTCGTTAAAGATTGTATGTGGTTATTCTTTCACTAGCAAGACTTAAGTATTGTGAAAATGTATTTTCCATTTTTTCCATTGCATTTTTATATCTCAAGATATATGCATGTTTCAGTGGGAAAAAAAAAAAAGTCATCAGTAGAACACTGAAGTCTGTAAGTTGCACTGGAGACATTCTGTGTAAGATCCATAGGGCAGGGAGCTCTGTTGGGGGCAGGAGCTGGTCTATGTTTACTGCTAAACTCCCAACATTATATTTACTGACTAATTGGTACACTCTATTAATCGTGTATTTCTATTAGGACTTTATATATGCTACTTGGCTCTCATAAATGCTCATTTCATTTGACTAATTTCTAGACTCTTGTGACCCTTCTCTTTCCAAATTTGTTATTCTCATTGCCCTGACAGCATTAAATCCTTCATACTTCTTCTAATCCTTTAGTTGTGGGCCAGAGATTGTCTTTTCTCTTTCTTTTTTCCAAAGTGTGTGGTTTTACCAATTTTAACCTACAAAGAATGTTGGATCTTTGTACATTCTGTTTGAGATGTCCATAAACAGCACTGTCCTTCACAATTGGATTCTAAAATAGGAATTGAATTTCATGTTAACTAATTGATTAGCCCAAGTGACAGCTATCTTGTAAACCTTTTAAGCTCATTGTCACCCTGGGACAAAGTTAGTTTTTCCTGCCTTTGTCCCAGTGTAATATTTATTGTATGGTATTGCAGTTGTTGAGAAGTCTGTCTCTCTGGCCCATTGCGACCCCTGAGGATCCAGACACTTTTCATCCTACCTGGCATTTAATCATTCATCTACTTACTCCCCTAACACATTTTGAGACCCTACTTTGTATTAAGAGCTATGCTAATACTCTGGAGATACCAATATTAAGTATGATAAGGATATATCCGCTAGGGATTCACAATCTAATTGACATGTAAGTAAACACTCGTGCTACCATGTGATAAGAGCGGTGGCACAGGCAAAGCAGTGTTTGTTGAGTATATGCATACTGTAATGTACAGTTATGATTATAGAGGATCTGTAAGTTAACAGCATAATCTGTAACACAGGAAACATCTTGACAGATTTTTAAAAATATCTTAATGGAAAAATGCTTACAATTTTAAAATATATTCTCGAGGAATTGCAGAATATGCTTCATTTCCTGAAGTTCCCATATTCAGATCTCTTAACCTCTCTACTCTGGATTATGGAATGTTAACTTACCCAAAGGGAAAAAAGCAAGAACATAACCAATGCATCTGTAGTGCCTTGGAGTATAGCAAGTAGTTCAGAACTGTTAGCTCATTTGGTTCTCAGAATTCCCTGCCAAAGTCAGCAAAACGGTGGTGTTATCCTTCTTCTTATAAATGAGGAAAATAAAACATTGCAATGAGACCACAATCAAGGTCATGGTGTACCTTTCCATTCTTGTTGTATTTCTGTGCTTTTGTATAAATTTTAATCCACCTTTGTTTTCCAGACCCTATGATAGGTGTAGTCTTGGAATTCTGAAAGCAAGGCTCACAATTTTATTTACTTTCCAGAATGTTTTTACAGTATTTTTATAATATTAAATGAAGATGCATTAACATTAAGGAGTATTAGCTTTTTGAATACAGAAACCATCCTGGAGCATAGTATACTGCTTGACACATAGTAGGTGCCTAGTAAATATCTTTTAATGAAAAGAAGGGGAAAAAATGAAATCTTAAAACAACTCAAAAAGCTGAGCATTACCTAAGGTAACATAGCTAACTAATGACTTTGGAGTCAGAACTAGAGCCAAAGTGTCATAACTCTCTATTCCAGTTTCCTAACATCTTTCCAGCATATCTAATACCAAAACCTCAGCTTCTGACTTCCACTCCGTGATTTCACCTCCATTTCATCTCCTCACTTCCACTGACTAAGCCCTACTCCAGCCCTCTCCTACACCTACTTCCTCAGTCATCTCCTAGCTTATCAGCCTCCTTCCGTCTTTCCTTCCTTGCTTCCAAGTTTGGACTTCAGTCAGTCACCGGGACTATTCTCCCGCCAGCGTCCTGAACTTCTGTCCACCTTTGTAATTCTATTCCAGTCCTGCAAAATCCCCAAACCTAGTTTAATATCAGTTTGTCTTTGCTGTTACTGCACTGGAAAGTTGAGCACGGCTGAAATTTGTGTAGAATAGTGTGGATTGGTGCCACTACAGAGTTATGGCTTCCAGCCTTGATTAGATTCTCAGCACTGCTTTTCAGCTCATGTATTTTCCCAGACTATTAATAGTTCCGCTCTCCCCTTATCCACCAATAACTGGACTAAACTGACATGTTGCTTCTTTTCTCAGCCCAGTTCCCTTTCCCAGTTATGTGCTTTCTCTGGAAAATCATATTCTATTTTGAACTATGCGCTAAATGATTCCTGACGCGTCATCCAGCTGACTGCTCCACATCTTGGATATCCCATAGCATCTCAGACTCAATTTGTATAAAACAATTCTTTTCTGAGACCTGCTCTTCCTGTTTCAACTGGCAGCCCCACCATCCATCTAGTTCTCCAAATATTAAACTACTAATATCAAGTCATCCAAATTGTTGAGTTGAGCAAAGTTGATCACTTTCCATCTTCACAGTGATTGCATTAATTCAGATCCTCAGAGTATCTTTTCTAGAACAGCATTAATAGTTCTTCCACCAGTTCCACTGGTCCTTCTCCAGAAGTCCTCCCCCTTTCTGCTTTGTTGCCATTTAGCTAGTCTAAAAAGCAAATCATTTCACTCACCTGTTTAAAATCCTTTTATATACAAGATCAGGTCAAAACTCTACATGAAGACATACCAGATTTTTTTTTCATTCTATTGAAGTACAGTTGATTTACAATGTCATGCTAGTCTCAGGTGTACAGCATAGTGATTCAGCCATATTTTTTTCCTTATAGATTATTACAAAATACTGAGTACAGTTCCCTGTGCTATACAATATGTCCTTGTTGGTTATCTGTTTTATATATAATGATGTTCTTTTATATATAATAGCGTGTATGTGTTCATCCAAACCTCCTAGTTTATCTCCCCTCTCTTTCCCCTTTGGTAACCATAAGTTTGTTTTCCAAGACATATCAGACTTTTTTGTGATCTGGTCTTTGCCAGCATCTCAACCTCATCTCTTGCCACCCTGTGCTAACTTTATACTAAAGAATAGTATTTAAAACAAACCATGCCGTTTCGCATCCACTGCCCGTGCTGGTGCTCTTCCACCTATGCAGAGTTCCCCTCCCCTTTACGGGACAAACTCATACTCATCTTGAGAAGTTCAGCTAAGGCATTAGTCTTCTGAAAACTCACCCTGCCCTCCCAACTGCGCTACGTATACTTCATCTAACTTTCTTTCTGCCCCTCTGCAGTGCATAACTTCAACATATTAATTGTATTTTCAGCATTGTTTATTTTTGCTTTGGCCTTTTGTACCAGACTTATGTTTGTACAAATTAAGACCTTGTTTGTCTTTGTCACTCTTGCATGTGGTACATGCTTTAAAATAGTAAGTACCTGATTTATGGCACTGTTTAGTTCCATAAACTGAACTGAACCGTGTTATCCTGAGACTGGCAACTTTTAGTTAGGTATTGCTTTTATTTGTTTATTACACTTTTGCTACTGTTTTGGTATTTTAGATAGACCAGAAGTTTAGAAATCATCTCCTTCCCTTGTGTTAAACAAGAGGCAACTGAGGCCCAGAGAGATTTAGTACCTAAACCAAGGTCACTGATAGCAACACCCCACACTGTTATTAGTGTAGTTTAGTTCGTATTAACTTAGCCTCTTTCTCAAGGCACTCTATGAGAAAGGTACGATTTTAGATTACTAAAAATTTTAAAATTAAGATACTAATTATGAAGCCATTCAAACACATTCTTTGGACTTCATCTAACTGTAGAGTTTTTATGAGAAGCAGTATATCTTGGTGATAATAGGCTTTAATGATAATATACTTGTTTTGCTGTTACACTATGTGCAATAATTCTCCACTGAGTTGTCTTCTGATTGACTAACATATGTGTACAAACATACCTTAATAAATTACTGCATCCAGTCGTCTGTATTTTTTTGGAAACCAGTATCATCGTTAGTGTGCTATGCCTTTCCTAAATATTTTTCACCTTTGTCTTTTCTCAGGAAGTTTTTTGAGACACTTTTTCAAAGAATACTGCCCTGATAAATATCCAAATAATCTTTCTGAACATTAAATTGTACAAAATCCCTTTGCCATTGCTTAACTGAATTGAGTACAGATGAGAAGAAAAAAATGTATTTTATGCCACTCGTGCCATAGCTGCCCTTAAACATTTAAAAGCCACTTAAATGGTTTATCAGACTTAAGTAAACAATGAAGGTAAACTTAATGACTGCGTTGCTTCCTGGTCTTTTTCTAAAGTCTTCAAGTATAAATAAGGCACTTTTTTTTTTTCATTTTAATGTGACTTCTGAAACAAAAAGCAATTTCCACTGTCTCAAGAATTGTGAAGGGAGAAGAAATAGAATCTCAAACTCTATTCAAAACAAAAATATATAAATAAGAAATACCACTTTGGGACAGAGGAGGCATTGATCTATCTGTGTCTAATAATGACTCCCTCCACCCAAATATTCCCAAGGCATACAAATCCAGATCTCATGCGTGCTTTGACAGGCTTGACCTGGGAAAAGGATGGGCAATAACTCATGGAAACAACCTTCAGGATAAAAGGGACTCAGTTCCACAGCTCTTCCTAAAAACAATGGGATGGATGCTTATTATATACAAACAAATGACACATAAACCCAAGCCCTTTCTCCTTTCCATAAATAAGTCTCAGGGTGCCTACTGCCCTTTTACAATTTCCCAGCCACTTGCAAAGCTGTTCATCATATTCATTTTTTTTTTTTCCTGCCTATACCTGTTTTTAATGTTAGATAGAAGGGACTAGGCCACACATTATGATTTATCCCAGGCCCTGCACTCAACCAGAAATAATCCTAAACTCTGCTCATTGCTCAAAGCAGTATGGCCAAGCAGAAACATACTACTTTTATTCCAAAATCCTGACTTAAAATAACCAAGCATCTATTATTTACCCATTTTCAACATCAGTGGATTCATCCAAACTCTCTTTTATACCCATTTAAAAACTGAGAGTCTTAAGTTCTATGATAATACCAGTTCATTCAATACTTAAGCATAAAAGACACTTAAAACTATGACTTGGGATTTTCCCTGCTGCTTCTCCCTCAGAGGTAGACCATTCATGACAAGTCTGAATGTTTACTTTGGTTACAAATGTCTGCAGAAACATATGGTCAGATCATATGGTTCTAATAATGTTCCCTTTAGTACTTTGCAGCTTTGACCAATTTCAATATTTTTTCTGGAATTGGAAATTCTTTCTTGTGGGAATGTACTCATTTATCAAAAAATGAATATGTGGTTGTTAAGAACTTTTGGGCTTAGTGCAATATGGAAGACTGTAAGAAGTTTTTTTGAGAACTACAAATCTGCACAGATTCATAGTCTTTATTATTACACAGATCCTTCCCATTTCATCTGTATACCCTTGAGCTTGAAGTGAAAGGCTATGTTGTTAATTTTTTTTAACTACATCATGTAACGTCTCCTTATTCTAAGTTTCCATTCCTGCTTTTTAAGTAACTTCCAGGCACAAATACAATTCAATCCCAAAAGAGGTTGGGAGGGTGGAGTGTGTAGTAGACGTTCTTGATCTATTATCTTCTCTCTGACGTTACTGAACACCTCTGTTGCAGAGGACCATTAATTCCTACTAAAGATAACAAGTGCTCATTGAATCCCTGGAGCTCTCACTTTCTTCATGAAAATCTGGAGTTTAACTCACTTAATTAAAAGGCCAGTCCAACATAAAGATTGTCTTTACATATTAGAGATTTGTCTGGTGGATTACTCAATTGAACAATATGGAGAAACTTTTTGTTCTAAAAGCAGATATATAATGATGATACCTATTGTTGTTATGAATGTGTACTGTAAAAGGAAGAATGTTGCTCCCACAGACATATTCCAGGGTAGAAGGTTGAACAGAATTACTTTAGTTTTTCTAATTACTGAGGAACTATTTGCATTTAAAGTAGTATTCTTTTTAAATAGTCTTCTCTTAGATTATGAATCTTCATATATTATCTATTACAGCTTCTATTATGAGACAGATTACATTCTCATATTTTTACGTGATAATCAAATTAGTCTAACATAGACAAGTATAGAAAATAAGCTTTAAAAAAGCCATAGCTGACATTTGCTAATGTCTATTGTGTAAATTCAAATAAGTTTACTCTCACAGCAACAATAAGTGTGTATTATTGTCCTCATTTTCCGGATTATACTAGTGTTAAAGTTTTTAAGGGTACCATTCCACATTTAATTAATATAAGCAAGTTTTTCTTACTGTAGAATACAGAAATTTGTTCATAGTGTTCTCAATTATACATGGTTTTATTTGAAAACAAGGAATTACATTTTTCTCTTGAAAACCAGTTTTGATTCTTAGGAGGGCACTAAGCCAGATGGATTGGAGCATGAGTTGGGATTTGGACATTTTAAACCCCAGCCTACTGTTTTTAAATTCTAATTTATACTCCCTGAAACCCAGTTTCCTAATCCGGAAAATGAGGACAATAATACACACTTCAGTGTTGCTGTAAGAGTAAACTTATTTGAATTTATACAATAGACATTAACAAATGTCAGCTATGGCTTTTTTAAAGCTTATTTTCTATACTTGTCTATGTTAGACTAAAGATTATTGTTGAAATTTTCCCTTTTTAAAATAAATATGTTAAACTAATGGTTTTCAAAAACATTATCCAGTCTTAATGTACAGTTCACTTTCTATTAGACCTTTATAAGAGAAATTGAGATGTTGAATCTGGTAGTTCAGAGTTTATGAAAGGCCTTTTTCAATTTTTTGTGCGCATGGAGAAAGGTTTATCTTTAAATGCCATCTGGAATATGAAAGAATGTTCTTTAACCAGCTACTTACAGTGTAGAAATTGTATCAACCAGTCTCTATTCCCATGTCCTTTAATTGGTGCTGAAATAAGTGACCCTAGAAACCTTGCTGAATCAAGGGTAAGTTTACATTTGTTCTTGAAATTTAATATGGAGCTACTCATGCATAACTATACTGTGTGCTGAGGATGACTACAATTAATAATGCTCATTCTCTCTTTTAATTAAAAAATGCAAAGTATGATATGCTATTAAAGATGAACTATTCCTAGCATAACTTAGCATTTGGCATTAAACCATAAGTATTAAAGCTAAAACTAAAAAGTCTTTTAGCACGGCAGCAGAGAAAAATGAGACACATTGTGCTTTCACATCGCAGTAAAATTCCACTTTAAAAGTTTGCATTGTTAAAGTAATTCTCTCTTATCTCTGTGTGGTTTTCAATCTGTTCATTTATGCTTAATCAAACATGATGCAAAGATTAGCCTTGTAAATTAGGGATTGGATTTCCAAGTCAAGGTACACTACCCGTGCACATCCTAAACCAGGCAGATTCAAAGTTATAATAGTAATGAAAACAATTGGTTATGGACTTTACAGTTCCATCAGAGGATGGAAGTGCTTTCACCAAACATATTCTTTGAATAAGACTATGTTCTTAAAGAACTATGAATAACATCACTTAAATAAAATGAAAACCCACGTAACCAGGTGTAGTATGATTTTTAAAGATATTTTCTTAGTGTAATATAGTAGGGCAGGTTAAAATGTGAACTCTGCAATGAGACTGGTTGGATATCAAATTCTACTTCTGCCTCTTTATTGGCTCTATGACCTAGAGCAAGTTGCTTATCTTCTCTGTGCTTTACTTTATTTTTGTGCAAAACTGGGGAAATAATAATACCTAACTAATATGGTTGTTTTAAGGATTAAATGAGTTAATTCCTAATGCCTAAGACCACTTAGAATGTTGTCTGGAATGATGATGCAAGAGCTCATGCAATAATAATCATAATGATAATAATGCTGTATTATTAATAATATTAATATTACATTAGAAGTTAGTTATTAGAAAGAACAGGATCATTCATTATCCTAGCATTAACAAAATTAGAGACTAGAACATTTACCATTTCAGTTTTTAAATTATCTGATGATAGCTAGGTATATGAACAATTTAAGCTATCATATTTCTGTTTTTGCATCATGAAATGGTAACCTAGTCCCTTAGCAACAAGAAATGCTCCACTGCTGTGGATTTTATAAGGTGAGTTTCAATACACATTCAGAGGAAATACCATTTATAAGCATAGAGTTAATTGAATGCTCACAGGAAGAGCATAGTTAAGTACTATTCCTTGGTGGGCTGGTGAATTATGCCTTACAATTAATACTTTGCTGTGGGAAAAAAAACAGAGCTTGTCTTTCTTCCAAGGAAGGTGAAATTGGCAGTATGGGAACATTGAAAAGTTCTGGCAGGTTTATATGTTTTATTTTTTTTTAATTCACTCTTCCCAGTTGGAAATATAATAAAGATTTTTTTAACAAGGTTTTCTTCCATTGTCTTGTCTGATAAGTTTAGACAGGAGGGTAAACATGACCTTATTTTGGTTGGGACCACTGGGGATTATCTTTCAAATATGACTCTTTCTTGTATAGTTATGCCTCTATATCATATCTATCCATATTACACAGTTTATTAGTGAGTTAGGAAATTGTATCATTTATTATGTGTTAACCAAACATTCCCATCACCTGTGTTTGGTTCAGTTCATTCACTCAGTCGTGTCCGACTCTTTGCAACCCCATGAATCGCAGCATGCCAGGCCTCCCTGTCCATCACCAACTCCCGGAGTTTACCCAAACTATGTCCATCAAGTCGGTGATGCCATCCAACCATCTCATCGTCTGTCATCCCCTCCTCCTCCTGCCCCCAATCCCTCCCAGCATCAGAGTCTTTTCCAATGAGTCAACTCTTTGCATGAGGTGGCCAGAGTACTAGAGTCTCAGCTTCGGCATCAGTCCTTCCAGGGAACACCCTGGACTGATCTCCTTTAGGATGGACTGGTTGGATCTCCTTGCAATCCAAGGAACTCTCAAGAGTCTCCTCCAACGTCACAGTTCAAAAGCATCAATTCTTTGATGCTCAGCTTTCTTCACAGTCCAACTCTCACATCCATACATGACCACTGGAAAAATCATAGCCTTGACTAGACGGACCTTTGTTGGCAAAGGTCTCTGCTTTTTAATATGCTGTCTAGGTTAGTCATAACTTTCACCTGTGTTACTGAGATGTAACTTTTTATTCTCTTGTTTAATCTTACCTAATAGTAACATGGTAAATGAATTGATGCTTTTGAACTGTGGTGCTGGAGAAGATTCTTGAGAGTCCCTTGGACTGCAAGGAGATCCAACCAGTCCATTCTAAAGGAGATCAGTCCTGGGTGTTCATTGGAAGGACTGATGCTAAAGCTGAAACTCCAATACTTTGTCCACCTGATGCGAAGAGTTGACTCATTGGAAAAGACCCTGATGCTGGGAGGGATTGGGGGCAGGAGGAGAAGGGGACGACAGAGGATGAGATGGCTGGATGGCATCACTGACTCAATGGACATGAGTTTGAGTAAACTCCGGGAGTTGGTGATGGACAGGGAGGCCTGGCGTGCTGCGATTCATGGGGTTGCCAAGAGTCGGACACAACTGAGCAACTGAACTGAACACAGTAAAACTCAGATATTATTTTTTTGCTTGTTTTAATATAGTTATTGTTTTTAAGTATTGAAGAGATTTGGAGATCTAAAATCTGAAATGACTACATGCAAATGAAAGATTAGTTCCACTGTTTCTGGTTTTACTGAAGGTGGGTTTTATAGCTATAGTTGGCATCTCACTGATGAAAATAAAATGTGCTCTAGAGATGCTAATATTTTTAACCCAGATATATCATATGTAACTTAATAGCTTATGGAAGATATATTTTAATAATCATGCAAGGTAAACAAACCATATTTTCTCTGATTAATGATTTTTAACATCTCCTTTTTTCCTTTTATCTTTAAAACATCCACTGAATATTAGTTTTGTAGAAAGTTCTGTAAATCGGTTTTTTCTTATTGACTTATTTCTCTCACTTATTCCTGTTTATAACCCTTCTCTCTTTTTTGGCTTCTATTTATACTAAATTAGGACTTGCATACTGCTGCTGCTGCTGCTAAGTCGCTTCAGTCATGTCCGACTCTGTGCAACCACATAGACGGCAGCCCACCAGACTTCCATGTCCCTGGGATTCTCCAGGCAAGAACACTGGAGTGGGTTGCTAGTACTCCTTAAATGGGGCTTCCCTGGTGACTCAGAAGGTAAAGAATCTGCCTGCAATGTAGGAGACATGTGTTCAATCCGTGGGTTGGGAAGATCCCCTGGAGAAGGGAACGGCAACCCACTCCAATATTCTTCCCTGGGAAATCCCATGAACAGAGGAGCCTGGCGGGCTACAGCCCACGGGATTGCAAAGAGTCAAATGTGACTGAGCAACTAACACTTGCACTTTCATTAAAATAAATGTATCAGATCAGATCAGTCGCTCAGTCGTTTCCGACTCTTTGCGACCCCATGAATTGCAGCACGCCAGGCCTCCCTGTCCATCACCAACTCCTGGAGTTCACTGAGACATACGTCCATCAAGTCAATGATGCCATCCAGCCATCTCATCCTCTGTCGTCCCCTTCTCCTCCTGCCCCAAATCCCTCCCAGCATCAGAGTCTTTTCCAATGAGTCAACTCTTCGCATGAGGTGGCCAAAGTACCGGAGTTTCAGCTTTAGCATCGTTCCTTCCAAAGAAATCCCAGGGCTGATCTCCTTCAGAATGGACTGGTTGGATCTCCTTGCAGTCCAAGGGACTCTCAAGAGTCTTCTCCAACACCATAGTTCAAAAGCATCAATTCTTCAGCGCTCACCCTTCTTCACAGTCCAACTCTCCTGACTCATCCATACCTGACCACAGGAAAAACCATAGCCTTGACTAGACGGACCTTTGTTGGCAAAGTAATGTCTCTGCTTTTGAATATGCTATCTAGGTTGGTCATAACTTTCCTTCCAAGGAGTAAGCGTCTTTTAATTTCATGGCTGCAGTCACCAGCTGCAGTGATTTTGGAGCCCAGAAAAATAAAGTCTGACACTGTTTCCACTGTTTCCCCATATATTTCCCATGAAGTGGTGGGACCGGATGCCATGATCTTCATTTTCTGAATGTTGAGCTTTAAGCCAAGTTTTTCACTCTCCACTTTCACTTTCATCAAGAGGCTTTTGAGTTCCTCTTCACTTTCTGCCATAAGGGTGGTGTCATCTGCATATCTGAGGTTATTGATATTTCTCCCAGCAATCTTGATTCCAGCTTGTGTTTCTTCCAGTCCAGCGTTTCTCATGATGTACTCTGCATATAAGTTAAATAAACAGGGTGACAATATACAGCCTTGACAAACTCCTTTTCCTATCTGGAACCAGTCTGTTGTTCCATGTCCAGTTCTAACTGTTGCTTCCTGACCTGCATACAAATTTCTCAAGAGGCAGGTCAGGTGGTCTGGTATTCCCATCTCTTTCAGAATTTTCCAGTTTATTGTGATCCACACAGTCAAAGGCTTTGGCATAGTCAATAAAGCAGAAATAAATGTTTTTCTGGAGCTCTCTTGCTTTTTCTATGATCCAGTGGATGTTGACAATTTGATCTCTGGTTCCTCTGCCTTTTCTAAAACCAGCTTGAGCATCCGGAAGTTCATGGTTCACATATTGCTGAAGCCTGGCTTGGAGAATTTTGAGCATTACTTTACTAGTGTGTGAGATGAGTGCAATTGTGCGGTAGTTTGAGCATTCTTTGGCATTGCCTTTCTTTGGGATTGGAATGAAAACTGACCTTTTCCAGTCCTGTAGCCACTGCTGAGTTTTCCAAATTTGCTGGCATATTGAGTGTAGCACTTTCACAGCATCATCTTTCAGGATTTGGAATAGCTCAACTGGAATTCCATCACCTCCACTAGCTTTGTTCGTAGTGATGCTTTCTAAGGCCCACTTGACTTCACACTCCAGGATGTCTGGCTCTAGGTGAGTGATCACACCATCGTGATTATCTGGGTCGTGAAGATCTTTTTTGTACAGTTCTTCTGTGTATTCTTGCCATCTCTTCTTAATATCTTCTGCTTCTGTTAGGTCCATACCATTTCTGTCCTTTATCGAGCTCATCTTTGCATGAAATATTCCTTTGGTATCTCTGATTTTCTTGAAGAGATCCCTAGTCTTTCCCATTCTGTTGTTTTCCTCTATTTCTTTGCATTGATCACTGAAGAAGGCTTTCTTATCTCTTCTTGCTGTTCTTTGGAACTCTGCATTTGATGTTTATATCTTTCCTTTTCTGCTATGCTTTTCACTTCTCTTCTTTTCACAGCTATTTGTAAGGCCTCCCCAGACAGCCATTTTGCTTTTCTGCATTTCTTTTCTATGGGAATGGTCTTGATCCCTGTCTCCTATACAATGTCACGAACCTCATTCCATAATTCATCAGGCACTCTCTCTATCAATCTAGGCCCTTAAATCTAAATAAATGTATATAACATGTCAATTGATTAGAAGATGTAAAATGTTAATTATTCCCAAATTGAGAGACAGGTTTAATGAAATTCCAGTCAGAATCCCAGCAGATATAGACAAAGTTTTTAAAATGTGTATGAAAAGGCAAAGGCACTGGAATAGCTAAAACAATTTTGAAAAAGAATAAAGTAGAAGTCTACTTGATTTCAAGACTTGGTATATACCTACAGTAATCAAGACTGTGTGACAGCCTTGACATATATACACTACCATGTCTAAAATAGTTAGCTAGTGGGAAGCTGCTATATAAAATAGGGAGCCCATATTGGTGCGCTGTGATGACCTAGAGGGGTAGGATGTGCGAAGTGGGGGAGTAGGAGGAGGCTTAAGAGAGACGGATGTATATATACACACCAGACCACCTTACCTGCCTCCTGAGAAATCTGTATGCAGGTCAAGAAGTGATAGTTAGAACTGGACATGGAACAACGAACTGGTTCAAAACTGGGAAAGAGTGTCAAGGCTGTATATTGTCACCCTGCTTATTTAACTTATATACAGAGTACATCATGTGAGATGCTGGGCTGGATGAAGCTCAAGCTGAAATCAAGATTGCCAGGAGAAATATCAGTAACCTAAGATGCAGATGACACCACCCTAATGGCAGAAAGTGAAGAGGAACTAAAGAGCCTCTTGATGAAGGTGAAAGAAGAGAGTGAAAAAGCTGGCTTGAAACTCAACATTGAAAAAACTATGATCATGGCATCTAGTCCCATCACTTCATGGCAAATAGAAGAGGAAAAAGGGGAAACAGTGACAGATTTTTATTTTCTTGGGCTTCAAAATCACTGTAGATGATGACTGCAGCCATGAAATTAAAAGACACTAGCTCCTTGGAAGGGAAGCTCTTACAAACTGAGACAGTATATTAAAAAAGCAGAGACATCACTTTGCTGACAAAGGTCTGTATAGTCAAAGCTATGGTTTTTCCAATAGTTATGTATGGATGTGAGAGTTGGACTGTAAAGAAGGCTGAGTGCCGAAGAATTGATGCTTTCGAAATGTGGTGCTAGAAAAGACTCTTGAGAGTCCCTTTGACAGCAAGGGGAACATACCAGTCAATCCTACAGGAAACTAACCCTGAATATTCATTGGAAGGACTGATGCTGAAGCTGAAGCTCCAATACTTCGCACCTGATGCGAAGAGCTGACTCATTGGAAAAGACCCTGATGCTGGGAAAGATTGAAGGCAGGAGGAAAAGGGGGAGAGATGAGATAGTTGGATGGCATCACCAACTCAATGGACATGAGTTTGAGCAAACTCTGGAGATAGTGAAGGACAGGGAAGCCTGGTGTGCTGCAGTCCACAGGGTTGCAAAGACTCAGACCTGACTGAGCAGCTGAACAATGACAGGAACGACAAAAACAGTTATGACTGACTCGCATTGTTGTGTGGCAGAAACCAACACAACATTGTAAAGCAATTATCCTCCAATTAAAAATAAATTAATTTTAAAAATGACTGTGGTATTTGTGGAGGAGTAGACATGTACATCAATGGAATGCCATAGAAAATCCACAAGTTTATCCATGCAAATATGCCCAGTTAAGTTTTGACAAAGATGCAAAAAAAATTCAATGGAAGAAAGATTACCTTTCAACAGGTGGGGCCACAGCAGCTGTACATCCATGGGCAAAATAATGAGTGGATGGCATCACTGGCCCATGCACATGAATTTGAGGAAACTCAGGGAGATAGCGATGGACAGAGAAGCCTGGCGTACTGCAGTTCATGGGGCCTCAAAGAGTCGGACACGACTTAGCGACTGAACAACAAGGCAAAATAAAACAAACTTTGACAGAAACCTCACACCTTACACAACATGTAGCTCAAAACTGATCAAGGATTTAAATGTAAAGTTACTAAACTTTTATTTATTTTTTAAATTAATTCTTTATTTCTATTTGTCTGTGACAGGTCTTCGTCGCTGCATGCGGGTTTTCTCTGGTTGCGGTGCATGGGCTTCTCACCGCAGTGACTTCTCTTGTTGCACCGCACGTGCTCTGGGGCTCACGAGCTTCAGTAGCTGCAGCACACAAGCTCATCGTAGCGGTGCCCAGGCTCTAGAGCAATGAACCCAGTGCTCAGTAGCACTGAATGGGCGGGCTCAATAGTTGAGGCTCACGAGCTTACTTGGCCTGTGGCACGTGGAACCTTAGTTCTCGGACCAAGCAGCAAACGTATGTCCCCTGCATTAGCAGGCAGATTCCTAACCACTGGACCACCAGGGCAGTCCCTATTAAACTTTTGGGAAACAGTCATAGGACAAAAATCTTTGAGATTCAAAGCTAGGAAAAGAGTTTTTTAGACTTTACCCCAAAAGCATGATTCATAAAAGGAAAGAATAATAAAGTGGACCTAATTAAAAACTTTTGGTCTGCAAAACACGCTAGAATGAAAATTCAAGCTACAGAGTGGGAGAAAATATCTGAAACCACATTTCTGGCCAAGGACTGTCAAATAGGTGAACTCTCAACACTAATCAGTAAAAAGAAACAATCCAATTAGAAAATGAGCAGAAGACATGAGACATTTCACCAAGGAAGATATAAAAATGACAAAGAAGCACACGGAAAGACATCTGACAGCATTAGCCATTAGAGAGAGGCAGATTAAACCAAAATGTGATATCGCGCCACACCTAACAGAATGACTAAAATTTTTAAGTTGTGACAATACCAAAGGGTGAGAACACAAAGAAACTGCATCATTTATACATTACTATGGTGGCATAAAATAGTACAACCATTCTCAAAAACAATTTGGAATTTTTTTTAAAAAACCAAGAATGACAGCTTCCCTGGTGGTTCAGTGGTAAAGAATCTACCTGCCAATGCAGGGGACACAGTTTGACCCCTGATCCAGGAGGATCCCACAGGCTGTGGAGCAGCTAAGCTTCACTGAGAAGCCTGCACACCGGAACTGTGCTTGTCACAACTAAAGAAAAGCCCAGGCAGCCACAAAGACTCAGCACAGCAAAAAACAAATGAAATTATATAAAACAACAACAAACCAAGAATGAACATTCACCAAAATAGACTACATTTATTAATAAGAGTAGAAATCATACAATATCTGCTCTCAGACCACAATAGAATTAAAATAGAAGTAATAATGCTTCAGTTCAGTTCAGTTCAGTCGCTCAGTCGTGTCCGACTCTTTGCGACCCCATGAATCGCAGCACACCAGGCCTCCCTGTCCATCTCGTCCAACTCTTTCTAGCACCATGAACTGTAGCCCACCAGGCTCCTCTGTCTGTGGAATTTCCCAGGCAAGAATACTAGAGCAGGTTGCCATTTCTTACTCTAGGGGATCATCTAAGTTTTGATCTTAGGAAAGTAGAGAAAAGGGCAGAAGAAAAATAATAGAGCAGAAATCAATGAAATTAAAAATAGAAAATAAGTAGAAAAAGTCAATGAAACCAAAAGCTGCTTCTGTGAAAATAAAAATTACTAAGTCTCTAGCCAGACTAACTAAGAAAAAAATAGGACAAAAATTACTAGTATTCAAATGAAAGAGGAGACATCAGTACAGAACCTAAAACTTTAAAGAATAATAAATACTACAAACAATCTCTGTCCACAAATTTGACAGCCTAGATGAAATAGATCCCATTCCTTGAAAGGTATAATCTGCCAAACTCACACAAGGAAATAAGCAATTTTAACAGGTCTTTATCTATTAAAGAAATTGATCAATAAATAATAACCTTCAAAAACAGAATGTACTCAGCCCAAATGGGTTCACTGGTGAATTATACTAAACATTTAAGGAAGGCATTATACTAACCCTTCACAATCTCTTTCAGAGGTAAAAGGCAGAAGGAATACTCATGAGGCCAGATTTACCTTAACACAAAAATCAGACACCAACACTCCTTTTCAACATTGTACTGTAAGTCCTTACTAAGGCAATAAGACAGTAAGATATAAAAGATACATGGATTGAAAAGGGAGACACAAAACTCTGTAGATCACATGGTAGTCTATGAAAAAATCTGAAAGAATCAACAAAAAATCCTCCAGGAACTAATAAGCCATTCATAGCAAGATTGTGGGATACAAAGTTAATCTAGAAAAGTCAAATGCCTTCCCTGTTACAAGCAATGAACAAGTAGAGTTTGACATTAAAAGCACAATACCACTTACATTAACACCCCTCAAAGTGAAGTCCTAAGGTATAAAGCTAAATATGTGTATATCTATATGAGGAAAACTGTAAAGCTAATGCAGGAAATAAGAGAAGAAATAGATATTCCATGATTATAGTTAAGAAGGCTCAACACAAGGTCATTTCTTCTCTAATTGATATATAGATTCAGTGCAGTCCCAATCAAAATCCCAGCCAATTATTTTCTGGATAGTGCCAACCTGATGCTAAAGTTTATGGGAAGAGCTTCCTCTGAGGCAGCCATTGAAGAGCAGCAGCCGTGGCTCTGCTGTGGGCCTCATCAGGGGCCACAGGGGGACCACGAAGAAGCAAGCTGAGGCCCCGCTGCTGCAGGGCATGTCCTGAAGCACAGCAGTTTCATGGAAAACATGATTCAAGAGGTGTGCAGCTTCACTTCTTATGAGCAGCAGGCCACGGACCGCTCAAGGCCTCCAAGGGAGAGCAGGCCCTCAAGTTCATCAGAAAAAGGCTGGGGATACACATCCGTGCCAAGGGGAAGGGAGGGGGCTGAGCAATGTCCTGGGAGTTGTGAGGAAAGCAGCAGCCGGGAGCACTGAGCCTGTACGCCTCTGTACATAATGAAACCTTTAAAAAAAAAATATATATATATATATATATAGTTTATTAGAAGAGTCCAAGGACCCAGAAAAGCCAACACAACATTGAAGAACAATATTATAGGGCTAAGACTACCCAACTTCAAGACTTAGCTGTAAAGTTATGGTAATCAGGACAGTGTGCTATTGATGAAATAACAGACAAATAGATCAATGTTACAGAATAAGAGCCTGGAAGTAGGCCCCCATTGCTATTGCTAAGTCACTTCAGTCGGGTCCTACTCTATATGACCCCATAGATGGCAGCCCACCAGGCTCCCCCGTCCCTGGGATTCTCCAGGCAAGAACACTGGAGTGGGTTGCCATTTCCTTCTCCAGTGCATGAAAATGAAAAGTGAAAGTGAAGTCGCTCAATTGTGTCCGACCCTCAGCGACCCCATGGACTGCAGCCCACCAGGCTCCTCCGTCCATGGGATTTTCCAGGCAAGAGTACTGGAGTGGGGTGCCATTGCCTTCTCCGAGGCCCCCATAAATATAGCCAACTGATACTGGACAGGGGAGCAAAATCAGTACAATGGAGAAAAGGTAGTCTCTTCAAGAAATGGCTCTGGAACAATTGGACAACCACATGTAAAAAAAAATTCACAAAAATTAACACTCTTCACAAAAATTAACAAAAATTAACTCAAAATCGATCACAGATTTAAAACACAAAGGTATAAAACTTCTAGGAGATAGCACAGGAGAAAACCTAGATGACCACAGGCATGACAATGACTTTTTAGATACAATACCAAAGGCACAATTCATGAAAGAAATAATTGATATTCTAGACTTAACTAAAATGAAAATTTTCAGCTGTGTGAAAGACAATGTCAAAGAGAATGGGAGGAAAAGCCACAGCCTGGGAGAAAATACTGGCAAAAGACACATCTGATAAAGAACCATTATTCAAAACATATGAAGCCCTCTTAAAACTCAAGAAGAAAACAAACAACCCAGTGTAAAAATGGGACAAAGACCTTAACAGATCCATCATCAAAGATGACATACAGGCAGCAAATGAGCACATGAAAAGATGTTCAACATTCTATATCATCGGGAAAATGCATATTTAAACAGCACTGAGATAACCACATACCTATTAAAATGGCCAAAATCAGGAATACTTACAACCCCAAGTGCTGATGAAGAGCAAGGAATTCATTCATTGCTGGTGGAACGTAAACCGTACAGCCACTTTGGAAGATAGTTTGATAGTCTGTTACCAAACTAAACATATTTTTACTGTACAATCCAGCGATTGCACTGCTTGCTATTTACTCAAAGAAGCTGAAAACTCACACATGAATGTTTATGGCAGCTTTATTCATAATTACCAAAACTTAGGAGCAACAAAGATGTCCTTCCATAGGTGAATGCATAAATAAATTGTGGTATATCTGGTCAATGGAATATTATTCAGCACTAAAAAGAAATGAACTATTAAGCCATTAAAAGACACTGAGGAACTTTAAGTACATATTACTAAGTGAAAGAAGTCAATCTGAAAAGGCTACTTACTGTGTGATTCCAACCATATGACGTTTTGGAAAAGGCAAAGCTACGGAGACAATAAAAAAAATCAGTAGTTGCCAGGGTTTGGGAATGGTTGGAAAGGATGAATAGGAAGACCACAGAGAAATTTTATGACGATGACAGTATAGTATAATTGTTGTTCTTGTTTAGTCTCTACGTTGTGTCTGAATTTTGTGACCCCATCAACTGTAGCCCACCAGGGTCCTCTGTCCATGAGATTTCCTAGGCAAGATTAATGGAGTGGATTGCCATTTCCTTCTCCAGAGGCTCTTCCTGATCAAACTCAGGTCTTCTTGCACTGGCAGGTGGATTCTTTACTACTGAGTCACCAGGGAAACCTTTAGTATAAAAGGTACTATAATGATGAATGTGAAAAAAGGGAAAGTCTTGCTCGGTTGTGTCTGACTCTATGTGACCCTGTGGGATGCAGCCCACCAGACTCCTCTGTTCGTGGAATTCTCCAGGCAAGAATACTAGAGTGGGTAGCCTTTCCCTTTTCCAGGGGATCTTCCTGACCCAGGTATCAAACCTGGGTCTCCTGCACTGCAGGCAGATTCTTTGCCATCTGAACATCAGATGGCAGAATAATGGTAAACTATAATCATAAACTATATAGACGGATGCTGTGCTAAGTCCCTTCAATTGTGTATGACTCTTTGCAACCCTATGGGCCACAGCTCACCAGGCTCCTCTGTCCATGGGATTCTCCAAGCAGCAATACTGGAGTGGGTTGCCATGCCCTCCTCCAGGGGATCTTCCTAAGCCAGGGATTGAACCCACATCTCTTATGTCTCCTTCACTGGGAGGTGGGTTCTTTACCACTAGCACCATTCGGGCAGCCCCAGTGATGAATACATGTAATTAATACAGCGAAAAGTGAAAGTGAAAGATGGTCAGTTGTGTCCGACTCTTTGTGACCCCATGGACTATACAGTGCATGGAATTCTCCGGGCCAGAATACTGGAGTGGGTAGCCATTCCCTTCTCCAGGGGATCTTCCCAACCCAGGGATCAAACCCAGGTCTTCCACATTGCAGGTGGATTCTCTACCAGCTGAGCCACCAGGGAAGCCCAGTTATTACAGTATCATTATCCATTTGTCCATAAATACAACACCAAAAGTAAACCATAATGTAAACTGTGGAATTTGTGTGATTATGATGTATCAATGTAAGCTCATCACTTACAAGAAATTCACCACTCTGGTGGGGAATGTTAACATTGAAGGAGGCTATGCATGCCTGGGGTCAGGTGATCTATGTGAAATTTCTGCACCTTCCTCTCAATTTTTCTGTGACCATAAAATTGTTCTGTCATAATTATTAGATGAAATCTCTCATGGTTATACAGTGGAAGTGAGAAAGATACAAGGGATTAGATCTGATAGACAGAGTGCCTGAAGAACTATGGACAGAGGTTAATGACTTTGTACAGGAAGCAGGGATCAAGACCATCCCCAAGAAAAAGAAATACAAAAAGGCAAAATAGTTGTCTGAGGAGACCTTACAAATAGCTATGAATAGAAGAGAAGCAAAAGGCAAAGGAGAAAAGGAAAGATATGCCCATTTGAATGCAGAGTTCCAAAGAATAGCAAGGAGAGATAAGAAAGCCTTCCTCAGTGATCAGTGCAAAGAAATAGAGGAAGACAATAGAATGGGAAAGACTAGAGATCTGTTCAAGAAAATTAGAGATACCAAGGGAACATTTCATGCAAAGATGGGCACAAAAAGGACAGAAATGGTATGGACCTAACAGAAGCAGAAGATATTAAGAAGAGGTGGCAAGAATACACAGACGAAGTATACAAAAAAGATCTTCATGACCCAGATAATCACGATGGTGTGATCACTCACGTAGAGCCAGACATCCTGGAGTGTGAAGTCAAGTGGGCCTTAGGAAGCAAAACTAACAAAGCAAGAGGAGGTGATGGAATTGCAGTTGAGCTATTTCAAATCCTAAAAGATGATGCTGTGAAAGTGCTGCACTCAGTATGTCAGCAAATTTAGAAAACTCAGCAGTGGCCACAGGACTGGAAAAGGTCAGTATTCATTCCAATCCCAAAGAAAGGCAATGCCAAAGAATGCTCAAACTACCGCACAATTGCATTCATCTCACATGCTAGTAAAGTAATGCTCAAAATTCTCCAAGCCAGGCTTCAACAGTACGTGAACCATGAACTTCCAGATGTTCAAGCTGGATTTAGAAAAGGCAGAGGAACCAGAGATCAAATTGCCAACATCCACTGGATCATCAAAAAAGCAAGAAAGTTCCAGAAAAACATCTACTTCTGCTTTATTGACTATGCCAAAGCCTTTGACTGTGTGGACCACAACAAAGTGTGGAAAATTCTGAAAGAGATGGGACTACCAGACCACCTTACCTGCCTCTTGAGAAACCTGTATGCAGGTCAGGAAGCAACAGTTAGAACTGGACATGGAACAACAGACTGGTTCCAAATAGGGAAAGGAGTACGTCAAGGCCGTATATTGTCACCCTGCTTATTTAACTTATATGCAGAGTACATCATGAGAAACGCTGAGCTGGATGAATCACAAGCTGGAATCAAAATTGCTGGGAGAAATATCAATAACCTGAGATATGCAGATGACACCACCCTTATGGCAGAAAGCGAAGAAGAACTAAAAAGCCTCTTGATGAAGGTGAAAGAGAAGAGTGAAAAAGTTGGCTTAAAGCTCAACATTTAGAAAATGAAGATCATGGCATCTGATCCCATCACTTCATGGGAAATAGATGGGGAAACAGTGGAAACAGTGTCAGACTTTATTTTTTGGGCTCCAAAATCACTGCAGATGGTGATTGCAGCCATGAAGTTAAAAGACGCTTGCCCCTTGGAAGAAAAGTCATGACCAATATAGACAGCATATTAAAAAGCAGAGATATTATTTTGCCAACAAAGGTCCATTTAGTCAGTTTTAGTTTTTGCAGTAGTCATGTATGGATGTGAGAGTTGGACGATAAAGAAAGCTTAGCACCAAAGAATTGATGCTTTTGAACTGTGGTTTTGGAGAAGACTCTTGAGAGAGTCCCTTGAACAGCAAGGAGATCCAACCAGTTCATCCTAAAGGAAATCAGTCCTGGGTATTCATTGGAAGGACTGATGCTGAAGCTGAAACTCCAATACTTTGGCCATCTGATGCAAAGAACTGACTCATAGGAAAAGACCCTGCTGCTGGGAAAGATTGAGGGCAGAAGGAGAAGGGGACAACAGAGGATGAGATGGTTGGATGGCATCATCGACTTAAAGGACATGAGTTTGAGTAAACTCCAGGAGTTAGTGTTGAACTGGGAGGCCTGGCGTGCTGCAGTCCATGGGGTCACAAAGAGTCAGATGCTCCTGAGCGACTGAACTGACTGAACTATTAAAAAAAAAATCTAATAGTGCACACCCCATATAACAGCAGTTGTACTCCTAGGTATATATCCCAGAGAAACGAAGACTGTGTTCATCCAGAAGTCTACACACAAATGTTTATAGGAGCTTTATTTATATTAGTCAAAAGATGAAAACTATGCAAAAGTTCTTCAATAGGTGAGTAAACAAACAGCGTATACATACTATGAAATACTACCCAGCAACAAAATGAATGAATTATTAGTACACAAAACAACCTGGACAAATCTCCAGAAAATTAAGTAGAGTAAAATGTCAATCTCAAAAGATTGCATACTGTTTGATTCCATTTATAAAAAATTCTTGAAATGACTAAAATGTTTCAAATGATGAATGGACTACTGGAGAATTAAAGAGGGATTAAGGAGGAAGTACAGATGGGAGCCCGTGGGTGTGGCTGTTACAGGCCAACACAAGAGATCCTTGTCACATTGAAAATATTGCATGTTGACTCTTTCAATGTCAATATCTTGGTTGTGAGATCATGTTCAAGTTCTGCTAGATATTACACTTGGTGAAACTGAGTAAAAAGTCATAGGATCTCACTACTATATCTTACATATCAGCCTCTAATTATCTCAAAATAAAAAGTTTAATTCTTTAAATGAAGGAGAAATTCTGACAGTCTCCAGTGAACAAAAACAGAGAATTCATCACTAGCAAACTTTCCCAGCAAGGAATGCTAACCAGAGTCCTCCAGGCTAAATGAAAACACTCTGAATGGTAACTCAGATCATCATGAAGAAGTAAACAGCACTGGTAGAAGTAACTACAGAAATAAATGTTTATGACTGTAAATTTATGTTTCTTCAGTAGCCCTTTTTATCTAACCTCTTTTCAATAACAACGTAATATAACAATTATAAAACTATCGATGAGCTTATAGTAAAGATGTGAATTGAGTGAAAATAATAGTACAAAGGAGGGGAGAATAGAAATATCAGAGAAAAGATGGCATATACTCTTAAAATTAAGATACTGTTAATTTGAAATAGATTGTTTTAAGTTAAGATGGTGATTGTAATCTCCAGAGCAGCCACTAAGCAAATAACTCAAAAAATATGGGAAAATATGAATTTTGAGAATACAATTTAACTGATAACATTGAGCAAAATTTTTTCATTTTTTTCTGAAGAATTTTTGCTAATATTTCTTGCAAAGCATGAAAGTTGTCTACTGACAACAAATTCTCTCCATTAAAATTTTTTTTTTCGACACTGCTCTATTTACTTATATATGGCTGCTCTGGGTCTTTGTAGCTGAATGCAGGCTTTCTCGAGCTGTGGTGCTCAGGCTTCTCATTGTGGTGCTTTCTCTTGCGGAGCACAGGCTCTAGGCATGGGCTTCAGTGGTTGTGACACAGGGCTCATTAGTGGAAACTTGAGGACGTTAGAGCATGCAGGCTTCAGTAGTCGTGGTCTCAGTAGTTGTGGCTGGGAGCACAGACAGTAATTGTGGCAGATGGGCTTAGTTGCTCCATGGCACGTGGAGTCTTCCTGGATCAGGGGTCAAACCCATGCCCCCCCTGCACTGGCAGGTGAATTCTTCTCCACTGGGCTACCAGGGAAGTCCAGATACCCTCCATTTTTGTTTGTGTGGAAAGATATTTATTTTTCCTTCACTTTTGAAGAATTCTAGGTTGGTTACCTTTTTCTTTTAATACTAAATATTTCACCCCACTCTCTTCTTGCTTGGATATTTCTTGAAGAGAAGCCCAGTGTATTTATTCTCTTTGCTTCTCTATAGGTATTGTGTTTTCTTTCTCCGGCTTCTTTAAAGATTTTTCATTTGTCTTTGATTTTCTGAAATTTGAAGATGATATGATTTGGGGCAGGTTTTCTGGAGATTTCCTCTTTAGTAGTGGATGAGCTTCCTGGATCTGTGGTTTGATGTTTATCACTGATTTTGGGAAATTGTCAGTCATTATTGTTTCAAGTATTTCTTCTGTTCCTTTTTCTCTTTTTCTCCTCCTTGGGCTATTCTCATTACCCATATGTTACACCCTTTGTAGTTGTTAATTGCACATTTCTTAAATATTCTGTTCTCTTTCATTCTTTTTTTTCTCTTTGCATTTTACTTTCGGAAGTTTCTATTGACATTTCTTTGAGCTCAATGATTCTTTCCTGACCTGTGTTTCCAATCTATTGATGATTCCATGAAGGCAGTCTTTATTTTTGTTATTGTGTTCTTAATTTCTAGCATTTCCTTTAGCTTATATTTAGAATTTCCATTTTTCATATTATTCAACCATTCTTGAATGCTGTCCACTCTTTCAGTTAGAAATTTTAGCATGTTGATCATATATGTTTTGAGTTACAAGTATGACAATTTCAACATCTCTACCATATCTGAATCTGCTTTTGATGCTCTGTCTCTTCAAAAAAAACGTTTTTCTCTTGTAGTTTGCTCTGTTGCTGTTGTTCAGTTGCTCATTTGTGTCCGACTCTGTGCGACCCCGTGCACTGCAGGGCACCAGGCTTCCCTGTCCTTCACCATCTCCCAGAGCTTGCTCAAACTCATGTCCATTGAGTCGTTGATGCCATCCAACCATCTCATCCTCTGTCATCCCCTTATCCTCCTGCCTTCAAACTTTCCCAGCATCAGGGTCTTTTCTAACAAGTCAGCTCTTCTCATCAGGTGGCCAAAGTATTGGAGCTTCAGCATCAGTCCTTCCAATGAATATTCAAGATTTATTTCCTTTAGGATTGACTGGTTTGATCTCCTTGCAGTCTAAGGGACTCTCTAGAGTCTTCTCCAACACCACAGTTCAAAAACATCAATTCTTCAGCACTAAGCCTTTTTTATGGTCCAACTCTCACATCCATACATGACCTCTGGAAAAACTATAGCTTTGACTATACAGACCTTTGTCAGCAAAGTGATATCTCTGCTTTTTAATATGCTGCCTAGGTTTGTCATAGCTTTCCTTCCAAGAAGCAAATATCTTTTAATTTCATGGCTGAAGTCATCCTCTGCACTGATTCCGGAGCCCAAGAAAATAAAGTGCGTCACTGTTTCCATTGTTTCCCCATCTATTTGCCATGAAGTGATTGGATTGGATGCCATGATCATGGTTTTTTGAATGTTGAGTTTTAAGCCAGCTTTTTCACTCTCCTCTTTCACTTTCATCAAGAAGCTCTTTAGTTCCTCTTCACTTTCTGCCATTAGAGTGGTATCACCCACATATCTGAAGTTGGTGATATTTCTGCCAGCGATTTTGAGTCAGCTTGTGCTTCATCCAGCCTAGCATTTCGCGTGATGCACTCCGTATATGAGTTAAATAAGCAGGGTGACAATGTACAGCCTTGACGTACTCCTTTCCCAGTTTTGAACCAGTTCTTTGATTCATGTCCGGTTCTAAGTGTTCCTTCTTGACCTGCATACCGGTTTCTCAGGAGACAGGTCAGGCGGTCTGTTATTCCCATCTCTTTAAGAATTTTACACAGTTTGTTAATTAGTGTTTATTTAAATAAGAAACAATTATCAAACTCCACTGGATCCAAGGTATTTTAGAAATTATAAATCTGAGTGAAACAATCCCTTCAAGTTTTTCAGAAAAGACTATTGGTAGAAAAAATTAATCAATGAGACTGCTAAATCTCCTATGACATGATTTTTCTGTTTTCAGTGTTTGGAGATCAAACCAAATTGATTTAAAACATCTCTAAAAAATATGATACATAAACTTATAAATAAGTTTGGTCTATTATTTTCCTAGCTGATCAGATAAGTGAGCAGTTAAAAAGGTACCCTTTGTCTAGTAGGGATTTTGTGTTTTTCCTTTTTAGGGGAATCCATGTTAACACATTTGATAAACTTTTATCTTTATGCGCCTTTCTGGAATCAGTCTGACCTCAATCTGAACAAAGCCTTAGTTGATGTTTACAGGTGGTAGCTTGGTGATTTTCTCAGCCTGTACATTTATTATTGACTGTTAATCAGATTCATCATTAAAGGTTTCAGCTGCCACACAAATGCATAATTGGCTATGTCTGAGTGGCCACCTTTTGTCTCGAGCAGATTGTTAAAACTGTATTAAGCATCATTAGTCCAAAACAATGACCTTCTTAATTTGTCCTTTCTTGTTTTCTAACAGATTGGGTCTTACTATTATTGCAAACACAGTATAAATAACAGTCTTAGGGAAAACTCATATGAATTCTTCTTAGTTTCTAACAGGCTTTTTTATTGAAGGATGTATTAAATAATTGCTAATTATGTTTATTAAACTGTTTCCTTTTGTGTGTATTATACTGCACCATTCAGAATCCTTGGGTTAAAAGTTGTATGAAAGTGAGAAATTTGTAATCATTGCTCTTCCACTCTTGTATTTTATTATCCAACTTACTAAAGAAATAATATAGAGGTTAAAAGGATTAAGTAAATTATTTAAACTTACAGGTTTTCTCTTAAAAACCAATCAATAAGATAGAAGGAAGCAAAAAATAATCATGAAAGTATAATTTTAAATACTATGTGTATATATCTGCATTTTCCTACAACATATTTTTCTTAAAATCTTACTTGCTTATCCACAGAATTTTATTTGGAAAAATATCTACCTGATTTCCCAAATGAATTATATGTAGTGACATCTTTCTTGTTTAATTTCTATTCCTATTGTGATTACATAAATCCAGTGGCTATGAAATGCATGAAATTGGCTGTCATCTGTGTTATGACAATTTCTTCATAATTGGTTTATGCAGAATGTGCTTCATACTGATCTCAGAAAATCTTTGGTAATCCGTCTGCTTCTGGAGCTAAGACTTGGCCACAAATGAAATTATTGCAGCCTTAGAAATGAAATCCTCACTGGTGAAGGGTTCAGGTGGACTTAGCTTTATAATCTGGTTTAAAAGTTTTGAGTAAATAAAGTAGAGGTCTTTTGTATTTTCTATCAGTGAGTTTTTAGGGAAGAATATTTATTATTTTATATTTTATCAAAGAACTGAATCCTCTCAAATGCATAAATTGCAAATTATACTAAGAATGAGTTATTATCAAGCATAAGTAAAGCAATCATTATAGGCTGTAAAATTTATTTCTGTAGTATCTGAGTGAAAATATTCACTTTAAAAATTGTCTAGTACCTTTGCTTTTTTACTATTCTCATTTAGATTTATCATACATCTAAGTTTTTTCTAGCTTCAATGAAATATAATCAACAAATATATAAAACTGTATATATTTGAAATGGACGTGATGTTTTGATATTGTGAAGTAATTACTGCCATCAACCTAATTAATATACCTATCACTTCTCACTGTTACCTTTGTGTGTGTGTGTGTGGTGAGACAATTAATACCTACTCTGTTAGAAAATTTTGAGTATACAGTACATGGCATCTGATTCCCATCACTTCATGGCAAATAGATGGGGAAACAGTAGAAACAGTGACAGACTGTTTTTAGGGGCTCCAAAATCACTGTAAATGGTGACTGCAGCCATGAAATAAAAAGACACTTGCTCCTTGGAAGAAAAGTTATGACCAACCTAGACAGCATATTAAGAAGCAGAGACATTACTTTGCCAGCAAAGGTCCATCTAGTCAAGGCTATGGTTTTTCCAGTAGTCATGTATGGATGTGAGAGTTGGACTATAAAGAAAGCTGAGCACTGAAGAATTGCTGCTTTTGAACTGTGTTGTTGGAGAAGACTCTTGAGAGTCCCTTGGACTGCAGGGAGATGGAACCAGTCCATCCTAAAAGAAATCAGTCCTGAATATTCATTGGAAGGACTGATGCTGAAGCTGAAACTCCAATCCTTTGGCCACCTGATTCAAAGAACTGACTCATTTGAAAAGACCCGGATGCTGGGAAAGATTGAAGGTGAGAGGAGAAGTGGATGAGAGAGGATGAGATGGTTGGATGGCATCACCAACTCAATGGACATGAGTTTGAGTGAACTCCGGGAGTTGGTGATGGACAGAGAGGCCTGGCGTGCTACGGTTCACGGGGTCGCAAAGAGTCAGACACGACTGAGGGACTGAACTGAACTGAACTGATATACATTATTATTTATCATAGTTACAATGTTGTACATTGGGTCTCTAGAATTTTTAACTGAAAGTATGATGTACCCTTTGTCCAATGTCTCTCCATTTTCTCACTTCTCCCTGCCCTACCCCTGATAACCAATTTTTTACTCTCTTACTCAAGGAATTAGGCTTTTTTACATTCCACATATAAGTGAGATCATGCAATATTTATATTTTGTGTCTGGCTTATTTCACTCAGTCTCTTGATGCCCTCCAGTTTCATCTGTGACATGCAAATAGGAGGATTTCTTTCTCTTTTTTTTTAGGCTAAGTAATATTTTATATTACATTTGAATATGTATGCATATAACATATATACATATACACATGTACATACACACCACATTCATTTCCTTTATCCATTCATTCATTGACACTTAGGTTGTTTTCATGTCTCAGCTATCGTGAATAATGCTGCAGTAAACTTGATGGCACCCACTCCAGTGCTCTTGCCTGGAGAATCCCATGGACAGAGAAGCCTGGTGGGCTGCAGTCCATGGGGGTCACTGAGGGTCGGACACGATGGAGCGACTTCACTTTCACTTTTCCCTTTCATGCACTGAAGAAGGAAATGGCAACCCACTCCAGTGTTCTTGCCTGGAGAATCCCAGGGACGGGGGAGCCTGGTGGGCTGCCGTCTATGGGGTCGCACAGTCGGACACAACTGAAGCAACTTAGCAGCAGCAGCAGCAAACTTGGGAGTACTCACATCTCTTCAAGGTAGTGATTTCATTTCCTTTAGATATATACCCAGAAATGGGATTGCTGGATCACATGGTAGTTCTATTTTTAATTTTTAAGGGAACTTCCTTATTGTTTTCCATATTGGCTATTCCAGCTTGCATTTTCGCTGTAATGTACAAGGGTTTCCTTCTCTCCACATCCTCTCCAACACTTACCTCTTGTTTTCCAAATAATAACTGCCCCAACAGATGTGAGGTGATATCTCATTGTTGTTTTGCATTTACCTAATGGTAAATAATGTTTGGCACCTTGTAATTTACCCACTGTCTGCTCATATATCTTTTTTGGAAAAATGTCTACTCAGTTCCTCTGATCATTTTAAAATTGGATTTTTTTTTTTTTTTTTGCTGTTAGTAGTACAAGTTCCTTATACACACACACACACACACACACACGTATATACTTGGATATTTATTTTCCAAATATTTTCTTCCATTCCATTGGTTGTCACTTCACTCTGATGATTGTTTCTTTTGCTATGCAGAAGCTCTTTAGTTTGATGCATACCCACTTATTTATTTTTGATTTTTGGTTTGATGCAGTCCCATTTATTTATTTTGCTTTTGCTATGCATTTGTTGTCATATCCAAAAAATTATTGCCAAGACTAGTATCAAGGGTCGTGAAGATCTTTTTTGTACAGTTCTTCTATGTATTCTTGCCACCTCTTCTTAATATCTTCTGCTTCTGTTAGGTCCATACCATTTCTGTCCTTTATTGAGCCCATGTTTGCATGAAATGTTTCCTTGGTATCTCTAATTTTCTTGAAGAGATCTCTAGTCTTTCCCATTCTATAGTTTTCCTCTATTTCTCTGCACTGATCACTGAGAAAAGCTTTCTATCAAATCCTAAAAGGTAATGCTGTCAAAGTGCTGCACTCAATATGCCAGCAAATTTGGAAAACTCAGCAGTGGCCACAGGACTGGAAAAAGTCACTTTTCATTCCAATCCCTAAGAAAGGCAATGCCAAAGAATGCTCAAACTACCGCACAATTGCACTCATCTCACACACTAGCAAAGTAATGCTCAAAATTCTCCAAGCCAGGCTTCGACAATACGTGAACCATGAACTTCCAGATCCTCAAGCTGGATTTAGAAAAGGCAGAGGAACCAGAGATCAAATTGCCAACATCCACTGGATCATTGAAAAAGCAAGAAAGTTCCAGAAAAACATCTATTTCTACTTTATTGACTATACCAAAGCCTTTGACTGTGTGGACCACAACAAAGTGTGGAAAATTCTGAAAGAGATGGGACTACCAGACCACCTTACATGCCTCTTGAGAAATCTGTATGCAGGTCAGGAAGCAACAGTTAGAACTGGATATGGAACAACAGACTGGTTCCAAATAGGGAAAGGAGTTCATCAAGGCTGTATATTGTCACCCTGCTTATTTAATTTCTATGCAGAGTACACCATGAGAAATGCTGGGCTGGATGAATCACAAGCTGGAATCAAGATTGCTGGGAAAAATATCAATAACCTCAGATATGCAGATGACACCACCCTTATGGCAGAAAGTGAAGAAGAACTAAAGAGCCTCTTGATGAAAGTGAAAGAGGAGAGTGAAAAAGCTGGCTTAAAACTCAACATTCAGAAAACTAAAATCATGGCCTCTGGTTCCATCATTTCATAGCAGATAGATGGAGAAACAGTGGAAACAGTGGAAACAGTGTCAGACCTTATTTTTGGAGGCTCCAAAATCACTGCAGATGGTGACTGCAGCCATGAAATAAAAAGACGTTTGCTCCTTGGAAGAAAAGCTATGACCAACCTAGACAGCATATTAAAAAGCAGAGACATTACTTTGCCAACAAAGGTCCATCTAGTCAAAGCTATGGTTTTTCCAGTAGTCATGTATGGATATGAGAGTTGGACTATAAAGAAAGCTGAGCCCCAAAGAATTGATGCTTTTGAACTGTGGTGTTGGAGAAGACTCTTGAGAGTACCTTGGACTGCATGGAGGTCCAACCAGTCCATCCTAAAGGAGGCCAGTCCTGAATATTCATTGGAAGGACTGATGCTAAAGCTGAAACTCTAATACTTTGGCCACCTGATGCGAAGAGCTGACTCATTTGAAAAAACCCTGATGCTGGGAAAGATTGAAGGTGGGACGAGGAGGGGATGACAGAGGATGAGATGGCTGGATGGCATCACCAACTCGATGGACATAAGTCTGGGTGAACTCCGGGAGTTGGTGATGGACAGGGAGGCCTGGCGTGCTGCAGTCCATGGGGTTGCAAAGGGACAGACACTATTGAGTGACTGAACTGAACTGAATGTCAAGGGGATTTCCCCTTATGTTTTCTTCTAGGAGTTTTACAGTTTCAGATCATATATTTGAGTCTTTATTCCATTTTGAGTTGATTTTCATGCATGATGTATAATAAGGATGAACTTTTATTCTTTTGCATGTAGATATCCAGTTTTCTCACCATCATTCCCTAAAGAGGCTATCCTTTTCTCATTGTGCATTCTTGGATCTTTTGTCAAAGAATTATTCGACTGTACGTGCTTGGGTTTATTTGGGGGATCTTTATTCTGTTCCATTTGCTGTGTGTTTTTGTTTATGTCAGTGTTCTTGCCTGGAGAATCCCAGGGACGGGGGAGCCTGGTGGGCTGCCATCTCTGGGGTCACACAGAGTCAGACACGACTGAAGTGACTTAGCATAGCATAGCATAGCATACTACTATACTGTTTTGACTACTATAGATTTATAATGTAGTTTAAAATCAGGAAGTGTAATGCCCCCATATTTGTTCTTCTTTCTCAATATTTCTTTAGCTATTTGGAGTCTTTTGTAGCTTTATATGAGCTTTAGGGTTTTTAAAATATTTCTGTTAAAAAATGCCATTAGAGTTATGGGGATAGCATGATTTTATGGATCACTTTGTATAGTATCGAATTTTAACAATAATAATTCTCCCAATCTAGTACAGATATCTTTCCATTAGTTTGTGTCTTCTTCAATTTCACTCATTAATGTTTTATAACTTTCAGTTTAAAGATTTTTTGTGTCCTTGGTTAAATTTGTTCTAAATGGGATTGGTTTCTTTTTTGGATAGCTTATTGTTAATGAATAGAAATACAACTGATTTTTGTATGTTGATTTTGTGCCTTTTAACTTTATTTATTAGTTCTAAAAGTTTTTTTTTTGATGGAGTCTTTAAGGGTTTTATAAAGATCATGTCATCTGCAAACAGAATAATTTTACTTATTCACTTCCAATTTGAATGCCTTTTATTTCTTTTTCCTGCCAAATTGTTTGGGCTAGGACTTCCAGTACTGTGTTGAATAGTAGAGGTGAGAATAGCTGTCTCTGTCTTTCTCCTGACCTTAGAAAAACTTTTTTCAGATTTTCACCATTGGGTATGGTATTAGCTATATACTTATCATAGATGGCCACCATTATGTTGAGGTACAGTTCTTCTACACCGAATTTGTTGAGTTTATATCATAATGAATGTTGAATTTTGTCAAATGTTTTTTTCTGCTTCTATCAAGGTGATCATATGATTTTTATCCTTTTGTCTATTAATGTTATGTATCACATTTACTAATTTTCATATGTTGACTCATTCTTGCATTCCAGAGATAAATGCCACTTGATCATGGTATGTGATCCTTTTAATGCACTATTGAATTCAGCTTGCTGATATTTTTTGAGGGTTTTTCCATCTATGTTCATCAGGGATTTAGCTTGTAGTTCTTTTCCTTGAAGTATCATTGTCTGGCTTTCTTAGTAGCGTAATGCTGGCCCCATAAAATGAGTTTGGATGTGTTCCCTCCACTTAAATTTTTATGAGTTTGAGAAGAATCGATATTAATTCTTCTTTAAATATCTTGTGTATTTCACTCATGAAGTATCTCGTCCTAGAATTTTGTTGTGGGTGTTGTTGGGCATTTTTTAAATTATTGCTTCAATCTCTAGGCTTCTGTGGTGGCTCGTATGGTCAAGAAACTACCTGCAATGTGAGAGACCCAGGTTCAATTCCTGGGTCGGGAAAATCCTCTGGAAAACGAAATGGCAACCCACTCCAGTATTCTTGCCTGCAGAACTCCATGGACAGAGGAGCCTGGTGGGCTATACAGTTCATGGGGTCCGTAGAGTTGGACACGACTGAGCAACTAATACACTTTCAATCTCCTTAATAGTAATACATCTGTTTGGGTTTTTTTATTTCTTCATGATTTAGTACTGGTAGATTGCATGTTTGAAGAAATTTATCCATTTCCTCTAGGTTACCCAATTTGTTCATAGTAATCTTTTATGAAGGCTTCCTAGATAGCTCAGTTGGTAAAGAATCCGCCTGCAATGCAGGAGACCCTGGTTCAATTCCTGAGTCGGAAAGATCCACTGGAGAAGGAATAGGCTACCCACTCAAGTATTCTGGCCTGGAGAATTCCATGGACTGTGTAGTCCATGGGGTCACAAAGAGTAGGACACGACTGAGCAACTTTCACTTTCACTTTCAATCTTTTATGATCCTTTCTGCTTCTGTGGTATCAGTAGTAATGTTCCCACTTTCATTTCTGATTTTATTTTCCTTTCTCTTTTTTTCCCCATTAGTCCAGCTAAAGACTTGTCAATATAACTTGTTTACTTTTTTTAAAAAAACAACTCTGTCTTTGATCTTTTCTGTTCTTTTTCTAATCTCAATTTCATTTGTTTTTGCTCTCATCTTTGTTATTTCCTTCCTTTTGCTAACTTTAAGCTTAGTTTGCTTCCTCCCCTCCCCCCCCCCCCCATGCTCCGACCCCCATTTCTATGAGGTGTGAAATTAGATTGTCTAGTCGAAGTCATTTTACTTTTTTTGGCCACACCTGGCATGTGGAATCTTAGTTCCACAAAGAGAGATGGAATCCATGTCCCCTGTAGTGGAAGCTCAGAGTCTTAACCACTGAACCACCAGGAAAATCCCTCATTTTATTTTTTTTACTGTAGATGTTTATTGCTTTCATTTCCCTCTTAGAACTGCTTATGCTTTGTCTCTCAAGATTTACATTATGCTTCCATTTTTGTTTGTCTCAAGATAGTTTATTTCTCTTTTGATTTCATTTTTTACCCACTGGTTATTTAGGAATATGTGGTTTAATTTTCACATACTTTTGAATTTTCCAGTTTTTCTCCGGTTACTGATTTCTGATTTCATATCATTTGGGTCAGAAAAGATATTTGATAAGACTTCAGGATTCTTAAATTTCTTAATTCTTGTTTTGTGGCCTTACAATTTATCCCAGGAAAATTCTGTGGGCCCTTGCACTTGAAAAGAATGTATATTCTGCTGCTATTGGATGGATTGTTTTGTTAGGTCTATTTGGCCTGAGGTATAATTCAAGTTCAACATTTCTTTATTTTTTCTGTCTGGATGATGTATAGCTGTTGAAAGTGAATAATGAAGTCTCCTACTATAATTGTATTGTAATCTACTCTTCCCAGACAGTGTGTTAATATTTGATTTATGTACTTAAGTATAGTAATGTTAGGTGTGTATATATTTACAATTGCTATATCCTATTGATGAATTTACCACTGTATCATTATGTGGTGATCTTCATTGTCTCTTGTGACTTTTTTTGACTTAAAGATCATTCTGTCTGACTTAAAAATAGCTGACCCCTGGTCTCTTTTTGTTTCTATTTACATGAAATATCTCTTTCCATCTCTTCACTTTCTATCAGTGTGTGTCTTTAAGGCTGAAATGAATCTGCTATAGACAGTATATAGTTGGATCTTGTGTTAAAAAAAAAAATCCATTCAGTCATTCTATGTCTTTCATCTGGAAAATTTAACCCAGTTACATTTATGTTTTATCTATTTCTATCTTACTGTTTTCTGGATGTTTTTGTAGCTTCTTTCTTCCCTCCTCTATTGCTACTGTCCTTTGTAAATTATTGATTATTCCTTAGTGGTATGCTTTTATTCCCTTTTCTATATCCTTGTGTATTTACAATAGGTTTTTGGTTTTTGGTTACCATGAGGCTTACCTAAAATATCTTATAGTTATAACAGTCTATTTTAAGGTGATGACTTCAGTTGCAAAGAAAAACCCTACACTTTTCCTGCCCCCCAGTATTTTACTCTTTTAATGTTACAATTTACATCTTTTAAAATTGTGTATTAATTAATAATTTTAGCTATAGTTATTTTTAGTACTTTTGTCTTTCATCTTTCATACTGGAGTTAAAAGTGATGAGCATACTACCATTGCAGTATTAGAGTATTCTGAAACCAGTGAGTTTTATTGTTGGTTCGTTGGTTGGTTGGTTTTGATTGTGTTGCATGAATTTTGGTATTTTAGTTCCCCAACCAGGGACTGAACCTGGGCAGTGAGAGCACAGAGTCCTATCACTGGATCTCCAGGGGATTACCCCTCCATATGATTTTTTATATCGCTAATTATCATCCTTTTGTTTCAACCTTGAGAATTCCCTCTAGCATTTCTTGGAGGCAAATTTAATGATGATAAACTTACTCAGTTTTTGTTTGTCTATAAGAGACTTTATCTCTCCTTATTTCTCAAGGACAGCATTGATGGGCACATTTTTTGGTCGGTAGGGTGTCTTTTTGTTTCAGCACTTTGAATACACACATGCGTGCCTGCTCAGTCACTTCGGTTGTGACCCTATGGACCGTAGCCTGCCGGTGTCCTCTGTCCATAGGATTTTCGCAAACAAGAATACTAGAGTGGCTTGCCATTCCCTCCTCCAGGGGTTCTTCTCAACCCAGGAGTCAAACCCACGTCTCCTGTGACTCCAGCATTGCAGGTGGATTATTTGACACTGAGCCAGAATATACACATAAACACATGAGTATTGTCTCCTGACCTTCAAGGTTTCTATTGAAAAACCTCATAGTCTTGTGGAGATTCCCTTATATGTGATGAGTCTCTTCTTTTACCACTGTAATAATTCTCTCTTTTTGATTTTTGACAGTTTGACTATAATGTGACCTCATGAAGCCCTCATGGGGTAAACTTGTTTACCCCATGGGTTAAACTTTTCAACCCCAAACTTGTTTGGGGATCTTTGAATCTCACGTACCTCAGTGTCCATCTACCCTCCAAGGTTTGGGAAGTTTCCAACCATTATTTTTTTATCTTTTATGAAAAAATATTCAATTTAGTCAGTGTGCACTTCTTACAGTAGATACCTTGACGTTATATTAGATTTCCAGATCCTTTGAAGAGTAGTTAAAAAGTGATCTCACAGTTCATCATCAGTGAGTGGAAAGGAATTCCATTCATTATTATTTCAATATAAGTATACTTTTTAAAAAAGAAGTCACTTACCATTTCTTATTGTTCTATCTTTTCCATTTCTATGCTTCTCTGATATGTATTTGTTTTACTTTTACTTCCCCCAATACATCTTCAATATCCTGAGATACTTAGCTAAGCATCCCAATAAAGCATTTAGCCATTATTCCTTTAAATAAGCTTTCTGCCCCCTTTCTCTGTCTTTTCCTTCTGAGATTCTCATAATGCATGTATGAGTATTTTATGGTTTCCCATATATCCCATAGTTTTTCTTCATTCTTTTTTATTCTTTTCTTCCCACCCCCTCTGATTTTATCATTTCAATGATTTATTTTGAGTTTATAGATTATTTTTTCTGTCTTATCAACTATGCTATTAATGCTCTCAGTTGCATTTTTCATTTTATTTATTGTGTTCTTTAACTCCAGAATTTCTGTCTGGTTGTTTTTTTATGATTTGTGTCTCTTTTTTGAACTTATAATTTTGTTCATGTATGTTTTCCCTGGTTTTGTTGAGTAGTCTGTGTTTGCTTATTGCTTGTTGATCTTCCTTAAACAAATTCTTTTGAATTCTTTTCTCCATATTCTCATCGATACTTGCTATTTTTTTGTCTTTTTGATAGTAGCCATTCTGACAGGTGTGAGGGGATATCTCATTATGGTTTTGGTTCTCATTTCTCTGATAATTAGTGATGCTGAGTATCTTTTCAAGTGTCTGTTGGCTATCTGTATGTATCCTTTGGAAAAATGTCTATTCAGATTTTCTGTCCATTGTTTAATCAGGTTGTTTGTTTGTTTTTTAATGTTGAATTGTATATATAATTTGTATATTTTGGATGTTAACTTTTCTCTCTCTTTCTCAGTCTTTCTCTCTCTCTATATATATATATATATAATTTGCAAATATTTTCTCTTAAAAATATATATAATTTACAAGTATCTTCTCTTAATCTGTAGGTTGCCTTTTCATTTTCTTGATAGTTTCCTTCACTGTGCAAAAGCTTTATACTTGGATGTAGTTCTATTTGTTTATTTTTGCTTTGGTTTCCCTTGCCTGAGGAGACAAATCCCCCCTCCCCAAATATTACGAAAACTTATATTGCCTATGTTTTTTCTAGGAGTTGTATGGTCTTACAGGTCTTACAGTAAAGTCTCTAAACAAGTCTGAGTTTATTTTTGTATATGGGGTGACAAATTAGTCCAATTTGATTCTTCTGCATGTACCTGTCCAGTTTTCCCAATACCATTTATTGAAAATAGTGTCTACTCCCCGTTGTATATTCTTGCCTCCTTTTTTGTAGACTAATTGAACGTAGACGTATGGGTTTCCTTCTGGATTTTCTATTCTCTTCCATTGATCTATGTGCTTATTTTGGAGCCAGTACCATACTGTTTTTGATTACTGTAGATATGTAGTATAGTTTGAAATCAGAGCATGATACCTCCACCTTTGTTCTTCTTTTTCAAGACTGATATAGGTGTTCAATGTTTTTTGTAGTTCCATACAGATTTTAGAGTTATTTGTTCTAGTTCTGTGAAAAATGCCATTGGTATTTTGATAAGAACTGCATTGAATCTGTAGATTGCCTCAGGGAGTATGGTCATTTTAACACTATTGATTCTTTTAATTTATGAGTATGGTATATTTTTCCATTTGTTTGTTTCATCTTCAATTCCTTTCATCCATATATTAGCAGTTTCTGAGTTGTTGTTTAGTTGCTAAGTCATGTCCACTCTTTTGCAATCCTATGGACTGTAGCCGCCAGGCTCCTCTGTCCACAGGATTCTCCAGGCAAGAATACTGGAGTGGGTTGCCATTTCATTCTCCAAGGAATCTTCCCAACCCATAGATCAAACCCATGTCTCCAGCACTGCAGGCGGATTCTTTACCACTGAGCCACCTGGAAAGCCCAATAAAAACAAATTTTATTCTTTTTGATGTAACTGTGAATGACATTGTTTTCCTAATTTATCTTTTTGATTGTTGTTAGTGTGTAGATATGTAACAGATTTTTGTGTATTTATTTTACATTCTGAATTCATTTTGTATTACTGAATTCATCTATTAGTTCCAGTAGTTTTTAAGCTTTTCTGTGTGTCTTAAAGATCACACTCACACACACACATATACATAATCATGCCATCTGCAAACGTGAGTTTTACTTTTTCATTTTCAATCTTGATTCCATTTGTTTCTTTTCCTTGTCAAACTGCTGTGGCTAGGGCTTCTGATACCATGTTGAAGAAAGGTGGCGAGAGTGGGAATCCTTGTCCTATCCATGATCTTACAGAAGATGCTTTCAGCTTTTCACCACATGTTAGCCGCGTGCTTGTCATATGTGGCCTTTTTAATTTTGAGGTGTATTCCCTCTCTACCCACGTTATTGAGAGATCTTACCCTAAATGAATGTTGAATTTTGTCAAAACATTTTTCTGCATTTATTAAGATGATCATATGAGTTTTTATTCTTCCTGGTTAATGTGGTGTATCACATTGATTGGGTTTTGAATATTGAACCATCCTTGCATCCTTGGGCTAAATCCCACTTGATCTTGGTGTATGATCCTTTTAATGGGTTGTTGAGTTTGCTGACATTTTGTGGAGGGTTTTTGAGTCTATGTTTATCAGTGATATTGGCCTTTCTGTGTGTGTGTGTGGTTTCTTTGTCTGGTTTTAGTATCATGACTTTTGCCTTGTAGAATGAGTTTGAAAATGTTCCTTCCTTTTTTTGGAATAGATTGATAACAGTAGGTGTTAACTCTCTTTTAAATATTTGGCAGAATTCACCTGTGAAGCCATCTCGTTCTAGACTTTTGTTGTTTAGAGTTGCTTTTTGTTTGTTTGTTTATTACTGATTTCATTTCATTATTGTTAATTGGTCTGTTTATACTTTCTATTTCTTTCTGATTTAGTCTTGAGAGCTTGCAGATTTCTAGGAATTTATCCACTTCTTCTAGGTTGTCCATTTTATTGGTGTATAATTGTTTGTACTAATCTCTTATGATACTTTGTATTTCTGTGGTGTCAGTTGTAACTTCTTTTTCATTTCTGATTTTATTTATTTGGGCTCTCTCTCTTTTTTACCTGATGAGTCTGGCTAAAGGTTTATGAGTTTTGTTTATCTTTTCAAAGAAATAGCTCTTAGTTTCACTGATCTTTTTTTTCAGTTTCTATTTTATCGATTTCTGCTCTGATCTTTATTATTTCTTTCTTTGTATTAATGTTGAGTTTTGTTTGTACTTTTTTTTCTAGTTCATTTAAACATAAAGCCAGGTTGCAATTTTCTTGTTTCCTATATTAAGCTTGGGTCACTCCAAACTTTTTTAGAACTGCTTTTGCTGTGTTTCATAGATTTTTCTATCATGTCATTTCTATTTTCATTTGTCGCCAGAGTATTTTTTTTATTTCTTCTTTGATTTCTTCAGTGACCTATTTGAAGTTTAGTAGCATAACTGTTTAGCCTCCACATGTGTATTTCTTGCAGGATATTTTTGTTGTTTTTCCTTTCATAATTTTCATATGTCTAGTCTTTTTCTTTTTCATCTTCTTTTTTTCATTTAGAGAAGTCTGTTTAACATTTCTTGTAAAGCCAGTTTGGTGGTGCTGAACTCTCATAACTTTTGCTTGTCTGTAAAACTACCCCTCCTTCAAATCTCAATGACAGCTTTGCTGTGTTGAATTATTTGGTTGCAGATTTTCTCCTTTCATCGTTTTACGTATGTTGTGTCACCCTCTTCTGTCCTGCAAAATTTCTCAAGAAAAGTCATATGGGTGTTCCCCATATATCCCATACAACATGTAATTAGTTGAATTTTTTTCTTTCTGTTTTAAAGATTCTCTCTTATCTTTAATTTTTGTCATTTTAATCACAGTATGTCTTGGTGTGCATCCATTTGAGTTTATCTTATTTGGGACTCTCTGCTTCCCCCAAATGAGTGTCAACTTTTTCCCCCAAGTTAGGGAAATTTTCAATTATTACCTCTTCAAATTAGATCTCTGCCTTTCTCTCTCTCTTTCTTCATTCTGGGACCCCTATAATGCAAATGTTAGTATGCTGAATGTTGTAGAACTCTCATAAACTAGCCTCATATTTTACAATTCTTATTTTTTTCTCTTCACCTTGGGGGATTTCCCCTAATCTGTCTTCCAGATTGCCGTTGCATTCTTCTATATCATTAAATCTACTGTTAATTACTTCTTGTGCATTTTTTGAAAATTTCAGTTATTGCATTCTTCAGCTCTGTTTCATTCTTCTGTATATTTTCTAACTCACTGTTAAACTTCTTGCTATGTTCTTTCATTATTCTCCCAAGTTTGATGAGCATCTTTATGATCATTACCATGAACGCTGCTGAGTAGATTGCTTATCTCTACTTTACTTAGTTCTTGTTCTGGAGTTTTACCTTATTCCTTCATTTGCAATATAGTCTTCTGTCTCCTCATTTTGCTTAATTCTCTGTTTATTTCTTTGTATTTAGTTGGTTGGCTACATTTCCCACGATTGAAGAAGTATCCTTATGTAGGAGACATCGTATGGAGCCCCTTCCTTCTGGTTATCAGAACCATGTGCTCTGGAAGCATCCTCTGTGTGGGCTACGTGTGCCCTTCTATTGTGGTGGGGCCAACTAGTGTTGGCATGCTAATAGCCAGCGCTGGCCCTTGGCCCAGGCTGCTGTTAGTTCCTACCTCATGCAGGGCATGCCAGCTCACTGGTGCTTGTGGCCGGGTCCTGGTTTGCCTGGCTGCTTGACCTTGGGGGCATCCCAGGACTTGTATCAACCAACTGGTAGGTGGTAAAGCCCTGGAACTAATAGCCTAGAGGGAGGAGTCCAAAATGGTGTTGCCAACATTAGGGTCCTCTTTGTAGAACAAGCTCCCCCAAACGGCTGCTTCCACCATCTATATCACTAGAGAGAGACCCAGTCGTCTTTTGTCTCTCTGGGAGTCTCTTCCAGATCAGCAAGTGGGTCTAACCCAGGCTTCTTTCAAATTACTGCCTCTACACGGGGCATATGAAACTTTGTGTGAGACTTTATGAGTGGATTCTCTTTTTCCTGAAGCCCTCTGTCTCTCTCATATCCAAGCCCTGCTGGCCTTCAAGAGCAGATGTTCTTGGGTTTTGTCTACCTAGTTCAGGACCCCTGGATGAGGGAGTCAAATTAGACCCCTTGCTCCTTGGGGAAAACCTTTTCAATTGTGATTGTTTTCCCATTTGTGAGTTGCCTACCCAGGGATGTGGGTCTTGAATGTACCCTGTTTCCTTTCCTCCTACCCATCTTGTTGTGGTTCCTTCTTTATTTCTTTATTTGTTGAAAATTGTTTCTACTAGTCTTTAATTGTTGCTCTGTAGACAGTTGTAATTTTGGTGGGAAGTGAGCTCAAGGTCTTTCTATTCTTGCATCTTGGCCACATGCTATCCCTCCCACCCCCAATTAGGAATATTTTTTAAAACTTTCAGCTATCCTCATACTTAATGAGAAACCTCAAACTTTCCCACTAAGATCAGTACAAAGCAAGGATGTCCTCTTTCATCACTCCTTTTCAACACTGTTCATTGAGATACTTATGTATAGATCTAACAAAATATGTAGAAGATCTATACAAGGAAAACTATAGAACGCTGATGAATGAAATCAGAGAACAATTAAATAACTAGAGAGCTATTCCATGTTTATGGTTAGGAAGACTCAATATTGTCAAGATGTAAGTTCTTACCAACTTGATCTCTATAGATCAAGTGCAGTCTTAATCAAATCCCAGCAAGCTATTTTGCAGATATCAATAAACTGATTCTAAAGTTTATGTGAAGAGGTTCAGAGATCCAGAATAGCTAACACAACACTGCATACATACATGCATACATGCATGAGTGCTCAGTCACTTCAGTCATGTCTGACTCTTTGCTACCCTATGAACTGTAGCCTGCCAGGCTCCTCTGTCCATGGGATTCTCCAGGCAAGAATACTGAAATGGGTTTCCATACCCTCCTCCAGGGGATCTTCTAGAACCAGAGATTGAACCTGTGTCTCTTGAAGAACAATATGGTAGACTCAGACTACCCAAGTTCAAGACTAACTAAGCTATAGTAATCAAGACAGTGTGGTATTCGCAAATAATAGACACATAGATCAACAGAACAGAAAGAAGAGCCCAGAAATAGACCTCTGTAAATATAGTCAACTGATATTTGACAAAGGAGCAAAAGCAGTATAATGGACCAAAGATAATTTCTTCAACAAATGGTGCTGGAACAACTGGTCATTCACATGCAAAATCATCATTATACAAAAATTGACTCAAAATGGACTACAGATTTAAATGTAAAAGGAGCATAAAATTTCTAGAAGATAACATAAAAGAAAACTTTGATTACCTTGCGGGTATTGATGATGTTTTGGATAAGGACCATAAAAGAAATAATTGAGAAGGTGAGCTTCATTAAAATAAAAACTTATATTCTGTGAAAGATAATATCAAGAGAATGATAAGTTAGTTCATAATTTCAGAGAAAATAGTCACAGAAGATTCATATGATAAAGGGCCATTATCCAAAATACACAAGGAATTTTAAAACTCAAGAAAGAAAACAACTCAATTTTGAAATGGGCCAAAGGCCTTAGCAGACACCTCATCATGGAAGATATACAGATGGCAAATAAGCATATGAAAAGGCACTCAACATCCTATCCCATCAGAGAAATGTATGTTAAAATGATAAGATACCACACACATCTATAAAGTGGAACACTGACAACACCAAATGCTGACAAGGATATGGAGTAACAGGAACTTTTTCATTGCTGGTGGAATGCAAAATTTTAAAGTCACTTTAAAAGACAGTTTGATGTGTTTACGAGATAATTAAGGACAGGGAGGCCTGGGATGCTGCAGTCCATGATGTTGCAAAGAGTTGGACATGACTAGGTGACTGAACAACAATAATATTAGTAATAACTTCAGCCAGGAGTAAACTTTATTATGGTGAAAGATTGAGTACTTTTCTCTAAGAGCAGGAACAAAAAAGGATATCTCCTCTTACCACGTCTGTTCAACATTGTATGGGAGGCCCAAGCCAGTGCAATGAGAGGGGGAAAAAGTAACACATACAGATTGTAAAGGAATACGTAAAACTGTTTTTATCCACAGTATAAAACGGTTTTTATACACAGATCACCTGTGTATAAAATCATAAAGAATATATCATAAAAAGTTACTGGAGTGAATCAGTGTGCTTAATGAGGTCTTATAATACAAGATCATTTAAAAAAAATTATATTTTTATATAGTAGTATTTCTTTCAGTATTTGTCTGCCAGTGATAAATTTCTTCAGTATTCGGTTGTCTGAAAATTCACTTCTTTCACATTTATTTTTGAAGGATATTTTTGCTGGATGTAGAATTCTAGTTTGTAATTATTTTCTACAACCATTTTGAAAATAGCAATCTATTGTCTTCTGACTTCCATTGTTTTCATTGGAATGTCATATGTCCTTTCTTTCCCCTGGCTACTTCAAAGATTTTTTATTTGTCTTTGGTGTTCAACACTTTGACTATGATATTCCCAGTCCACTTTTTCTTTATATTTATTTTCCCTCAGATATTAGCACTTCTTGAATGTGTGGCTTGACATCTTTTGTGAGTTTTGGAAAATTCCCAGGAATTTTCAAATCTCTTCAATATTTCAATATTCAGTATTTCACATCTCTTCAAATACTTCTCTGTCCCATTCTTCCTCTCCACTCCTTCAAAAAAGTCTCAGAATTTTTGTACCCAACTTATTCCATGTTTACTGGAAGAAATACCCTCATCTCTCTGTGTTAATGGTTTTAGACAATCATGCTATAATTTTGTTGCATGGTATAACAGAAATAATTCATTACTTAAGATGAGTACCAAAGCTCTTGAATAGCTTTCCAAAGGGCAAGTATAATCTTTCTTTATTTGATTTATACCTTCCTGTGAATTAAATGGATGTTTTGGCTTTAACAAAAGAAGCATCAATCTCAAATACTCTTTTGGTACTTTGTATTTTATAAGTATTAACGTCTATTCACCCACACTTATGGAAAAAGTCTGTATCCTTCATTTATTGCTACCAGCCAGGGATATATGATTGTGGATGCATATTTCTGTTTCAACTTTTGTTTGAGCAGCTTCCAAAACATCATCCTATAGGTTTTTAGAATCTGTGCCAAGTTCTTCTCAGATTTAGTTTCTTTGTTAGAATTGCTTTTTAAAGCATCTGGATCAGAAATCATATACCTCTGCTGCATAGCAAAGAAACATTTGGAAATCATCATAGACATCACAATAGAGGATAATAGTATTGTATGCTTTTTCTCAGTATAGGTAAAGGCTACAACAACAAAAAATTATTAAGAATTTTTTAAATGTTGGGTTGATATTGTTAAAACATGTTAAGCAGCCAATAGCTTGCTTTGAAAATAATAATATTGTTCCTAAAGCTATCATGGAATATTTCTGAGTAAAAGTAGAGGTTTCTGCTTTTGCCTATTTTTAGTGCTACATATACATACATGCATGTTAAGAAGGCATGAAAGATTAAAATTTTTAGTTTAATCATAATTTTATTGTTGTTTCTTGCTCAAAAGACCTAAATTATTTTCATATCGTTTCAACAAATACCATCCATTTCTTTGGGATGGTTTAGATTTTATTAGATGACAATAATCCGTATGCTCTCCTAAAAAGAAAGACCTTCCTTTATTTAAAAAATAAACAAAATCAAACTAATAAACAAAAATCTCCAAGGGAAGCCTTCCATTTCTATCAATAATATAACATATTGTGCCATTTTCATAAATAGGCTAGAATTTAAGAAATGATCTCAGAACTTTTGTGCCTATGAAACAAACTTAAGTCTATTGGTTTTAGACTCTCCAATAGTTTCCAAAATGATTAATGGGTTTGGGAAAGGTCATTTAATTATCCCATATATAGCCATAAGAAGGTACATTTAGGTTGTGGTCTGGAAATCCAAATGATTTAGTGGATAAGCTCCTGACTGGAGAAGCAGAAGAAAAAGAATTCTTTTTCTGGCTGAAGTGTGACCTTTGTCATGCTTCCTTCTGTGCTTTGCTTAAATTTAGAAATAACTTCCTCCTCAAGTTATCTAGGTACGTCACAACCTAAATGTACTGTCTCATGACTACACGTGGTATAATCAAATGTCTCCAAATCTTACCGATCATGAAATCATACTAATTATGATTCGTATGACCATTTTGGTGCCTAATAAATGTCTGTAGTTCTAATGTTTGTGAGTCAGATCCTTCATATTGGTAGAGGTGTTTTTCTGAAATCCCTGATACATATTTCTTTTTCTTCATCTTATTAGCTAAGGAAGATATTAGAGGAAAGAAGGACAGATTCTTCAGGGAGTAAAGAAATATACTTTTGCTTTTTTACAGCCTACCTTATCTCCACCTAAAAGACAGCTAGAATATGATGTCTGAAATATGTGTAGCAATGAAGTTTTTATTGATTGATATAAATATGGATAGCTTTGTTCAGTTGAATACTGCTGGTAGGAGTTAGTGGCGTATGTAATACATTATCTTATTACACTCATTTTATGGAAGCTGGTCCTGTTGGGACAGTGGAAAGAGCTTACTCTGGCTTTCTGGAAAAGCAATTAATCCTACTGCTTATGTAGCAACCATGTCTTGGATCACATTGGTGTGCTGGCACTCTTTCTCCTTTTATTAAAACAAAAATGCAGCTGCTGACCAGAAGTACAGCTCTACAAGTGGGGCTTTCATCGTTTTGGTAAGAGATTCATATCCAGGGTTGACATCATTTCAGTTATGGCGTTTTCATTATTAAAGCTTGGAATTTCAAGTTTGTTTATTAAAGATTTAAAGCTATAGATTAAATCACCAAATTGAAATCCACGTATTTTCCCATACTATGATAAGTGGATAGGTGTGCTGGAAAATATATTTTTCAAATTTTCCCGCCAAATGAATTGCTTTAATTGTGAAATGCATTGTATCATACAGAAACTGACATTGTCCCCCTGAATCTTTAGCATTCTTCTTTATAAGTAACTCTCCACATCCTTTAGTTTCTAGTAAATTTAGCAAATAAATTTAGCTCTAAGAAGAGCTATGGACTATTAAGCATTGACAAAAATAGTGGTGAGGACTTTTACTCAGCCCTTGTGCAACTTTGCTGTGTACATCATCTGTTTCTCATCAGTCTCTAAAATTGATAATTCTTTAAAACATGTGGCATTTACCAATGTTTACAAAGGTTTTTAACTCAGCATAGTCTTTTACATAGGGTTCTCTTAATTTGTAATCCTATCTTTTTCACAGCAGTGAGTCTTTCATTGCAAAGCAAAAATTAGCAGAATGCTTGTAATCTAAGGTTTAATGTAAATTCTATTTTAAATAGTAGAATTAACATTGTATAGTTAACAAAGACACTTTCACAAAAATATTAATGAAACAAAAGTTCCAGATACACTGAGAAAAGTCTGGAAGTGCCTGTAGTTCAGGGCTATTGACCCTGTGGAGTCAGGGTTTGCCACCAGTAAATCTGTATGTTCACCAACCAGGAAGCCCCCCAGCCTGGATGTCCAGAGAGTTTCACTACATTGGCAAGATTGAGCAAATCATAGAATATTGATTTAATGTTCGAGTCTGTCTCCTTTCCCCAAAGATTGGGCTGGCCCCAAATCTCAACCTTCAAATCATGTGTTTGGTCTTTCTGATGACTAGCCTTATCCTGAAGCTTTTATGGGCCCCATATTGAGTAACCTCCTTAGCATAACAAAGACATTTCTATCACTCAGGAAATTTCCAGAGTTTTTGAAGCTCTGTGCCAAAAACTAAGGACAAAGGTAAGATATAGGTTTTAATTACATCATAGTTCCATATTATAATGACTATTAAATATAAATAGTTATTGCAATAAAACCCAAAGAGATATTTAAAAAGATAGTTCTGATGAAACGTCACTTGCAAAGATAATCAGTAAATTAATATCAATCACAATGGGTAAATCTCTTCTTGTGTGGGCATGCTAAGTCACTTCAGTTGCATCTGACTCTTTGAGACACTATGGACTGTAGCCTGCCAGGCTCCTCTGTCCATGGGATTCTTCTGGCAAGAATACTGGAATGGGCTGCCATGCCTTCCTCCAGGGGATCTTCCTTAGGGATGGAACTTCCTCTCTTACGTCTCCTGCCCTGGCAGGTGGGTTCTTTACCACTGGCGCCATCTTGTGGGAGTTGCAAATTTTAAATTTCTACATCTACATTTAAAATAGATTTAAAGATCCATTGTAACTGGTAACTTATTTGATGCAGAATCGTGAAAATAATATTCTGATTACAATTTTAATATCTAACAAATGCATCTAGTTTTTAAAACAGATAAACATTGCTAGAATTTCACAATCAAGTGTTTGCTGAGTGTATTTCTGACATACTCAACACTATGCTAATAGAGGGAATGAAGGGGAAGTTTAAGACATGGTCTCTGCTTTCAAAGAATGTAAAATCCAATGGGAGTTGGATTGAATTAGCATGCATAACACAACTATAGAAGTTATATGGTAGTGGTGTGGAATCAGTTAGCTTCACCAAGGAGGTAGAATTTGCAAGTTTTAAACAAAAAGCATGTAAATTCCTTCCTGAAGTTTTATACAAACATTCCTGAAATCAGGTCTTCTTTGTGTTCATTAGGAGATTATAACATCTTTCCTAAAGAGTATGGTTACCACAGTTCCTTTTACAGAGAAGCAGATCTATTTTAATGCTAAAACATCACTATTTTATGTTTTTCTAAAACATAGCTGCTAAAGATTTAAAGCCACATTTTTGCAACCTTTCCTGTTCCTGCTTCAAGAACCAGATAGAGTTAAGATGATGTTTTTATTCAATCCTGATATTAGGCTGCAAGTTCTACTTTCTTTTTTGTCCCTCCCCTTTGTAGCATAGATCAAGAAAAAAATGTTAACAGAAAGTGTCCACAAAAACACTTAAATTATCAATGGGGATACATTTGCAGGAAATAATTCCTCATCTTATTCCAATACTATTAAAATTATTTCAGAAAACATCAATTTTTAATATGAAAACTTTAAACTAAAATTAACATCCATTTGGTGAATGTTGTTGTTAACTAGAATTGTACAGATCAAGACTGTTTTACAATAGAGGAGTCATTTGTGGTCAGTGGGGCATAAAATGTGGTTTTAGATGCCAAAGTGTAATGAAATTAAATTTATGTCACTCTTTTTGCTTTCTTTTCTGTGGACTAATCATGAATCTACTATGTCACTCAAGTTTGTTTAACAGCTGGTGTTGATGAAAAGACACTGGTCTTAAAATATAGTAAGGGTGGTTATAATAAACCTAGTACAATATGCTGAAAATTTTTATGAGTCAATTCATAATGTACATGTGAACTTGTAAAAAGAAAATCAATACCTTAGTGAAGGATAAATTTGGGAGGGATGGATAACATCAGAGTTTTCAATTATTCTAGCATTTGTTTTTAAATTTTTTGAAAGCTATTTTAAAATTATATGTGAAAAAAAATTATATGTGGATTACATTTGCATATTTTAGCTGGCTATTTTGTCTTATTAGATTAGTAAACAAATCAAAGATACCTCACTAGAGAACTTTTCCCAATCTGATAGCTTCTAGATGTTAAGAAAAATTGGGTATGATGATATTAATTTGCTGTTAACTAATGTCGTACAACATTGCTAAATGACAGTCCATCTGTCAAATTAACGTCATGACATCCTACTTGTTATTTTAATATGTTATGAGGATGAAATGTGTTTTTTAGATATGTTTTACATTTGCACTAAGTAATGGAAAGTACAATATATTATGTGCCTGTGCCCTGAGGAAAGTTTTTAACAAAAATAATTGAAGGTAATAAATCTTACCCCGTTTCCCTCTCTGTTGCCCCTGCGCCAGCTACCTTCTGTATTATTCTATCTTCTATGCATAGGAATCTTGCTAGATAGTAACAAAGGCTGAACACGATTGTGTTACTATAGAATAAACTCCATAATACTTGCTTTGCCCTAAAATGTTACTTTAATAAACCTCTCTACGATCACTTTTATAATGATTTGATCCCCTCTACTAAGACTGAAATGTGCTCTTGAATGATGTTGCTATTGAACATAAGACAAGTTTTTCAAATAATTAGGAATGTCTATAAGCTAATAAATCTCTCCAATGTTTAATTTGTATACCTGGTAGGTGTTTTGCTTAAAATAGTGTGTATAAAGGTGATTGATTTATAATGTGTTTAAATTTTTTGTTTGTTTGTTTTGTTTAAATTGTCATAGGTAGCAGTGATAAAATTTGCTGCAAAGAAGTAATGCAATTTATATCTGATATATAACTTAACATTATCTTTAATTATGCCTTTATCTTCCCAATATTTCTTAATGTGAATTTTTAAAATTTGAAGATAGTTCATTTTAAGCACATTGTTCTAACAGCTGGTATTCCTCATAATGCTTTATTTTCATGTGTAAATATATAGCACATATGATTATTTTTAACAATGATTACAGAGTTTCATAACTTTTGTGTAACAATACCCAGAGCATTTTCAGTGTATATTTAAATGTGACAATGTATTGTGAAAAGTGAATTTTTAAACTATTTAAATAGGATACTTTTCAACAAGAAATAATGATGTGAATGAAAACTAATCCAATATATATGAATGTAGCCCAGGCTTGCAATATTGGTTTATCCATTAATTTTCTTACCCCAGGTGTTTGTTTAGTGGGAAGTCATCTCACAAAGTGATGATAGATGTATTTTACTCAGAACTGGTTATACAAGTCCAACATCTTGTACTTTTCGTGCTCAAAACTGTTTGCTTAGAAACAATTGCCTATAAATGTTTTAAAGTCACTATTCAAAAAAAATTGTTCATGATTTTTTGATAGAAGGAACACTTTCTAAAAGCTTTCAGTGAACAAATTAGAACATATAAAAACCTAGGTAGAAGTGAATTTTATTCATAATTTTATTATAAAATTCTTATTGAATAACATTAGAACACAAATTTTTCTAAAATAGAAACACTTTACTGATTTTTCACACTCTTAAGTAATACATTATCATTTTTAAATAACAGATTTTTGTTGTAAAAGTCAAGCGATAAAAAAATATCAAGATAGCAAATTTTACCTATAATCTCACCTTTCAGAGAAAACTATTGTTAACACTCTGTTGTATATCCTTCCAGGATATTTTTGAACAAATATTTTAAAATACTTTTATAATATTTTTTGAACAAATACTTTTAAAATACTTTAAATACTTTTGTTCAAAGTATTTGAACAAATACTTTAAAAATATACTTATGCATAGTACTTTGCAAGTTGCTGTTTTCACTTCATATATCATGGGTATCTTTCCATTTCAATGTAGGTAGTGATGATAATTTTTAATGATGACATAGTATTCTGGTCGTAGTTAAGTCCCTATAGGTAAACCATAATTCATTTGTTTTTATTTTATTCATTTGGAAGATAATTGCTTTACAATGTTGTGTTGGTTTCTGCCATGCAACAACATAAGTCAGCCGTTAGTGTATATATGACCCCCGCGTTGAACCTCCCTCCCACCCCCACACATCCAACCTTTCTGGGTTGTCACAGACTACTGGGTTGAGCTCCCTGTGTTTTACAGCAACTTCCTACTAGATGTTTTACACATGATAATATACGTATTTCAATATACGTATTCTCTCAGTTCATCCCACCCTCTCCTGCCTGCGCTGTGTCTGTTCTCTGTGTCTGCGTCTCTATTCCCGCCCTGCAAATAGGTTCATCAATGCCATTTTTCTAGATCCCATATATATGTGTTAGTACGTGACATTTGTTTTCCTCTTTCTGACTTACTTCACTCTGTATAACACACTCTAGATTAATTCAGCTCACTAGAATGGACTCAAATCATTCCTTTTTATGGCTAAGTACTATTCCATTGCATATATGTACCACAACTTCTTTATTCACTCATCCCTTGATGGTGAGCTAGGTTGCTTCCACATCCTAGCTATTGTAAGTTGTGCTACAATGAACATGGGGGTATATATATGTTTTTTTGAATTATGGTTTTTTCATGTCAGAATTTATTTAATGGATCTATTGACAGATGTTTAGGTTGTGTCCAATTTGAGGTTATTATAAGCAATGTTTTCTGTGAGTAGTCAATCTAATCACACTAGGACCACAGCCTTGTCTAACTCAATGAAACTAAGCCATGCCCGTGGGGCCACCCAAGATGGGCGGGTCATGGTGGAGAGATCTGACAGAATGTGGTCCACTGGAGAAGGGAATGGCAAACCACTTCAGTATTCTTGCCTTGAGAACCCTGTGAACAATATGAAAAGGCAAAATGAAAGGATACTGAAAGAGAAACTCCCCAGGTCAGTAGGTGCCCAATATGCTACTGGAGATCAGTGGAGAAATAACTCCAGAAAGAATGAAGGGATGGAGCCAAAGCAAAAAAGAATACCCAGCTGTGGATGTGACTGGTGACAGAAGCAAGGTCTGATGCTATAAAGAGCAATATTGCATAGGAACCTGGAATGTCAGGTCCATGAATCAAGGCAAATTGGAAGTGGTCAAACAAGAGATGGCAAGAGTGAATGTCGACATTCTAGGAATCAGTGAACTGAAATGGACTGGAATGGGTGAATTTAACTCAGATGACCATTATATCTACTACTGTGGGCAGGAATCCCTCAGAAGAAATGGAGTAGCCATCGTGATCAACAAGAGTCCAAAATGCAGTACTTGGATGCAATCTCAAAAACGACAGAATGATCTCTGTTCGTTTCCAAGGCAAACCATTCAATATCACAGTATCCAAGTCTATGCCCCAACCAGTAACGCTGAAGAAGCTGAAGTTGAACGGTTCTATGAAGACCTACAAGACCTTTTAGAACTAACATCCAAAAAAGATGTCCTTTTCATTATAGGGGACTGGAATGCAAAAGTAGGAAGTCAAGAAACACCTGGAGTAACAGGCAAATTTGGCCTTGGAATACGGAATGAAGCAGGGCAAAGACTAATGGAGTTTTGCCAAGAAAATGCACTGGTCATAACAAACACCCTCTTCCAACAACACAAGAGAAGACTCTATACATGGACATCACCAGATGGTCAACACCGAAATCAGATTGATTATATTCTTTGCAGCCAAAGATGGAGACGCTCTATACAGGCAGCAAAAACAAGACCAGGAGCTGACTGTGGCTCAGATCATGAACTCCTTATTGCCAAATTCAGACTGAAATTGAAGAAAGTAGGGAAAACCACTAGACCATTCAGGTATGACCTAAATCAAATCCCTTATGATTATACAGTGGAAGTGAGAAATAGATTTAAGGGCCTAGATCTGATAGATAGAGTGCCTGATGAGCTATGGAATGAGGTTCGTCACATTGTACAGGAGACAGGGATCAAGACCATCCCCATGGAAAAGAAATGCAAAAAAGCAAAATGGCTGTGTGTGGGGGGCTTACAAATAGCTGTGAAAACAAGAGAAGCGAAAAGCAAAGGAGAAAAGGAAAGATATAAACATCTGAATGTAGAGTTCCAAAGAATAGCAAGAAGAGATAAGAAAGCCTTCTTCAGTGATCGATGCAAAGAAATAGAGGAAAACAACAGAATGGGAAAGACTAGAGATCTCCTCAAGAAAATCAGAGATACCAAAGGAACATTTCATGCAAAGATGGGCTCGATAAAGGACAGAAATGGTATGGACCTAACAGAAGCAGAAGATATTAAGAAGAGATGGCAAGAATACACAGAAGAACTATACAAAAAAGATCTTCAAGACCCAGATAATCATGATTGTGTGATCACTCACCTAGAGCCAGACATCCTGGAATGTGAAGTCAAGTGGACCTTAGAAAGCATCACTACGAACAAAGCTAGTGGAGGTGATGGAATTCCAGTTGAGCTAATTCCAAATCCTGAAAGATGATGCTGTGAAAGTGCTGCACTCAATATGCCAGCAAATTTGGAAAACTCAGCAGTGGCCACAGGACTGGAAGAGGTCAGTTTTCATTCCAATCCCAAAGAAAGGCAATGCCAAAGAATGCTCAAACTACCGCACAATTGCACTCATCTCACATGCTAGTAAAGTAATGCTTAAAATTCTCCAAGCCAGGCTTCAGCAATATGTGAACTGTGAATTTCCTGATGTTCAAGCGGGTTTTAGAAAAGGCAGAGGAATCAGAGATCAAATTGCCAACATCCGCTGGATCATGGAAAAAGCAAGAGAGTTCCAGAAAAGCATCTATTTCTGCTTTATTGACTATGCCAAAGCCTTTGACTGTGTGGATCACAATAAACTGTGGGAAATTCTGAAAGAGATGGGAATACCAGACCACCTGATCTGCCTCTTGAGAAATTTGTATGCAGGTCAGGAAGCAACAGTTAGAACTGGACATGGGACAACAGACTGGTTCTGAATAGGAAAAGGAGTACGTCAAGGCTGTATATTGTCACCCTGTTTATTTAACTTATATGCAGAGTACATCATGAGAAACGCTGGACTGGAAGAAACACAAGCTGGAATTAAGATTGCTGGGAGAAATATCAATAACCTCAGATATGCAGATGACACCACCCTTATGGTAGAAAGTGAAGAGGAACTCAAAAGCCTCTTGATGAAGGTGAAAGTGGAGAATGAAAAAGTTGGCTAAAAGCTCAACATTCAGAAAACAAAGATCATGGCATCCGGTCCTATCATTTCATGGGAAATAGATGGGGAAACAGTGGAAACAGTGTCAGACTTTATTTTTGGGGGCTCCAAAATCACTGCAGATGGTGACTGCAGCCATGAAATGAAAAGACGCTTACTCCTTGGAAGGAAAGTTATGAGCAACCTAGATAGCATATTCAAAAGCAGAGACATTACTTTGCCAACAAAGGTTCGTCTAGTCAAGGCTATGGTTTTGCCAGTGGTCATGTATGGATGTGAGAGTTGGACTGTGAAGAAGGCTGAGCGCTGAAGAATTGATGCTTTTGAACTGTGGTGTTGGAGAAGACTCTTGAGAGTCCCTTGGACTGCAAGGAGATCCAACCAGTCCGTTCTGAAGGAGATCAGCCCTGGGATTTCTTTGGAAGGAATGATGCTAAAGCTGAAACTCCAGTACTTTGGCCACCTCATGCGAAGAGTTGACTCATTGGAAAAGACTCTGATGCTGGGAGGGATTGGGGGCATGAGGAGAAGGGGACGACAGAGGACGAGATGGCTGGATGGCATCACTGACTCAATGGACATGAGTCTGGGTGAACTCCAGGAGTTGGTAATGGACAGGGAGGCCTGGCGTGCTGCAGTTCATGGGGTTGCAAAGAGTCGGACACGACTGAGAGACTGATCTGATCTGATAAGCAATGTTGTATTGTTTAATGATTTTCTTGGAACAGATTTATAAAAATTGAAATTGCTGGATTTAAGTGTTCAGATGCTTCAAAGTTTTACACAGCTCATCAAATTGCTCTCTGAGAGCTATGCTGATCAATATATAAATTTACAGTGTCGCCAACAGTTGTATGGTGCTCTCCACTACCCTGTGTACAGTCCATGTTCCTAATATTTGCTAATTAGATGGGATGGAGTAGCACATCTTACACATTTATTGATGATTTTAGATTTCTTCATTTGTGGGGTACCAGGAAGTGCATGCTTTTTCCCTAGTCTTCTAAGTATTTGTCTGTTTCTTATTGATTAGTAACAGGTTTGTAGTGATGATATTAACCCTCTGTGTATCATATATTGAAGTTTATCCTTTAACATGATTGATGTTATATGTCAGCTTGTGGTCAATTACATTTTGTTAATCTTTTGACTGATAGTTTCTAGCTTTAGTGCATGCTAGGAAAGGTCTTCCTCACCCAGGTTATGAAAGATATTTTATTTTATTCTAGTGCTTCTACAGTTTATTCCATTTATTTCCTTTCTAGTCATTTAAAACTGATATAATTAACATACGATAAGTTGCACATATTTAAGGTATACAATTTCAAGTTTTTATATACTTATAACCCATGAAACCATCAGCATGATCAAAATAATGAATATATCTGTCACCCCTAAAAGTTGTTTCGTATCTGTTTATAGTCCTTTTCCCCCACCTCTTTATTCCTCACCTCTCACCCCCATCCCCAAACAGTTACTGATCAACTTTCTGTCCTGTAGATTAGTTTTAACTTTCTAGACTTTCACATGAATGGAACCGTAGAGTATGTATCCTTTTTTGCTTGGCTTCTTTAACTTAGCACAGTTATTTTGAGATTCATCAATGTTGTTCCATATAACAGTAGTTCATTCTGTTTTTTTGCTGAGTAGTGTTCATTATATGAATATAATTAAATTTGCTTATTTATCCACGTGGCATTAGACTGTGGGTTATTTCCAGTTTCTGGCTATTACCAATAAAGTTACTGTGACCACTCACGTACAAGCCTTTGCATGGACATATGCATTCATTTCTCTGAGCAAGCAACTAAGTGAATGTTATGGTAGGTGCATATTTCACTTTTTGAGAAACTGCTAAACGTTCCCAAAGCCATTATACCATTTTACATTCCTCCCAACAAGGCATAAAAGTTTCAGTTTTTCCATATTTTTACCAATACTTGGTATGATTAGTTTTTAAAAATTTAGCCATTTTAGTATGTGTGTGGTAGTATTTTATTGCAGTTTTAATTCGCATTTCTTTAATGACTGATGATGGTGAGCATCTTTTCATATGTTTTCAGATACCTATATATTTTACTTGATGAAATGTCTGGTCAAATCTTATGTCCATTTTAAAAAATTGGGTTGTTTCTTAGCAAGCTTGAGAAAGAAAATGGAGCAGGAGGAGTCGGGCTCCCTGACTTCAGATTATACTACAAAGCAACAGTCATCAAAAAGTATGACATTGGGACAAAAATAGAAATAGAGATCAATGAAACAGGATAGAAAACCCAGAAACAAACATATGCACTTATGGTCAATTCATCTATGACAAAGGAGGCAATAATACACAATGTTGGAAAGACAGTCTCATCCACGAATGGTGTTGGGGAAACTGGACAGCTACATGTAAACAAAAATGAAATTAGATCGTTCTTTAACATCATACACAAAAATAAGCTCAAAATGGATTAAAGACCTAAATGTGAAATTAGACACTATAAAACTTCTATAGGAAATCATAGGCAGAACACTCTGATATAAATTGTAGCAATATCTTTTTTGATCCATCTCCCAGAATAATGCAAATATAAACAAAAGGTACCTACATAAACTCAAAAGCTTTTGCACAGTGAAGGAAACAATGAAATGGCAATCTACAGATTAGGAGGAAATATTTGCAAATGATGTAACCAACAAGGTATTTGTCTCCAAACTTTACAAACAACCCGTGATGCTTAACAGCATCAAAAGAAACACCCCAATAAACAAATGGGCAGAAGACGGAAATAGATATCTCTCCGAAGAAGACATACAGATGTCCAAAAGGCACATAAAAAGATGTTCAACATCATTAATCATCAGAGAAATGCACATCAAAACTACCATGAGACATCACCTCACACAGCCAGAATGGCTATCATCAAAAAACCCACAAACAATAAATGCTGGAGATGATATGGAGAGAAAGGAACTCTCCTACACCGTTGGTGGGAATGTAAATTGGTAGCCGCTATGGAGAACAGGACATATCTGGGCATATATCTGGAGGAAAACATGATCTGAAAGGATACATACAACCCAGTCTTCATTCATTTTTTCATGACTATGGGAAAAACTATAGCTTTGACTATATGGACCTTTGTTGACAAAGTAATGTCTGCTTTTTAATATGATGTCTAAGTTTGTCAAAGCTTTTCTTCCAAGGATCAAGCATCTTTTAATTTCATGGCTGCAATCACCATCTGCAGTGATTTTGGAGCGCCCAAAATAAAGTCAGTCACTGTTTCCACATCTATTTGCCATGAAGTGATGGGACCGGAGGCCATGATCTTAGTTTTCTGAATGTTGAGCTTTAAGCCAGCTTTTTCATGCTCCTCTTTCACCTTCATCAAGAGGCTCTTTAATTCCTCTTCACTTCCTGCCAGTAGGGTGGTGTCATTGCATATCTGAGGTTGTTTATATTTCTCCTGGCAATCTTTTTTTTTTTTAATTAAAAAAAATTAATCTCCTGGCAATCTTGATTCCAGCTTGTGCATCATCCAGCCTGGCATTTCTCATGATGTACTCTGCATATAAGTTAAATAAACAAGGTGACAATATACAGCCTTGACATACACCTTTCCCAATTTGGAACCAGTCTGTTGTTCCATGTCTGGTTCTAACTCTTGCTTCTTGACTTGCATACAGATTTCTTAGGAGGCAGGTAAGGTGGTCTGGTATTCCCATCTTTTGAAGAATTTTCCATAATTTGTTGTGATCCACACAGTCAAAGGCTTTTGTGCAATGAAGCAGAAGTAGATGTTTCTCTGGAGTTCTCTTGGTTTTTCTATGATCCAGTGGATGTTGGCAATTTGATCTCTGATTCCTCTGCCTTTCCTAAATTCAGCTTGAACATCTGGAAGTTCTCGGTTCACATACTGTTGAAGACTAGCTTGGAGAATTTTGAGCATGACTTTGCTGGCATGTGAAATGAGTGCAATTATGCAGTAGTTTGTACATTCTTTGGCATTACCCTTGTTAGGGATTGGAATGGAAACTGACCTTTTCCAGTCCTGTGGCCACTGCTGAGTTTTCCAAATTTGCTGGCATATTGAGGGCAGCACTTTCACAGCATCATCTTTTAGGATTTGAAATAGCTCAGCTGGAATTCCATCACACCACCAGCTTGGTTCATAGTGATGCTTCCTAAGACCCACTTGACTTCACAGTCCAAGATGTCTGGCTCTAGGTGAGTGACCACACCATCGTGGTTATCTGGGTCATGAAGATCTTTTTTGTACAGTTCTTCTGAGTATTCTTGCCACCTCTTCTTAGCATCTTCTGCTTCTGTTAGTCCACAGTGTCTCGGTCCTTTATTGTGCCCATTTTTGCATGGAATGTTCCCTTGGTATCTCCAATTTTCTTGAGGAGAGCTCTAGTCTTTCCTAGTCTATTGTTTTCCTCCATTTCTTTGCATTGTTCATTTTGGAAGGCTTTCTTATCTCTCCTTGCTAGTCTTTGGAACTCTGCATTCAGATGGATATATCTTTCCTCTTGTCTCTTTCCTTTCACTTCTCTTCTTTTCTCAGCTATTTGTAAGGCCTCATCAGACAACCATTTTGCCTTTTTGCATTTCTTTTTTTTCTTGGGGATGGTTTTGATCACTGCCTCCTGTATAATGTTATGAAGCTCTGTCCATAGTTCTTCAAGCACTCTGTTTTATCAGATCCAATCTCTTGAATCTATTTGTCACATCCACTGTATAATCATAGTGATTTGATTGAGGTTATACTTGTATGGCCTAGTGGTCTTCCCTACTTTCTTCAATTTAAGTCTGAATTTTGCAATAAGGAGTTCATGGCCATAGTCATGACTCCGGCCACAGTCAGCTCCCAGTCTTGTTTTTGTTGACTGTGTAGAGCTTCTCCACCTTCAGCTGCAAAGAATATAATCAGTCTGTTTTCAGTATTGACCATCTGGTGCTGTCCATGTGTAGAGTCTTCTCTTGTGTTGTTGGAAGAGGGTGTTTGCTATGACCAGTGTGTTCTCTTGGCAAAACTCTGTTAGCCTTTGCCCTGCTTCATTTGATGTTAGACATAGATTTTTGGGTAAATACCTTTTAATAACTTGAAAAAGTTTTATTTTCATTTGCTGAGCATATTTATCAGGAATAATTGTTGGATTTTGTTAAATGCTTTTTCTGTGTCTATGAGACGATAACATAGGTCTTTTTTCATGTGTTAATAAAATGATTCATATTGATTTATTTTTGAATGTTAAACCTACCTTTCACTCCTGGGAGAAATCCAACTTTACTATCATGTATTATCATTTTTATATACTGATTGATTATATTTGCTAAAATTTTATGTATAATTTTTATGTCTGTGTTTGTTAGTCATATTGGTTTACTTTTCTAGTTTGGTCTAGTTTTCTTTTCTTTTCTTCTGATATTTTTCATGTCTTTGATATTCAAGTGATGAACTCATAGAATGAGTTGAGAAATTTTACCTACTATTCACTCTCTGGAAGTTTGTGTAGAATTGGTATTATTTCTTCCTTAAATGTTAGGTAGGAATCAAAGTAGAGTTTTCTCTGTGGGATTGCTTTCTTAAAAAACTTTTAATTTTATATTGCAGTATAGCTGATTGACAATGTTGTGATCATTTCAGATGGACAGCAAAACGTGGGATAGTTTTTTCTTTTTGTTATTGTTCAGTCACTAAGTTGTGTCTGACTCTTTGTTACCTCAGGACTATAGCACACCAGGCTCTTTTGTCCTCCACTATCTCCCAGAGTTTGTTCAAACTGATGTCCATTGAGTTGCTGATGCTATCTAACCATCTCATTCTCTGCCTCTCCCTTCTCCTTTTGCCTTCAATCTTTCCTAGCATCAGGGTTTTTTCCAATGAAAAAACCGCATCAGGCGGCCAAAGTATTGGAGCTTCATCTTCAGCAACAGACCTTCCAACGAATATTTAGGATTGATTTCCTTTAGGATTGACTGGTTTTATCTCTTTGTAGTCCAAGGGACTCTCAAGAGTCTTCTCCAGCACCACAATTTGAAAGCATTAATTCTTCAGTGCTCAGCCTTCTTGATGGTCCAACTCTCACATCTATACATGACTCCTGGAAAAACCACATAGCTTTGTTTTACAGACCTTTGTTGGAGAGGTGATGTCTCTGCTTTTTAATATGCTGCCTAGATTTGTAGTAGCTTTTCTTTCAAGGAGCAAACATCTTTTAATCCCATGACCCCGGTCACTGTCCACAGTGATTTTGGAGCACAAGAAAATAAGAATCTGTCACTGCTTCTACTTTTTCCCTTTATATTTGCCATGAAGTGATAGAACCTGATGCCATGATCTTAGTTTTTTGAATAGTGAGTTCCAAGGCAACTTTTTCATTCTCCTCTTTCGCCTTCGTCAAGAGGCTTTTAGTTCGTCCTCACTTTCTGCTATTAGAGTGGTAGCATCTGCATGTCTGACATGGCTGATATTTCTCCTGTCAATCTTGATTCCAGCTTGTGATTCATTCAGCCCAGCATTTTGCTTGATGTACTCTGCATAGATAACTTCATTTGGGAAATAAAGCTAGAGACAGATGGGGCTTTGTAGGAGAAATTTAGTCTTTATCCTGCAGATTATGGGAAGCTATCAAAGGATGGTAAGTAGAGAGTTAATGTAATAAGTTGGTGTTTTGGGAAGATCACTCTGGCTGCAGTGTAGAAGATAGTTTAGGGAGGGACAAGACTAGAGACAAGAAGACTAGTTAGGAAGTTATTGCAAAGGCTCAGGTAAGTAATGATGATGGCCTGAACTAAACCAGTAGCGATGATAAGGGAGGCATATTTTATTTTGTTTTAAATGTTTAGTTACTTATTTGGCCGCCTCTAGTCTTAGTCGTGGTACATGGGCTCTGGAGCTTGACGGCTCAGTAGTTGCCACGTGCAGGCTTAGTTGCTCTGTGGCATGTGGGATCTTAGTTCCCTGATCAAGGATCAAACCTGTGCCCCTTGCATTGCAAGGCAGATTTTTAACCACTGGACCAACAGGGAAGTCGCCAGAGGCATATTTTAGGGATTAATTAAAAGGAATTAATGATTTAGCTATTGATTTCGGTTGGAAATAATGGTGAAGAGAAGAGAAGAGACTGTGGTGTGATGTTTCTCATCCATTCGTTTAATCATTGGATCTGAAGATAATTCTTAAAGATCTTCTGCAGGTCAGGTACCCCACTGGGTGCTGGTGATCCATTGGTGAGAAAAACAGATATGGCTCCTACCCTCATGAAACTTACAGGCACTGGGGAGAGCAGTCATTAGGCAAATAATTGCATAAATAAAGACATAAAAATTGTGGTAACAACTATGAAAGAAAGGAACAAAATACCTTGAAAGAGGAGAGCAAAAACTAGTTTAGAGTAGGAGATAAAGAAAGGCCAGCCAGGCACATAATTGAAAGGGAAAGTAGTCTAGGTTGAGGGAGCCCCAAGTTTGAAGTTCTTGAGATGATAAACAGCTTAGTGTATTTGAGAAACCAAAGGAAGCCGGAGTTGCTGGAGCTCCATGAACAATTCTATAAAACAAGATTGGTGGTCATCAGGGTCCAGATTATAAAAGGTCATGTGAGCTTTCTTAAGGATTATTAATTTTATCCTATGGAAAAAGGGAAACAACTGAAAAGTAGACTGATGACCAACATGATCAGATTGGAGTTTTAAAAGATCACTGTGGGGGAATTCCCTTGTGGTCCAGTGGCTAGGACTCCAGCACTTTCACTGCCAAGGGCACAGGTTCAATCCCTGGTCAGGGAACTAAGGTCCTGCAAGTCACCGGCGTGGCCAAAAAAAAAATCACTGTTGTCGCAATATGAAGAATAGATTTGAGAATGACCATAGTGGAGGCATGAACGCTCTTGCAGTGACCTGGGTAAGGGAAAAAGAGATTGTGTGTTGGATTAGGGGTGATGTCAGAATAGCTGTATAGATATGCATGTAGAACCATCTTTGAAGTAGAATTAACAGGACTGAGTGATGAATAAAGCAGTGGAAAAAGGGATATTGAATTAGAGTCTTTTTTAAGGTGACCCTTTTTCCTTAATTTCATTTTCCACACAATTTTAGCTCAGACAGCAATTCAGAGAGGGTTTCCCAGTAAATGATCTAAGTGGTCTTTTTTATATTGACGTATAGTTGATTTACAATGTTGTGTTAATTTCAACTGTACAGCAAAGTGATACAGCAATAGTGTACAGCAAAAATATCAGTTTTATATTCTTGTCCATTATGGCTTATCACAGGATTTTGAACATAGCTTCCTATATAGTAGGACCTTGTTTTATACCCATTCTATGTATAATCGTTTGTATCTGCTAATCTCAAACTCCCAATCCATCCTTCCCCTACTCCCCCTCAAGAGAGGCAACCACAAATCTGTTCTCTGTCTGTGAGTATGTTTTTGTTTTGCAGCTAAGTTCATTTGTGTCATATTTTTGATTCTACATATAAGTGATATCATATGGTATTTGTCTTTCTCTGATTTACTTCACTTAGCATAATGATCTTTACGTCCATCCATGTTGTTTCAAATGGCATGACTCTTCTTTATGTCTGAGTAGTATTCTTTGTATATATGCACCACATTTCTTTACTCATTTACCTGAGTGGGCATTTACCTTGTTTCCATGTCTTGGCTATTGTCAATAGCGCTGCTATGAACAATGGGGTTCATGTATCTTTTCAATTAGAGCTTTCTCCAGACATATGCCCGGAGTGGGATTGTAGGATCACATGGCTAGTTATAGTTCTTGGCTGCAAGATGTAAAAACCAACTCTGGCCGACTTAAACAAAAAGGGAAGCTTAAAAATAAGGATTATGGACAACTCATGAAATTGATTGAAAGGTTAGAGAAGTAGGATTAGGAATGATGGAGTAGGGTCAGGAGGAACTGATTGAAAGCCTTATCAGGATACCAGCCCCAGAATGCAAGAAGTCTAACTGATTTTTCTATCTTTGTATCGCTCCATCTGTGACTCAGAGTCCCAGAAAAGGCACTCTAACCAGCTGAGCATTAGCTATATGCCTGGCTTTTGATATAAGACAATAAGAGAGGAAGAAAGCATTAACTGCATCTGGGAACTTCTTCAGCTTTCATACAGGGAAGGCACATTATCTTGATTTACAGTCCTCAAAATTGCACAAAATTTAGTGAAGGATATACCTACTCCCCACCCACAAAATTAAGGTGTGGTTAGAAAGGAAAATTGAATTGGGGTTAGCCAAAGAAAAATCAAATATCCACCACAGAGAGGGAGATATCGGGGATGACTCCTTTTCTCAGACTTAAAAAACACGAATGTCTGATTAATCCGGTTAAAGAGAAAGACCATGGGCACAAAATGATGTTACTTGTGCTAAAACTCATGTTATCAAACGTAGATTTAATACCTAACCTAATTGCAGTTTTGACCTTCCCCAGAAATGTGATCTTAATCAGTTTGAAATTTTCTGGTCAGCATCAACCAGGTTAATCTGTCATGTGGACCCTCTCCATCACCCCCTCAAGAGGAAGAAGAGGCAGTCTGCATGATAAAAACTCTTGCCAGTTCTCCCACAAAGAAGACCTCTGGCCCCAAATAATCTTTTACTTTCTTTCCTAATTACTTCCTTGCTCCACCTCCTTTCTACAAAAGCTTTCCATTTTGTACCATTTCTCTGAGTGCCTTCTAGTCGCTTGATGCGATGCTGCTTGACTCCTGAATTAACTGTTGAATAAAGCCAATTAGATCTTTAGATTTACTCAGCTGAATTTTGTTTTTTGATGATCTTCTTTGAAGTATTAAGAGGGTCTAAATGAAAGAAACATAGAAGACCTCTTCACCCAGGGACATGACCTCTTTGCAGACTTTCTACCCTTAATAAAAATGGTGAGAAGCACCCTACTACAAATGGAAAAATGAGCAAATTTGGGAATAAACCTGCAGTCCCCAGGGCATATTAATGATTGGAGGCCATTTAGGTCCTTATAAATAAATAAAAAATAAAAGTCCCTTCAGTCGTGTCTGACTCTGTGCGACCCCATAGATGGCAGCCCACCAGGCTCCCCTGTCCCTGGGATTCTCCAGGCAAGAATACTGGAGTGGGTTGCCATTTCCTTCTCCAATGCATGAAAGTGAAAAGTGAAAAGTGAAAGTGAAGTTGCTCAGTCGTGTCCGACTCTTCGCAACCCCATGGACTGCAGCCTACCAGGCTCCTCCGTCCATGGGATTTTCCAGGCAAGAGTTACTGGAGTGGGGTGCCATCGCCTTCTCCGTTAGGTCCTTATAGTCCTCTTTAATAGGCTTCCTAGGTGGCTCAGTGGTAAAGAATCTGCTTGCCAAGCAAGAGACACAGAGGACTTGGGTTTGATTCCTGGATTGGGAAGATCTCCTGGGGAAGGAAACGGCAACCCACTCCAGCATTCTTGCCTGGGAAATCCCAGGGACAGAGGAGCCTGGTAGGTTACAGTCCATGGGGTGGCAAAGAGTTGGACACAACTCAGCAACTAAACCACCACCACCTGTCCTCTTTAACACTCTTAAGGACTGGAAAACATTTTCTTTAGTTCTCCTATTTTCAAAACAATTAACTTCAGCTTCCTAGTGACCCTTATACCTACACAGTTTTCCTATTTTCTCTGCCACACCAAACCAAATGTTAAATTTCTTTCCTTCCTATACAATGTCCTCCCTCTCTCGTTTTCTTCCTTCACTGATTGAAATAAGCAGTGTGTGAAATTTGAGGTTTGCACAATTCAGTATTTCTTAGGACTACTCTTTTGAGAGGGGTAATTTTTAGATTTGGGGACCTTCTACTTGCAACCAAACAGCATCCAGAAATTTATGCATCTGATATTTCACTTGGTGAGCACGATGGGGGAACAGTATTAGTACTTTGGTCAAAAGCCCAGGCTTTAGGAATTCTAGAGAACAAGTTCCATATGGAAATTCCTGGAGTCGTTAGAAAATTAGTGCGAGTGCATGCATGCTCAGTTGTGTCTGACTCTGCAACACCATGGACTATAGACCTCCAGACTACTCTGTCCATGGGATTTCCCAGGCAAGAATACTGGAGTGGGTTGCTCTTTTTTCATTCAGGGGATCTTCCCGACCTAGGGATCAAACTCACATCTCTTGGATCTCCTGCATTGGCAGGCAGATTCTTTACCACTACACCACCTGGGAAGCCTTAGAAAATTAGAATTGGTCTCTAAGTCACGATTGTATCTTTGGTCCTGTTTGAAGAATTGACACTACTATCTGGACATGACTATGGAAGGTACTGTCACGAAGATGAACCCGAGTAAATGGTAACCACTCTAATAAACTGAGATCCTTTAACAAACATCTTGTAGGCACAACTAGGGGTGAAAGACTTACCCTTGGTAATTACGAGACTACAGTCTTTTTATCTCTCATCCCACAGTATTGATGCAACACTTGGAAGCCATTTCAGATGCTTAAGATTCAGCTTTTCTTTCCTACCTGTAAACGGGGTCTGAACCATGCTTCAGCTTGCCCTATTTTCACTTCCCTAAATCTATCCTTGTCCCTAATCTTGTCTCAACCTGTCTGTTGCTTTAGTGAGTTCCAGTCTAAATTAATCCCATTGTTAATCCTGTTGTTTGTGCATTTTGCTATTGTTTTGAAATCACTTTTTCCTGGTTCCTGCCATTTGACCATGCACTCACTTAATATTATTGCAACTCCAACTTGTCTGCCTAAAGAAACTAATGTGGTATCTATTGGTATTTGTTGGCAGATCTATGGGTCAGATGCCTGCAATGCAGGAGACCCAGGTTCGATCCCTGAGTCGGGAAAATCCCCTGGAAAAGCAAATGGTTACCCACTCCAGTATTCTTGTCTGGAGAATTGCACAGACAGAGGAGCCTGCAAGGCTACAGTCCATAGTGTCACAAAGAGTCGGAAAGAACTGAGCAACTAACACTTTCACATCTCTCACTTTCATCATTATAGTATCCTGGTAGCTCAGTGGTTAAGAATCCACCTGCCAGTGCAGGAGATGTGGGTTCTATCCCTGGGTCGGGAAGATCCCCTGGAGAAGGAAATGGCAACCCACTCCAGGATTCTTGCCTGGGAAATCCCATGGGTAGAGGCCCCTGATGGGCTACAGTCCATGGGGTCGCAAGGAATCAGACATGACTGAGAGACTAACACTTTCAACAGGCCCACAGTGGTTGAAAACTTCCCACTGCTTTTGAAGGTCATCATTGCAATTAAATCAGTGAACACTTCTTTAAAGATGTAATGCCTGAAAAGTAGTATGCTAGTGTAAAACTTAATAAACAGAAATCTCAGTTAAAATAGAATCAGGTATTATAAGTCAACTATACTTCATATATATATATTCATATATATCCATATATCCATATGCTGCTCTGCTGCTAAGTCACTTCAATCGTGTCTGACTTTGTGTGACCCCATAGATGGCAGCCCACCAGGCTCCTCCATCCCTGGGATTCTCCAGGCAAGAGTACTGGAGTGGGGTGCCAGGGCCTTCTCCAATGCATGAAAGTGAAAAGTGAAAGCGAAGTTGCTCAGTCGTGTCCGACTCTTAGCAACCCCATGGACTGCAGCCCACCAGGCTCCTCCGTCCATGGGATTTTCCAGGCAAGAGTACTGGAGTGGGGTGCCAGGGCCTTCTCCGATATATCTATATCTATATATATAATTACTTGCACACACACACACACACAAAAGAGTAGGGAGGCCACAGGGGGCGCTCTCATGCCCTACAACAATAGCAGAGCCCAAGAGGAGAAAGAAAGACCTCTTCTTGCCTGGAAAGAGCATAGGGAATAAGAGATTCACAACTCAGCCAATGAAAAGCCACTACAAACTCTCAAACACCCAATGGACTCTGTTTGCTATAGACTGCCCAACTTCCCTTTCCCCTCTTTAAAAGAAATCTTCTCTCCTTGCTGTGTGGAGACTTGCAGGTGACTTACCACAGCTGCAGACCCTGAATTTAATTCTTTGTTGATCCTAAGTGAATCCGTTTTTTTCTGGAGAAATAACTGGCAGTGTATTTGTTTTACGTCAGGGCTAAGGACTGGGGAGGAGGATGATTCAAAGAGAATTCATGGTTCTTGCCTCAAATAGCTTACTGTCTCGTGAGGGAGAGGGAAAAATAAACAATTAAGTTCAATGTAAGTATAAATAGGAAAACAAGCCCAAGGAACTCAGGGTCTTACGGAGATGAGGATAAGGAAGATTTCACAAAGAAGTTAGAATAAAACTATATTAAAAGTTTTTACAGTACCTTGTATGTTCTAAGTGCTTTACATATATTTTCATTCATGTAAAGTATCATTTTTAAAGATATAGGTAGGATTTTAATATATAACTACAGAGGGATGAGCATAAGTCAATGCCCAAAAGCCTGACTCCCAAGTTCTTTCTTATCTGTAAAAAAGAAAGGTTGGACTGATATTATCTCTTTCTCAAGACCAGTAAAGGATCTGATTAGACTGATTGGAGGAGTGGACTACATGGCTGATGAGAAGTCCCCAGAAGTAAGATCTTTTAATAGGTTTAGTCCCTGTGCTCCAAAAAGCTAGATTATGGAGCTACTTTACCTACTATAACGTCAGCCTATACTTATTTTTATTTTTATAAATCTTGCCTAAGTAGTAAAGAATTTTTTCCCATTCAGAGAAGATACGCATTTTGAGAGTGTGTTGTTATAGACAATTTGAAACAAGATGTACAAGAGAAAACAGGGCTATTTTCCCAAGCTGTGAACACAGGAAGAAGCCTTAAGCCCTTGGGTGGTGGCAACAAAAGCCGGAATTTAGTATTTCATCACAGGATGTGAGAGAGTAATCTCCATTTATATATGTAGAGAAGACAAGTCATTTAAACAATTTATCTATTGCTTCATAAGGAATTGGTATTGGACAATGAATTAAACCTAATTCAGCTAGAATATGTGATCAGCTGCAGTTTAAATTACCTTTCAGGTAGTTGAATAAGCAGGAGGTAGAATATACAGCTCTGTTAATTTTGGCTAATGTCAAACTATAGTCTGCCTGTAACCAAGCAGGCTTTCATTTTAAGACCAGGGCCAGCCCCTCTATTTATAGTGCTGTAAATCCCAAAGGTCTATAAGTTAAAGCTGGCCACTTACAGAGATCTCTTTGAGACCACGTATATGAAATGAATAATGGGATTAAAATTAAAAAAATTAAATCCAGAGAGGTTTCCCAGCAGTTATGTATAAACCTTCATTAGGTACATTTTCCATTTTGAATTCTGATGGATGGGAGCCAGTAGTTGGTGAAGCCAGCATCACATACTTCAATATACTTGATACTTAAATGCTTAGTATTTTTGGCTGAGTATAAACCAACATTTTCAAATCAAGTGAGCATAATGAAAGAGAAAATTTTCATAGGTTAAAAAAATACCCACCAATTTTAATGACATTAGAATCCCATGATGCTTTGACACCTAACCCCAATATTTTTAAAAATATTTTTATTTATACATATTTCAATTTTATGTATTTATTTACTTTTGGCTGTGTTGGGTCTTTGTTGCAGATAGTGGGGGCTACTCTTTGCTGTAGGGCACGGACTTCTCACTGCAATGACTTCTCTAGTTGTGGAGCCCGGGCTCTAGGCTTGTGAGCTTCGGCAGTTGCAGCACGTGGGCTCAGTAGCTGTGGCTCATGAGCTTAGTCGCTCCGAGGCATGTGGAATCTTCCCAGACCAGGAATCAAACCCATGTCTGCTACATTGGCAGGCAGATTCCTACCCACTGTACCAGCAGGGGAGTCCCCTAGCCCCCATTTTTAAGTGCATAGGAAAAAAACTGTATTTATCTTTGATGGATTTGGAGAAGAATCCTTTGAGAATCCAAATAAAATAAATACACATATATTAATTTTTGTTTTTATTTTTAAATCTTCAGACTTAAGCAATGTGTATACATATATTTATAAAAATACATATAAAACAAATAAAATTATCTTATTTTTAAATTTTCAGACTTACACAGTTTGGCAAGGAGAAATAATATTAATGCAAACTTCAGTTCAGTTCAGTCACTCAGTCGTGTCCGACTCTTTGCAACCCCATGAATCGCAGCACGCCAGGCCTCCCTGTCCATCACCAACTCCCAGAGTTCACTCAGACTCACGTCCATCGAGTCGGTGATGCCATCCAGCCATCTCATCCTCTGTCATCCACTTCTCCTCCTGCCCCCAATCCCTCCCAGCATCAGAGTCTTTTCCAATGTGTCAACTCTTCGCATGAGGTGGCCAAAGTACTGGAGTTTCAGCTTTATCATCATTGCAAACTTACACTCACTAAAAAAAACCAATATACAAATTGGACGGGACAGAAGCTGTATGTGGCATCTTTCCATATTGCTTTGCTCTGGCTCCCTCTGGGAAAGTGAGGCATTCATAACATCCTTGGAAGGTGACAAATTGAGAAAAATTGTCTTCTGGTGAGACTCTGAACTTAAGTGTAATCCTTCTTAGAAAGCTTCACATCAGTAGTCCCTTTACAGACCCAACAAGTTACCAGGACAGAAACTGTGACATTTTCTCAGACAGAGATCCAGATGGCAACAAGCAAGAGTAAAGGTGTAATTTCCTTGGATGTCGGTGACCTCTGTTCAGCCCTTGTTGATATTCTTCCTCACTGGTAACATTAAAGGGAAAAACTTGACAGTATCGGGGGCAACAGAGGATGAGATGGTTGGATGGTATCACTGACTCAATGGATATGAGTTTGAGCAAACTCCGGGAGATAGTGAAGGGCAGGGAAGCCTGGCGTGATGCAGCTCATGGGGTTGCAAAGGGTCAGACATGACTTAGTGACTGAACAACGACAACAAACGTTGGAAAGCAAAATCTTCGGGACCTTCATAAATTCAGACTTTATAAACTAAGGAGGAGATTTCAGAGCAATGACTGACAAGAGTTTCAATAAAGCAAATAAGAATTCCAAACCAGGAATTTGAAAATTGAGGAAATTCTCAATGTTGATGAAAGATATGGATATGGAGATTTAAGGAAAAGGAACTAATTTCCCTTGGAGAGTCTGAGAACTCCCTGGAAGCATTTTTTCCCTGGCATCCAGGTTGAATACAATTTCATTTTTTTTCCTGTTCTTGAAATTCCTGGCACAGTGTCCATTTGGCAGTTGAGACTAATTTACATTCTCTTGTTTGCTGAAATTAGACAATTTTGTTTGATTTTGAGGCACAGAATTTGTGTTTGTCCAGAATTACTATATTCCCACTATGAACCAATTTGCTGCCATTATATTTAAATTAAAATATATCTATGAGTCATGTAATTTTAAATCAAATAGAAATTCCATGACTAAAATTTAATTTCTCAAAAGATGATGATGCCAATCATCTCTGAGCTCTTCACTTTAGTTCAGATGCTCAGTTGTGTCCAACTCTTTGCGATCCCATGGACTGCATCATGCCAGGCTTCCCTGTCCTTCACCAATTACTGGAGTTGCTCAAATTCATGTCCATCAAGTTGGTAATGCCATCCAACCATCTCATGCTCTGTTGTCCAGTTCTCCTCCTGCCTTCAATCTTTCCCAGCATCAGGGTCATTTCCAGAGAGTCACTTATTCTCATCAGGTGGCCAAAGTATTGGAGTTTCAGCTTCAGCATCAGTCCTTCCAATGAATATTCAGGACTGATTTCCTTTAGGATGGACTGGTTGGATCTCCTTGCAGTACAGGGACTCTCAAGAGTTTTCACCAAAACCACAGTTCAAAACATCAATTCTTCAGTGCTCAGCTTTCTTTATATTCTAACTCTCACATCCATACATGACTACTGGAAAAACCATAGCTTTGACTAGACGGACCTTTGTTGGCAAAGCAATGTCTCTACTTTTTAATATGCTGTCTAGGTTGGTCATAGCTTTTATGCCAAGGAGCAAGTGTCTTTTAATTTCATGGCTGCAGTCACCATTTGCAGTGATTTTGGAGCCCAGGAAAATAAAGTCTCTCACTGTTTCCATTGTTTTCCCATCTATTTGCCAGGAAGTGATGGGACCAGATGCCATGATCTTAGTTTTCTGAATGTTGAGCTTTAAGCCAGCTTTTTCACTCTCCTCTTTCACTTTCATTAAGAGGCTCTTTAGTTCTCCACTTTCTGCCATAAGGGTGGTGTCATCTGCATATCTGAGGTTATTGATATTTCTCTTGGCCTTCTTGATTCAGCTCTTAGAATACAGGAAATAGAAAATTCACTAGATCTGGCTACAGCTCACTGGAAAATGCCTGGGGATTGAGATTCATTTTGTTGACCTGATTTGCCTGGGTCAACTTAGGCAATACAATGGAGGAAGAAGAGAAAACAAGGAGTCAAAGAAACCTGGCTTCTCATCCAGAGTGTCACTTATTAGCTAAGTGACATTGGACAAATTATTTAACCTTAATGAGACTCAACTTTAAAATCTGTATAATGGGGATAATAACACCTATTCTGCGTTCCTCATAGGCTGGTCAGTTGTGAGAATCAAAAGAAATAATGTGATTAACAGTTCTGTAAAGGACTTCCCTGGTGGTCTAGTGTTTAAGAATTTGCCTGTAAATGCAGGGAACATAGGTTCAATCCCTTGTCCAGGAATATCCCACATGCCACAGGGCAACTAAGCCCGCAAGCCACAACTACTGAAGACCGTGCACTTAGAGCCCATGCTCTGCAAGAAAAGAAGCTACTGCGAGAAGCCCATGCACTGCAGCTAGAGGAGCCCCAGCACACAGCAACAAAGATCCAGTGCAGCCATTAAAAAAAAAATTCTGTGTAAAGAGGTAAGAAGTGTCCAAATATACCATGCCTTCACATATACAAAGGGATATGTAACTATTAAGTAATTACTGCCAGAGTTATAAAACATAGATCTGATTGTGCTATTTTCCCACTAATTAAATGCCAGTGGATCCCTGTTGACTGAAAGATAAGTTCAGAATACTTTATCATAGCATAAATAAACCTTTAGCAGATTTTACAGCTTTGCCTGTCCCCTCGCCATTCCCCACAACAACATTCGTCAGCTGCACCAACCTTCTCAGTGGTCTGCAAGCCAAGACACCCTTTGACCTCGCCGCTTCTTTGCTCATGCCATTCCCTCTGCTTGCCGTGTTCTGTTTACTTGTCAAGACTCAGATGGAAGATTATAGAGTACAGTGGTCAAGAGTGGTTGGACTGAACCAGATGTGAGTTCAAATTACTGCTCTGTATCTGGTTAGCTCATGTGGCATTGGCCAAGTTAATTTACTTCTCTTTACCTCAGCTTCTTTATCTGCAAAATGGGAAGTATAATGCCTCCCTCATAGGATTGTTGTGAAAATTGTATGAAATGATATAAGAGCATATTGTAAATGGCCAATGAATGGTAGCTAATTCTTTTTATTACTATTTTAAAATATTTTCTTTTCTGCGAAACCATTCCTGGCACTGTCAGACAGGGTTGTTCCTTTAACTTCATAGCACTTTTATACATATTCTGATACCACTATGGAACACATCATATGTAACATTTGAAATGATACTCTTTTAAAAAATATTTTATGTATCATTTATTTGGCTGTGCTGAGTCTTAGTTGTGGCCTATGGTATCTTTTTAGTTGTGGCATATGAACTCTTAGTTGGAACTTGTGGGAGCTAATTCTCTGACCCCAGACCCTGCGTTTTCTGGAATCTTAGCTGCTGGACCCCCAGGGAGGTCCCTGAAATGATACTCTTGTTCCTTTATTTGCTTGATTGATCACTTGATGGTCTTTCCATTGTGAACTATAATACCTTCCAAAAGATGTTTAACCATAAATGTATTAATATAACAGATAATTGAGCCTTGAAAGAAAAGCTATGAACAACTTAGACAGCATATTAAAAAGTAGAGACATTGCTTTGCTGACAAAGGTCTGTCTAATCAAAGCTATGGTTTTTCCAGTAGTCATGTATGGATGTGAGATTTGGACCATAAAGAAAGCTGAGTGCTGAAGAATTGATGCTTTTGAACTGTGGTATTAGAGAAGACTCTTGAGAGTCCCTTGGATGGCAAGGAGATCAAACCAGCAATTCTCAAGGAAATACGTCCTGAATATTCATTGGAAGGACTGATGCTGAAGCTGAAACTCCAATTCTTTGGCCACCTGATGTGAAGAACTGAATCGTTTGAAAAGGCCCTGATGCTGGGAAAGATTGAAGGCAGGAGGAGAACTGGCCGACAGAGGATGAGATGGTTGACTGGCATCACTGACTCAATGGGCATGAGTTTGAGCAAGCTCTGGGAGTTGGTGATGGACAGGGAGTGATGGACTGACTGGTGATGGACTGACATGCTGCAGTCTATGGGGTCTCAAAGAGTTGGAGCGACTGAACTGAACTAAACTAAACTGAACTGAACAGATAATTATAAAGTGAAACTCACGTAGCCACCTGAGCTGGACCATTTTATTTTCAAATTGATAACCTGGGAACTGTATTTCCCAGAATCCCGTTTCCTGAATGGCTCTGGTTTAGTGTTGGCCAAAAGAACATATTGTGTGAGATTTGGGAGATGGAGGTGAAGCAGCGATTCCTCTCTGAAGGCCTTTGGTTCTAACTTGTCCTCAATCTTCTCTGCTTCTCATGCAGCTCTTCTTCCCAACAGCAGTCCCAGGTTGATTACCAAATGTTTGGCTGCAGACTCACAGAGGCAGTAGCTTCTCATAGACTTCTCCACTAGCTATTCCTTTGCTGTTACAGTTGAACAGCTGGATGAGCTGGGCTTCAAACTCTTCCATCCTCCAACTCTCTCTTGAAGAACGTCACTTCTCCAGCTTCTCCTACAATTACTTATGGTCTAATTTCTGTAATAAATTCCTCTCTCTAAGCCAAAGTGGATTTGCTTTCTTGATTAAACTATGACTAAATATACCATTATTCAAGTCAAGAAACAGAATATCACTAGCACCTGGGAAGTCCCCTATATGTCCCTTCCTGATCACATTTGTTTCCTTTCTCCCAGAAGTAACCATGACCTGACTTACAGTAATCATTTGTTTGCTTTTCTCATATTTTATCACATCTATGTGTATGCCGTCTTAAAATGTATAGTTTAATCTGTTTTTGAACTTTATAGAAATGGAATTTCACTATATGTATTTTTTGTGCCATGCCTTTTGCACTCAACATGAAGTTTTTAAGATTCGTTCCCATTACTATGTGAATCATATGCCAATTTGTTTCACAATATACCAAAATTTATACATTCTTTTCTTTTAAAGCTGTTTGTTTATATGTCCCTCTTCCCCATTTGGTTAACAGGAATGATGTTTTATCTATTTTTGCATCCTCCTTCCATTCCAACTCTATTTAACCCAACATATAACATAGTGTTTACCTGTCTCAACTAGGACCTCAACACTGAGTCACAATCCTACTGTATCTCTTTAGTCATCATTTTCCTCCCTTCTACACAACTTTATTTTAAATATTTTACTTTGTCCATAAACCTTTAACTGTCTTGCATTCCCCTCATTTTCAGCAGATGATTCCTCTAAGTTCTCAGAAAAAAAAAAAAAAAATAGATGTTATCAGACATGAGCTTCTTTAACTTTATGCCTTCAAACCTAAAACCTACCTGCACCTATATCCATCTTTTCCTCCTCCTCTCTTATTACAACAAAAAAGATGCCTTTCCTATTATTCAAGATTAATTATTCTGTGTGTTCAGTGGATTTTCATTCCTGCCTTTGTTGATCATCTCTCTTTTCTTTATACTTAGCTACTCTTTCTAGTATTTAAACTTGCTAAAGTCTCTTCTATCTTAAGAATAATATGTATTTATCTATCCACCAACTGTAATTATGTCTTCAGTTACTATACTCTTCTCCCTCAAGGTCAAACTTCTTGAAAGAGAGGTCGATTTCAATTTTCCCATTCCTTCAACTCCTATTTCCTTTTTAGCCCACTGCAATATAACTTCCACTTGATCACCTCCAGGCTCTACAGTAGAAACTCTCATAACTAACTTCCATTTAACCAACATAATACAAATTATTTGGTACTCTCCATTACCTTTATAAAGCATACCAACTGATACGTACAGCACACTGAACACATATGAGGGATACGTTGCTGCTTAGTGTATTTATGGGTTTTTGTTCTCACTAGATGTAGTAGGCTTACCAAGAATCAGTTACGTTGAGATATCTCTGGCAGTCTAGTGCTTCCAATGCAGGGATGCAATTCCAATCCCTGGCCCTGGAACTAAGACTCCACATGCTGTGCAGGCAAAAAAAAAAAAAAAAAATTAAATGTGTCTATTCAATTTGTTTATGCGAGGTATACTTGTTACTATAATTATAGAAGTTGGTAATTATGTAAACCATCATTTATTATTATACAAAATATAAATAGGAAAAAGAAGATACTTGTTTCTATGAAAATTAAATCAAATATTTTGGAAAAATCATAAAAGGAAAATGGCATAAATTTTTTCATCGGATTGAGGTGAACAAAAATAGATTGGGGAAAATCATATTTAGGGTTCTGAACTCAGATTGTGAACAAGCACTTTTTTCCCAATTTTTTTTTTATTATAGTGAACAACACAGAGCATGAAATCTTAACCATTTTTAAGTGTAGAGGTCAATGGTACTAAATGCATTCATAATGTTGCACTATCATCGCTACCACCCACCTCCAGAACTCTTTTCATCTTCTAAGACTGAAACTCTATACCCATTAAATACTAACTCCCCAACCCCTCCTCTCCTCCAGTCCCTGGTAACTATGAATTTGACTGCTTACTCTCTCATGTAAGTAGACTCATACAGCATTTTTCATTTTGTGATTGACTTATTTCAGTTGACATGATGTCCTCAAGGCTCATCTATGTTGTAGCATGTTAGAACTACATTCCTTTTAAGTCCAAATAATATTCCATGGTATGCATATAACACATTTACTTATCCATTCATCTGTCAATAGACATTTGGGTTGTTTCTATGTTTTAGCTATTGTGAATAATCTGCTATGAGCACAAGTGTACAAAATTTCTTTGAGATACTACTTTTAGTTCTTTGAGGTACACCCAGAAGTATAATTGCTGCATCACATGGTAATCCTATTTATAATTTTTTGAAGAATCATCAAACTGTCTTACACAGTGACTATACCATTTTATATTCCCACCAACAGTGCACAAAAGTTCCAATTTCTCTACATCCTTATTAAAACAATCATCGTAAGGGATACAAGGTGGTATCTCATGGTAGTTTTGATTTTCATTTCCCTAATAATTAATGGATTTAGAAAAAGCAGAGGAACTAGAGATCAAATTGCCATTGTCTGTTGGATTATAGAAAATACAAGAGAGTTCCAGAAAAACATCTGCTTCCTCTTCATTGGCTACTCTAAAGCCTTTGACCGTGTGGATCACAACAAACTGTGGAAAATTCTGAAAGAGATTAGAATATAAGACCACCTTATGTGCCTCATGAGAAATCTGTATGCAGGTCAAGAAGTAACAGTTAGAACTGGACATGGAATAACAGACTGGTTCCAAATTGGGAAAGGAGTATGTCAAGGCTGTATATTGTTACCCTGCTTATTTAATTTATATGCAGAGTACACCATGTGAAATGCCAGGCTGGATGAAGCACAAGCTGGAATCAAGATTGCTGGGAGAAATATCAATAACCTCAGATATGCAGATTGCACCATCCTTATGGCAGAAAGAGAAGAGGAACTAAAGAGCCTCTTGATGAAAGTTAAAGAGGAGAGTGAAAAAGCTGGCTTAAAGCTCAACATTGAGAAAATGAAGATCATGGCATCCAGTCCCATCTGCTGCTGCTACTGCTAAGTCGCTTCAGTCATGTCCGACTCTGTGCGACCCCATAGACAGCAGCCCACCAGGCTCCCCTGTCCCTGGGATTCTCCAGACAAGAACACTGGAGTGGGTTGCCATTTCTTTCTCCAATGCATGAAAGGGAAAAGTGAAAGTGAAGTTGCTCAGTCGTGTCCGACTCTTCGCGACCCCATGGTCTGCAGCCTACCAGGCTCCTCCATCCATGGGATTTTCCAGGCAAGAGTACTGGAGTGGGGTGCCATTGCCAGTCCCATCACTTCATGGCAAATAGATGGGGAAACAATGGAAACAGTGAGAGACTTTATTTTCTTGGGCTCCAAAATCACTGCAGATGGTGACTGCAGCCATGAAATTAAAAGACCCTTGCTCTTTGGCAGAAAAGCTATGACCAACCTAGACAGCATATTAAAAAGCAGAGACATTACTTTGCCTACAAAGGTCCATCTAGTCAAAGCTATGGTTTTTCCAGTAGTCATATATGGATGTGAGAGTTGGACCATAAAGAAAGCTGAGTGCTGAAGAACTGATGCTTTTGAACTGTGGTGTTGGAGAAAACTCTTGAGAGTCCCTTGGACTGTAAGGAGATCCAACCAGTCAATCCTAAAGGAAGTCAGCAGAAGGACTGAGGCTGAAGCTGAAGTTCCAATACTTTGGCCACCTGACGTGAAGAACTGACTCACTGGAAAAGACCCTGATGCTGGGAATGATTGAAGAAGGAGAAGAAGGGGATGACAGAGGATGAGATGGTTGGATGGCATCACTGACTCAATTGACGCGAGTTTGCTCAAGCTCCAGGAGTTGGTGATGGACAGGAAAGCCTGGTGTGCTGCAACCCATGGGGTCACAAAGAGTTGGACATGACTGAACAACTGAACTGAATAATTAATGATGTTGAGCCTCTTTTCATGTGGTTAATAGTAATTTGTATATCTTCTTTGAAGAAATGGCTGTTCATGTTCTTTGCCAATTTTTGAATGGAATTGTTTGGGTTTTTTTGGTATTTACTTTTATTTATTAAGTTTTTTCTTTCAGCACTTTACATATATCAGCCAACTACCTTTCAGCTTACAAAGTATTTAATGAGAAATCTGTTGATAATCCTATTGAAAAGCTCTTGTATGTGACAAGTCACTTCCCTCTTTTGCTTTCAAGATTCTTTCTTAGTATTTGTCTATCAAAAGTTTAATTATAATGTATCTTGTTGTGATTCTCTTTGAATTCATCTCTTCAGAGTTCCTTGAACTTCTTGGATGCGTATTTTTAATTACGTATTTTTATCAAGTTGGGAAAACCTTCAGTCATCATTTTCAAATATTCTCTCTCTACACCTTTCTTTCTCTTCTCTTACAGGGATCCCCACAAAGTGTGTGTTGGTCCATTTGATTGTGTCCCACAGCTCCTTTAGACTCTCTTCACTTTTCTTCAATCTTTTTTCTTTCTCTTCCTCAAACTCAATCATTTACGTTGTCCTATCTTCAAGTTTATTGATTTTTTTCTTTTGCTGGCTCAAATCTGTCTTTGAACCCCTCTAATGAATTCTTAATTTCATTCATTGTTCTTTTCAGTTCCAGAATTTCTTTTTGGTCTCTTTCTAGATTTTCCTATTTCTTAATTGATAGTTCCATTTTATTGATACATTGTTTTCTTGACTTTCTCCACATCTTCCTTTAGTTCTTTGAGCATCTTTAAAGGAGGGTTTTTTTGTTTAATTTTTTGGACAGCTCTGCATGGCTTGTGAGATCTTAGTTGCCCAATTAGGGACTGAACCTAAGCCCCCTGCAGTGGAAGTATGGAGTCCTAACCACCGGACCTCCAGGAAAGTCCCTTAAAGTCTTTGTCTGCTGCTGCTGCTGCTGCTAAGTCGCTTCAGTCGTGTCCGACTCTGTGCGACCCCATAGACAGCAGCCCACCAGGCTCCCCCGTCCCTGGGATTCTCCAGACAAGAATACTGGAGTGGATTGCCATTTCCTTCTCCAATGCATGAAAGTGAAAAGCGAAAGTGAAGTCGCTCAGTCGTAGCCAACTCTTAGCGACCCCATGGACTGCAGCCTACCAGGCTCCTCCATCCATGGGATATTCCAGGCAAGAGTACTGGAGTGGGGTGCCATTGCCTTCTCCGTGTCTTTGTCTAGTAGATCACTATCATGTCTTTTTCAGGGGCAGTACTGGGCATTTGATTTGAATAATGTGGTAACTCTGGAAATCAGATTCTCCTATTTCCCAAGAATTTGAAGAGTTTTGTTTCTGTTTATTATTATTATCATTATTATTATTAGTGTCTTGTGCCAAGGATTAACCCAAGGTGTAAAATTTAAGTTCTTTTCAGGTCTTTTCTGAGCCTGTACTTTTCCCTGGCCAGGCACGATGACTTTCTGATTTTCTTTACTCACCAAAAGGGAAAGAAAAATGAAGGGAATATAAAAATGTACCAACCTTTTAAATTCCCTGAGGTCACTTCAGATAAGGGGATGGAGGTTGCAACAATTGGGGAGGTACAACAATGGGCCCCTATCTCTTGGTCTGCACCTCTGAGTTTAGAGCCAGTAATCAACAGTCAGAGCACAGATCCCTGATATTTTATGGACAGAGTTCTCTCTGCTACCTTGGCTCCTGCAAGCTGCATTGCAAGCTGTTCCTGGAATCTGCTCACAGCTATCTGCCTCTGAACTGAGAGGTGGTGAGATGGGTAAAAACTACTGTGCTAAGAGCTGAAATTCATCAAGATTAACCACAATTTACCATCTAAACCTTCCATTGGGATTTCAAGACTTCAGGAGAGTTTAGAGTTCCAAAATAGTTACATCAAACAGATCCTACAAGTGTAATTGGTTTAAAAAATGAGACAGAATCCTTGTGCTTCTTCACTGTCTTCTCAGAATCCTCTCCATGAGTGTCTTTAAATTCTTGATTTACTTTAAATAACTCCCCCAAACAGGGAAATACAGACAATGCATTTATGTATATTAGTTATCCAAGACACCTGAGGTTGATTTCAATACACAGATTCAAATAACAAATCATAATGTTTAAGCCCTATATCAAAAATTGGCAAATAAATGTACAGTTGTATGTTTTAGATTAAAATAATAAGTGAAAGAGTAATTTTGTTTGCGATTACCCAATTTAATCACTTTTTAAGTTAACTATTGACTGATTGGAGACCTAGGTTTGATTCCTGGGTCAGGAAGATCCCTTGGAGAGGGAAATGACAACCCACTCCAGTATTCTTGCCTGGAGAATCCCCTGGACAGAGGAGCCTTGCAGGCTACAGTCCACGGGGTTGCAAGAGTCAGACACAACTTAGCGACAAAACCACCACCAATTCCCAGGTTCCACTCACAAGACATTAATTAAAAGTTTCTACTGTATTCTGGATAATCTGTAACTTATATTCTCTAAATCCCACAGATGCATTTCATGCCAACCTTACTTGACCTCTTGGCAATATTTGACACTATTGACATATGTATTTTTTTTTTAATGCTGTCTTTCTCTGGTCTCCATGCTACCACATTTTCCTGGTCTTCTTTCTCTCTTTCTTACCCCTCAGTTTCTTCAGTGGGCATCTCCTCTTCTGCCCAGATCTTAAACAATATCTCAGGGGTTTTTCCAAGCTTTGTATTTTTTTCACTGTATACTTACCTTAAATGATCTGATTCATTCCTGTTGCTGATGCCTCACAAATCTATAATTCCAAGTTCAGGCTCCATCTTGAGGCACACACTTATATACCCAACTGCCTTCTTAATATCTTTTCTTGGATACCCCTCTGGTACCTCAAGTATAGTATATTCAAAATGGACTAATCACTTCTCCCCCAATGAATGAGTAGAGCTGATTCTCCAGTATCCCCAACTCAGTGAGTGGCATCATCACACCCTTATTTTCAAACCAACAACCTAATAATTGCTCTTAACTCTTCCTGTCCTTATCTGTGATAGCCAATGAATCTTCAAGTCCTGTTCCTTTTACCTTCTGAGTATTTCTCAAATTTATGTACTTCTCTTCATCTTTACTGCCATCATTCTCTCCTAATTTTTGTAATAACCTACTAAATGTTCTCCCTACCTCCAGTCTCTCTTCTTAGCATGTCACTCTGCAACTAAAGTTGCATTCCCATGCTTCAGTGTGGGTACAACTGAATTAGTAAAATGGCTTATTAGGCTCTGCATGGTCCAGCCCCTACCAGTAGTCTTGCTATTTACCCAAACAGTCTAGCCATGCTGATTTTTTTTTTTTTTTTCAGTTCCTACAACATCATGCTTCCTTGCCCTCAAGATTTTACATGCTATTCCCCCTACCTGGAACACTCCTACTCATTTTTCAAATCTCAAGTTTAAAGTCATTTCCTCAGGAGAGTTAACCCTGTCGCTAGACTAGCTTAGATCTTCCTGAAACATGCTCCCATTACACTTCTCTTTACTGTAATTACTTATTTAATATTTGTGTCCCTGACTAAATGAAGTTTCTATTAGAGTAGTGGCCTTATTTGTCCTACTCACTGCTGGATCCATAATCCAGTGCCTAGTGATACTCAATAAATACTTGTTGAGCAAGTGAATGAGTAAACAAATTGGCAAGAGTTAGCACTTGAATGAAACAGTCAAAAAATATGCTACAACTTTATATTCAGAGCAGAATTGTACTTAGTGAGCCCAGTGACATGGAAGATGTTATTCAAGTATCTGGAATTCTGGGGTTCTTTTTGGAATTGCCTTCAGAAATGTGATATATTCTCCTAAATACCCTAGATAGTGGCAAATAGTCAATGTTTACCCTTTGAGGATGGATTTTATTTTGGAATTAGCAAAATCACTCAGAGCCAAGATGGGTAATCATGCTGGGTAACACTATCAGAGGTGAAAAATTATGTGTGACTATAAATTAATGAGTCTGACTTTTTTGTATGGCTCATAAACTGGGTCTTAAGGCAATTCCAGAAGAGAAGTTCCAAAAATGTTTTGAGCAATGGCAAGATTGTTAGAATGCTTGTATAACTTCCCAAGGGAATTACTTTGCAGGGGGCACTGCTCATTTAGATGTATACAGTCAGGGATGTTTTGTCTCATTAAATAATTCTTGTTTCCTTTAGACACAATTTCTACCTATGTATAAGTTTTACTCAGAGCTTCAGGGAGAGCATGATATAGTAGATACAGCCCAGAAATGTGAAGTCAATGTTACTTATCATCACCATTATTGTGAACATTTAATAATGAGCAAAGCAATTACAAATTAATCATCACTATAATTTGGCCACATAGCACTGCAAAGTAAAGCTGCTTTAGCCCACCTACTTTAAGTACCTCTCCCAGCTTAAAAAAAAGTTATGAAATATAGGATAATCCTTTGCCAAATAAGATAGCTCTCAAGGGTACCAACCACTGTGAGATTTGGTTGGCTCAGTTTATTAAAGCTAATGAGTGAGACCAACAGCCACAGATGGTGCCTTCAGACTCTGGTCAGACATCTCAAAAATATGTATTATTGGTCACAAGGGAAATCATAGGCAAGAACAGAACTACAGAAATAAATCTATCTTCCCTATTAAAAGCAAAAATAATAGATCTCACTTAGATCCCCTACTACATACCAGAAACTATGCTAAATTAGGCCCTTAATATACAAGTATTTTTTTTCATTTCAGAAATCAAAGCTAAGAGAGATTAATTTGTCCATTATCATACATCTAGCAAGTAGAAGAGTTAGACTGAGAACCTGTGATCTGTATAATTCCAAAGACCCAGTTCTTTCCACTTTACTCAAAGTACATAATGAGCTAAGGCTACCATCATAGGCAAAGTTGGTACATTTTAAATCCCACCTCTATCACTCTAATTCTTTTTGTGGCCCATCTTCTCACCAGTGACTCAGTCTTCTGGTGACTCTCCTTTCTTCAAAACGAGTATTAAAAATTTTCTATTGAGTATATTTTTCTCAACTTCTTACTATAAAGTTGAGTGTTTTCTGATTGTGGTCTCAGGAACTGTCTTTGAAGAGCTATGCCTAACTTCTAACTTCATTTCTGCAAAAGTTGTTACTAAGGCTCAGATCCTGCCTATATGACCTGCCCTAAATAAACTAACTTTCCATGATCTTTGCTTCCTATGGAATGCTAATGCATCAATCTTTCTTTGTGGGGAATTTTTCTTGCCACCTGATATTGAGTCTTCTATGGGAAATGGGAATGGTGGTTGATGGGACATTTCCAATTACTAAATCTGATATCTACACCTTGTCCAAGCATAGACTCCAACTTGTTTGTTCACCTTGCTACTGTCGGTCTCCCACAGAATACATTGACTGTCATAACATTTTTGTCATATTTCCATCTTGATCATGCCATTATGTAGATGGAACCAAATTTACCACTTTTAACTTGATGCCCTTAAAGAAAAGCATTTGTCTTGGGTAGATAGTATGACAGATTATCTCTGTCTTCTAACTTAAAATTAGCAAAAAAACTATGTTGCAATAAGCTTTAGCCCCCAAAGACAAGGAAACATGCAACTAAAGGAAATTAGAAAAGGATAGTAAAATTTTATGTCAAAAATTTAGCAATACATTCAAATATATACCAAACTATAAATAATTATTTTTACCTATTAACAAGCTAGTACACTTTAACTCCACTGTTTTGTGTTTTTCTTTTGTCTCTATCCCTGACTGATTTCATGGCATTTTAAGAGTCTGTTTCTAGCCCCTCATAAATTTTAACTCTTCACTTGTCCTTCACCGTGATTTAATTATTAAAGCATCTCTTAAGTCACATCCATTCATGGAACTCTTTTCTGGGCCTTAAAATGATGTTGAACCTTCTAAATCATGTTCTGTATTCTCAAATGGCTTCTTGGATTGTAATGGGAAGGTTACAGATGTGAAAAAAAATCTTACCTAAGACAAATATTTTTTGGTGAAGTGAAAGTAACTCAGTCATGTCTGACTCTTTGTGACCCATGGACTGTACAGTTCATGGAATTCTCCAGGCCAGAATACTGAAGTGGGTTCCCTTCTCCAGGGGATCTTCCCAACCCAGTGATTGAACCCAGGTCTCCCGCATTGCTGGCAGATTCTCTACTAGCTGAACTACCAGGGAATCCCTAAATATTTTTTAAGGAACAATCAAAAAGAATATGCAATGAAGCTAATTAATAGAGGTCTTGAAATTGCTGTTTTAGCAGGTCTCTCCATCCATATATTTATCCTACTCTTGCTCGGAACAACCTATAGTAGTATTAGTCTGCAAATATTAAGTTTCCAAGGGTTAGCATCAGGAATTATTCTTACCAAATATACTAGGGAACTAAGTCACAGCAGACTTTTACAAGGTCTCATGACAATCACAGAAATAATATTTAGATGACCTGACTTCTACTTAGTTATTTACTAAAAATAAGTTGATTTCTAAGGAGATCTAACTACATGTTCCTTTGTTATCTGTTAGCATACAGTATCATTATATGTTAGAATACTAATATATATGTTAGTATAGTTATATGTTAGTACATGTATTTTTCCTCCTGCAAAGCTTTAAGTGTGAAAAATAAATTCCAGGGTGTGATAATCATGCTAAGAGAGTCAAGGGTTACTAAGAAGAAAACCAAAGAAGAGAAACATGTGCAAGATGTAGAAGCAAACTAGCAATAATTTTCATAATTCTCTTACTCTGACTCAGGGCCTTTCAGACTTTTAAAGCCACGATTCACATTAATAAATACATTTTATTTTAAGACTCAGAGTTAGTTACCCTCACTATGTGTAGTGCACTTTTGATGCTATTTCTGTTTCATTTTAAAAAGTTCTGATCAGAACCTAATAACTGGGCCAAAATTCATAGTTTGAAAATCACTGTTCTGGGCAACCAAGGAGTGTGTCAGGTAATGGTCATCAGTGCAGGGGTCATTTTGTAGCTGGGAAGCTCTCACCCTCAGAGATGGTGGTTAGCAAGATGCACAAAGATGTACAGATGAGAGCAGCGATTAACCAAAAGTTGATGGAAACTGGAGAAAGAGAGGGCTTCCCTGGTGGCTCTTCTGTTAAAAACAATCCACCTGCAATGCGGGAGACCTGGGTTCAATCCCTGGGTTGGGAAGATACCCTGGAGAAGGGAACAGAATGCTTCAAAGAGTTGCTAAAAGCCAAGTTAATTGAATGTGGCTGAAAGGACACAGTTGAAGTCACACTGTTAAGAGGTAACTCAAGAAAAAGGACTACAACACGTTACTGTTGATGACTGGGTGGCTCAAATCACACCCAAAGGCAGAACCCAGGTACCTGACAGTGTAAAGGAGGAGAATAAGAACATTCCTTGCTTAGCAGCCCAGCCTTTAAGATTGAATTAGATTGTGTTGTTTTGTGGTTTTATTTCTGAAAGTAAAACTTGCCAGAAATTAGGAATCAATTTCCCAAAATAAAATCCTTTTTTTTTTTTTGGTGCGATGGTATACAGTTTTTGGCTTCCCTGGTGGCTCGGTGGTAAAGAACCTGCCGGCCAAGGAACGAGATGCAAGAGACACGGGAGGATCTCTTGGAGGAGGAAATGGCAACCTGCTCCAATATTCTCGTCTGGGAAATCCCATGGAGAGAGGAGCCTGGCGGGCTACAGTTCATGGGGTCACAAAAAAGTCAGACACCACTTACTGGCTAAACAACAACAAATATGGCTAAAAAACATGGTTTTCAGTAACCATGTGTATGTTGTATTGATTTTTTTCTGCTCAATGTATTATTTTAATAAATATCTCATGAATGAAGAAAAAATAATCACTGCTTTAAGTTGTCCATATCTACCAAGGGGGAGAAGAAGAGGAGGAGGAAGAGGAATAAGTTAATGATGACATAGGCTGCTGCTGCTGCTGCTGCTGCTAAGTCACTTCAGTCGTGTCCGACTCTGTGTGACCCCATAGACAACAGCCCACCAGGCTCCCCCGTCCCTGGGATTCTCCAGGCAAGAACACTGGAGTGGGTTGCCATTTCCTTCTCCAATGCATGAAAGTGAAAAGTGAAAGTGAAGTCGCTCAGTCGTGTCCGACCCTCAGCGACCCCATGGACTGCAACCTTCCAAGGCTCCTCCATCCATGGGATTTTCCAGGCAAGAGTACTGGAGTGGGATGCCATTGCCTTCTCCATGACATAGGCTAGTCGAAGTCAAATTTAGTAAGAGATATTTAATATGATCCTTTTTTCCCCTCACTAACAAATATGTACCTTTTCTTCCAAAGAAACTTGGTATACTTGAATTCATATTATACTTAACACTCACCTGGGAATGTAAAACATTGTGTTCACTAGCTATGGATCATACAAGAAACATTTTTTTCTGAATTTTATACCCGATTTTAAAAACAAAAGATATGACACAAATGGTATTCTAACTCCATCTTCCAAGGGAAGTTATGTTTCATATTTTAAGACTCCTGAAGTTTCTTGTTCTTATTTCAAGTGATTGTCCCAAAGCAAAGATGTATTTGCTTTTTTAAAAGATCAGCTAGTGTGAATTTTGAATATCAGGTTTCTGCTTTCACAGATAAATCATTTGTATCAAATTCATCTGTTTCTTCTTCCATCACAAGTGGATTGCAGCTGGCTGCTTTAAAAACCAGAATTTGGATTCTATTAACAGCTCTGGTGTAAGTTCCCTCTCTGGTGTGTCTGGGCTTCTTCAGTGCTCCACACACTGAACATGGCTTTAGCACAATTACTTAAAGCTCCTTCAATTAGAAATTGCAAGACAGTTGTCATCAAATTTATGTAACATGGATCAGTCAAGCATCTGGAAGAATTTGTATGTGCAACAGATTAAAAACCTACAATGCTTTCTCATCTTGAAATATATTATTGATTTTATAGCTAATGGAAAAATCAGCAGTGTTTCCATTTTCCTGGTTTTAAAAATACATATACATCAAACCCAATCTCAAAGTATATATATATATATATTTAATTGCAGTTAGGAAGTACATAATCTAGCTTTTCTTTCATCAGAGTGAAATGTTAGCATTACTTTTAAGACATGAAGTAGAAAAATCACAAGAAATTGATAATTTTTGTATAAAGTAGCCTAGTTGCTAAGCATAATGAATTTTTCCATCTGGAGAGCCCATTTAAAACTTCACTCTACTTCTAAGCAATATTGTGTCATATAGTAGAGTAGACGGTATAAAAGGCCAGGGATTTGGGCTTAGCACATCCATTAATTGATAATGTAAACTTGGGTGATTTGCTTATCCTTTCTAGCCCTTGGTTTCCTAATTTTTAATTTATTTTTAAGATTTTTTTTTTAAATGTGGACCATTTTTAAAGTCTTTATTGAATTTATTACAATATAGTTTCTGCTTTATGCTTTGATTTTTTGGCCATGAGGCATGTGAGATCTTAGCTCCCTGACCAGGGATCAAACCCGCATCCCCTGCATTGGAAGGTGCATTCTTTTTGTTTGTTTGTTTGTTTTAGTTTTATTTATTTATTTTTATTTTTGGCCGTGATGGGCCTTTGTTGTACATGGGCTTCTCACCAAAGTGGCTTCTCTCGTTGTGGAGCATGGGCTCCAGGAGCATGGGCTACTAGGCTTCAGTAGCTGTGGTTCTCGGGCTTTCATTGCCCAGCAATGTGAGGAATCTTCCCGGAGCAGGAATTGAACCCATGTCCCCACATTGCAAAGCAGATTCTTAACCACTGGACCTCCAGGGAAGTCACCTAATTTTAAAAAATGAAGATATTAACCACATGGTTTCTAAATTCCATGGGAATAGTGAGGGTTGAGATAATTGAGTCTACAAATATTAACAAATTATCCACTTTTTTCTTTCTGCATTAGTTAATGGGTACACCTCATAATGTAGATAGGAAATAAAGCAGTATCTTTGCCTGAATGTTTGAGAGTTTAATAATCCTTAAAAAAAAAGAATCTCTGACCCCACTTAGGAATTAAAAAAAAAAAAAGGTTTCTGAAAGTCTGTTCTGGTTATCTAGGCAAAGCTTGTGACGACTAGAGTAAAAGAATAAATCCTATAGGAAAACACATTAGCAAAGACTGAAGTGAATAATAAGATAAAACGGTGTGCTCATCCACCCATGTCAGTGAGAAAAGGCAATGTGTTTTTGTACAATTGAATTGAACAAAAATTACACTAACATATGAATCCTAGGGCTACCCGAGAGAGAGAATGGTGACCATCTGGGGTGAAGAAGTTTCTTCTTCATGTAATCACAGTGATGACATCATCCACAAGCGGCAGAACACAGCGAAGTATTTATCTTTCATTCCACAAGGTGGTGTGTTTTATGTATAAACTATTCGGGTCGTGTTTTTATTCTGAATCTAATGATGTGCTTTTTAAATGGTTTTCTTATTTTTGCCTTGTTAGTACATCACTTACTATCTTGCCTCTGGGTCTAACAAATTGCCTGATGCCGATCTAGATGCACGTACTTGTTCCCAAATTGATAACACATGCCAAGATTTTTTGTATTGCCCTCAATAAACACACTCCTGGGGGTGTTCTTGACCCTGATCTCAATGAAAACTCCGAACGTGTTCCCTCTCTGCAAGACGATCAGTTTCCACGTGCTTTCCCCTCTGTGGTTATGGCTTTAAAAATCAAATATACTTTAGGGAAACAATATGACTCTTTTCTTAGAAATATTATTTGCATATAGTATAGGACTGAATGAGGTTTGTGAAATAATATTAGAAGTTATTTAAAACAAAAGCTGGAGAATTGTTGGCAATAAACCTCACCAACTTTAACCTAAAAATCTACCTTGTTGTGGTTGTTTAGTTGGTAAGTCATATCAGACTCTTGCAACTCATGGACTGTAGCCCACCAGGCTCCTCTGTCCATGGGATTTCCCAGGCGAGAGTACTCGAATGGGTTGCCATTTTCTTCTCCAGAAGATCTTCCCGACCCAGTGATTGAACCCAGGTGTCTTGCATTGACAGGCGGATTCTTTACCACTGAGCCACCAGGGAAGCCCAAGAATCTACTTAGAACCTGCCAAACACCTAGGATTCTGCTTTTCTTCTTTTCCATAATGACTTCTTCAACCAAACTCCCTCTGAAATACGGACTCTCAAAAGAGTCTAAGATTAGTTTCAAGGAGTCTAGGTTAAAAGTGTTTTCCGGTTCTTTGTGTTTGTCTCCTAGATCTTTGTTTGAGATACATCTCTACATGGAACGTCAGTGGGTAAGGTGAGATACAAACTTATTCATACACTGCAGTGTATATTTAGAGTGCATTTGCCATTAATGAACTCATTCATTCATTCTTTCACTCATTTGCCAAATATTTATTAAATGCCTTCATCGTTCCAAGAATTATGCATTAAAACTAAGGTTACAAAACCTAATGAACTCTAAGAATAATATTATAGTAGTGATAGCATTAAACCTAATAATATTCAGCAAGTTAAATGAAACAATAACTCTATTTTAATATCAAAGGTTTTCTCTCTATTTTTCATTATTGATTTGAAATCATTGTTTCAATTATTTTCTGGTTTCCTGTCTTCAGCATAGTTTAAGCTAAGAATTATTTATGGTTTAAACACCACAATTTGCCAAGAAAAAAAAATGACCAGAAAATGCATTTAAACTTTTTATGAGTTTTAACTGACTCCTAATTGTCATTCCACTTTAATGTTTGCTTTAAAATAATTTTACAATCTTATCCTTGGGTCCTAGAATACTATAAAAATGGAAGGAAGTGTTCTCTGACAGGAGATGTATGGGGATTGAATCTTAGATGTTATTTATTTAGAGAAGATTATAATAGTAATGAGCTCAGAGATCAGGAGACAGTACACAGTACAAAAGCAAATATACTTATTAATAGGATACATAATAGAAGGTTTAACTGTGTATACAACAGAAATGAATAGTCACTTCCCACCCTGGGAGCGGCTGGTTGTCTTCTTAGAGAGTGTCCTTGTTAAAAGTAAAGCAAAACTAGTGATCAAATGCTTTCCTAACTAGAGATTAGCTCAAAGTGTTTACCTTTGACAGTCTTTCTACTCAGGGCATAAAAAATTGCGTGTTAAAATGAAAAAACATTCTGTATACTGAGAGAAAACGATGCTATTTAATGGCAAGATAATTCTTATTCAAACCAAAAATGTCTTTTTTTCTTTCACTCAAATTGAGTCATCAGAATGTTCAGTATTAAGCTTAAGCCGATAAAAGGAAGAAAGAATAAAATATTCAGAAGCTCAACATGTCCATACTTAAACAGTTTCAAGCTAGAAAGGGTTGGTTAATTACCCGCTGCAATATTTAGTGCTGTCTATTTCTGAAGTGCTGCGCAAAGACCAACAAATTGGTCCTAAAAATTCTATAAAGTTTGTTAGTGTTGTCCCTGAGATTTCTAAAGCAAAGAGAAAAGAGATCATTTTAGTGGGTGTACTCTGGGTTGAGGGGACTAGAGCATGTTCAAGACACCCTTAAAATTAACTCTGTTTTGAAAATAAGGTATGCCCTTCTGCAACATTTAACGAGTCTTCAAGACTGTAAATGATGATTACCAAAATAGACAATAAATGCTATGAATCAGAGTAGAGGAAGCCAGACCTGTAGCTGATCTTAGAGCAAAGAGTTGTGCTACTCTTTAGGAACAGGAGGAATTAATATACCACAATTTTGTCTTATGCCCTAACTACTTCAGTAGTTAGATTGAAAGCAAGGAAGGTAGTTGTGCTTCCTCGGTTAACTCTGCACACATATGGAACATACTACCCTTGCACTCAAAGGCAGTTACTTTAGCATCTAATAAGGGTGCAGCCATGCCTGTCAGATTTTTCCAAAACAAGGCTCAGTAAAAGCTAGCCCTTCCCCAGGAGCAGATCTCCAAAATTAGAAAAGTGATCAGAAATTTGGAGAGAAAAAAAAAAGTTGGGGCAACACTGTGTCATTTTCTATGTGAACTCCCTCCACCCACTGCCTTTTTAAAAAATAAATTAACTCATCATGAGATTTTCAAATGCATTCTTTTAACATATGGTAAGAGTGTAAACATACTGGATTTATTTCAGGGGGAAAGTAACCTGATCGATTCAAACAGTACCTTGGAATTTATTCAGTCATGTCAAAAGTCACAACTTCTTTTTATCACTTTGGATTCACAAAATTGCATCAGGGGAAGATATATGCTTGAGTGTGATTGCTCCCAGACATGCATTTTTCCCCTCCATCAGGGATCTGAAATAATACTAAAAAAGCCAACTTGTATTGGTGTGGGTTTTAGTGGCATTCATCCAGAATGATTTCCTACAGAATATTATGCCAAACCTGTGAAACAAGAAGGATATATCATGACACCAGTAATTTCTCTCTGGCATCTAAAACTCAGATCCTTCTGTTGATAGAACTGTTCTCCCTTGAGTTGCTTCTGCTAGGTGAGGGGAGAAGTACTGAGCAGGCAAGTATGGGAGTGAACCTGGGAAAAATCAAAAGAATGTGAGAAATTGCTTAATAATAGAAGGGTTCTAATAACAGAGATAATGGTATTCTTACACTTAGAAACTAGCAATGCAAAATTCAAAACACAGTTTAATTGAATGTAAACAAAGTATGCTGCATGCTCAGTCGTGTCCAGCTCTCTGCGACCGCATGGACACAGCCCACCAGGCTCATCTGTCCATGGGATTTCCCAGGCAAGAATACTGGAATAGGTTGCCATTTCCTCCTCCAGAGGGGGATCTTCCCAGCCCAGGTATCGAACCCATGTCCCCTGCATTGGTCAGGCAGATTCTTTACCACTGAGCCACCTAAACTAAGGTGAAAATATCTCCTGGAACGAAGTCAAGTAGTGCCAAGGATTGAGTCTTCATTCCTTCCCACTTGGACGAGTCCCTCCTCTGCACATGTGTCTTCACGCTAATAGGCAGCAGGAGACACAGTTGCTCTGTTTTCTTCCCAACCTGAGAGGCCTGAGGATGAAGTCAGAGATCATCTGCTTGCGAATATGGGGAAAAGAACCCATTTTTACTGCAAGGATTTAATGTGACATTGATGGTAAGTGACATGATCACTGAAAACACATGCCATCTGGAGTCTTGCTGATTGACGTGCAAACCTCTGACAGCAGAAACCCATGTTGTCAGCTTGCCTTCAGCGCGTCTCAGTGAGGTCTAGTCAGGAAAGGACCCTCTTCATTTCAAACGCTGGGGCATGAATTACACTGACAAGAGAAATAAAAGGGCCTTCTAACTGGCCTTATTATTCCAAAGTGTAAGCAACAGGGGGAATTTTTCTAAAGGTGAGACTCAGGACTTCTGAAATCGCCTTTAACCAATTCTCTTCTTAGAATGAATAACATCACTAGAACCTGTTTTCTTGTTTAAAACAATGTTTGATTGTCCTTTTTGACGTGTAGCTATTACCTTGAAAGTGTTTGCTCTTCTTCCGGTTCTCTATGTGACAACTTGGATTAACGCGTGCATTTTTGTGAGATGAGGAATTACGGCCCCTCATGCCTTTGTGTGAGTGCAGATGCTGCAGTTGTACAAAGGGAAAACAGGACTTTACCATGTGCAGCAAGAGCGGGACTGACTTCAATTAGGAAACTTCTCAATGAAGCAGCCAGGAGCCTCTCCACCTGAACCAAGTTTGGGAGACAAGTGAGGTTTGGTTTTAATTGGTGCGGTCTGACCAAGCAAATGAAAAGAATGATGTATTTATAAGCTCTGGAGTGAATGGTATTCTTTAGAATCTCAAAGAACTATTTATTATGATAGATACTAATCGTACGTGATTCTGTAAAGGAAAGCACTTGGCAACAACATGTGAAATGATGGTATTGGATAATGCGATGTACTGGAAAGTCATCTGAACCCAAAGCCTATAAATACTTCATTCCAAAGGCAGATTATAATTTTATTCTTTGAATTGGTTTTTCATTGGTTGGCTCATTTTACGTTTTTTAATAACAGCACCTATTAAAGGTTTTCTACTATAAAAACCATACATATTTTTCATTTAAAAATTGGATGATATAAGCAAAACCACCCATATTTTTACTACTGAAAGACAATCAATGTATGTTTCTATCCACAAGTTTTTATATTTTTAAATATACACAGCATATAAAATTTTGTATTCTGCTTTTAAAACTTACTATATCACATGTTTTACATTAAATTCTAAATTTTCTTTTATTAGCTACCATGACAATTGTCAAATGAAAATACTATCATGTTTGTCATTTCTTCTCATGATAAATAAGGCTGCAATGAACCTTTCTTTGCAAAGCTGTGTTTCTGGATCATGGTTTATATTTATATAATTAGTTTCCAGATATAGATTTATTAGTTTAAACTATAAAAAATTTCAAAGGCCTTTGATAGAAACTGTGAAACTGTTTTCCAGAAAGACTGTTTCCCTTCACAGTCTTTCTAGCAGAGGGTGATATTATTTGTTTTCATGGTTCATTCAAATGACTAATTTTTTTTTTAACCCTCTTGGGATTTTTGTGAGGCACAGTGGAATTTGGAAAGAGATGTGACTGTTGCCTGGCCCCTTCCTTAACCTCTCTAATCTCTCCTTGTGCAATTTTTTTCATCATGAGATGAATTACAAAATATCTCACAAAACTGTTTGTGTATATTTTACACAAAATGTAAAAATAAATGGAAAATAACTCATAATTTTAAAATATTCCTTAAATGCCTACTGTACATGAGATTATTTTACATACAAGTATTTTTTTTTTAAACTGGCAACACCTAACAAATTTTAGTTTTCCCTAGATGATAGTAGTTTAGGGAATGAGAGGATGAAAATTTGGGGTTAGAGAATCAAGAGAACCACTTTCTGTTTTACTCTTTCACTAACTTGCTATATGACCTTGCACAAATTACTTAACCTCTTTGGGTCTTTGTTTCTTCATCTAGGAAGGCAGTGGATTTAACCAGATTATCTCTAAAGTGGTTTCTGACTCTTAAGATTCTTTGATGCTATCAAAACCATTTTTCCAGAAAATAATGACCCTCCTGACTATTCCTCCTTCCAAACTCCAAGTGGAGAATGTCTGAAATATTGTTTCCAAAAACTTTTAGTGAGTTCACAACTATATGTTTGTACTGGGGTAACTTTCTATCCAAATTTACTTTAAAGAAATATCATGATGAGATCTCATCATAACCTTTGCTTGATCCTTTTGTCAGTTAAACAAAAGCAGATGAAAGTGACAACAAAGAATCCTTGAAAAATATAAGTATACTGCACAGTGTGCCAAATGAGGCCCTACGCTTTATCGTGTGATGGTGGGTTTCAGTGGAGTTTCATGCAGGTCTCTCAGATTATAGTTTGGGAATCATGAGTGTAGCACAGTAAATATTCCATCTCATAGACAGCAACACCTTATCTGGGCTGCAGTGAGCATTTAGTTGGTTTATTTCACTTTTGTATACACTCTTAAATATGATGCTAACAAGGAAAAAAATCATTTATTTCCTAGCAGGATTTTCTTACAGAACACTTAGTTAGATTTTTAAAAAATATTAGCTTTACTGAGATATAATTCACATATCATAAAATTCACCCTTGAAAGTGTATAATTCAGTGGTTTTTAGTATATTCACAGAGTTGTAAAACCATCACCATAAATGTGTTTTTAAAACAAAATGAAAGTGTGTGGACAGTACACCAATTGCTTGCTTCTGTTTATTGGATTTGGTATTATGTGTAGTTTTTTTTTTTTTTTCACTCAAGACATGGTTCAATTGCAAGAATTTAAACTATTTAGAGTTAATGAAATAATTGCTGAGTTATGGGCACATTTTTTATTTAATTTGAAATTGACCATCTACCAAATCCTACTTGGAAATCTTTTGTTTACATAATATAGAAAAATTGATAGGGCATGTGTTTGATGGTTTTGCAATATGATGAAAGGTGAATAAGAGACTGAGGAGAATTCATGTTTCTCAATGTATTTGAAATATTTAGAGTTGTTTAAAACATTTTGCTCCTTTTGTTGACTTAGAATTCTAATGGATGATTAAACATGTAGCCCAGAGGGTGGTTGAGGGGACATCTGAAGGTGAGAGAGGGACGATCTGGTCTTTTCAAGCCATGAAAAATAAAACCAAAATCCTGCTTATGTTTTGAGAAAGCATCTGTGTGGTTCAAAGTGCTAAATAATAACTGAGACATTTATATTTTTATCCTAAACATTTCACAAAATCAATTATGAAAGAGTTAACTAGGTTTTTTTTCACTTAAGCCTTTGCAGTAAACTTACTGTAATCTTTTCTTAACTATTGTATAAACAAACTGAATAACTTGCTACTGCATCAAATGACTTTTTTTTTTTTAACTTGTACTGTTAATACTGAGGCTGTAAAAAATGCAATACTACTTTTGTAAATGTAGATAAAACCTTTTCTCTTTAATATTCCAATATAAACTTTCAAATGTAGCATCTCACTTTTCTTCCCCAGTCCATCTCTTTAGGAATTGAGTGGGTTGTCATAAATTATTCTCTCATTGTTAACTTTGAGAAATTGACACCTGCGGAAAATTTGAAGTAAACCTCTCACTAGAGAGAGAGATGAAAAAGAAGAGGCCTAACATTCTTGCTGGGACCTCAGGGCAGTTGTAACGATAAAGAGTCTCTTCTTTAGGTATAATTTGTACAGATTACTTGCAATGACCTTGAATAAGTCGTTTAACCCTCACATGCCTTATATTTATCACCCACCAAATGAGAGTAAAGAGTGATCTGAAAAATGGTGGCGATGATCTTCCTTGCAAAGAAGAAGTAGAGACATAGGCTAGAGAACAAACATATGGATATCAAGGTGGCAAAGGCATGAATTGGGAGACTGGAGCTGACTACCAATATACACTATTGATACTATGTGTAAAATAGATAGCTAATGCGAATCCACTGTATAGCCAGGGAACTCTTCTCAGTGTTCTGTGGTGAGAAGGAAATCCACAAAAAGAGGGGATATATGTAAGCAACAAGCTGACTCACTTTGCTGTACCACAGAAAGTAACATAGCATTGTAAAGCAGCTATATTCCAATACAAATTAATTTTTAAAAATGAGTGGTCTAGTTAAGTGATTGCTTATGATGATCAAAAGTATAGCATCAAATGTATATATATATTTTGTCCTTCAGGAAGATATTAAAAACTAATATTTTTAATATGACTATAAATTTTCTGTGATACTTTTTATCACATTTGAGGAACTAGTTGAACTCTTTAACCTGAAGTACACTGAAACATTGTAAAGGAACAAATAAGCTAACTCTTTTTACGATATTTCAGAGACATTGTGAATGTTGATTTTTGTTCTTTTGTATTTCGGAGAGTATTGAGATCTATGAGAAGCAAAGTTAGCTTGAGGAAAATAGCTGACTCATAATGAGATGTAAGAAATATTCAGAAAAAAATGTGAGACAGCAGAGACTGAATACTTAGCTGAGAAAAAGCAAACTTGGAAACAATAGAGACTGGAAATAGTGGGCATGATTTTAATTTTTGTAATATTGGTTGGTTATTTCTGGGAAGAGTCTGTATTTTATAAATATGATTTATATCTGAGTTGGATGCTACTTACTGAGGCAGCATTGTTCTCTAGAGAAAAGACAGCTCTCTGCTGTCATGTTATTTCCTCTGCTTGTTGTCAAAACAAAGAGGGAAAGGGCAGAACCCGAGTAGAGGGGTCCAGGTGCAGTGCTGGAAAATTCTGGTATCAGCACCCCCTGGGCTGAGTCATCAGTGAAGTTTACAACTTCACTAAGAAGTGAGTTTATCTCATCATAAGAATAATGAACATAATTCGTTTTAAAAGATTTTTTCCCTAGTAATTCCATCTGATAGACATGTATGCTGTGGGAATTCAGGAAAACTCGTATGAGGTAGACGTATCTTTTGTATGAAATTTGAAGTAAAGCTAAAATAGATTGCTTTGGTAATCAGAAGCAACCTCAGCTACACATTTTTTTGGAACTAATGAACGTATTTCATGAAGTGACCAAAAATGTAATTTGAACTGTATGAACAGTGTATGAATTTGAACAGGCCTGGAGTTGTTCTTTTTCATTCTTTTATCAAAGCACATGGAAAATTCTGGCTGTAGATGGCAGCATTGCACTAACACAGCTTTTCTGAAGCCTTCCAGGGTGAATTTGGGAGAAAGATGCTAAGAGCTCTGGTGCCTGGGGGACTGCAGTTCATTCACTAAAACCAGCTGGAATTTTTCTTTGTCGAGGGTGAAAACGTCCCTGGATTCTACAAGCATCCACCTCTGAATTCACTACATTCAGATGCATCCTCAAAGCTTCGAGCGTGTTCCTTTAGTTGTGGGGTTTGGCAGACACAATGAATATGTATTTTATTAGGGCTTCTGAAAATACCAGTTGTAGGGCCTTTGAAAACCCAGATTTGTCAGCCTTTCGCATTAATGGGTCTTTGAGTTGTTTGTTTTTCTTCCTGATTTATAGATAGCACCCCATTATAGAGGCAATATATCTTCATTTAAATAACTTTCAAGTTATTTATGACGGGCAATGACTTTGAGGCTAAGGTGTTTAACTTTGTTTTATTTTTGTTAACAGGTTCATTCTGGTGCTAGTGGTAAGAGTAGAGCCTAAAACAAAGGCAGTTTCAGAGTTCTCTGGATGATTAGAATAATCTAGCTAATTGCATGAAAGAACCACGTTTTTCACCAAAAGTCCTTTTTCACTTTCAACTATATTCTAACTTGAAAAAACTTTTAAGTTTATTTATTTATTTTGGCTGTGCTGGGTCTGCGTTATGATATACAGGCTTCTCTTGTTGCAGAGCTCAGCAGCTCAGTAGTTGCGGTGTCCAGGCCCAGTTGCCCTGAGGCCTGTGGAATCTTAGCTCCCCAGCCAGGGATCAAACCCACATCCCCTGCATTGGAAGGCAGATTCTCAATCACTGAACCACAAGGGAAGTCCCTAACTTCAATTCTTAACAACAGCAAATAATAAGTTGCCAGTAAATGATAAAAACTCACTATGTGACAGATATTATGTATGGCTCTTTTGTGTCTTATTTCGTTTAATCCTTGTTACAAGCCTATTCAGTTCAGTTCCGTCACTCAGTCGTGTCTGACTCTTGGTGACCCCATGGACTGCAGCACTCCAGGCTTCCCTGTCCATCAACAACTTCCGGAGCGTGCTCAAACTCATGTCCATAGAGTCATTGATGACATCCAACCATCTCATCCTCTGTCGTCCCCTTCTCCTCCTGACTTCAATCTTTCCCAGCATCAGGGTCTTTTCCAATGAGTCAGTTCTTTGCATTAGGTGGCCAAAGTATGGGAGTTTCAGCTTCAGTATCAGTCCTTCCAAGTTATTCTTATTTTGTTCATATGGAAGCAAGGGCAAAGAAATTCAGTGATTTGCCCATATTTCATGACTAATTGTGGAGGAGCCAAGCTGCAATACAGGTTTTTTGTTTTCATATCAGTTTCTTATCTTTTTTAAATATTTATTTGGCTGCACCAGGTCATGATTGCGGCACATGGGATCTTGGATCTCAGTTGTGGCATACAAGCTCTTTTTTAGCATATGGGATCTAGTTGCCTGATCGAGGATTGAACCCAGGACTCCTGCATTGGAAGCATGGAGTCTTACCCACTGGACCACCAGGGAAGTCCCTCAGATCAGTTTCTTCAAAACCATTCCAGCTGCTTCTCTGAGGAGAAAGATGGACTGATAAGTAAGACATGAGATATTTAAAACAGAAAAATGGACACCATTTATAAGCAAGTGCTTGGGATGGGTAGATGGGTGATTTTAAAAATTGGTTTCTTTGTTCAATAAATACTTATTAAATATCTGGTATGTTCCAGGTCCAGGATAAGAACTGTAGAATCACTGATACAGTCTACCATACACAGTTCTTGCCTTTTCATAGACTGTAGGGAGAGACTAACACACAAGTATATTATAACACCGTGTACTCTATCATTGCATTTAGTACATTGTCTGTCTTATGTGGTAATATGGCAACAAAGAGAAGGCAAATCTTACCTGGGGTAAGGAGAAGAGAGCCTTCTTGAAGGAGACGATATTTCAATTGCATTTCATAGGCTGGAGTAGTCAATTTTAAGGGATGGAGAAAGGGCATTCCATACAGAGGGGTAGCATATATCAAAGAGAGCATGATAAGCACATTAAATAACATAATCTAGCTCTAATACTTGGAGAAGGAAATGGCAACCCCCTCCAGTGTTCTTGCCTGGAGAATCCCAGGGATGGGGGAGCCTGGTGGGCTGCCGTCTCTGGGGTCGCACAGAGTCGAACACGACTGAAGAGACTTAGCAGCAGCAGCAGCTCTAATACTAAAGTGCAGAATTTAGAAATAATATTGTTGAGTTCAGAGGGCTAGGGTCACTATTTTTTCATCAATCCTTACTATAGCCTAAAAACTATTTTAATAATGCTAAATCTCAAGGACACTTACATGACAACCTTAACCATCAAAAATATAGTTAAGTACCTAGGAGGGGAAAGAAAATAAGAAGACTGACATGTATTGAATACCATTCATGCTGTCTCAACACTTCACATTAACTCTATAATACTAATATTAATGTACCTATTTTATGTTACTTGAAGGAGGGCATGGCAACCCACTCCAGCATTCTTGCCTGGAGAGTCCCCATGGACAGAGGAGCCTGGCGGGCTGCAGTCCAAGGGGTCACAAAGAGTCAGACACAACCGAGTGACTAAACACAGCACATTTATGTTAAGACTTAAAAACATTTAGGAACTTGCCCACAGCAAGCTAGGAAGTGGTAAAATCAGAGTTGGTGGTTTGGTGACTCTAAAGTCCAAGTTCTTTTTATGCTTTTGTAGGAAAGGAAAAATATCTTTTCCCCCACTGTCCTTCCAAGATTTTGACTGGGGTCCCTGAAACAAAAGACAGATTAACAAGAGTAAAGCAGACAAATTTATTTATGAGTTTTATGTAATATGGGAGCTTTTGTAAGGAAACGATGACCATAAGAATGATTTTAGTCAAGTGTGATGAAGAGTAGAAAGTCATGGGAGAGAGTGACAGGACAGAAGGAGTATAAGCCAAGTGTAGTAGACTGAGGGACACTTAGTAGGGCCTCTTCGGTGAGAGTCCTCCCGGTGTCCCTCTGTCTTCAGACATAAGGATGCTCCTCTCCTCCAGGTCTGGGTGGTGGCGCGGTGGGCGAGGGTGGGTAGGGCTCTCACGTGAGAGTCTTATGATCTGTTTCAGGGAGGCATCAGAAAGTTCCACCTGGAATTGCTGCATCTCAAATTCCTTTAACGTAAGATATTCAATGGGCTTCCCTGCGGCGCTAGCAGTAAAGAACTCGCCTGCCAATGCAGGAGACATAAGAGACATGGGTTCAGTCCCTGGGTCAGGAAGATCCCCTGGAGGTGGCTGTCCTGGAGAATCCCCGTGGACAGAGGAGTCTGGCAGGCTACAGCCCGTAGGATCACAGAGAGTCAGACACGACTAAAGCGACTTAGCACGCACGCACGCAAGATATTCAGTGTCAAGGGGCAGCATGTCCTGAACTCCGTCACTTTATTTCCTTGTAAGAGCCCAAAGTTAAGCATCTCAAAGTGTTTATACTATAACTTCCTTATGTACTTTACCCATAAGAAAGTTCCTTGAACTCTGACTCAGGTGGTTTACTTTCATAAATCGCAAATCTATTTCGATTACCCACTGCTCATCATCTCAGACAGAGATTAAAAATTAACTTCCTCTTTCTGCCTCAGTTTTACCACTAGCACCACACTGCATACCACTTAAGTCATTTTCCTAAAACAGAGCTAGTCACATCACTTATCCAAACGAAAACCTTTACTGCCTTCCAGTTGCCTTCATCATAAAGTTTGAGCTCAGCACAGTATTCAGGGTTTTCCACTTAGCCCTGGGCTTGTCCAGCTGTGTGTTTCTCTCCTTCCCTCTCTCTCCCCACCCTTCCTTTCCCTCTCTTTCTCCCTCTCCCCATCTCTCTTGCTTCCTCTGTCTTCCTTCTCCACCTGTCTCTCCTACTCTCTCGGTCTCATCCCCTTTCCTTTTACCGTGACTCTAGTCACGTTGGAGTTTTTTATTGTTCCCTGAACATAGTATATTCTTTTCCCCTAAAATGTTCTATCATTCTCTATCTGATATGATCTGCCAAAATCTAATTCATCCTTCAAAGCACATTTGAATGTTACCAACCCTGTGAAATCATCTCCCATCTCCCTGGATTAAATTTACACTCACAATACTATTGTCACCTGGATTAGTGCTCTTAGCATTTTATTTGATGATTAGCTGTGTATCTGTACACCAGTTATATTGTGAGTGTGTTCATGCTCACCGTAGAGTATGAAAGTCATTAGCTGAACCTCAAAAACTAAAATACTGGACACTCAGAATGTTTATTGAATAAATAAAGCTTAGTTATCCAAATTAACAGAGGCATTAAAAACAGTGAATTAGAAAGGGAAAAATGAGATTATAAGTTACAATAGGCATCGTGATTGTAGCAAAAATGGCAGCTCTCAGCAAAGGGAAGGTAGAAACCACATCTCCTGCACTGGCAGGCGGGTTCTTACCACTAGCGCCACCTGGGAAGCCCCCACATAACACATAAACGACTAAAAAATACCAGTCTGGGACACTTTGCTGTGGAGCCAAACATCCAATTTATTTTGGTGAACCTTGAAGTGGCACTATTATTATATTATAGAATATAATTGATAAGAAGAGTAATGATCTCATGTCATTACAAAAGTATTTACAACTTGTTCTGCATAGCATGTTTAAGAAAGCATGGTAGCATAAACACAGTCATGCAGATGAGTGGAATAGAACTGAGACTCCAGAGATAAACCCATGTGTCTACAGTCAACTCATTTTTGACAAAAGTGCCAAGACTATTCAATGAGGAAAGAATAATCTCTTCAACAAACGGTGCTGGGACAACTGGAAAAGAATAAAGTTGGGCTCCTACCTTACAGCATGTACAGAAATTAGCTCATAATGGATCCTAAATGTTGTAAGCATTAAAACAGTATAACTTTAGGAGAAAACTTTGATGTCATTCCTTATGACCTTGGATTTGAGAATGGATTCTTAGGTATGACACCAAAAGTGCAGACAACAAAAGAAAGAATAGATAAATTGGGCTTCATCAAAATTTAAAACTTTTTGGATCAAGGGACATGAGAACATGAAAAGACAACCAAAGCATAGGAAGCGTTATCTGCAACTCATATATCTGATAAGCATCTATTATCTAGAATATGTATAAAACTGTTACAACTCAACAGAAGGCACACAGTTCAATTTAAAAATGGGCAAAGGACTTGAAAAGGCAATGGTCAATCAGTGTGTGAAAATATACTCAATATCATTTGTCATTCAGTTCAGTTCAGTCGCTCAGTCATGCCCGACTCTTCACGACCCCTTGAACAGCAGCACGCCAGGCCTCCCTGTCCATCACCAACTCCTGGAGTTTACCCAAACTCATGTCCATTGAGTCAGTGATGCCATCCAGCCATCTCATCCTCTGTCGTCCCCTTCTCCTCCCACCTTCAATATTTCCCCGCATCAGGGTCTTTTCCAATGAGTCAACTCTTCGCATGAGGTGGCCAAAGTATTGGAGTTTCAGCTTCAGCATCAGTCCTTGCAATGAATACTCAGGACTGATTTCCTTGAGGATTGACTGGTTGGACCTCCTTGCACTCCAAGGGACTCTCAAGAGTCTTCTCCAATACTGCAGTTCCAAAGCATCAATTCTTCGGCACTCAGCCTTCTTCACAGTCCAACTCTCACATCTATACATGACTACTGGTAAAACCATAGCCTTGACTAGATGGACCTTTGTTGTCAAAGTAATGTCTCTGCTTTAAAATACGCTGTCAAAGTTGGTCATAGCTTTTCTTCCAAGAGGCGTCTTTTAATTTCACGGCTGCAGTCACCATCTGCAGTGATTTTGGAGCCCCAAAATATAAAGTCTCTCACTGTTTCCATTGTTTCCCCATCTATTTGTCGTGAAGTGATGGGACCAGATGCTATGATCTTCGTTTTCTGAATGCTGAGTTTTAAGCCAGGCTTTTCACTCTCCTCTTTCACTTTCATCAAGAGGCTCTTTAGTTCTTTGCTGTCTGCCATAATGGTGGTGTCATCTGCATATCTGAGGTAATTGATATTTCTCCCAATTGATATTGGTATTTCTCTCCAATTGATATTGCTGGCATCTTGATTCCAGCTTGTGCTTCATCCAGCCTGACATTTTGCCGGATGCACTCTGCATAAATGTTAAATAAGCAGACTGACAGTATATAGCCTTGACATACTCCTTTCCCAATTTGGAACCAGCCTGGTGTTCCATGTCCAGTTATAACTGTTGCTTCTTGATCTGCACACAGATTTCTCAGGAGGCAGGTCTGGTAATCCCATCTCTTTAAGAATTTTCTACAGTTTTTTTGTAATCCACACAGTCAAAGGCTTTGGCATAGTCAATAAAGCAGAAGTAGATGTTTTCCTGGAACTCTCTTGCTTTTTTGATGATCCTGCCTTTTTCTAAATCCACCTTGAACATATGGAAGTTCATGATTCACGTACTATTGAAGCCTGGTTTGGAGAATTTTAAGCATTACTTTACTAGAGTGTGAGATAAGTGAATTGTGCAGTAGTCTGAACATTCTTTGGCATTGCCTTTCTCTGGTATTGGAATGAAAACTAATCTTTTCCAGTCCTGTGGCCATTGCTGAGTTTTCCAAATTTGCTGGCATATTGAGTGCCACACTTTAAGAGCATCATCTTTTAGGATTTGAAATAACTCAACTGGAATTTCATCACCTCCACTAGCTTTGTGTATAGTGATGCTTTGTAAGGCCCACTTGACTTCACACTCCAGGATGTCTGGCTCTAGGCGAGTGATCACACCATCGTGGTTATCTGGGTCATTAAGATCTTTTTTTGCCACCTCTTCTTAATATCTTCTGCTTCTGTTAGGTCCATGCAATTTCTGTCCTTTATTGTGTCCATATTTGCATGAAGTGTTCCCTTGGTATCTCTAATTTTCTTGAAGAGATCTCTAGTCTTTCCCATTCTGTTGTTTTCCTCTATTTCTTTGCATTGATCTCTGAGGAAGGCTTTCTTATCTCTCCTTGCTATTCTTTGGAACTCTGCATTCAAATAGGTATATCCTTCGTTTTCTCTTTTGCCTTTCATTTCTCTTCTTTTCTCAGCTATTTATATGGCCTCCTCAGGCAACCATTTTGCCTTTTTGCATTTTTTCTCTTGGAGATGGTCTTGATCATTGCCTCCTGTACAATGTCACGAACCTCTGTCTATGGTTCTTCAGGCACTCTGTCTATCAGATCTAATCCCTTGAATCTATTTTTCACTTCCACTGTAGAATTATAAGGGATTTGATTAAGGTCAAACCTGAATGATCTAGTGGTTCTCCCTACTTTCTTCAATTTAAGTCTGAATTTTACAGTAAGGAGTTCAGACCTGAGACACAGCTCCTGGTCTTGTTTTTGCTGACTATATAGAGCTTCTCCATCCTTGGCTGCAAAGAATATAATCAATCTGATTTCTGTATTGACCATCTGGTGATGTCCATGTGTAGAGTCTTCTCTTGTGTTGTTGGAAGAGGGTGTTTGCTATGACCAGTGCGTTCTCTTGGCAAAACTCTGTTAGCCTTTGCCCTGCTTCATTTTGTACACCAAGGCCAAATTTGCCTGTTACTCCGGGTATCTGTTGACTTGCTACTTTTGCATTCCAGTCACCTATAATGAAAAGGACATCTTTTTGAGGTGTTAGTTCTAGAAGGTCTTGTAGTTTTTCATTGAACCATTCAACTTCAGCTTCTTTAGCATTACTGGTTGGGGCATAGACTTGGATTACTGTGATATTGAATGGTTTGCCTTGGAAACGAATAGAGATCACTCTGTCATTTTTGAGATTGCATCTAAGTACTACATCTTTTATTGACTATGAAGGTTATTCCATTTCTTCTAAGGGATTCTTGCCCACAGTAGTAGATATAATGGTCATCTGAATGAAATTCACCCATTCCAGTCCATTTTAGTTCACCGATTCCTAAAATGTCAATGTTCACTCTTGCCATCTCCTGATTGACCATTTCCAATTTACCTTGATTCATGGACCTAACATTCCAGGTTCCTATGCAGTATTGCTCTCTACAGCATCGGACTTTACTTCCATCACCAGTCAGATCCACAACTGGGTATTTTTGCTTTGGCTCCATCCCTTCATTCTTTCTGGAGTTATTTCTCCACTTTCTCCAGTAGCACGCTGGGCACCTACTGACCTGGGGAGTTCATCTTTCAGTATCCTATCTTTTTGCCTTTTCATACTGTTCATGGGATTCTCAAGGCAAGAATACTGAAGTGGTTTGCCATTCTCTTCTCCAGTGGACCACGCGCTGGCAAGGATGTGCAGAAATTGGAAATCTTGTGCTTTGCTCATGTGAATATAAAAGAGTGAAGCTGCAGTGGAAAGAAGTTTGGTGGTTCCTCAGAAAGGCGTAGCATTACCATATTATCCAGCAGTTTACTCCTAGGTATATACCCAAGCATTGAAAAAAATGTGTTCATACAAAACTTTGTAAACAAATCTTCAAAGCATCACTATTCATGATAGCTAAAATATGAAAACAACCCAAATATCCATCAACTAGTGAGTGGAGTCTAAAAATCCACTTTATTTTGCTGGATTGGCTTTATTTTTGCTTCTCAAGAAATAAAATATTACGGGTAAAGTCCCTTTTGTATCCCTTCTTGATTCCATTTCCCTTCCTCCTGCTTCCAGAGAAAATCACTGTCCTGAACCAGATGTGAAGTGACTCTGTCCCACTTATTTTTTATACATTGAATCCGCAAGCATTCCGTAGTGTTGTTTGATGTGATTCTTAAACTTTATATGAAAAGTATCATACCTATCCAGCTGCATTTTGCTTTTATCACTCAACATTTTATTTTATTTTAGGCTAAATCATGTGGCCTGTGGGATCTTAGTTTCCTGACCAGGGATTGAACCCAGGCTCTTGTCAGTGAGAGCACAGGATTCTAATCACTGGACTGTTGGGGAATTCCCTCCACATTTTAAATATATTACAAAACTTAGGTAAGTTTGAGACATTAAAAGATTGTCACAAATGTCACTTAATTTGGTGTCCCTCTGTTGAGTGTTCCACTATCTCCATGCAACCCTGTTTAACTATTTCATTAGCTGAAAATTCTAATGAATCAAGGTAATATATGAAATACAAGACAATTCTGTGGTCCAAAAATATAGTTTTACTATGGTATACATACTTCTCTGTTAAAACTAAAATTACAGTGTTTAAACATACTTAAAAGGGACAGCAAGTACCCAAGAATTTTGTTTAATTATATTTCAGTTTCTGGAGGACATTGGCCATATATGTAATTCAAGTTTTTATAAAAATTAACATTACTGAGAAATGTAAGTACATTCCAAATATTCAGATAACTTGGCAATAAAACTATGCAAATAACCATATAAGGTCAAAAGTATGGGCTAGATCATAACAATATTTAATATCAAACACACGTGGCTCTGTCTGTTTTTATCTTTAGATCAGAACTTACAATAGCGTATAGTCAGACCAATACTTAGGCTTCAACCGCATTTGCTTTGAGAAACTAATTTTATCAATGGGTAAACTTTGGTGTTTGATGGTTTTATACATCCTTCAGGTACTCCTACACCTCACTTGAGTCTGGCTGTTTTTCATAACTGTATATGAGACAAAAGCAATCATTCTTTTGACTCAGGAAAGATATTTATTCTGACATGAAGTGTTGTGTAAGTCCCTGAGCTTCTCCTCCCTCTCCCATTCTGCCCTCTTTTTGTATTCATACTGTGAGCTACAAGAACTCAAAGATGGACCAGAGGTTTATCTCCTGTTAGTATCCTCCAGCACCGGAGCCGTTAGTTTGGCAATTCATTTATGCATCTTTCTGGATGGATCATGGCTAACTCATGATCCCCCTCAATGACAGCATTTTCCTGGGTGGTATTTTTTGTTGTTGATCATTCTGCTTAAATATGAGTTATTTTTCTCTGTGAGTCATTGTATCAACATAGGTGTGGTTGGTTAAGTAAACACAAAGGAGATAAATGAGCTAAATCCAAACCTGTAGAAACACTCAATTTTCAGTGCTTATAGTAATGACTTGCACATTTGTAATATTTATATCTTGCTTCTTTTCATGGGGGAAGGCAATGGCACCCCACTCCAGTACTCTTGCCTGGAAGATCCCATGGGCGGAGGAGCCTGGTGGGCTGTAGTCCATGGGGTCGCGAAGAGTCGGACACGACTGAGCGACTTCACTTTCACTTTTCACTTTCATGCATTGGAGAAGGAAATGGCAACCCACTCCAGTGTTCTTGCCTGGAGAACCCCAGGGACGGGGGAGCCTGGTGGGCTGCCGTCTATGGGGTCACACAGAGTCAGACACGACTGACACGACTTAGCAGCAGAAGTGAGTGTGCAAGCAAAAAAAGAAGAAGAAGATAGGTGGAGGTAGGTAGGGAACGTTTCCCACCATGAGCTCAAGACAGGGAAGAAAAAACTGGCTTTTGAGTAACAAATATGCGCATGAAACACTTAAAAGGAAACAAAGATACTTAATAGTTCTCAGGTAGAATTAGTCACCATAACTTTGTAATACCTTCCAAAGTGTGCTTCTTCTTTGAACTTCCAGTTGAAATGAAACTCATGTTAACTAGCATGCAGCTTCTTGTCTTAAATATCAACACATTTCAAAACCAGGTTGAGAAGTCAATTTCAGTGTTAATCTAGGAACAGCCTAGAATAACCTTGAAACTTCCTTTAACTTTAAAACATACAGCCTTCCAACTCCATTTAAAAAAAAAAAGTTCATTGAGGAACTTTTCAGCTTGTTTTTGCTTCATTTCATTGTTGGTTTTCACAGAGATAATAGTTCTTAATAATAATTGTTTCCAGTGAAAAGAAATTCAAGGCAAGTTGAAAATACTTTTGAATGAGCTCCAACAACTTACAATTTATATAGAATGCAGCACTCTCTTACTCATAGGTAATATTGTTTGGTCATTGTTAACATGTTAGGTACAAGATCAATGATTTCTGCCTAATAATACCTTGCTCTTTAAAGTGTGTTTAGTGTTTACTTATCATCTGGTTTTAATGTGGTGGAGTCATAATACATAAAAGAGGATGTTCGCTAGAGACATCTTTTGGGTTACACCCATTAACACAAAAGTTGTAATGTTTTCCAAAATGCCTTCATTTGATTACCAGTTATGCCAAACTTTTCACAAGTTGCATCAATGGTGAGTCACTTACACTAAAACCCACCAGTGTGAACAATAGAACAAAAGAAAGGCGCAGAAGAAGTTTCAGTCTCTAGACAAAAGTAGAATTTTCAAAAGGTACAGAGAAATAACCTTTTGTCAACTTTCCATCCTATAGAGGAGCTTAAGAAAAAGACTAAATAGTCTAGTACCATGTAAACATTTAATAGAAAACTAATATTTCAGCAGGTGTGCATGTTGCTTTTAAATAGAATACAGTAATCCTTTGATCATGTTTCTGAAAAGGTTTTCTTTCCCAGATATGTTGCAGCAACTTTTCTTAAAGGTATAGCTTTCCTTTCTGGAAATCTCTTGATATCATTATTACTTTCTGTTTAAAAAAATAATAAAAAAATAAAAATGAAAACCTCCATGAAAGTAATTTGGAAAGTAAGTATTGGCCATTCTACTTTTAGAATGGAGTAGGAAATAGCAACCCATTCCAGTATTCTTGCTTGGAAAATTTGGAAAATTCCATGAACAGAAGAGCCTGGCAGGAACCGTGAGGTTCCAAACCATGAGGTTCCAAAGAGTTGGACACAATTGAGCAGCATGTGCTGCTTTTAGAATCTCTCCTATTTTGATAAATTGACTAACTTCTATTATTAGTCCTGTTATTAACTGATATTAAGCTTTAATATAGATAGAATTATCCTTTTCTTCATAAGACCACACTATATGAACATAATGAATTTCACTAATAATTATAATAATAAAATAATAATTAGATGATCGAGTTCACTATCAAATATTTATAGTATTCCTACTACATATTTAGGACTAAACTATATACTGTGTTAGATAAATTTGAGAAGCAGTTAAAGACTATAAGTCTTTAACTTATAAGCCTCTTCAAGAGGCTTATAGTCTGAGGGAATGACATTAACATACATTAACATAGTATGTTCAGGATTAAAACTATACGTGACACCAAAATAATAGCCAGCCGAACTGTCAGCAATTAGAAAAGTTGTTGTTGTTTTTTTAAAAAAAAACTATACAATTTTTAAAACTATAAAACATATTAAGGTTTTGAGGTTATCACCTCAAAACACTGCAAAATGTTTTCATCATGTTTTGTCAAAGCCCTATTGACATAGGCTGAGGCCAAACCTCTCCATCGCTGCCTCACATACTTTAATTCAAACCTGCATCCTAGCTTGCCTCCAAGATAGATTTCCTGCCTCTCTCTGCTCTTACCTTCTCCTAAATCTGTCACCCATATTGCACCCAGAACGATCTGCCTACAAATGCTTGTTTAAAACTCCAGTAGTTCCTCGCTGCCAACAGAATAAAACGCAAGTTCTTTCATGTGCAGGTAAGACTTCTGGCTCCTCATTGCTCCATCCTGTCTTCTGCATTTCTCCATCTAGACTTTTATGTTCTAGTAATACTGGACTTTCTTTCTTTTTTTGGTCCCATATACACACATACTATTTCAGGCCTTTGATGCCTTTTTCTTATTATGTTCTCTCTACCTGGATTGCCCTTTCTGTGAGTCTTTGCTTATCTAATTTCTTATTCATCTTTTAAGACTGCAATTCAGGCATCATTTTCTCCTGAGGTCTTAGGTTGAACTTGAAAATCCCTTTCTCAATTATCCCATAACAACCTCTGGAAATCTCTATTTGGGGTCTAATGTATGTTGAAAGCATTTATACACATATGGAGAGAGGATATGTCTTTTTTATGTCATCAGTGCCTAACACCAAACTTAATGCATATGTTGTGTGTTTTCTGGTGTAACCATCTAACTGTATAATAGTTTAGTAGGCATTTTCTTTCTTGTATATTGCTTTACTGTTTTTTAGCTAATTTGCTTAGGCAAATTTGCCTCTTTGTAACAGTTTTTTCATCTTTAAAGTGAAGATAATAATTGCTAACACTTATTAAGCCTCTGCTATGTTGCAGGTATTCTTCTAAGTACTTTGCATGTGTGCAAAGTGGGGTAGGTGCTATTATCATCCTTATTTGACACATAAGAGAACTGAAGCATAAGAAAAGAAACTTTGGGGCTTCCCTGGTGGTCCAGTGGTTACGAACCCACCTTTCAATGCAGGGGATGCTGGTTTGATCCCTGGTCTGGAAACTAAGATCCCATATGTTGGGGCAACTAAGCACGTGCATTGCAACTACTGAGCTCACCCACTCTGGAGCCCAGGGAGCCACAGCTAGAGAGAAGCTCACACAAGATCCTCCTGACACCGCCAAAAATAAATAAGTATTAGAAAAAGAAAGGTAACCATTTTGCATAGTTAGTAAGTGGAATAGCTGAACTTCTAGCCTTAAGCAGTCAGATTTCAGAATTCAGACTTTGAACAGCTTCACAATGCTATATCACATGAGCAAGGTTAATCAGGGGACCAAGTGAGGTGCCCGTGACTACACTTTGTAAAAAGCATATGTTGTCTTTAGTGTTTTCTATGTAGAGGATCATGTCATCTGCAAACAGTGAGAGTTTTACTTCTTTTCCAATCTGGATTCCTTTTATTTCTTTTTCTTCTTTGATTGTTGTGGCTAAAACTTCCAAAACTATATTGAATAGTAGTGGTGAGAGTGGGCACCCTTGTCTTGTTCCTGACTTTGGGGGAAATGCTTTCAATTTTTCACCATTGAGGATAATGTTTGCTGTGGGTTTATCATATATGGCTTTTATTATGTTGAGGTATGTTCCTTCTGTGCCTGCTTTCTGGAGAGTTTTTATCATAAATGGGTGTTGAATTTTTTCAAAGGCTTTCTCTGCATCTATTGAGATAATCATATGGCTTTTATCTTTCAAATTGTTAATGTGGTGTATCACATTGATTGATTTGTGAATATTGAAGAATCCTTGCATCCCTGGGATAAAGCCCACTTGTTCATGATGTATGATCTTTTTAATATGTTGTTGGATTCTGTTTGCTAGAATTTTGTTGAGGGTTTTTGCATCTATATTCATCAGTGATATTGGCCTGTAGTTTTCTTTTTTTGTGGAATCTTTGTCTGGTTTTGGTATTAGGGTGATGGTGGCCTCATAGAATGAGTTTGGAAGTGTACCTTCCTCTGCAATTTTCTGGAAGAGTTTGAGTAGGATATGTGTTAGCTCTTCTCTAAATTTTTGGTGGAATACAGCTGTGAAGCCGTCTGGTCCTGGGCTTTTGTTTGTTTGAAGATTTTTATTACAGTTTCGATTTCTGTGCATGTGATGTGTATGTTCAGATTTTCTATTTTTTCCTGGTTCAGTTTTGGAAGGTTATACTTTTCTAAGAATTTGTCCATTTCTTCCAAGTTGTCCATTTTATTGGCATATAGTTGCTAATAATAGTCTCTTATGATCCTTTGTATTTCTGTGTTGTCTGTTGTGATTTCTCCATCTTCATGTCTAATTTTGTTGATTTGATTTTTCTCCCTTTTTTTCTTGATGGGTCTGGCTAATGATTTGTTTATTTCATTTATCTTCTTAAAGAACCAGGTTTTAGTTTTGTTGATTTTTGCTATAGTCTCCTTTGTTTCTTTTTCATTTATTTCTGCTCTGATTTTTATGATTTCTTTCCTTCTACTAACTTTGAGATTCTTTATTTCTTCTTTTTCTAGTTGCTTTAGGTGTAAAGTTAGGTTATTTATTTGATTTTTCTCTTGTTTCTTGAGGTAGGCTTGTATTGCTATGAACCTTCCCCTTAGCACTGCTTTTGCTGAATCCCATGGGTTTAGGTTGTCGTGTTTTCATTTTCATTCATTTATATGCATGTTTTTATTTCCTTTTTTTATTTCTTCTGTGATTTGTTGGTTATTCAGAGGTATGTGGTTTAGCCTCCATATGTTTGTGTTTTTAATAGTTTTTTTTTTCCTGTAATTGACATCTAATCTTACTGCATTGTGATCAGAAAATATGCTTGAAATGATTTCAAGTCTTTTGAATTTACCAAGGCTAGATTTATGGTTCAGGATGTGATCTATCCTGGAGAATATCCTGTGTGCACTTGAGAAAAAGGTGAAATTCATTGTTTTGGGGTAAAATGTCCTATAGATATCACTTAGGTCTAATGGGTCCATTGTATCATTTAAAGCTTGTGTTTCCTTTCTAATTTTCTGTTTGGTTGATTTATCCATAAGTGTGAGTAGGGTATTAAAATCTCCTACCATTGTTGTGTTACTGTTAATTTCCTCTTTCATACTTGTTAGCATTTGCCTTATGTATTCCTATGTTGGGTGCATATATATTTATAATTGTTAAATCTTCTTCTTGGATTGATCCTTTGATCATTATGTAGAGACCCTCTTTGTCTCTTTTCATGGTCTTTATTTCAAAGCCTATTTTTATCTGATATGAGTATTGCTACTCCTACTTTATTTTGGTCTCCATTTGCATGAAATATCTTTTTCTAGCCCTTCACTTTCAATCTGTATGTGTCCCTTGGTCTGAGGTGGGTCTCTTGTAGACAGCATATATAGGAGTCTTGTTTTTGTATCCATTCAGCCAGTCTTTGTCTTTTGGTTGGGGCATTCAACCCATTTACATTTGCAGATGACATGATCCTCTACATAGAAAACCCTAAAGACACCACCAGAAAATTACTAGAGCTAATCAATGAATATAGTAAAGTTGCAGGATATAAAAATATAGAGAAATCCCTTGCATTCCTATACACTAACAATGAAACAACAGAAAGAGAAATTAAGGAAACAATCCCATTCACCATTGCAATGAAAAGAATAAAATACTTAGGAATAAATTTGCCTAAAGAAACAAAAGACCTTTATGTAGAAAACTATAAAACACTGATGAAAGAAATCAAAGATGACACAAATAATTGGAGAGACATACCATGTTCATGGATCAGTTCAGTTCAGTTCAGCCGCTCAGTTGTGTCCAACTCTTTGAGACCCCATGAACTGCAGCACGCCAGGCCTCCCTGTTCATCACCAACTCCTGGAGTCCACCCAGACCCATGTCCATTAAGTTGGTGATGCCATCCAACCATCTCATCCTTTGTCATCCCCTTCTCCTGCCCTCAATCTTTCCCAGCATCAGGGTCTTTTCCAATGAGTCAGCTCTTTGCATCAGGTGGCCAAAGTATTGGATTTCAACTTCAACATCATTCCTTCCAATGAACACCCAGGACTGATCTCCTTTAGGATGGACTGGTTGGCTCTCCTTGCAGTCCAAGGGACTCTCAAGAGTCTTCTCCAACACCACAGTTCAAAAGCATCAATTCTTCGGCACTTGGCTTTCTATACAGTCCAACTCTCACATCCATACATAACTACTGGAAAAACCATAGCCTTGACTAGATGGGTCTTTGTTGATGGATCAGAAGAATCAATGTAGTGAAAATGAGTATACTACGCAAAGCAATCCCTATCAAGCTACCAACGGTATTTTTCACAGAACTAGAACAAATAATTTCACAATTTGTATGGAAACACAAAAAACCTCGAATAGCGAAAGCAATCCTGAGAGAGAAGAATGGAACTGGAGGAATCAACCTGCCTGACTTCAGACTATACTACAAAGCTACAGTCATCGAGACAGTATGGTACTGGCACAAAGACAGAAATACAGATCAATGGAACAAAATAAAAAGCCCATAAATAAATCTACACACCTATGGACACCTTATCTTCGACAAAGGAGGCAAAAATATACATTGGAGAAAAGACAATCTCTTTAACAATTGGTGCTGGGAAAACTGGTAAACCACCTGTAAAAGAATGAAACTAGAGTACTTTCTAATACTATACACAAAAATAAACTCAAAATGGATTAAAGATCTAAATATAAGACCAGAAACTATAAAACTCCTAGAGGAAAACATAAGCAGAACCCTCTCTGACATAAATCACAGCCAGATCCTCTATGACCCACCTCCCAGAGTAATGGAAATAAAAGCAAAAATAAATAAATGGGACCTAATTAAACTTAAAATCTTTTGCACAATGAAGGAAACTATAAGAAAGGTGAAAAGACAGCCTTCAGAATGGGAGAAAATAATAGCAAATGAAGCAACTGACAAAGAATTAATCTCAAAAATATACAAGCAGTTCATGCAACTCAGTACCAGAAAAATGAACAACCCAGTTAAAAAAATGGGCCAAAGAACTAAGCAGACATTGCCCCAAAGAAGACATACAGATGGCTAAAAAACACATGAAAAGATGCTCAACATCACTCATTATCAGAGAAATGCAAATCAAAACCACACTGTGCTGCCTCTCAAATGTTAGTTATTATAAATACAGTCATTGTGTGCTCCCTACAGGTGAATTTTATCACATACATCTTCCCATTTACATTGTATGTATCTGAAATTAAATGCGCTTTAATCAAACTGGGTTTATTCCATTTGGAACCAAAAGGAAGTGTTCTGAAGTGAAACATATCTGTCATTGCAAATGAGGACTTTCAGGGTTGGCACCTTTAAATAACTTGCTTATCTTCTTAAAAGGCATGTGTTTAAATTTAGAATCACATATATACTAAATTACTTACACATATGTTGTAACTAGTGCAGGAAATCAATGAAAAATTCTATTGTGATTTAGAAATCTAAGTAGTTCCTTATTATCTAATTAGTTACTTCTTAAATAAAAAGTATCAGCATTATATCCTCTTCTAAAGAATTATAGCAGATAAAATAGCCACAGACACATTAAAAAAAAAATCCTATATTGGGATCCACTGCTTAATGGAAATAGAGGATATTAGTTCCAAACACCCTTACTTTAGTGGAGCTGGGTGACAAAATAGAGTGATTTCATGTTAGTGCTGGTTTTTAACATTTAATTTCCTTTTTACTAAAGTAGTTTGACCTTTGTGGAACATGGGAAATGTAAAAGGATTGAAAGAAAACCCCAGGGTTCTCTCCAGAACCATCTTCTCCAAAGGATCTCACAAGCAAACCATCTGCTCTAGTATTACTCAGATGGGTAGGCTTATATCTTCTAACAGCAGAAATGCTAACTGAATCTCCTACACGAGAGACCCACAGGTTAATGTTGTCCTTAGAAGTTATATATTTGATATAATATTGGCATGTTTACCTAGCGGCTTGCTACGTGCTTAACATGTGAAGTTCCTTCTCATGGCTGTTTGTTTCTGTTGGACGCTACGTGTTAAAAATAATATAAGGTCAAATTCCATAGGAAAGCATGGTTCTGATTGAATTTCCAGTTCCAAACTCTGGACCTAAGCCAGTAGGATCTGGGAATGTGGCAGGGAGAGTATGCCTTACATGGCAGCACTCAAAAATGACTACTTAGGTTGATTAACTAGTGGTGAAGATAGGTTTGGAAAGATATTTCAACCAGGCTAATTAGCAAGCAGTCAGATGTGACAGAACAGTGAGTAAAATATATGCTGCCTCTCTGGAAGGGAGCTAAAAAATGCACTGGGAAAAGATGGAAATAAGTCAGATATGTGCTGGAGCCAGGGTGAGAAAGTTAGCCCCATTGCCTGCTTCATGCTGTTTAAAAATAGAAGCGAGAGCTCTTAAACGTGATTTGACTTAAGACTCAGAGTCCAAGCCTTAAGTCTGTGTCTTTAACTATATAATTTTTGGTGCAATTTATTATAGGCAATGTTGCCTTTAAGCCTATTTTAGAGTTTTAATTAAGACATAACATCTTTAAAAAAAAAAGCCCTTATGCATACATAGGTCTCCTATTTTGATTATTAAAATTTAATCACTGCTTACACACACACACACACACACACACACACACACACACACATGCACACAAAGCCCTTATGATGTCCCTCCAAACTGCTTTAGTCTAAATTTAAACTCTGAAAGGATCTGTTTCTTATCTTTTTAATTTCCTTTGTAAAATAGCCAGCAAAACACAGGTATTTATGCTGACACTTTTTGGAGCTAATGATACTATTATATGAAAAAATCTGCTCAAGAAAAGTACCCTTTTAAAATGGATTATGATTGTGAAAATGATGACTTCTCTTACGTGGCTCACACAATTAAAACTTTAACCATTGTCTGGTCACTCACTCACACTCGATTTTTGTCTCTTGGATTTTGGTTCTCGCTTATATTTCCGCTCTGGGATACTTTCAGTCGTCTGCCTAGAATGCCTTTCTCACCTTTTTAGCTTAATAAAATCCTGTTCATCTTTCGAGGAATACACACATTTTCAAATTTGGCTACACCACCTGTTAGTTCTGGCACTTGGGACTTTCAATCTTCATTATGACATGCAAGATCTTTAGTTGCAGCATGCAGGATCTAGTTCCCTGACCAGGGATCGAACCCCAGGCTCCCTGAATTGGGAATGCAGAGTCTTAGCCACTGGACAATCAGGGAGCTCCCTAAAGTATTAAATATTATCTCTTACAGAATCTTCTCTGTTTCCCACCCTCCATTCCTCCCCACAGAATGATTCCTTCTCCCTACTCATGGTTCTGTAGGATCTAGTACTGCTTCTATCACGGCACTTATCAGGTTATAATACAGGTAGTCTGTATTTGTCATTCTCCCAAATTAACTGTAAGCTGCTTGAAGGCAGGAATTGCCTTCTTCATCGTGGAACACCTATTCTCCATGTTCAAGAAATTAACACAAAGACTTGCACATGGTTGACAATATGTTTTGAAGCCAAAGAATCTTCAAAGTAGATATGCTGGTGAGCAGGGAGCATCCTTCCAAACATTTTGTCCTGCTTTGCTATTGAACTAGGCTTCCTGCTTGTCCACATTCTCCATGGTATAGAGATGGCCTTTCCTTCTTACACCGGCAAATTTGTTTACCAGTTGTTCTCACTATGAGATTGGACATGTTACTTTGAATCCATTTATTTATTCAGAAAGTATGTGTTCACTACCTATTCTGGCATTGCTGAAATTTTCAGCAATGTGAACCCATCATTTTTCTAAAATACTGATAATAATATCCACTACCACCATTGTTTGTACAGCATTTTGCAGCTTCCAAAACTCTCTCATTTCATTAAAATTTCCAAAATGGATGGAGTGGATATTATTATCTCAACTTTTGAGGCATTTCTTAGTTTCCTAGCTAACTTCACTGAAGAATGTTTTTGTTGTTGTTCAGTCACTCAGTCGTGTCCTACTCTTTGTGACCCTGTGGAGTGGAGCACGCCAGGCTTCCCTGTCCTTCACAATCTCCCGGAGTATGCTCAAATCCGTGTCCATTGAGTCACTGATGCCATCCAACCACTTCATCCTCTGTCACCCACTTCTCCTCCTGCCCTCAATCTTTCCCAGCATCAGGGTCCTTTCCAATGAGTCGGCTGTTTGCATGAGGTAGCCAAAGTACTGGAGCTTCAACTTCAGCATCAGTCCTTCCAATGAATATTCAGGGTTTGTTTTCCTTTAGGATTGACTGGTTTGACTTCCTTGTTTTTGTTCAACCATGTCTAATTATAAAATTTAAGATCTCTAAGGGACCTTAAAGGGTTTCCCTGGTAGCTCAGCTGCTAAAGAATCTACCTGCAATGCAGCAGACCCCAGTTCAATTCTTGGGTTGGGAAGATTCCCTGGAAAAGGGATAGGCTACCCACTCCAGTATTCTTGGGCTTCCCTGGTGGCTCAGATGGTAAAGAATCTGCCTACAATACGGGTGACCTGGCTTCAGTCCCTGAGTTGGGAAGATCCCCTGGAGAAAGGAACAGCTACCCTCTCCGATATTCTGGTCTGGAGAATTCCCACAGACAGAGGAGCCTAGCAGGCTACAATCCATGGGGTCGCAGAGAGTCAGACAGGACTGAATGACTAAGAACACAGCATGGGACCTTAAAAGGTCCTTCCCTTCCTCTTACAGATGAGTAAAATATCTGGACAGATATAGTGGCTTCTCTGTCACATATTCTTTTCTTTAAAAATTGGAGTATAACTGCTTTAAATATGTTAGCTTCTGCTGTACAACAACATGAATCAGCCATATATACACATATACCCTCTTTAGCCTACTCCCAAAGTCTCCCTTTGGGTTCCCTGCATCATACATCAAACTCCCACCAGCTATCTATTTTACCTATGATAATGTATATTTTTCAATGCTATTCTCTCTGATTATCCCACCCTCTCCTTCCCCCACTCTGTTCAAAAGTCTGTTCTTTACATCTGTGTCTCCTTTGCTGCCCTGCATGTAGGATCATCAGTACTATCTTTCTAGATTCCATTTATATGCATTAATAAACAGTATTTGTCTTTCTCTTTCTGACTTACTTCACTCTGTGTAATAGGCTGTAGGTTGATCCACCTCATTAGAACTGACTCAAATGCGTTCCTTTTTATGGCTGAGTGATAATCCATTGTGTATATGTGCTACAATTTTCTTATCCATTCATCTGCCAATGATATGTCACATATTCTTAATAAATGGCAGAGTCTAACCTGCAGTAGAATTTGTCTTCTGAGTCCTAGTTCTAGCCACTACCCCTATTGCCTCTAGGACAAAAAGAGTTTTGAGGGCATCACCCTCATTTTTGAGATATTCCATTCACTCATTTTGGGGAACTGTCATTTTGGACACAGTTTTGTACATCTTAGTGTTCGGATCAGTCTTCTTCCTGGGTTTGTATTCTCTTTTTCTTTATCTGCTTTCACTACCTGAAATGTAAATTTTACTAGGTACAATAACTTTTTCTATGCAATTTTCTCTCTCAAGTGGCTTTTATCATGTTTTTCAAATCTCCTAGTTTTCTAGGCCTTTAGTTCCTACTTCAATATTCACATAGGTAGTTGGGTAGTTTTATAACATTTACCCAAAGGTCTACAGACGTACCTGGGTGATGTGATATGTGGGCAACATTGCCTGGTCCTCCTCTGTTGCTAAGAATTCAAGAGTTTTAAACTGGAATGAATTATTAGAGATACTTGGTCTAGTTCTCTTGTTTTCCAGATAAGGAGAATGAAAATTTAAAAACTTGCCTAAAGTTATATAGCCTAGATCCAAATCCAGGATTCTAACGATGATCCTTCTACAATTTACATGGCTTGTTGAATGGAAATAAGATCTCTGAAAAGGGACAAGGGCAATAATTGACTAGAAGGGGCGGGGGGGGGGTGGGGGAGGGGAGCAGGGGGCCGGGAAGAAGGGAGAGCAAGAGTTTCTGCTAATGAGGCTTCCAAACTCAAGAATCCAAAACTGTTTAAAATTTTTTAAGATTGACCTAATTTGCAACCTGAACAAGTCTTCTGAAGAGCCTGACAAATCTTATCTTCCTATTTCAATTAATCAAATTATTAGAAATGTGCTGTATAGCACAGGGAACTCTACTCAGTGCTCTGTGGTGACCTAAATGGTAAGAAAATCCAAAAAGGAGGGGATATACGTTTATATATGGAACTTCCCTGGTGGCTCAGTGGTAGAGAATCCTCCTGCAAAGCTGGAGACCTGGGTTGGAAAGATCCTGTGGAGAAGGAAATGGCAACCCACTCTAGTATTCTTAACTGTGAAATCCCAGGGAAGAGGAACCTGGCAGGCTACAGTCCATGGAGGTGCAAAAGATTCGGACATGACTTAGCGGCTAAATATATATATACATATAGCTGATTCACTTTGCTGTACAGCAGAAACCAACACAACATTGCAAAGCAACTATACACCAATAAAGAAAAAGACATGAACTCATTTTTTCCTAAGGAAAATGATCTTCGTGTGACGATTTTCTAGCACTCTATGTCATTTTATCTCTAGATACAAGTCCTTTTATTCTTTTCATGATGCATTATAGAGAAACACTGATTGTGTCTCAGCTGAGACTAGTTGAACTTAAACATGGTATGTGAACCCTTTATAATTTATTAACAAGATTTGAGCACAGAGGCTGATTTTTGCAAAATTTGGTTCTGTGAGACAGAGTCTTTTGCATTGATTTAGGATACCTACATTCAGACTGAAACTTTCCAGACTTGAGAGTGTTCACATGTTCGTAGCTTAATTGTAAATCATCTTTCATTTAGAAGATTTAAAGACAGGCTCAAGACCTAAATCTTTTCAGTCACCTTCCTAACTGGGAAAAGCCTCTAGATGAGCCTTATTATGGTTTTTTTGAATGGATTAGAACAAACAGTTTGATAACAGTTCAAATAGAACAAATATCATCACAAGAGAAACAACTCTTGCCTCCAAGAGTTAAATGTAAAATTAGGTGTCATTATAAGGCATTTGGAAGACGTTTGAAAGCCGTCTAGCCCAAGCAGGCCAAACCGCTCAACTGTAATGGGCAGCAAATCAAAACCAGAGTGGGAAGCTTGTTTTCTCCTATTTGTTTTGCTTCATTCTCTTTGATTATTTTGGCAAAGTTAAGCTGAAACGGCAGTGCTCTGAAGTTCTGTAAATGTAAGCTTTTAATTAGGTTAAAGACTCCTTTGCAGCTCTTGTCGAGTGCTCATTTTGTGCTTGGAATGCTTTCTTCCATACTTTGGTATGTTTTGAAAGGCACTGTGGTCCTCTTTGTCAGTTCCCTCCAGTAGCCATGGAAACCTTCTGTGGCTCTTTTCCTGAGTTTTATCTTTTGCTTGGAAGTTGCTCTGTAGGTGCTTCGTGCATTTGAACATCTCGGATTGTCTGCTCATTTGCACCATTTAAAAAAAAAACTGATTTCTGCTTCAAGTTAATTCTGTTTAAAGATCTTCTATTTTAAATCATTTTTAAGTGTTCAAAAACCTTTCATTAACCCACCTGTAGATGGTAGATTTTCCTCAGAAGAGAGTATTTTCTACTTCACTTTTTTTTTTGCTATGATTCACTTAAAGATTTAGCTGCTTTGCACATGTTTTATACCTGTGGTTTTAACTAATAAATGGAACATAGAGAAATGGTTATCAAATTATGGTATAAGACTGTGGCTGTATGTGTTAAGAAAAAAAAAAGTATGGTTTTTACATTGATATTTTTCATTTGGATAAATACCTATAAATAATACTCTCATGTACTAGGATTTTAAGAAGCTCAAGTCTCCCCTTTGAAGAATTCTTTTGAACATTGTAAGGATCATGAGGAAAATCTGGATCAAAATCAAACAGGTTAAATGTGTGTGTGTAGAAACATAAGTCACTTTTAGCGTTTTTTGGTGCAGTTAGAGGAAATCTCGAAATGGGTTTCTTTCTGAAATAGGAAATATATTGCTTATAAATTAGTAACCACAATTAGAGGATACTCTATTTTCAATTAGAATCTGGTTGGCTTTTTTCCTGGAATTTAACACTTATCTACATTAAAGATTGGGCTTCCCAGGTGGCGCTCATGGTAAAGAATCCGCCTGCAATGCAGGAGACTGGGATTTGATCCCTGGGTTGGGAAGATCCCCTGGAGGAGGGTATGGCTGCCCATTCCAGTATTCTTGCCTGGAGAATCCTACGGACAGAGGAGCCTGGCCGGCTACAGTCCATAGGGTTGCAAAGAGTTGTACACAACTGAAGTGACTTAACACGCAGGCACAGCTCACACGACATTATAGATAAAGCAGCCATGCTTATGAAAATAAATCCTCAGGTATGTGTGCCAATATTCAAATGTTAAGACTGTCTACAGACAATCTTATCACACTTACTTTGTGAAACAGGTGACCGAACTGATCTGGGAGCTTTGGTTTTATTTTTGTCAGTGTTTAATTTCCTGCCATGCAGATGCACTTCGTGTTAAGGGATTTATGTGATTAAGTGGCAAAATGACAAACAAGGTTGTCTGGCGCTCATCTCCTCTCTTTAGTCGACTAATCACCTTTGGATTCTGGGCTCAGTCAATGAGTGAGTCCCTTACGCAAATAAGTCACGCTTCTCAATCTAGACATTTGATCTGTAGGTGACCATATTGTCAGAGGAGAAGTCAAAGACAAAAGTTACCGTTTGGATTTAGGAAGACATTTTATAATCCTTGGTTGGAAATGGTTCCCTTGGTTAGTGTAAGCATCTTTTCTCCTGGAAAAGTTGACAGCCCTGTCCTGCACATGTATTTACTTCAGCTTAACTGGGACTCACAACACCGTTGCCAAGATCTAAAGCCTCAGGAGAGTTAAACTAGTCAAGGCCATATCTTACAGCGATTCAGCATCATTTTCTTAGAAGCCTACTGTTCACAGTGAAGCCTTGAGGCCTATACAAAATCATTCTGACACCAACCCTATATTATAGTCGGCATATATCTCTCAGTTGCCCTTGACTTGACACACAGCTTGAGGGATTTAAGGTGATTAATAGCTCTCCCTCTCTGCTCTCCAAGGTGGTGATTACCTCCCTGCAGGTACTATCATCCCAGCCTATTAGTGGTAGTAATGACTGGGATTTATGTAACACTGTCTTAAGGAAGATTACAAAGTATTTTATGCTTATTATATCCTCCCTTTGAGGTATAAGCCAGAATTGTTATTTAGAGCATTCTGGCGGGGAAACTGAAGTGCTGGACCTGTCTTAGGGCCCACGGAGAGGCAGTGGCATAAGCAAGGTTTATTGTTGATCTCCTGATTGCCAAACCACTATTCCTTCGGCCAGATTGCTGCTCCCTCTTCATTTTTCAAAGAAGCTATTGACTTTTATATTTCACCTGAAGCACTGAAAACAACAAAAATATGTCTATGCACTACCTTGAGTTTGCATTGTAGCACACAATTCTCTGCATGTGGTTTGGCATCAGTTCAGTTCAGTTCATTTGCTCAGTCATGTCTGACTCTTCGAGACCCGGTAGATTGCAGCACGCCAGGCTTCCTGTCCATCACCAGCTCCCAGAGTTTACTCAAACTCACATCCATTAAGTTAGTGATGCCATCCAACCATCTTATCCTTTGTCGTCTCCTTCTCCTCCCGCCTTCAATATTTCCCAGCATCAGGGTCTTTTCCAATGAGTCAGCTCTTCGCATCAGGTGGCCAAAGGATTGGAGTTTCAGCTTCAGCATCAGTTCTTCCAATGCATAGTCAGGACTGATTTCCTTTAGGATTGACTGGTTGGATCTCCTTGCAGTCTGAGGGACTCTCAACAATCTTATCCAACACCACAGTTCAAAAGCATCAATTCTTTGGTGCTCAGCCTTCTTTATAGTCCAGCTCTCACATCCATACATGACTACTGGAAAAACCATAGCTTTGACTAGATGGACCTTTGTTGGCAAAGTAATGTCTCTGCTTTTTAATATGCTATCTAGCTTGATCATAGTTTTTCTTCCAAGGAGCAAGAATGCTGCTAAGTCATTCAGTCGTGTCCGACCCTGTGCGACCCCATAGACGGCAGCCCACCAGGCTCCCCCATCCCTGGGATTCTCCAGGCAAGAACACTGGAGTGGGTTGCCATTTCCTTCTCCAATGCATGAAAGTGAAAAGTGAAAGTGAAGTTGCTCAGTCGTGTCCGACTCTTAGCGACCCCATGGACTGCAGCCCACCAGGCTCCTCCGTCCATGGGATCTTCCAGGCAAGAGTACTGGAGTGGGGTGCCATTGCCTTCTCCAAGGAGCAAGAATACCTTGTAACAAAAACCTCTGTGACAGAGTGACCTAACTCTGATTCTTCAAGGGTGAGGCCTGGAGCTGTTGAGCTTTCTTTGTGTAAGCTGTTCAGCTCCACGGGTTGCATGTTGTGAATGTGACTGGATGATATTAGAGGTGATGTGAGCCCCCTTTATGTTTGGAGGTTCAGTTTCTCTTGTTTTGAACTTTCATTAGAGTCTTTCTCTCATCAGCCGCTGAACCAAACCTCACATTCACATGTGACTATAGGAGCTGACCGAACTATTTTGTAATTCTATCAAATTCATTATACAAAATTTGAATTATGCCTTTGGTACTTATATGTACAACCAAACCCTCTAAAACCTAGTTCCTTTGGTCAACATCAATATCTGTCTTAGAGCCTTTCTAGCTACAAAAATACACTCTGATGAAAAGAAGAATTTGGTTTGACTCACATTTCACTTTTAAAATGTTGTTGATAAAGGACCCCACCTAAGCATATTTTTTTCAGGTGAAATTGACTACTTCCTGAAATATAAGCATATTTTTAAACACAATTCTTTGTTGTTGTTGTTTAGTCGCTAAGTTCTGTCCGACTCTTTTTTGACCCTGTGGACTATAGCCTGCCAGGCTCCTATCGTCCATGGGATTTTCTAGGCAAGAATGCTGGAGTGGGTTGCCATTTCCTTCTCCAGAGCATCTTCCCGATCCAGGGATCAAACTCATATCTCCTGCATTACAGGCAGATTCTTTACTGGTAAGGCACTGGGGCTGCTGCTAAGTCGCTTCAGTCGTGTCCAAGTCTGTGCGACCCCATAGACAGCAGCCCACCAGGCTCCTCCGTCCCTGGCATTCTCCAGGCAAGAACACTGGAGTGGGTTGCCATTTCCTTCTCCAATGCATGAAAGTGAAAAGTGAAAGTGAGGTCGCTCAGTCATGTCCGACCCTCAGTGACCCCATGGACTGCAGCCCACCAGGCTCCTCCGCCCATGGGATTTTCCAGGCAAGAGTACTGGAGTGGGGTGCCATTGCCTTCTCCAAGGCACTGGGGAAGCCCAGATAACTCTTACTTTAAAATTTTTTAATTTTATATTGGAGTATCATTGATTAACAATGTTGTGTTAGTTTCAGGTGTACAGCAAAGTGATTCAGTTATACATACACATGTATCTATTCATTTTCAAATTCTTTTTCCATATAGATTATTACAGAATATTAAGCAGAGTTCTATGTGCTGTACAGTAGGTCCTTGTTGGTTATCAAGTATAGCAGAGTGTATATATATCAGTCCCAAGCTCCCAATCTATCTTTCCTCCATCCTTCCCCCCCAGGAGCCATAAGTTTGTTCTCTAATTCTGTGAGTCTATTTCTGTTTTGTAAATAAGTTCATTTGTATCCTTTTTTTTAGATTCCACATATGACTGATATATTTGTCTTTGTCTGATTTACTTCACTTAGTACGATAATCTCCAGATCCATCCACATTGCTACAAATGGCATCATTCCATTATTTTTAATGGGCAAATAATATTACAGATAATTCTTACTTTGAAGTAATTATTTAATGTGCTGTTTATAAAGGTAAGGAAAGGAAAAGAAGGAATACTTAGAATATTGAACACTGATTTTGTGCCAGTCTAGGTGATACATGTTTACGTAAATACTATCTTATTCAAACCTCATAAAACCTGCAAGGTAAATATTATCTTCTCCCATTTTATCAGAGGAGAAAATTTAGAATCAGAGAGGTTAAGTAACTTGAACCAGTTACTTAGTAATGAACTAATAAACAGCAGAGCCCAGATTCAAGCCCTAGTGTGTCTGGTGGTTATAAGCCAAAGTATACCTGGAGACCTAACAGATGGTATGGACCTGACAGAAGCAGAAGATATTAAGAAGAGGTGGCAAGAATACACAGAAGAACTGTACAAAAAAGATCTTCATGACCCAGATAATCACAATGGTGTGATCACTCACCTAGAGCCAGACATCCTGGAGTGCTAGGTCAGGTGGGCCTTGGGACGCATCACTGTGAACAAAGCTAGTGGAGGTGATGGAATTCCAGCTGAGCTATTTCAAATCCTAAAAGATGATGCTGTAAAACTGCTGCACTCAATTTGCCAGCAAATTTGGAAAATTCTGCAGTGGCCACAGGACTGGAAAAGGTCAATTTTTATTCCAATCCCAAAGAAGGACAATGCCAAAGAATGTTCAAACTACTGCACAATTGCACTCATCTTACATGCTAGCAAAGTAATGCTCAAAATTCTCCAAGCTAGATTTCAACAGTACATGAACTGAGAACTTCCAGATGTTCAAGCTGGATTTAGAAAAGGCAGAGGAACCAGAGATCAAATTCCCAACATCTGCTGGATCATAGAAAAAGCAAGAGAATTCCAGAAAAACATCTACTTCTGCTTCACTGATTACGCTAGAGCCTTTGACTGTATGGATCACAACACACTGTAAAAAATTCTTCAAGAGCTGGGAATACCAGACCACCTTACCTGCCACCTGAGAAATCTGTATGCAGGTCAAGAAGCAAAAGTTAGAACCAGACATGGAATACCAACTGGTTCCAAATTGGGAAAGGAGTACATCAAGGGTATATGTTATCACCTTATTTATTTAACTTATATCATGTGAAATGCTGGGCTGGATGAAGCACAAGCTGGAATCAAGATTGCAGGGAGAAACATCAATAACCTCAGATATGCAGATGACATTACATTTATGGCAGAAAGCGAAGAGGAACTAAAGAGCCTCTTGATGAAGGTGAAAAGAGGAGAGTGAAAAAACTGGCTTAAAACTCAACATTTGAAAAACAAAGATCATGGCATCCAGTCCCGTCTCTTCAAGGTAAGTAGATGGGGAACAATGGAAACAGTGACAGACTTTATTTTGGGGGGGCTCCAAAATCACTGTAGATGGTGACTGCAACCATGAAATTAAAAGAAGCTCACTCCTTGGAAGAAAAGCTATGACAAACCTAAACAGTATATTAAAAAGCAGAGACATTACTTTACCAACAAAGGTCTGTCTAGTCAAAGCTATGGTTTTTCCAGTAGTCATGTATGGATGTGAGAGTTGGACCATAAAGAAGACCAAGTGCCAAAGAATTGATGCTTTCAAACTGTGATGTTGGAGAAGACTCTTGAGAGTGCCTTGGACTGCAAGGAGATCCAACCAGTCAATCCTCAAGGAAATCAGTCCTGAATATTCATTGGAAGAACTGATGCTGAAGCTAAAGCTCCAATACTTTGGCCACCTGATGCAAAGAACTGACTCACTGGAAAAGACCTTGATTTTGGGAAAGATTGAAAGCAAGAGGAGAAGGGGGCAAAAGAGGATGAGATGCTTGGATGGCATCGCTGACTTGATGGATGTGAGTTTGAGTAAACCCTGGGAGTTGGTGATAGACAGGGAAGCCTGGCGTGCTGCAGTCCATGGGGTCACAAAGAGTCAAACATGACTGAGCAACTGAACTGAACTGAACTGATACCTGGAGGAGAGGCCCTTGTGTTAGTTCAAACGAGTATCATGGAAATAGTGGAACTAAGGCCTTCCTAAAAGGAAAGCTGTATACATGCAGATATTAAACACAAAAGAAATCTCTCCCAGTCCTATAGGTTGTGGCATTTGAGAAAATCTTTTCACCAAACACCACTTTAAAAACTATCTGTAATGTTTAAAAATCTTCTGAGATAACTATGAGAAAACCTAAAGCAAAATGAATGCCAGAGGCTCAATGGCTTGGCAGAATCAAACATCTTTTGGTTTCAGACTTTGTAGGGGAGTAAATTTTAGGAGAATCTGATGCTTCCAGTCAATGTTTCAGCATCTGAGTAGAGTAAAGGAAAAATTATCTGAAAAGGGGACTATTTCTATTGACCATTTTGCATTTCTAAGCACTAACCATTTTAGATGGAGAGTTTTTCTCGAGAGGCAGGAATGGACATAAGAAAAACACCCTCTCCCCTTTCTAAAAGGATCTAAGCATAGACTGGGGGGACATTAGATAACAGTTTACTTCCAACTCTTTGATTCAATGGACTTAAGTTGTATAAATATTAAATTTGCTTGCAATTGTGACTTGACAAAGCTTCAGGAAAATGTAAGCCTCAAAAAAAAAAAAAAAAGAAAGAAAGAAAAGAAAACAACAGTAATCAGACCCAGCACAGACTTATAGACCAGAAGAGAGCAGTAGGGCAGGCTCAGTGAAGGTCAAGGTGAAGATGTAGTTCCAGGAGGTAAGATGGAACCTAGATTCTGCGTTATAAGCATGTCTGCATAGACTCCAGTGACACAGATACCCATGTGCCTCTGCAAACCATTTCGAAACTTTAGCAGGCTGTAGATTGCACGTGCTTGGTTGATGTTTTTCCGAATGTCTGATCCTAGCGTTGAAGTCATTTCATATTCTCACCAGTAGAGGTCCTCAGCGCCACTTCAACCAAGTGCCACTGCACCTCTCTCTCCAACGGAAACACTGAAAAATTCTCCCATCCTCGAATTACTTGTCATTTTTTGTTGCTTGTGGAATTTAAGTCATTTTGTGGATACTAGTGTCTATTTTTACATCGCTAATAAATGAAAAAATTTGAGTCCTCATTGCCTGATCTTGGCTTAAATTTTCACAGTCTTTTGTGACAGCTGAAATGATGGGTCAAAATGAGTTGATTGCATAGTGGGATAGTTGAAAAATATATAAATCGTTTTCTTGAAATTTTGGAATAAAAAGACCATGAGAAACTATTTAGAGAAAACTTTAAAGTTTCTTGAGATGAAGGACAACAGTGATTTGGTGGGGGAGGTTTTAGGGGTTACCAGTTTTTTGGTTTTCTTAAAACTGCCAATTCACTTATGGTCTATTATGTTTAGAACTATGGATCTACAAGATACTTGAGGAAGGAGAGGGTAGGTTTTGGGGGTTTTTGTTTTTGTCTCAGGGTGTTTTTTTTTAACTTGAATTTTCTGCCCATAGATACCATTCACTGAGAATGTCCCCAAATACCCTTTCTTTTCACCCAAACCCGGCATTGTCCTTGTTTGCAAGCATGCTAAGTCGCTTCAGTCATGTCCTACTCTTTGCGACAGCATGGACTGTAACTCGCCAGGCTCCTCTGTCCATGGGATTCTCCAGGCAAGAATACTGGAGTAGGTTGCCATGCCCTCCTCCAGGGGATCTTCCCAACCCAGGGATCAAACCCACATCTCCTGTGGTTCCTGCATTGCAGGGAATTCTTTACTGCTGAGCCACCGAGGGGAAGCCCGACAATGTCCTTAATTCCTCCCAATTGTTTACACTCCATAGCTAAACAATCACTATATCTTTCAGTTCTATCTCCTGTGTATGGCTTGCACCATTTCCCATCACGGCTCTAGTTTAGGCCTTTAACTTAGCTGTTGGAACTGTCTTTATGCTAATCTCCCTATTTCCAGTCTTGCCTCCTTCTAAACCATTCCCTGCATATTTACAAAACCACCTTCCTAAAATGCCATATTCTCGCTTAATGCTTTCAGTGGTTTTCCATCACTACTCAATAAAGCCCAAATTTCCTTAGCATAGCCTACAAGTTCTTTTATAACCTTGTCCCTAACTATATTACCAGCTTTACTGCTTCCTTCTCCCTTCACCACAGCCCTCAAATCTATGTTCTAACCATATATTCAGCTACTTAGAGTTCTTCAAATGCATCTAATTATTCCAACCGTTCTGTCTTTATGTTCTGTTGTTCTAATACTACTTTCTTCTCTCACTCCTTGTTTGCCTGACAAACACCTAGCTTTTTCTTTAAGACTCAGGCCAAATTTCTACTGCTTTGAAAAACATTTCCTGAACTCCATGCATGGTTTTACTCCTAGCCTCTTTGTGCAGATACTCTACTATGTATATTCTTCCTCTAACATACTCCCCATATTATATCAGCTACTTTGCCTGCAGATCAATGGTTCTGAGGGGAAGAGGGAGCATTTGGCAATGTGTGGAGACATTTTTATTGTCACACAGGGCAGAGGCAGGGCTACTGGCATCTGGTTGGTTAGGAGACAGAGACGGCTTAACAACCTATAATGCCCAAGACAACCTCTCACAACAAAGAATTATTCAATCAAAAATGCCAGCCCTGCCAAGGTTGACAAACTCTGCCAGACTGTAAATGTGTGTCTTTTCTCAACTTTGGATTCTCAGGATGTAGAACAATATTAACCAAAATTACATAATAAATAAATAGGATTCAATGAGTAAAACATTTCATAGGATTCTCTGAAGGCATTCTTCCAAAGGTAGAAAAGATTCTTTGAGAAAATAGCCAGAGCCCAAATTCAATCACATGCAACTATGTAATTTGAAATTCATTTAAAAATTCTCTTCATAAGCATGAAATTGAATGTGTTAGTCGCTAGTCACATCCAGCTCTTTGGGACCCCATGAACTGGAGGCTCAGATGGTAAAGAATCTGCCTGCAATGCAAGAGACCTGGGTTTGATCCCTGGGTTGGGAAGATATCCTGGAGAAGGGAACGGCAACCCAGTCCAGTATTCTTGCCTAGAGAATCCCATGGACAGAGGAGCCTGGTGGGCTACAGTCCATGGAGTCGCAGAGTCGGACATGACTGAGCAACTAGCACTTTTACCTTATAAGCATAGAGAGACTAGATTAAAATTATGATCTGATTATGTGCCTACTTCCTCTCTTAAAAAGTCATGTAAAATGTAAGGGAACATGTTAAATGAAGAAAAATTTCATCAGATAGATATTTTGAAGAATCCCTAAAAGAGATTACAGAGGATAAAAGGAAGAAAATAATCAAAGAAATAATAGAAGAAAGTTCCCAAGATCTAAAGGAAAATAGAAGCCTTCAGATAGAAAAAGCCTACATCAGAATACCAAGGACAAAGAGAAATTCCAGAATACCAAGGATAAGGAGAAGAAAAACAATCTACAAAGGAATAGATGTCAGTTTCATTAGTAAGCCTGGATGCCAAAAGATAATAAAACAATACCTCAAGTTAAAGATGGAAAATTATTTTAAAGCTAAAATCTTATTCCTAGCCAAGGTATCATTTAGGTGGGGGTGGAGCGATGCAAAATTAAGACATTTTCAGACACATTAAGACTTAGAGGTTAATCACTCACAAACTTCCTCTTTAGAGAATTACTAAACAATATAACTCAACCAGTTTTCCCCCAAAAGGATTTATAGGAATAAAAAATATATAAGAAACAAATGCTCAGCAAAGAAACAAAACCTAAGTAAGTCTAATGATGCTCATGAACAATTAGAAATAATTAACAACAACCTGGAACTAAAACGCCAGATAATTTCAGCATGGGCCATAGGAGGGGAAAGATGAGAGTACAGGGCAATGAATGAGTGCTTGCTAAGACAGTGCGGTCTTAAACCACTGCAGATGGTGACTGCAGCCATGAAATTAAAAGACGCTTACTCCTTGAAAGGAAAGTTATGACCAACCTAGATAGCATATTCAAAAGCAGAGAAATTACTTTGCCAACAAAGGTTCGTCTAGTCAAGGCTACGGTTTTTCCTGTGGTCATGTATGGATGTGAGAGTTAGACTATAAAGAATGCTGAGCACCGAAGAATTGATGCTTTTGAACTGTGGTGTTGGAGAAGACTCTTGAGAGTCGCTTGAATTGCAAGGAGAGCCAACCAGTCCATCCTAAAGGAGATCAGTCCTGGGTGTTCATTGGAAGGACTGATGCTGAAGCTGAAACTCTAATCCTTTGGCCACCTGATGCAAAGAGCTGACTTATTTGAAAAGACCCTGATGCTGGGAAAGATTGAGGGCAGGAGGAGAAGGGGATGACAGAGGATGAAGTGGTTGGACAGCATCACCGACTCAATGGACATGGGTTTTGGTGGACTCCAAGAGTTGGTGATGGACAGGGAGGCCTGGCGTGCTGTGGTTTATGGAGTTGCAAAGAGTCGGACACGAATGAGTAACTGAACTGAACTGAATTGAACTGAAGACAGTGTGGTAGGGGGCAAAAAGTGTATTGATATATAAACTAACCAATAGGAAAAATGATAAAAATATTTTAAAATTTTAATTAATATTTAAAATGTAAAAATAACCATTAGAAAAGTAGAATAATATCTTTCAAAACAGTAAAAGGAAAATAGAGAACTAAATCAATCCAACAAAGGGCAATAAATAAGAAAAAAGAAGAAATCACAGTAAGTAAATAACATAAAATAAGGTATTTATGTTAAGGTAAATAACATAAAATAAGGATTGAGTCCAGTTATACCAGTAATCACAATTAATATGAATAGGTTAAATTCTCCAACCAAAGGATAAACACCCAATTGGGCTTTCAAATCTTCCTAAATGCTGTTTAAATATGTGTGTGTGTGTGTGTGTGCATATTTTACAAAATGATAAAGAAGAGTTTATAAGAAAGAAATGGAAAAATGTATCTCATGTAAATGCTAACAGAAATAAAGCAGACATAGGAATATTAATTTCAGACAAAATATTAGTTTCAATCTAAAAAGTGAAAATCCACCAAGGAGAAATAAGACTTTTGAACTTTTAGCAACTGAGAACATAACTTTGAAATATACAATATTAAGCAAAATTTGATAGAAGTACAAGGAGAAATTGACAAATCCACAATTAGAGTGGGAGATTCCAGCAACCTTTTCTCAGAAATCAAATGATCAAGTGCACACACAAGAAGTATAGATAGAGAGGATTTAAAATACACACCAAAAAACTCTCTTTATTGTTGTTCTTATTTGCACTCTGGCAAATAGCAAAACTCTCAGAAAATGAGCCATCAGAGAAATGAGAAGTGAACCAACTGGAGGAAATAGTGAAAGAAAGGATTAAAGGAGATGTAACTGTAAAATGAGGAAAGTAAGAAAGATGTTCTCATGCCTTCCCCCCACTCATTCTGTTTCTGCTCTCTGGTTGAAGCATCTCTGTTTTAATGATACACATAGAATATTATACCCAACAAAGAAGAATACACCTATTTTTTTAAACATCCATGAAAGATTCTTAGAATTTAGCCATGTATTAAATTACAAAGAAAATTTTAACAGGTACCAGAATGGAAAAATCTCTCTATGTTCTGCAAATCTCTGACCATAATGTAAAAAATGATGATTAGGAATTAATAATTAAAGATATGTCCCCAAACCTCTCTGTACAGAAAAAAAAAAATTCGATGTCCTAAATGCTGTTGTATCAAATCACAAACTATTTAGAAATGCAAACCCATAAAAGCACAACATATCAAAATCTGGTGGAATCAGACAAAGTGATATTTAGAGGAAATTTTCAAGCATTACCTGCATTTATTATAAAATAATAAAGATTAAAAATGAATAAAGTAAGCATTCAACTCAGAGAACTGGGGAGGGGGGACATAAAATAACCCTAAAAGGAAGAAATAACTAGTCAAGATGACAGCAGAAATTAATAGGAAGATCAAACTAGAAATCAATAAAACTAAAGATTGGAGTTTGTTTTTGAAGACCAGTAAAAAGTAATTTGCTTAGGCAAATCTGACCCAGAAAAAAAGAAAGCACAAATAAACTCATTGGAAAAGATATAAGGTTGTATTTATATACCCCGAATTTGAAAATCTAAATGAAATGAGGGACTTTTCTGGGGGTCCAGTGGTTAAGACTTTGTCAGGTTCCATCCTGGGTTGGGGAGATAAGATCTGCATGCCTCTCAGCCAAAAGAACATAAAACAACAGAAGCCATATCATAACAAATTCAATAAGGACTTCACAGAGGGGCCACATTAAAAAAAAAACCCAAAAACTTACATGTTTAAAGAAAATAAATGAAAGACCTTCTAGAAAAGTGTAACTTAGCAAAATCTACTTCACAAAATAAACAATTTTAAATATCAAAAGTAAAAGGAATTTTAAAAGTGTGAAAAAGCCTTCCTCTAAGAAGACATCAAGCCCAGTTTTCTACAGATGATTTCTACAAAGCCTTAATGAAAACTGTTTCTTTTGTTGGATAACATGCTCTAGAATATAGAGAATGAGCTCAAGCTTTCTAACTCAGCTCCTCGGCTGAACCCAAATCCAGCGGAGGTCAGTATGTACTCCAATATACACTGCTGTTGTTTATAAAAGATTCAAAACTTTAAATAACATATTCAAAAATCAAACCCAGTGATGTATTAAAAAATAAAATAAAAAATATGTCCAATTAATGTTTATCTCAGAAATGCAAAAATAATTTAATATTGTGTAAATTATCAGAATAATGGAGGGAAAAAAAGGTAGTCTCCAAAGTCCCCACCTTAAAAAAAGAAACATTTAATATAATTCAGCACCATTCCTCCTTAAATAAACAAAAAGCAATATAAAATTTAGTAAATTAGGAATAGAAAGTGACTTCCTTAACTTGACGTTTATCAGAAATATACAGGAGATATATTAGCAGTTCCTTCAAAATCTAGAACAAGATATGATGCCCACTACAACTACTGTTTAATGTTAATTGAAAGCCAATGCAATATGAAAAGGAAAAGAAATGAGAAAAATATTGGAAACAGAGACATAAGTGTCATTGTTTGCAGACCACGTGAAAGTCTGGTTAGAAAAATCAACAGCTCTAAAAACTAAGAGAATTTAGCAAAGTAGCTAACTAAAGATCAACATAGAAAAATCAATAGATTTCTCATATCCCAGAAATTACATGTAATAGATAAACTAGGAATAAACCTAACAAGAAATCCAAATGACCTGTATAGAGTAAAATACAGAACTTCAATGAAAGTCATAAAAGAAGAATCAATGGAGACAAACACCATGCTCTTGCATTGGTAGACCCAGCATTGTAAAGACGTCAGTTCTCCTCAAATTGCCTGTAAGTTTAATGCAATCCCAATCAAAATCCCAATAAGTATTTTTCATGGAACTTGACAAGCTGATTCTCATTTACTGAAGGCAAACTGAAGGAGACCATAAGAGAACTGTTAGATACAGAACAATGAGGGGGAATTGCCTTACCAGATATGAAAATATACTGTAAACCTATGATAATTAAAACATTCTGACACTCATGCAAGAATAAGCAATTCAGTTAATAGAACAAATGCAGAGCTCAAAAACACGTGTTTGTGTACAGAAACTTAGTTTATGATAAAAACGGGTGTTGCAGGCTATCAATTACTAGTGAGGTAATTAACAGTCAATATAGACAAATAAATCATATCACAATCTCACGCCAAAAACAAAACTAAATAAATTAATTAGAAAGCTAAAATAAAAATAGCAGGAAAAATAGAAATGAATATTCTAAATTTGGTCTGTGAAAGTCCTTCCTAAGCATAATGAAAAATCTAGAAGCCACAAAATAGATTGACAGTAAATGAAAACTATGAAACTGAAAACACATGAAGTGTTAAAAAATGGCACAACCATAAGCATTTACAAACACTTTTGAACTCTACACTTACCATATATAAATTATACCTCCATTTTTGTAAAAAGGTAAGAAAAACTGCAGGGACAATATAATTGCAACCTGCAATTATTTTCATAGGTGTACAGCGTGTGTTACAAATTCATTTAATGTAACACTTGAGATACAGAGTACTATAAAGCAATGAGAGAAATTAGAAACCAAGAGTAAATATGACAATCGACAGAAGAAATAAAAATGACCAGTTATCATCTGAAAAGATATTCAAATGCACCAGTAATCAGGAAAACGCCAATGTAAGCAACAAATACCACTTTTTTGCCATTTGACTGGCCAAAACTTTTAAAAAGATAAGTAATCGCTACTGCTGATGAGTGTAAACAGTAGACACTCGTATGAATCACTGAGAACTAATGGAGTTTGAAAAGTGATTTTAAGTTCTCATCAGCCATTCTCATCTCTGAAGTTTCTTGGTTTTTATCCTAGAAAACTCCTTACACCTATGAATGTTGAAATATATATGAGGATGTTTATCAAAACATTGTTTATAATAGCCAAAAATAAAAGAGAAATAACATAAATAGTCCAGGAGCTAAGTAGACTAGGGTTCTATGGATTCATGAAATATGTTCTCATTTATAAACAAGACAAAAAATGAAAATATATAAACAAACATAGATGAGATATAAATATATAGAAAAGAATCAAGAAAGATACACAAAACTATTGAGTAGTTACAACTTAGGGAGGAAGTAGAATTGGAAATAGAGATGAAAAGAAAGAACTTTTTGATATTTATGCTATCTACTTGCATATTTTTAAAAATTTAATTAGACTATATTTCTTATATAAAAATTTTAAATTTACATAAATGTTTGAAATGATACCATTATTATAAAAGCAATGCATGTTTATTATAGAGAAGTCAGAGGAGGAAAACAGGAAAATAAAATGTAGCCTGTAATCAAGAAATATCCACTATGAATATTTTGATATCTAGCCTGCCAAATTAGTTTATTCATATACATGCATTTTAAAATAGAAATGGCATTGTATATATTGTGACCATCTTCACTAACATAAAAATGTTTGTGTGCAACCTTTTTAAAAGGATATATTCTCCTTCGTTTGTTCAGTAAGTGCTAGGAATACAACATTGAGTTCAAGTATAATGTATTTAATTAATTAATCTTCTGTTGTACTTTGAGATTTCTCCCAATTTTTGTCAGTGTTGAAATACCTCTATGACAATTTTGTCATTGTGATTTTATTTGTGATTTTATTTCCTCAGTCTAGATTCCCAAATTGCTGGAAGTATTGTTGCTGGATCAGATACAATGTGCATTTTCTAGACCTTTGCTATGTATTTCCACAAGCCTTTTGGTAAACTACTCTTTAATACCCATCAGCAGTGCCTGACAGGAGCAGTTTCCCAATGCCCTGATCAACATTGGGATATTGTAATTTTTAAAAACATGAATTTAAAAATGAAGTCTAGCATTTGTTTTTATTCGTGTTAATCAATTCTTTGATTATGAATAAAGTTTAATATTAAGGATATTAATCCTTCGACAGTGTGTTGCAAAAACACATAAACTTTTTAGCCCTCAAGCCATAAAGTAAGATTACATTTGATTGCCTTTAGAAGTCTCAGTAATATTAGTTGCTTAAACATGCTATTAAGCAAGTATTATGTGTTTGTGTGTGTGTGTATGAAATACATCGCTCTACATACGAAAAAATAACATTACCATCTTGGCTTGTGCTTGACTCTCGTATTCCCTTCTAGAAAAATTAATTTATTTTCAATCAATTAACAATGTTTTTAAAAAAATTAAAATGTTTTCTGAAAAAAAACTACATTCTTTGGGAAAGCCTTTCTTCATGAGAGATTAAAATCTGCCTTGGACTTTTACATGGATTAAGTTTTAAATTAGTATAGAAGAATAACAATATGAATCAATTTGATCAAAGAAAAAGTGTCACTAATTATTTAAACAAGACACTTACAACAGGGATTTAAAGGCAAAGCAGCGGATTTCCCTTGCATGTGGATCAAATCAGAAGTATCCCATAATTGACTCTTTACAAGACCCTGCTTCAGTATAATGGACTAGATATTAAAGCTCTAAGTATTTAAAGCTAGTTTCCGTCTTTCTCTAAATGGAGGCCCGCCACTAAGAGCTATTTTACAAGTCTGACACATTAGCTACATCGCAGGGAAATACACTGGCTCTGCTTCTAGGGTCCGGAATTTCAAGTGCTTTCAATAGTTAAATGGTGTGAAATGGGTAACATTGAACCTGTGAGAAGCAATGAGCGCCTAAAAAATAAATTCCAGATGGGAAGGCTGATGGAAAGGGATATAGATACTGTAACGGTTCTTTCAATGAATTAATTCCAAAAAGAGCTCATACTTTTTTTTTTTTTCCCTGTATTTTTAGCCAACTTATCTGTGCATGACTTTGGGAAAGAAAAATATATTATGATTTTCCTGTTCTATTATTTAACTTTGTTTGGAAACAAAGCAGGTTTTGTAAACTATTACTGTCAGATCAAACACAGGAGTAGCATAAGAGGAGTCATATAAGGAGTATTTTATAACTTTCTTAGGGCAGTAAAGTCAAAAGGGTCAAGTCAAGACCACAGCTCTTCCTTATAGTGTAATGTTAGACTAAATAACTAACTGCTTCATGTTAGGATTCCCACTACAGAACAGACATTTTGGTACCTACCCCTGCAGTACATTTTTTAGCGGAATGAGGTGTGTTTTCATGTATCCTAGCGTTTTGATCTCATAGCATCTTTAGTAGGTCACATACAAAACACCTTTGAAGGAGAATTATAGTGTAGTGAGAAGAGTTTTAATGTTTGACTAGAATTGGCTTCAAATCACAAATTTGCCACTTAGTCATTAATCTGGATCATTTTACTTAATCTCTCAGGGTCTCAGCTTCCTCCTTTATAACACAGAGATCATAGTCATATCGCCAGGAATGCTGAGAGGATTATACGAGCTGATGTCTGAAAAGCGCTAAACAGAGTGACTAACTTGCAAGTCCTCAAAAATCATAGCTATTATCATGTTCACTGTAAGTGCTTGTTGAATTAATTTTTGTGTAATTTTTCTACCCCATAATCAAAATAATTACTAATTGGTATCTGAAAGAGATGTCTATTTTGACACTCAAATATTAGTCATTCTTTCTCCTGTACAGAATGTAGAAATGTTGGAAAATGCATTTGTGCTACTACCACCCAATATAACGAATAGGATAGAGCCAATGCGACATCCTCAGAGTGGGTTTTTGAAGTTCTAGCTTCATAACATATCCAGGCAACTGCAAACACCAAGAGCTCCAAGCCACTGCCGTATTCCATTAGCCTGAAAGTCACATCCGCCAGTGAAACGGGACTCAGGGGCAGTCCCCCGCCCTCCATTTGGCAGTAACTACTCGTCACTGAAAGGTGCTGGAGGAGTCGAGATCGGGGTCTGGCTCTGACTCTAGTTAAAGTCCTCCATGTTTTCATTACCAACTCCATTTTTATGGCTTAGATCTTGGCTATAGTAAACTCCAGATTGAATAGACGCCTCAAATATACATCTGAGACCAGCATTCAGTCTTAAAGAGCAGCCAAGTTGCCTGCAGATGCATTTTTTTTTTTTGAAATGGGCCATAGAAAGGGTTTAAAAAAAAAAAGTCAGGCTTCAAGCAGCCTCACAAATCATTTTTACGTGGCTTCCTGGACCTTTGTTTTTAGCAAATCCTTTAACGGGGAATAGACTCATTTGTGTATTTCTTCAAAGGAAGGATTTTGCAGGTAGCTCTTCATGAGGTCTGTCACCGTCTAGATTTGGGAGAAAGAGAGTTTTAAAAGAGTAGAGATGTTTACTTTTGGGAAGTCATTGTTTGGTACCTGTAGCCATTAGCACAGGAGCTAAACCGCGGGCGATGTGGAGCAAAAGTCAGTGTCTATACTCCAGGTCTGAGGTCCCAGGACTGAGCTGGAGACGAAGCAGTGATATTTTAGAATCTCATTAACCTCTTTCAATCTTGCAATTTCTTTTTTCTCCAGCTTTATTGAAATCCTATTAGCATTACTAATAAATGGACCTGGTTCCACATTAACCTAAGAGCAGATTGTGGCCTATTCATTTTATAAGCGTGAATTCTGTTGCACGATGCCCGCTCTGAAAGCAAAGTCATTTAACATTATGAAGTTATTTTTTGTCCCTTCATTCTGGGTTTTTGAAATAAAAATATATATGTAATTTAGGTGGCGTGTGCCTCTAACTAAGTTAAAACATAAGCAAATCTACTTAGCCAAAAAGCCAAATTTATTCTCATTTTATTAGGCAGGTGGTGTACATATTAGATGATTTCCCTCTCGGGTTTTACATTTATTTCATGTGTTTTCCTCCAAAGAACAGGAGTTATTCTGTCAAAAGTGGGGAGGTGAAACCTCGGTTAAGGGGATACTGCAAATTCTACCCTTTCAGCAGAAGTAATTTATAGTTTCATAATATTCCAGAGTTTCTCTTTGTCTTTTACATGACAATTTATGACCAAGGTATTTTCATGTTTCCCTTACTCCTTGGTACAAGCCTGAACAAATAAACTGTGTGCATTTAGGCTCTGTTTCCCTGTGCTATTTTCCAGGTAACATTATTTTTTCTTCCCCGACCTCAAATGACATAAGCTGAGTTCTGCATTGCAGTATTTTAATCCAGAAGGCACATAATGTGAAACGAAACTAATGAGAATGAGGTTTCTGTGTTATTTTGTCTAAAAATATTCTTTAAATAATCTAATGTTAAAAACCTATACCCTGAATAATTTTTAAAAGTTCTTGGCTTTATATATATATATATATATATATACATATACATATTATGTATTTTGGTTTTTTGTTTGTTTTGGTTTTGGTTATGCTGAGTCTTCGTTGCTGCCTGGGGGCTTTCTCTGGTTGCAGCGAGCGGGGACTACTCTCTAGTTGGGGTGCCTGGGCTTCTCACAGAGGTAGCTTCTTTTGCTGTGGAGCACAGACTCGAGGCGTGCAGACTCAGTAGTTGTGGTGAGTGGCTTAGTTGCTCCTTGGCATGTTGGATCTTCCAGGACCAGGGATCGAACTCATGCCCCTTGCATTGGCAGGCGAAATTGGATTCTTAACCACTGGACCACCAGGGAAGTCCCTTTATTTGGTATACCTAAAGAAGGACTTTTTCAGGCATCTGCTTTAGGGTTTTTACAAAAATTATTGTTACAGGTATAAAATTGAGGGGAAAATAATACAACAAACCCCTTTCTGCTCTAACTTAAGAAATGAAACATTAGCCATAAATTTGAGGTTCTCTGTGTGCCCATCTCCTTAGTTGCATCCTCTTTTCAATCCCCTGGATGAGGGAATCTGGAATTTGTCATTTCTAGGCATTTCTGTAAAAATTTTTTTACTGCATATGTATGTATCCCTAACTGATATTTAGGATTAATATCCATTTTTTAAATATTCTATGCATGTTGTCCTACTTGCTTATGAAACTTGCTCTTTTCTCTCAACACTTTGTATCTGAGATTTGTCCGCATTGATACATATGGCTCTGACTCATTAATTTCCATGGCTGTATGGTATTATATTGATGGTTAAACCACAATCTATGTAGACATTTCCTGTCAATGGACATTCAGTCTATTATTGTTTGCTAGTATTAACATGGCTGCTATGAATATTCTTGTCCATATATTTTGTACATACATATGAGGATTTTTCTAGGACATAGCCCCAAAGTAAATGCATATTCACTCTTTTCTACTTATTGCCAATTTTTTTTGCCAAAGTGGTTGAACCATTTAAACTCCCACCAACAGGTTCTGCTTCACTGTCTCGCCAACACTTAACACTGTAAGGCTTGGAAATTTTGTTAATCTGATGGGTATGAAACTCATTTCCCTGATCACTGAGTGAGATTTACTATTTCTTTGTTGGCCACCCATGTTTTATCTTCTGTGGAATGTAAGCTCATGCCTTTTGTCTTTTTTTGTGGGGGTGGGAAGGGATTATTGGTCTTTTTATACAGATTTGTAATATATCCTGAGCACTTAACTTTCGTTTGTTCTGTGTATTACAAGGGTCTTTTCTAGCCTGTGCCTTCTCTTTTCATCTTCTCTGTAGTGTGTCATTTGATAAACTGAAGTTTCAGTATCGAAAACAGTCAAATATATCCATCTTTTCTTTCTAGTTTTTCCTTTTTATGCCTTGATTACAATAGTTTTTATAATAAATCTCAATTTGGGATGAGAAGATTTTCTCCATCTTGTTTTTCTTCAAAAGTATGTCTTTGGATTTTTAAAGTGTGATTATTACTGCTTTTCTAATAGTAGGACTTTATTTTGAATAGCCTTTTCTAGACTTCTGATCATTGCCATACATGCACTGATTATATCTTTTCCTTCCTCTGCTCCTTCGCTACTTCATTTCCATCCCAGTCTTCTGCCTGTTTTGATTTCCAGAAAAATGTAAAAAAAAAAAGAAAAATGGTTATCCCTATGCAGATTGTCAAATGAATGATTGCTCGCTCTATAAGGATATAAGATTCATACACTTTTAATGCTATTTAAAAATTTTAATGCTAAAAGGAATCCTAGATGATTGATTTAAGCCCCTTCGTAAATGACACGAAGATGAGAAAATCTTTAGCTAAATCAAATTTCTCTAGGTGGTAAGAAATCTAACTGATGATTAAGTACAAAGAGCATTTGCTTTGGATTCAGCAGTTCCTCTTACTAGCTACATTATTCAGCCTCTCTAAACTTTGTTTCCTCATCTGTAGAATTATCCCACAAGTGTTTTGTTTTGTTTTGTTTACTTTTTAAAAGATTATTTATTTACTTAATATTTTTTGAGCACGCTGGGTCTTCGTTGCTGCTCACAGGCTTTCTCTCATTGGGATGAGTCTGGAGTCGGGAGTTGTGGTGCATGAACTTAGTTAATCCAAGGCATGTGAGATCTTCCCAGAACAGGGATTGAACCCATGTCCCCTGCAATGGCAGGAGGGTTCTTAAGCACTCTTTCACTAGTGAAGTCCCCTATCACAAGTATTTGTAAGGATTAAATGTTAAATATCCTGCACGATGCCTGAAATAAGGTCCGGAATAATGTTATTCTTTTGCTGCCCCCATGATAACCCTTTTTCCTGGTGGTAGGCACAGTGCTTTGGGAATATGGTCTTAGGGGACTCAAGAAAGCTTCCCTAAAAAGGTAATGCTCAGCTGAAACTTGAAGAATATGTCATGGTTAGGGTTAGGCTAGGCCAAGGACACTCCAGGACCAAGGAGCAACATGTGTTTGGGAAGAGTTCGCAGTCTGTTTCTCTAGACCACAGCTGTCTTTTGATAATTAATAGAGAAAAGGACTTCCAGAGCCTTCCCTGCAGGTTATATACTGTAGTGATGTGTTGGCATGAAGGGGTTGGCTTTCTTAATGAGTTTTGGATTTCCATTCCTTGCTAAGCATTTCTATTGGTTCTGATTGTGTCAGTATAAAGGCAGTATAGAGCAGGGTACTTCAATTTGGATGCAGCTCTGGGAGTTCCCAAGATCCTTTCAGGGGGCCCACAAGGGCAAAACTACATTCTTAACAATGCTAAACATCATTTGCCTTTTCCACCACGTAAATATTTGCAGATGGCTCAAAATGATGGTAGATAAAACTGCTATTAATGACACGTAGTAATCAATGCATTCTTCACCACTGCACACAAAAACAAAGCAACTGGCTGCCTTTATTTGTTGCTTTGTTTTTGCCAGTTTCATTTGAGAAATTCTTGATGAAGCGATAAACATTATTTTTATTAAATCTCAACTCTTAAGTACAGGGTTTTTGAATAGTCCATGTAACAATAACAACAAAAAGAATAGAGCACTTCTGCGTACTAAGGTGTGATGGTGTCTCCAGGAAAACCGCTGTGCAGCTGTTTGAGTTGAAAGTTGAGCTAGCTGCTTTTTGCACAGAATCTTGTTCTTACTTGAAAAAATTACCGACAGACAAGTTGTGATTACTCAGGTTTGGCAGATATATTTTTAATGATGAATAAAAGGAACTAGTTATTTCAACAATTAATATAGTATTTGTCAACCATGATAAAAGTCCAGCTTCCAAGAAAGAATTAAATTTTGGAAAACTTCAGATATTTTAAATTACATCAATAGTGATATTAAGAAGGTTGATATTTTGGTATTGTATAATGAAAAGTGTCAACATTTGGAAGATCTACCTAACTCAGTGAGCCAATATTTTCCAAATTGCTAATGATTGATGTTAAAAAATGCGTAAATGATCCATTCTAAGTGCATGAGAGACCAATGATTTTAGTATAACAGAGTACAAAAACTTCACTGATAAGGGTGCAGATCCTACCTGGCAACTAACCTTTAAGAAACTGCTCCTTGTCAATTTTAGGGGTAGCATCAAAGAGAAATAGCCACAGCTATCTCCAAATCCTACGTAAGACACTTTTTCAACTATGGGTCTGTATGGCTGCTTCTCTTCATGTACTTCTATCAAAACATTTCACAGCAGATCAAATGCAGAAGGAGGTATCAGGATCTCTCTGTCTTCTATTAAATCCAACATTAAAGAGATTCGCAAAAAATATAAAGCATTACAACACTTCCTGCTATTTCTTGTTTATTTGTTTTGGAAAATATAGTTTAAAAAAATTACTTCTATTAACATACATTATCATATAATGACATTTTCTTTAAATCAATTAATAAATACATATTATTTTCTCAATTTTAGTTTCTAGTTCTGTAAATAGTGATAGATATAACTTACATACATAAGAAGTCTTTGGGGTTCTCGATAACTTTTAAAGAGTAAAGGGTCCTGAAAGCAAAAACTATAGACAGGGAAGAAACTTGGAGATTTAAAGAAAACAGTAACCAGCATGTTAGTAATTAGTATGGTTGATGGATTGTGTTGGGTTAGGGCAAAACTGTGATATATTACAGGATAGCAGAGTGTATTAAAAAATGTATCACTGGAGTCAAAACTGATTTCTCCTAATTCTACCGTTAAGCAACAGTTACTTCAAGTCACTAGAAGTCATTTCCTCTTAGGGCTGATAGATTTAGCAAATAAAAATATGGGATACTCGGTTACATTTGAATTTCAGATAAGCAATGAATAATTAGTATGAGTATGTCCCAGATATTGAGTGGGATTCAGCTTAACCAAGTGTCCCGCATTTTATCTGGCAGGCCCACTTCCTTCCTGGAGGAGGGCATGGAAACCCGCTCCAGTATTCTTGCCTGGAGAATCCCATGGATGGAGGATCCTGGTGGGCTACAGCCCACAGGTGGCAAAGCATTGGACACAACTGAGCAACTATCACTGTTTTTTTTTTTTTTTTTTTGATAATTGATCCTTAAAATTGCTTTTGAAATTTGGTTGTGTAAAATACAAAAGATTGGAAACCACTGCAGCAGACAGGATCTAAGTTTTCTCCTGGCTCTTACATCTTATGGACTTTGCCTTTGGGAGTCAGGAGTCACGAGAGCCATGCAGACTTTTTCTCCTATACGCCTATGTGACTCTAGTACAATTTCTTTTCTCAGTCATATTTCCTCACTGTGTAACATACAGAGAACAGCTCTCACTCCCCTCTCCTGCACCGTTACTTACTGGGAGTGAATGAAGTCATGTCTGGAAAGCGCTCTGAGCTCTTCAAAGAAGTACCTAGAGAGGGAGGGAGGCACCCATACTCCGCACTGGGAGCTATAGTTGAGTTTTTTAGGATAAACTGAAAAGCTGAGAGTATGTTTAAAGTATTGTTTTTGATTTGCACATCTTCAATTTGATCCTTAACAACATGTGTGCTCTGATTCCAGGAATTTTGTGATCTTAGTTCAGTGTTGACATTTTACATCCTCCCCAGGACTCTAAGTACTCTTTAAGGAATGCGTGGTTAATGTAGTAGAGAGAAAAATCCAAAATCACACTGTATCTGGGAGCCAAAAAGTCCAGCCTTTTTACTGGCTTCCAAAACAAACATAACTCGCTTTTCTGGAAACACCTGTCAACTTAAAACAAGCGAAAAAGGACAGAATGAAAACCCTCAAGATTCACTGAAGAGCTCAGTCAGACATCATTTCTAATCTTCCAAAAGTTGTGATTGTTTGTTTATTTTTCCATACAATTTCTTAGACTAGACTAGACAAAAAATAAAGGCTACATAGGAGGTATCACAGGGAAGAGGATCCTTGATCCAAAGCTCCAGGGGTTACCTGACTTGATTATTCCACATGCTCGGTATTCTCTACCAAAATAGACTTCTTTTTAAAGAGAATCCAATTTCCAATGGGTTTAACCTAGAAAAACAGAAAAAAGCTAATAAAAGCTTGGAGGCTGGTCCAAGGAAAGCATTGTGGCTGCTACACGTTTGTAGGCCTGGTCCAGTGGAGAGGTTTGCCGTCGTTGCCAGTTTCTCCAGTGAATTTGCTGTTCTCTGGGATGTGGGATGGGATGCCTGGTAGCCTCCTGGTAAATTCTCAGGAATCAATTATGCTTGACTGCTTTCCTGTATTGCCCAAAGCTGTAATAGTTGTGATACTGGAGTTGTTAACAGGAAAATATACTTTAAACACCTGGAATAATGCCTACCACTCTCCTATTCATTCTCTACCCTGAGGCAGTAAGTCCCCTACATACAAACGTTTAAGTTGTGAACTTTCAAAGACTCAGACATGCATTTGCATATCCAATCACGTAGGTTAGTTCACGTATTTGGTGTACATTGTCATGTGTGTGCAGCCTGTACAAGTGGTTGTGCTTTTGTGTACTTTTGGTATATAGGGGACTTATTGTATCTCACACCAGGAGTTTCTACCCCACATCAGGAATTCTAACCAAGCAGTATAAGCTGCAGTCACTATTCAAACTTGATTTTTCTGTTATCAATAGCTCGGTAATCTTAAGCACCAGATGGACAATGGCCTTCCCCCACCCTCATATCCCAGACCCCATATTTATAAGATCTGTGAATCTGGTGCTCTAAGTCCTGTCAGATTTTAGTCTTTGTATGATGGCTTTGTACAGATGGAGAAACAGTGGAGACAGTGGCAGACTTTATTTTTTGGGCTCCAAAATCACTGCAGATGGTGACTACAGCCATGAAATAAAAAGACGCTTGCTACTTGGAAGAAAAGTTATGACCAACCTAGACAGCAATATTAAAAAGCAGAGACATTACTTTGCCAACAAAGATCTGTCTAGTCAAGGCTATGGTTTTTCCAGTAATCCATGTATGGATGTGAGAATTGGACTATAAAGAAAGCTAAGCACCGAATAATTGATGCTTTTGAACTGTGGTGTTAGAGAAGACTCTTGAGAGTCCCTTGGACTGCAAGAAGATCCAACCGACAATCCTAAAGGAAATCAGTCCTGAATGTTCGTTGGAAGGACTGATGTTGAAGGTGAAATTCCAATACTTTGGCCACCTGATGCGAAGAGCTGACTCATTGGAAAAGACCCTGATGCTGGAAAAGATTGAAGGTGGGAGAAGGGAGAGACAGAGGATGAGATGACTGGATGGCATCACTAACTCAATGGACATGAGTTTGAGTAAACTCCGGGAGTTGGTGATGGACAGGGAGGCCTGGCATGCTGCAGTCCATGGGGTTGCAAAGAGTTGGATACAACTGAGCGACTGAACTGAACTGATGATGGCTCAGACGGTAAAGAATCCACCTGCAGTGCAGGAGACCAGAGTTTGATCCCTGGATCAGGAAGATCCCCTGGAGAAGGGAATGGCTACCCACTCCAGTATTCTTGCCTAGAGAATTTCATGGACAGAGGAGCCTGGAGGGCTACAGTCCGTGGGGTCACAAAGAATTGGACATGACTGAGCAACTTTCACTTCCACTTTTTTGCTTTTTTATTTACATATATTGTATAGTATTGTATGGTAGATTTTCCATCTGCATATTGTGTAGGGTCTGATCAGGAATTTCCATTTTACTTCCTGCTGAGTGTCAAAATTTACTTGTTTTCCTCATTCTCAGGAGGATTGACTAAAGACAAGAAGTTGATAAAAATTTAGCTGTCAAAGCTTTTAAAGTGAGAGGATTTTTTTTTTTTTTTGCTAGTTCTAAGGACCTAGTATGTCCCAATATTTCTCTGAATTCCAGGTTTCTTTGGCTGCTTCTTTTCCATATCTTAGAAAAACTGACTGAACACCCTCTAGATAAGAAAAGTTCTACCTAGAAAGTGCAAAGCAAACAATTAGGAAGCATCATGATGGCCAAGGAGGAAAGTAGACATCAAATACAAAATAGTAAATATCATTATATAAGAAATTCTCACTGAGACTCAGATTGATGCTACCGTGAGAGAGCTCATTTCCAGTATATTATACATGTGGGGAGAAGGAAATGGTAACCCACTCCCAGTATTCTTGCCTGGGAAATCCCATGGACAGAGGAGCCTGGCTGGCTATAGCCTATGGGATTGCCAAGGGTCAGACATGTGGGATCCTAACATGAGTTAGTAGTTTGGGAGGGCAACGGACAAACAGAGAAGTTTTTGTGTGAGATGAACTCAGCCTGTTGGGTTTTGATGGGCCTGAACCGTTGAGAAAGTCAGGTGATTCCAAACTAACTCCTAGAACAGCTTCAGGGAATTTGCTTCAGAGTGGATTTACTGAATCTCTCTGATGGTCCACAGAAAAAGAAATCGATAACTATCATTAGAAAACAAACTCATTTTTTGAGAGCTTACCGTGTGCCAGTAATTATGCACGTTATTATATTCTTATGACTTCCCTGGTGGCTCAGACGGTAAAGTGTCTGTCTACAATGCGGGAGACCCGGGTTCAATCCCTGGGTGGGGAAGGTCTCCTGGAGAAGGAAATGGCAATCCACTCTAGTACTATTGCCTGGAAAATCCCATGGACAGAGGAGACTGGTAGGCTACAGTCCATAGGGTCGCAAAGAGTCGGACACGACTGAGTGACTTCACTTTCACTTTTTCTATTCTTAAGACAACTCTGCAAATCAAGATGTTATTGTCCCCATTTTAGAAATAAGGAAACGCTTCAGAGAAATTAAAGGATTTAGTCAAGTTAATGAGACAACTGGAATTTAAAATCAACCTTTTGTCTCAGAAGTCTTTTGGTCTAAATTGGTCCTCTTTATACAAATAGGAAAGCTGAATCCCAGAAAAAGAAAATGGACTTTCAAAGTCCATGCTGTTGGTAAGTAGGAAAGCTGCAGTTAGAACCTGTTTGGACTGTCTGATTGCATTTATATGAAGCAAATCTATAGATAGGAAGTGTTTAGTGGTTGCCTAGGGTAAGGTCTGGAGAAGACTCTTGAGAGTCCCTTGGACTGCAAGGAGATCAAACCAGTCCATCCTAAAGGAAATTAACCCTGAATATTTATTGAAAGGACTGATGCTGAAGCTGAAGCTCCAATACTTTGACCACCTCATGTGAAGAGTCTACTTATTGGAAAGGACCCTGATGCTGGGAAAGATTGAAGGTGGGAGGAGAAGGGGACGACAGAGGATAAGATGGTTAGATGGCATCACCGACTCTATAGACAGGAGTTTGAGCAAACTCCAGGAGATAGTGAAGGCTGGGGAAGCCTGGTGAGCTGCAGTTCATGGAGCCACAAAGAATTGGACACAATATAGCGACAGAGCAAGGACAGGGTCTCTGAGCTATAACGGGGTGATCGCTAGATGACACAGAGCTTTTTTTGAGGTGTTGAAAATGTCCAAGGGTTGATTATGATAATAGTCAACAACTCTGTGAACATACTAAAAATCATTGAGTTGCACACTTTAAATAGATGAATTACATGGTGCGTGAATTATATCTCAAAAAAGCTTTTAAAAAATGCATCAGTGAAAGAGGGTATTATAATTAGAGCACTTCTGTTAGTACAAGGCCAAACAAAGAGGTAGCAAATAAAACTTTTCTAAATGTTTAAAAAAATGACCCTTAAAACTCAAAAGAAAAGAAAAGTGAGGTGAGGTATGAATTTGAAAAATCCCAAGATCAAGGCTGACTAAAATCAAGTCACCTAACATAGGTTCTCACTCAACGTGTTGAGATCTTTCAAGAAATCACAAGGGTTCCCATTGTCAGTTCCAGGTCCTGTGTTTCTTCGCATTTAAAACATTTCTGAACAAGAAGGAAAGGGTTTAGTTGTGATAACAATGAGGAAAGAGGAGAATGCTTTCTGGGGGGCATGGAGACAGTGGTTGAAATCCACAGAGAGACATATTAAAAGCCTACTGTATGTTTTGTACTGGGCTTTGTAGGAAACACAAAGATGAATAAAAATACTATGTCCTTGCCCATCGGGAGCTTGCAAACTCTAGAAGGGAAGACAGAAAAAATGATCAAGCTATTTGAGATGGAGAGATGGAGGGAGGAGGGAATATCTATCCTGAAGTTTCCTGTCAAGTTTCATGTGTCCCAGGGTTAAAAAACTGAAAAAATACTAACCGGACTGGTTACAGTCATGACACGGTGTGATGGATGTTTCTTTTTCACGTGTCTGGTCAGGTCAATCTAAACTTTTCCAGTTTAGATCCTCCAGCAAATGCAACAGTTCATCTCGGTGATGTGGTTTCTCGTTTCCTCCCCCGTTTCCTTCACCGTCTCCTGTTGATCTCCCCACATCTAAATGGAGAGCAGAGCACAGTCCTTCCTGACCTTAAAGATAGCCATCTCTGTCTCCTGTGACAATGAGAGTTTACCTGTCGGAGCCCCAAATTGGCCACTTGTTGCACACAAGGCTTCTGTTGCTTTTTTTTTTTTTTTAATAGAGCCAGTAATGTTCTGGATGAGTCTGCGGTTAACTGTGGTCTGACCCTGCACCTCAGTGGTTTTATTAGCTGTGTGTTTGGCTCTGGGATCCTCTCTCCAGCTATTGTCGTTATTGAGACTATTTGTGTCTCCAGCGAATCTCCCCTAAATCCCTGGCTGTTATCTGGCCTGGGTATGTGTGTCTAAGAAGTGAGTGCATTCCTGTCTGAAGTATGTCCTGACTGTCTCTGATAGCAGCCATTTCTGACCTAACTTTACTGGGTACTCAGATTGATATGATTAAGATTAATGAGGCTCCCTCTCAGTCATGAACCTATTCAAGGATAAACTTGTAAATCCAATGAGTTCTGAAGATGACTAGTTACTACTTACCTTTCAACCTTTGGGGATTTGAAGGATGATTTACAGTCTTCTTCCCTCCAACAATCTCATTAGAAAGACATTGAGAAAGATACTGCTTCTGCAGCCCCCAGCTTATTTTTCATGAAAAATAGCTTTTATTAATAACAATCCATAAATTAGATTTATCTGTTTGTAACAAACAGTGGTTCAATAAAGTCATGGCCCCAAAGGCAGGATAAACCACACACCAACTGAAAAATGTACCATTCTCATCATTTCTGTGATAAAATCCTTCCTGGAGTGGATGCTCTCAAAATGACCATTTAGAGAACAGTATAAGATCTAGAAAGACCGACAAGAAAATTACAAAATTGCACTAATGTAAAGATAAAGTTGTGAAAAGTATAAGGATTCTGATTGTATGGTTGTTGTTGTTTAGTTGCGAGGTCATATCCAACCCTTTTGTGACCCCATGGACTGTAGCCAGATAGGTTCCACCGTCCATGGGATTTCCCAGTCAAGAATACTGGATTGGGTTGCCATTTCCTTCTCCAGGGGATCTTCCTGACTCAGGGATTGAACCCGTGTCTCCTGCATTGGATTTCCTTACCGCTGAGCCACCAGGGAGGCCCGATGGTATGGTGGAGCCTGTTCCAGAGAGTTAAGTTTTCCAGGTAGCTGGGTGCTTGCCCTTTAAGTACACTTTTCCATGAGTTTAACCAATGCCGTTTCCCTGGCTTTTTACATGGTTATAAGTTAATCGTCTTTTTGTGACTCAGAGCCAGGCCTATGAACGCGGAGGCAGCATTAACAGTGGAAAAAGCACAGGCTCTAAAGTCTGCAAACCTGCCTTTAAATACTGGCTCCTGCTCTTCAGAGCTATGTGACCTTGGGCACATTTCTTGATGTTTTTGAGCTCTACTTTCGCATTTATAAAATGAGAGTGGTAGAATGAAACTTAACAGTGGCTGATTTGAGGATTAAGTAATATAATGCACTGGTTTTAAGTATTTCTCACCCCACAGTTCTTCTTGCAAATGATATCTTATGCAGAGTCCCATTGGGAACAAATAAAAGTGGAAATGCTTTGAGTTTTAAAAGTCACTGCATCTAGTACAGAGCCTGGCACATAGTAGATTTTGTTTAAACAACAGCAGTTTAGTACTGTCTTCATTTCATGGGAAGCTTTTATTCATATTAATGCTTCTATTCTTGTATCTCCTTTTTTAAAAAAATTGAAGTACCTTTGATTTACAGTATTGATTGATTTCAAGTGTATAGCAAAGCGATTCAGTTACACATACATACATATGTATGTATGTATATATATTTTTCAGATTCTTTTCCACTATAGGTTAAGATACTAAATATAGTTCCTTGTGCTATACAGTAGGTTCTTATTTATCCATCTTACATACAGTAATGTGTATCTGCTAACCCCAAACTCCTAATTTATCTCTCCCCTCCCCTTTCCCTTTCTGTAATCATAAGCTTATTTTCTATGTCTGTGAGTCTATTTCTGCTTTGTAAATAAGTTCCTTTGCATCATTTTTTAAAGATTCCACGTATAAGTGATATCGTGTGAGATTTGTTTTTCTGTCTGACATAACTTAGCATGATAATCTCTAGGTCATTCCATGTTGCTTTTTAAAATTCTTTCTCATGGTTAAGTAATATTCCATTATATATAATTCATACACACACACACACACACATATATACACGCATATATAGCATGTCTTCTTTATCCATGTATCTGTCAATGGACATATAGGCTATTTCTATGTCTTGGCTATTGTCAATAGCACTGCTATGAACATGGGGTACAGGCATCTTTTCAAATTAGAGATTTTGTCTTTTCCAGGTATATGTCCAGGAACGGGATTGCTAGATCATACGGTAGCTCTACTTTAGTTTCTTAAGGAAACTCCATACCGTTCTCCATGATGGCTGCACCAATCTTATATCTGCTTTTTAATGTGGCCTTGCCATCAAGAAGTCTTTTATCCCTTCTCCTTGTAATCACTGCTCTTGCTTACAGAAACCTTTCTTCCTCTTTTAACCCGTCACTTCTCTCTGATCAGCTCTGGACTTGGGAATCAGGCAACCATGACTTAGAATCATGAGCAAGAGCAACCAAGTTCTGCAAGAGGGTTTTACACTCCTTATGTGAGTAAAATACACCATCACCTACTTTGGACTTATACTTTGTAACCCAAATCTTGGTTATCCAGAAACCTTTTCAGAAAATAACTGCACAGGGGAAAGAATCTGAGTTTGGGAAACCCAAATCGGAATGTTTGACTCTCATACTTGTTAGTTATATGACCTTGGGCAAGTTACTTGATTTCACTGAACCTCAGATTTATCAACTTTAGAGAAGATGAAATCTGTATGGTAGAATTATGATGATTAAATGAAGATATATATATATAAATATATATAGCAGATAACGGAGTCCTAGACACATAGTACGTGTGTATGTGTGTGTGTTCAGTCGCTCAGTCATGTCCAACTCTTTGCAACTATATGGACTGTACCCCACCAGGCTCCTCTGGGATTCTCCAGGCAAGAATACTGGATTGGGTCGCCATGCCCTATTTCAGGGGATCTTCCCCACTCAGGGATCGAACCTGCATCTCCTGCGTTTCCTGCACTGCAGGCAGATTCTTTACTGCTGAGCCACCAGGGAAGCCTGCTGCATTCTTAGTCATGCACTGTTCTGAGCTATCCTCTCTTTTAATTTTCCACATAAAATCTTGATGGTCATGTGAACTGGAATTTGATTGGTTTGAGTAGCATCAATAGTTAAAAGGTTTGGGGACTTCTCTGGTGGTGCAGTGGTTAAGACTCTACTTTCCCAATGCAGGGGGCATGGATTCAGTCCCTGGTGGGGGCACTAAGATCCCACATGCCGTGGCCAAAAAAAAAAATAGTTAAAGGGTTTTGTCTGCTTCAACTCAGGTCTTCATAAAGACTTTTAAAAGGATCTTTGGAGAATAACTATATATTACAGAATAAACTATATTTTATCAAATAGTTAATTTAAACCTAAGTATAAATACAACTATAGTAATAAATAATACATTTCTAACATTAAGTACTGGGGGAATGGCTTTCTCTAGGTCCAATTCAGACCCTCATCTTCCCTTGGACAGTACACCGTCTGCCTGTCTTCTGTGTCCCATGCTGTCTGTAGTCCTCACTTTTCGACCGTGCCCAAATGCTTTTAACTAATCACAGAGAATTTTCAGCTTCTCTGTCTGCAGGGGCTCAAAGTTTAGTCTTTAATTACAGTCCTTTTGAACTGTATTTCCATAGCACTAGCAAAAGCTCTTCGGCATCTGCTCCCGAGCAGAACCACTGAAAGCTCTCACATGTGAAGGCTGATTTCCTATGACTGTGCTCCCTGCAGAAGGCATGCCACCGCTGTCCACTCCTTATCTCAGGCAGCTTTGATAGCTCTTGCTCTCACCCACTTGTTTGCATTGTCTCTCTCTGTTTCTTCTTTTAAGAATGAGACTAGTTTCCAGGTTGAAACAACTTGAGAAGTCTTCTCCACTGTGCAAAAGAAATGATATTCTGTGTCATACCACACTTCCCTTTCTGGCTGTGGCAAACTAGAGTTCTGTCTAAATATTTCAGGCCCACGGGTATGGGAGCATCAACTATCTAAGGATATCTTACTGAGTTATGCAACATTTCCTACTTGTTTCCTTTGTTTTTGTGTTGTTTTACTGTATTGTTCTCTCATTTAATTCTGATCATGAAACAAAAGGTTTTATAAAACAGTATGTGAGAACAAGAAAATCACTAAAACTAAAAGGAGAAAGTATAAAAGAAAAAGGAATTAAGTTAGACAACTGATTTAATTCCTTTTAAAAGTTTACACCCTCGTTTAAGCCTTGATTGTACCAATCTAAGGTAGTTTCTGAGGTCCTCAGTGATAGAGAGATGCTATATGCTTTCTTTAAATAGTAAGTCCCAAGTAAAAGTGTTAGTCATTCAGTCATGTCTGACTTTTTGTAACCCATGGGCTATAGCCCACCAGGCTCCTCTGTCCGTGGGATTTCCCAGGCAAGAATACTAGAGTGGGTAGCCATTCCCTTCTCCAGGGAATCTTCCCAACCCGGGGACTGAACCTGGGTCTCCCGTACTGCAGGCAGATTCTTTACCATCTGAACCACCAGGGAAGCCCTAGTGAGACTTTTAAAAAGTTTAAGATCAGTCTTTTAAGCAGTGAACTCATAAAGTGATGAGGATTCATTCTTGCTGCCATGAAGCAAAAAGATTCTGATAGAGGTTTTCTTTCGGGAGGACGTAAACTCAGCACCAGCCAAAAGCCACTGGTGGATCAGAGGGAGCCCTGGAAGCTTCAGGAATAGTACCTTTCTGCATCAAGAGAAGGGTTCACAGGAAGGCAGTGGCTGGCCCCAGGACAACAGCTTGAACTCAGGGCCACCTGGGAGATTTGAGGCTTGGAGGGCCTGGAAGACAGCAGTCTAAGGCGGCACCAGAGAGCTTTGAAGCATGTAAGGCTTCCACAGGCTGGGCTCTACAGCCGGTCAAGGCCCCACACTGAACATCTCTGGATGGGCCTGCATCTCAGCTGCCTTTCAGAGCTGGGCCAGAGGGAGGTTTGAGAGATCTGAGAGGAAAACAAGAGGCCCCAAAGTAAAGAAAACTGGACAGGAAGTTTCCTAGCACCGCAGAGGCCAGCAGCGGCAAGAGAATAGCGCTTCCCCCCACCAGCACTCAACCGTCTACGAAATGCAAAGATTGTGTCAGCGTTTCCATTTTAAACCCCTAATTTCATAGGCTTACAGCTCAAGTCATAAAAATTCACTCTAGGCTGGAGTTTGGCAACCCGTCACTTAGCTGTTCTTGTGTGCACAAAAGTAAAGACATTTCTAGTTTCAGACCTTTGGGGGACTTCTAGAAGTACCCCCAAAACTTCATCTGGGAAAAAGGAGTTTCTAAGCTGTTGTCTTTTATGCAGCAAAAGCCTGCTTATATAAATACGTGAAAAATCTCTTTTGAGAAGATAACGTTGTCCCACCAGAAATATGGATTCTCCACACACTGCCCGAAGACAGTGGAAGTGAGTGGAATCTAAGGTTATTGCATATTTCGAGCAAAATGTCATGTGACCTTCACTGCCCCTCACCACCAGGGGCTGGTACTGTTCTTGTCCTAAAAGACATTTGAATTTTCAACTGAGCAGCTTTGTAGGGGGTTGCAGTCAGTGATTGATTCCAATTTTTACAGGTTATTGGATCTTGACTGGTATGTGTTTACACCTCAATTTAGACCTCCCTTGAAGGTTTGGTACAAACAGAAAAGATAATATATGTCAGCACAGTCTGACATATTTTCTGTTCAGTCACTCGGTCGTGTCTGACTCTTTGTGACCTCATGGTCTGCAGCACGCCAGGCTTCCCTGTCCTTCACCATCTCTCAGAGTTTTCTCAAACTCATGTCCATTGGGTCAGTGATGCCATCCAACCATCTCATCCTCTGTCACCCCCTTCTCCTCCTGCCCTCAATCTTCCCCAGCATCAGGGTATGACATATAACAGACTGACTTTTATCAGGAGAAACTTAATGGTAACTCAGGAAAGTATATGGGTCGTCATTACTGAAAAGTCCTCTAACCTCTTCATTTTAAGATTTCCAGGGACTTCCCTGATGGTCCAGTGACTGAGCCTCCACAGTCCCAATGCAGAGGGCCTGGGTTCAATCCCTAGCTGGGGAACTAGATCCCCCATACTGCAACTAAGTTTGAATGCTGCAACTGAAAAAAGAAAAGATATCGAATGCCACAGTGAAGATCCCACATGCTGCATCTAAGATGTGGCACAAAGAAAAATAAGTCAATAAATACTAAAAAAAATATGTCCACCCATTCTGCTCTTTCCCTAATACCTCTCACTGGCCCCTGAAGCTATGAAGACATTCAAAATATTAGGTAAATTGAAAATAAATTCCCAAGAGAAAGCTCCTAAGAGTGACGTTATAAACTCCAATGTTTGATTAATCAGACAAGTAGACTAGGAGTTAATAATTCTACGGGTATGACAGGGGTCTCTGAGACTTGTGAGAGCTTGAATCAGATGACTCAGCTCTGCAAGTGATGTGCAGGCAGCCCAGCTCCTTGTCATAGTCAGCTTGATCTGAAAAGAAGTTAGGAGAGGCTGGTCTTGGGACTTCTCTGGTGATCCAGTGGCTAGCACTCCTCCACTCCCAATGCAGAGGTCCCAGGTTTGACCCTTGATTCATAAACTAGATCCCAATTCTACAACCAAAGATCCTCCATGCCACGATGAAGACCCAATGCAACCAAATACATAAAACTAAATAAATATAAATATTAGGGACTTCCCTGGTGGTCCAGTGGTTGAGAGTCTGCCTTGAAATGCAGGGGATGTGGGTTCGATCCCTGGACAGGGAACTAGGGTCCTGCATGCCATGGAGCAACTAGGCCCATGTGGCACAACGACTGAGCCCAGGCACCACAACTTGAGAGTCTGTGCCACAACAAAAGATCCCCCGTGACACAGGGAGGCTCCCACATCCACAGCTAAGACCCAACACAGCCAAATAAATAAGTATTTTAAAAATACTAAAGAAGAAGATGAGGCTGGTCTTCTCTAGCGCAGAGATTTTTGGCAGCTAAGGAAGAGGAGGAATGACAGCAACTGAGCCATATGTCACAGCTGGACGAAGGGCAGGGTGGGAGCAGGGCCGCCACCACACGGGACCACCCATCCCTGGGCAGGAGGTTGCCCTGCTTCCCAAACACTCTGAGAGACTGGGGGAGTCAAGGCTTATCTCAGGGGAGAGAGAGGGAAGGTCTGGCTGTGGGGCCTGCTTTGGGAACCAAGGGAGGAATTCATGACTCTGAGCCCCAATCCCAAGCTGCCAACATGATTTCTCTCTCTGGAAACAGGTTTTTCTATCAACAAAGGGATTTTTTTGGAAACATCTTCTTCATTAATGGAGGCATCACTGAGATGTCTGGGGACCGTTTAGGGGTCAGGGAAACCTGAAGTTTAACTTTTACTTTTGAGATGTCAAAAGCAAACTTCAGATCGACCAACAGTTAACAATTTTACCTACTGCTGTCTAATCCTTTTATCCACTGCAAATTCCATTCCAAAGGGAGTCATTAAAGCAAAGCAAAAGTGTTTGGTGAATACTAACTGATTAAGGAAGGGAAGTTAGTGAGATTCCTATTAAAATCAATGTGTTTCTAAGCCCTTAATACTTTCTTTTAAATTATGCATTTAACAGAACACATATAAAGTATGTATTAGGCAGAAGACGAATAAGATAAATGCGGATGTACCCAAAACACTCCAGAATTCTTGCCTGGAGAATCCCATGGATAGAGGAGCCTAGTGGGCTACAGTCCTTAGATTTGCAAAGAATCAGACACGACTGAAATGACTTAGCATGCATTCACGTGCTCAAAACAAGGCTATGAAAAGAACACCACCTATATGCCCAATGACTCCTGTATGCTCTCCCCCGTTTCAGATTCTTTTCCCTCTTCCCTGGAGGTTACCATATCCTAGTTGTCATATTTATTACTCCTCAACTTTTCTCTAGCATGTGGCTCAGCTATTTGAGTACATATCTCTAAAGTATACTCTCAATTTTTTCTTTTGAGCTTCATAAAAATGGTATCATACCATATCTTTCTTCCACAATTTATTCATTCAACATGCTTGCAATATTCACCCATGTTGATATATATGGTTAAATTAATTTTCAGTGTTGTATAATATTCCATGGTTTGACCATACTAAAAAATATCTAACCATTGTTCTTTTAGATGTTTGGGTTGATTCCAATGGTTGGCTATTGCAAACAATCTTGCTTTGAACCTTATTATACCTGCAGCTTGGAGAACATGATGAGAATTTCTCTAGAAATTTATTCCTGGCAGCTCATAAAGTTTTCACATCTTCAACATCCCCTAAAAATGTCAAATTATCTTCCAAATGTTTATATACAACCTCTAGCAATGTGTATTTGTTCCACTCACTCCGTATCCCTTTAAATTCTTGGGGTTTTTTTGACATTTCAAGTTTTGAATGTGAAATGTTATCCCTTTTGATTTTAATTTGCATTTCCCTGATTTTCAATGAGGTGAAGCATCTTTTGAGCTTCATAAAATGGTGTCATATTGTATCTTTCTTCCACAATGTACTTTATTCATTCAACATGATGGATATATTTACCCGTCAATTATGTTTATTTTTCTGTGAACTGGTTTTTCTATGCAGTTGTTTATCTTTTTCTTATTAATTGGGAGAAATTCTTTCTATGTCACTTGATGTGTTGCAAATATGTTACTGACTTGTCTTTTCACTTATTTATACTGACTTTTGGTAAGCGGAAGTTTTAATACAGTTTGTTATGACTATCTTTATTCTTTTCTTACATGATTGCTCCTCACAGGAGGGAAAACAAGCTGGAATTCAGTTCACCCTTCGTAAATGGCTCCGCTAGTCCCTCTTGGGTAGTATTGGTTGGGATGGATCTGGAGTTGATTCGGTTTATTTTACACTTTTTTTTTTTTTCCAAAGCAGGAGCCTGTCTCTAGAGGGTCTCAAAAACGTACTGGCTTTTGTTGATAACTTTCACCTGTTTGGGGGGAATTCTGCTTAGTGTCAAACAACCATCCGAGTCTCAGAAAGATTTTTCTGTTTTAAGTCAGTGAGAAATTATAAAAAGGAATCCTTACCCTTACTTAGGGTTGGTGGTGATGTGGCAACATGGAGCTAACAAGCCTGGCATTTAAACCAAGTTCCAATCCTTATCCGTGTGTAAGCTCTCAAACCCTCAGTCTTCTTGTCTATTACATGAGGACGACTGTACTTGCCTCACTCCCTTGTGAGACCCAGTGAGCTGATACAGGTCAAGTGCCTCCATGACACACAGCCCTCAAAAATATGTGTTCCCTTCACATTAGGAAGGCTAGTCCTTTGACAGCAGACAGCCTGTTCAGCTCATCTTTGATCTTGGACCAAAAACCTTTCCTCCACAAATCTCCCCAAACTTGCACCTGTACATGTGGCCTATGTTAAAACTAGAGTAGACAAATAATTGTTGGCTGGGACTTCTGATATTTTTCTCTTATTTTTTAAATGCTCGGGAATATTAGCACCATGTGCTTAACCGTTCCAACTCAACACACTCACTGTGTTTCATACATTTGTCAAATGAAAAGCCGGTGTTTTTTTTTTTATAAGCGCAGAATCTTAGGGAAGACCACTTACAACAAAGTACAATTGGACAGTCTGATTTTCATTTTATTAGTCTCAAAGTTCACTCACAAATGCCACATAGACTTCCATTCATATTTTGTCTGTCTTCTCTCTCTCTCTGTCCAGTTATGATCAGAATGACTCAGAAGCAGTTGCATTAGTGTTCCAGTTAAAAGCTTCCAATTCCATCTTTACTACTTTTTATCATAAAATTCAGGAAGCTTTCTAAGACCTTTCTCTTTGGTCAATCTTTTCATTAACTGACCCTGCTCTGGCTGGCACCAGCATTTGTGATCATGGTAATGAGTTGACCTAGCATGTATGCTGCTCATTTTTTCTTTCGTCAAGTTTACTTTTTAGTAAATGTACCAGCCCAGAATCTCAGATATTTTTTGTAAGCCATTCATTCCTTTATTTTACAATCTTTCCTGCTTGATCAGTTGCACTGGTTCACTCATCACTTTCCCATTCTGAATTACTTTAACAAATTCTTCATTCATTCATTCATTTAATCAACATATGTTGAGTGTTATATTTTACTTTACAAAATGCGCTCTTGGATATCCCTGAAGGTCCAGTGGAAGAAAGTTCGCCTCCACCAATGTAGGGGACATGGGTTCAACCCCTGGTCCAGGAAGATTCCATGTGCCATGGGCAACAAAGCTCATGCGACACAGCTGCTGAGCCTCTGCTCTAGAGTCGGTGCTCCAAAACAAGAGAAACCACTGCAATGAGAAGCCAGCGCAGTGCAACGAAGAGTGGCCCCAGCTTGCCGCAACTAGGGAAAGCCCACGTGCAGAAACCAAGACCCAGCGCAGCCACAAATAAATAGATAATTAAATTTTTTTTTCATGTGCTCTTAAATTTACTATTGCAGAAATCATTGCTACAGCTTAAAGTAAGACATAGCATATTTAATCTGTGTATCGTTGGTACGTACAGTGCTTTTATTCTGTATATATTCAGATAGTTCTATCTCATTCTACTTTCATTAATATCAAAGCTCTCCTTTGATATGATGATCTTCAACGTTTCTGTTTTCCAATTCTGTTCTTTGTACATACCACTCTGACGGCATGAATTTTACACTGCTTTCTATCATAGTTATGATTTTACTTGTGTTATCTTCCCTTCTAGATTGTGAGTGCAGCCTAAGTGTCTGCCTGCCCTGTTTCAAAGATGGCTTTCTTCTGAGATCCTGAAGAAAGGGGGGTTCATTTCAAGGGTAAATCTTGAATTGTTCTTCTTCCACTCGTTGCGTCTACCAGCCACCCTGCCTCAAGCGGAGTGATGTGCAGAAGACTTCACTTCTTTTTATTGCCCTCACCCTTGGCTTCCTGCAGACCACTTATGCCAAGCTGTTATGGATAGCATACTTTCACTGGGGACATAGACAGGCTACCAACACAGCACAGCACACAACTCAGAAGTGAACATCCCTGTCCCAAAGTCCGCAGGCCATCCCCATTACAGAGAATTTTTCCCAGAGAGAAAGGAACTTTCTCTCCTTCGGTTCCCATTTCTTGCCGTCTTCTTAGGCCCTCTTTTCCCTCTTCATATCTCCAGACTTCTCTATCTTGTGGTCCCACACCATTTCTTTCACTCTGATGTTCTATAGAAATTAAAATCTCTCTTTCTTTCACAGAGAAACTCAGCTCTTTCTGTGTGGAGCATTTATCTAGGCTAATCCTTTCTCAGCCAAAAAGTTCCATCCAAGTGTTTTCCTAAACAATGGACAGGGAGGCCTGGCGTGCTGCGATTCATGGGGTCGCAGAGAGTTGGACACGACTAAGCGACTGAACTGAACTGAACTGAATGTTATGTACCCTGAAAATCAATTTGGCAACTTCCCTATAGTAGAAGTGGCTGCAATCAGGTGTTTTTTAAATAGCATCATTTCACATCACTACAAATGTGAGGACCATATCTTTCACACATCATAGCATCTTGCATACGAGGGGCTCTGATTTTGCTATTTCACTCTTTTGGCCTTATTTAACAGAACCATCTGCATTTCCATTATATGTGAAAAGGAAAGGAGAGGAAAAGGAAGGAGATGACTTTACTCCAAGTTTTCCAGCTTAGGTGAGTCATCAGCCTCTGCATAGGACACAGAGTTCAATTTTGAGCATGTCAAGTTTTAGGTATCCGTGTGTGTGTTACTCACTCAGTCATGTGCAACTCTCTGCAATCCCATGGACTGTAGCCTGCCAGGCTCCTCCGTCCATGGAATTCTCCAGGCAAGAATACTGGAGTGGGTTGCCATTCCCTTCTCCAGGGGATCTTCCCAACCCAAGGATTGAACTCAGCTCTTCCCTATTGCAGATTCTTTACCACTAGATATCCATAACAATCATATCAGATAACAATTCAGATAAATATTCTGGTCTCAGATAACAACACCCAAATGGCAATACCTATGCAGATGTTCAACTGGAATTTCATCACCTCCACTAGCTTTGTTCGTAGTGATGCTTCCTAAGGCCCACTTGACTTCACCTTCCAGGATGTCTGGCTCTAGGTCAGTGATCACACCATCGTGATTATCTGGGTGGTGAAGATCTTTTTTGTACAGTTCTTCTGTGTACTCTTCCCACCTATTCTTACTATCTTCTGCTTTTGTTAGGTCCATACCATTTCTGTCCTTTATCGAGCCCATCTTTGCATGAAATGTTCCCTTGGTATCTCTAATTTTCTTGAAGAGATCTCTAGTCTTTCCCATTCTGTTGTTTTCCTCTATTTCTTTGCATTGATCTCTGAGGAAGGCTTTCTTTTCTCTCCTTGCTATTCTTTGGAACTCTGCATTCAGATGCTTATATCTTTCCTTTTCTCCTTTGCTTTTCGCTTCTCTTCTTTTCATAGCTATTTGTAAGGCTTCCCCAGACAGCATTTTGCTTTTTTGCATTTCTTTTCCAGGGGGATGGTCTTGATCCCTGTCTCCTGTACAATGTCACAAACCTCTGTCCATAGATCATCAGGCACTCTGTCTATCAGATCTAGTCCCTTAAATCTATTTCTCACTTCTGCTGTATAATCATAAGGGATTTGATTTAGGTCATACATGAATGGGCAAGTGGTTTTCCCTGCTTTCTTCAATTTAAGTCTGAATTTGGCATAAGGAGTTCATGATCTGAGCCACAGTCAGCTCCCGGTCTTATTTCAAATCCTGAAACATGATGCTGTGAAAGTGCTGCACTCAATATGCCAGCAAATTTGGGGAACTCAGCAGTGGCCACAGGACTGGAAAAGGTCAGTTTTCATTCCAATCCCAAAGAAAGGCAATGCCAAAGAATGCTCAAACTACCGCACAATTGCACTCATCTCACACACTAGTATAGTAATGCTCAAAATTCTCCAAGCCAGGCTTCAGCAGTACATGAACCATGAACTTCCAGATGTTCAAGCTGGTTTTAGAAAAGACAGAGGAACCAGAGATCAAGTTGCCAACATCTGCTGGATCATGGAAAAAGCAAGAGAGTTCCAGGAAAACATCTATTTCTGCTTTATTGACTATGCCAAAACCTTTGACTGTGTGGATCACAATAAACTGTAGAAAATTCTGGAAGAGATGGGAATACCAGACCACCTGACCTGCCCCTTGAGAAACATATATGTGGGTCAGGAAGCAACGGTTAGAACTGGACATGGAACGACAGACTGGTTCCAAATAGGAAAAGGAGTATGTCAAGGCTGTATATTGTCACCCTGCTTATTTAACTTCTATGCAGAGTACATCATGAGAAACACTGGGCTGGAAGAAGCATGAGCTGGAATCAAGATAGCTGGGAGAAATATCAATAACCTCAGATATGCAGATGACACCACCCTTATGGCAGAAAGTGAAGAGGAACTAAAAAGCCTCTTGATAAAAGTGAAAGAGGAGAGTGAAAAAGCTGGCTTAAAGCCCAGCATTCAGAAAACTAAGATCATGGCATCTGGTCCCATCACTTCATGGGAAATAGATGGGGCAACAGTGGAAACAGTGTCAGACTTTATTTTGGGGGGCTCCAAAATCACTGCAGATGGTGATTGCAGCCATGAAATTAAAAGACACTTACTCCTTGGAAGGAAAGTTATGACCAACCTAGACAGCATATTAAAAAGCAGAGACATTACTTTGCCAACAAAGGTGCGTCTAGTCAAGGCTATGGTTTTGCCAGTGGTCATGTATGGATGTGAGAGTTGGACTGTGAAGAAAGCTGAGTGCCAAAGAATTGATGCTTTTGAACTGTGGTGTTGGAGAAGACTCTTAAGAGTCCCTTGGACTGCAAGGAGATCCAACCAGTCCATTCTAAAGGAGATCAGTCCTGGGTATTCATTGGAAGGACTGATGCTGAAGCTGAAACTCCAATACTTTGGCCACCTCATATGAAGAGTTGACTCACTGGACAAGACTCTGATGCTGAGAGGGATTGGGGGCAGGAGGAGAAGGGGACGACAGAGGATGAGATGGCTGGATGACATCACCAACTCAATGGACATGAGTTTGGGTAAACTCCGGGAGTTGGTGATGGACAGGGAGGCCTGGCATGCTGCGATTCATGGGGTTGCAAAGAGTCGGAGACAACTGAGCGACTGAACTGAACTGAACTGATGCAGAGGTTGGTCCTCAAAAGAGAAGTAATTTATCTCTTGACTTGGGAATCACTGGGGTACAGGGCACTGGTTGAGCCAAAAGAGAAGTCAAGCATTATTCTAGGAAAAGAGAAAACACAATGAGAGAGAACTTGACAGATATCGAACTCAGTAGATACATGATGCTCCTGGGAAGACTAGAACAAATGGGATCAGATGCAATAATCAAATATATAATGAAAGAAAACATAAGGAAAAAAGAAAGAAAAGAAAACATAAGGATAAAACACTAGGAGGATTTCAATAGATGTCAGGGTCAAGACAAGAAGGTCTACTATCTCTCCATTTATCATGGTTGTCAAAGTAAATTCTATCCAACGACAAGATATTAATAAAGAGGAAGGAAGGGAGGGGAGAGGTCACAAAATGATCAGTGTTTGCAAATGATAAGACTGTCTAATTATAAAAACCAAGAGAACCAAATAAAAACTACTAAAACCAAGAGAGTAAAGGTACTTATTTACAAAATAAAAACTGTTTTCCTCCTATTTCTCAGATACAACCACTTAGAAAATATAATGGAAAAGTATTAAAGTAAATATGCTTGTGCTAAGTCGCTTCAGTCATGTCCAACTCTGTGCCACCCTATGGACTGCAGCTTGCCAGGCTCTTCTTCCCATGGGGTTCTCCAGGCAAGAATACTGGAGTGGGTTGCCTTGTCCTCCTCTAAGCGATCTTCTCCACCCAGGGATTTGAACCCACATCTCTAATGGCTCCTGAATTGGCAGGCGTATTCTTTACTACCAGCGCCATGCATAATAAAAACAAAAATAAAGAAGGAGGAGAAGAAGGAAGTTCAAGGAACTCCTTTCTTATGGTTCATGCTATGGGAGGTAATTATACCCCACACTCTTGCTGTTGCTGCATATGTGTTAGCTCTGAGCCCCCAGTTACATCACACACTCCTGGACCACAGGACCTGTCACTCTTCTGCTTCTCATCTGAAATCTAGAAAGTTAAGAACAATATGGGATCTTGGTTCCCTGACACTGGATCAGGCCCTCACACCCTGCAGGGGAAGCACAGAGTCTTAACCACTGGAGGACCAGGGAAGTCCATGCCACGTATGCTTTGTAAGACAGTATTCCGTGCAAATCATTGAAGGTTGGGTAGTTTTGGTGGCCACTTGAAACTTAAGTGCATACTTTGTTCCTCTTATGCCAAATTGATGAACTTTACCCACCATGTGCTGCACTGAAGTCTTTTTTAAAAATAATTTTAAAAATATTCATTTATTTATTTGTAGCTTGTCCTTCATGCATGCAGTCTAGCCCTAAGGACACCATTCACTTTCATGGTCTTACCACCGAATCTCTGGCTCAGACTTGTCTTCCAGCTCAGTATCTACATGTTGGACTGCCATTCCACCTCTTGACCTGGGTGTTTTCTAACATCTCAAACCTTAAGTAGAACTCTTGGTCTCCCACCTGGAAGTCCACACTGCCTGCTTTTACCCATCATCCAGGCAACACCCTCACCACCCACTGGCTCTAGCCAGTTGCCCCAGATCAGGTTGGGGAGGGGACAAACTCGTAGAAAAAGAGACCAGACTGACTTGTGGTTATCAGAGGCAGAGGTCAGGGGAGGCAGAATTTGGATAAAGGTGGCTCAAAGTTACAAATTTCCTGTTATAAGTACTACAATGTAATGTATTACATGATGACTAGAGTTAACACTGCTGTAAATTGGCTGAGAGTAAACCCTAAAAGCTCATCACAAGGAGAAAAGTTTTTCCTTTCTTCTTTTTTCTTTCTTTTCATTTTAATTGTAACTATATGAGAAGATGAATGTTAGCTGAACTTATTGTGGATATTATTTCACAATGTACGTAAATTGAACCGTCATGCTGTGTGCCTTCAACTTACATAGTGGTGTACTGTATGCTAATTATTTCTCAATAAAACTGGAGGTGGGGGATCCATGTGAATCCAGGGTGATATATGAAGAATCATTTAACTTAACCTAAATATTATCATTCTCAGTGACATAAGTCAGATGGAAAAAGACAAATATCATATGATATTGCTTCTAAGAAGAGATGGCAAGAATACACAGAAGAACTGTACAAAAAAGATCTTCACGACCCAGATAATCATGATGGTGTGATCACTGACCTAGAGCCAGACATCCTGGAATGTGAAGTCAAGTGGGCCTTAGAAAGCATCACTACGAACAAAGCTAGTGGAGGTGATAGAATTCCAGTTGAGCTATTCCAAATCCTGAAAGATGATGCTGTGAAAGTGCTGCACTCAATATGCCAGCATATTTGGAAAACTCAGCAGTGGCCACAGGACTGGAAAAGGTCAGTTTTCATTGCAATCCCAAAGAAAGGCAATGCCAAAGAACGCTCAAACTACTCCACAATTGCACTCATCTCACACGCTAGTAAAGTAATGCTTAAAATTCTCCAAGCCAGGCTTCAGCAATATGTGAACCGTGAACTTCCTGATGTTCAAGCTGGTTTTAGAAAAGACAGAGGAACCAGAGATCAAATTGCCAACATCTGCTGGATCATGGAAAAAGCAAGAGAGTTCCAGAAAAACATCCATTTCTGCTTTATTGACTATGCCAAAGCCTTTGACTGTGTGGATCACAATGAACTGTGGAAAACTATGAAAGAGATGGGAATACCAGACCACCTGATCTGCCTCTTGAGAAATTTGTATGCAGGTCAGGAAGCAACAGTTAGAACTGGACATGGAACAACAGACTGGTTCCAAATAGGAAAAGGAGTATGTCAAGGCTGTATATTGTCACCCTGCTTATTTAACTTCTATGCAGAGTACATCATGAGAAACATTGGACTGGAAGAAACACAAGCTGGAATCAAGATAGCTGGGAGAAATATCAATAACCTCAGATATGCAGATGACACCACCCTTATGGCAGAAAGTGAAGAGGAACTAAAAAGCCTCTTGATGAAGGTGAAAGTGGAGAGTGAAAAAGTTGGCTTAAAGCTCAACATTCAGAAAACGAAGATCATGGCACCTGGTCCCATCACTTCATGGGAAATAGATGGGGAAACAGTTGAAACAGTGTCAGACTTTATTTTTCTGGGCTCCAAAATCACTGCAGATGGTGACTGCAGCCATGAAATTAAAAGACGCTTACTCCTTGGAAGGAAAGTTATGACCAACCTAGATAGCATATTCAAAAGCAGAGACATTACTTTGCCAACAAAGGTCCGTCTAGTCAAGGCTATGGTTTTTCCTGTGGTCACGTAAGGATGTGAGAGTTGGACTGTGAAGAAGGCTGAGCGCTGAAGAATTGATGCTTTTGAACTGTGGTGTTGGAGAAGACTCTTGAGAGTCCCTTGGACTGCAAGGAGATCCAACCAGTCCATTCTAAAGGAGATCAGCCCTGGGATTTCTTTGGAAGGAATGATGCTAAAGCTGAAACTCCAATACTTTGGCCACCTCATGCAAAGAGTTGACTCATTGGAAAAGACTCTGATGCTGGGAGGGATTGGGGGCATGAGGAGAAGGGGATGACAGAGGACGAGATGGCTGGATGACATCACTGACTCGATGGACGTGAGTCTGAGTGAACTCCGGGAGTTGGTGATGGACAGGGAGGCCTGGTGTGCTGCGATTCATGGGGTCGAAAAGACTCGGACACGACTGAGCGACTGATCTGATCTGATCTGATTGCTTCTATGTGGAATTCTAAAATATGACACAAGTGAATTTATCTACAAAACAGAAATAGAGTTACAGATGTAGAAAACAAACTTATGGTTACCAGGGGATGATGGGGGAGAGATAAACTGGAAGATTAGGATTGACATATGCATCAGTTCAGTTCATTCACTCTGTCATGTTGGACTCTTTGCAACCCCATGGACTGCAGCACACCAGGCCTCCCTGTCCATCAACAACTCCAGGAGCTTACTCAAACTCATCTCCATTGAGTTGGTGATGCCATCCAACCATCTCATCCTCTGTCATCCCCTTCTCCTGCCTTCAATCTTTCCCAGCATCAGGGTCATTTCCAGGGAGTCACTTCTTCTCATCAGGTGGCCAAAGTATTGGAGTTTCAGCTTCAGCATCAGTCCTTCCAATCAATATTCAGGACTGATTTCCTTGAGAATTGACTGGTTGTATCTCCTTGCAGTCCAAAGGACTCTCAAAAGTCTTCATCAACATCACAATTCAAAGGCATCAATTCTTCGGCACTCAGTTTTCTTTATAGTCCAACTCTCACATCCATACATGACTACTAGAAAAAACATAGCTTTGACTATATATGTGCATATATATTTATGCATACTACTATATATAAAATGAGGTTTCCCAGGTGGTGCAGTGGTAAAGAATCCGCCTGCCCGTGCAGGAAATGCAAGAGATGCAGTTTCAATCCCTGGATCAGGAAGAGCCCCTGGAGTAGGAAATGGCAACCCACTCCAGTATTCTTGCCTAGGAAACCCCATGGACAGAGGAGCCTGGCAGGCTACCGTCCATGAGGTTGCAGAGTCAGGTACTACTGAGGGACTGAGCACACACACATATATAAAATAGATAAATAATAAAAAACCTACTGTATAGCACAGGGGACTCTATACAATACTCTGTAATGGCCTATATGGGAAAATAATCTAAAAAAGAGTGGATATATGTATATGCATAGCTGGTCTACTTTACTGTACACTGGAAACTAAAACTATATTGTAAATCAACTATACTCCAATAAAAATTTAAAAAAAAAAGTGAAAAAAAGTCTCTTCTAAATCACTAGTCATTTACCTCACAGTTGACTGAGCCTAGATTCCCTGCTTCAGTTAGAACAGAGTCACTTGAGAAGTAAAAATGCTTACGGAAATTCAAACAAACAGGGGTGTAATAATATTGTATTGTGGCTATCATTTGCATTTCCCTGATGACTACTGAAATTGATCATATTTTCATAGAAGACTTTCGATTTTGACAATGTCATGACATAGATAACCTGAAAATGCTTCTGTTCAAAAACCTTTTGCAAAATGGATAAAATGTAGCAACTTTCTGCTAAGACAGTAGATCTTAAAAGTTCTCATCAAAAAAGTGTATAACTATATGTGGTGATGGATAGTAACTAAACTTGATTGTGGTGAGCATTTTGCAGTGTATGCATATATCAAATCATTAGCTTGTACCCCTGAAACTAATACAGTGTTACGCATCAACTACACCTCAGTAGAAATATATAGCAGTTTTCACTTTAGTATACAGCTGAGCTTTCAAGAAAGTAAGAAAAATCCTCAAAAAGGAAAAATGTAAGAGGAACAAAGACCAGTCAGTTGTAAATTTAAGTTGTTGTTTGAACTACCTGGGGTAAGGAATCTATCTTACTAACCCAGGGGCTGGAATTTTTTTCTCTTTTTAATTGATTAAGGATTGTATTTTTTCTTTTTTTTTTTTTTTAGCACTTTTTTGAAGTGTAACCTGCATAGCAGAAATTTGCACAATCATAATTGTACAGTTTGATGTGTTTTAACAAGTGAACACCCTCATGTAAACTAGTACCCACACCAAGTGAAGTGAAGCCACTCAGTCGTGTCCGACTCTTTGTGACCCCATGGACGGTAGCCTACCAGGCCCCATCCATGGGATTTTCCAGGCAAGAATACTGGAGTGGGTTGCCACCCTTTTTTACTGGCACTCCAGACACCTCCCTTGTATCCCATCCAATCACTGTCCACCTCTTCAAAGGAAGCCTCTATCGTAACCTGCAACAGCATCAGATTAGTTGTGACTGTTTGGACTTTGTATAATGAAAATGCGTTATCTATGTACTAATGTGTATGATTGAAAAGGGAAAATGTTAGTCTCTCAGTTGTGTCCGACTCTTTGGACCCCATGAACTGTAGCCTTCCAGGCTCCCCTGTCCATGGATTTCTCCAGGCAAGAATACTGGAGTGGGTTGCCATTTCCTTCTCCAGGGGATCTTCCTGCCTCAGGAATCGAACACAGGTCTTGCGCATTGCAGTGAGATTCTTTACCATATGAGCCACCAGTGAAGCCCCTGCATATACATATACTTAATACATACTTAGGAGAAGGCAATGGCACCCCACTCCAGTACTCTTGCCTGGAAAATCCCATGGATAGAGGAGCCTGGTCAGCTGCAGTCCATGGGGTCGCTAGAAGTCGGACACTACTGAGTGACTTCACTTTCACTTTTCACTTTCATGCATTGGAGAAGGAAATGGCAACCCACTCCAGTGTTCTTGCCTGGAGAATTCCAGGGACGGGGGAGCCTGGTGGGCTGCTGTCTATGGGGTCGAACAGAGTTGGATACAACTGAAGCGACTTAGCAGCAGCAGCAGCAATACATATTTAAATACATACTCATTTAAGTCTGACTTTTTGTTTAACATTATCTTTGCAAGATATATCTACAATCTTGCAGTAAGTTGTAATTCATCCATACTCATCGCTGTGTAGTAGTCCAGTGTATGAATATATGACCATTTATCTTTCCTACTGCAGATGCCATTGGGTTGCTTTCACTTTTGAGATATAATGAATAGTGCTACTGTTAACATTCTGCACAGACCTTCTTATCAGCACGCGCACACATTTCTTTTCTGTATATACCTAAGAGGGGAACTGCTTGGTCATCAGGTATGTTCCCATGTTCCTACTAAATGTAATTATAGGATACAGAGAAACAGTTTAGTAGACACTGTCAATACTTTTCCAAAGCAGCTATGCCAGTTTATATTCTCGCCAGCTGCCTATGAAAACTCTACCAACGCTGTGTTGTTGATATTTTCTCTTTTTTTGGCCATACTGCATGGCTTGTGGGATCTTAGTTCCCTGATCAGGGATTGAACCTGGGCCACAGCAGTGAAAGTGTCCAATCCTAACCACTGGACTGCCAGGGAATTTCCTTGTCTTTTTCATTTTAGCCATTCTGATGGGAGTACAGTTGTATTGCATTACAGTCAGAAATTGCATTTTCCTGATCACTACTGAAGTTGAGCATTTTTTCATACATTTCCTGGAAATCTGGATATCCTTTTTTCGCAAAGACCCTGTACAAGTATTTTGCCCATTTATCTACTGGGATGTCTGCTTTTTTCTTTCCATTTTACTATTTCATATTTTGATCACAATCCATCTGGAATTTATTTTTCTATATGGTGTGAGTCACGGGTCAAGCATCATTTTGTTCTACAAGGATATCCAATCGACAGCACCATTTTATTTTCTACTGCAATGCCATGTTTTTCATCATTCAGGTATTATGTGCACATAGGTCTGTTTCTGGACTCTCTTCTGTTGGTCTATGAAACCCATCTTTGTACCAGTCTCATACTGCTTTAATTGTCCTAGTTTTAGGGCAGTTCTTACCTTATAGTATAAGTCCTCCAGTTTTGTTCTGCTTCAGTGTAAGGGACTTGAGCTTTGAACTGACATATAAGGACAGGAAAGTAGAGAAGTTGATACTGAGACTTAGGAATAGATAAAACCCTAAAAACTTTCATCCAGAACAAGACAAATTTTTCCCTCCTTTCAATGTCAGGGTCTGAATTTATTCTTCCTGCATAGTTTAAGAACCCAAGCTGAAAAATCAACATAAAAGGTAATCTTTCAAAGCAAAACCCAAAATGTTCTGAAGGGATCTGACAGGAGATAAAGACTGGCTTAGGATAAGTTCTTAAAAAATTATAAAACAACAGAAGAAAAAAAACTCGTGAAACATCAGTAGACCCAATAAATAGCAGAATTAGCTCTTACTCCCCAAGAACCTCAGATAACAAAATTATCATCTAGAGAATTATTTTAAAGCATGTTTAAGATAATTAAATACATAAAAAGAAGAGAACAGAAAACAGAAAAGGCAATATTTTTTCAAAAGACTAAACTGACTTGAAAAAGAATCACATAGAATTTCAAAGAATGAAATATATACTCCTTAAAATTGACCGTATTCACTGATTCCACGAAGGTGGAAAGTCTTAGTTAAATAAATGATGGGTTTTAATCATAGAGGCATAAATATGACCCCGATTATTGTCCTTTCCAACTGCAGGCATCAAGCAACCTTTCATCTTTGGTTATGACATGATTAATGCCAGAAGACACGGAATAAGCAGGAAATGATCAGAATGGACTGGGCATCCCTACTAATTCATCTTCACAGTATTTGTCTTAAATGTCAAAAGTGGCATTTGTAGTGATACACCACCAAGAGGGTAAGGCTCAGAAATGACCCAGCAAAATAGAAATTCAGAGGAAGCTTTCCTGGTGACTAAGTAGTTAGTGTTGGAAGAGGGGTTTTAATGTCACATGAGCAAAGTAAGTGCCATCTGGCTGATTCAGGCTTGGGTTGTGTTGCAGGCAGCTGGCATAATTCTCCATATTTAATTTCCCCAAGCTGGATAGTGGAGCCAGGCTTTGGAGTCAAATCTGGATTTAAATTGTGCGGGTTTTGTCACAGAATTGGGTGTCTAATCCCTGTATTTGGCCCAGAGTTGGGCATCCAACCCCTGAGGTCTCTCTTCCCCTCCCACTTTCAGGACCCGTAACAAAGCCTGAGTGCTGTGAACATGATAGTGCTCTGCCTACCTGAGTCCTAAGGCCCCTCACAAGAGCAGTGATGGCTGTATACAAACACTCACGTCAGCCGGGACACCCAACGTTTTATATATTGGGTTGGCCAGAAAGGGCGTTAGCGTACGAGAACGAACTTTTTGGCCAATCCAATTCATCCCTTTAGGGTTACCTGATAGCTCAGCAGTGAAGAATCCCCCTGCCAATAAAAATGCAGGTTCGATCCCTGGGTCGGGAAGACCCCCCTGGAGGAGAAAATGGCAACCCACTCCATTCTTGCCTGGGAAACCCCATGGACAGAAGAACCCGGTGGGCTACAGTCCATGGGGTCGCAAAGAGTCAGACACGACTGAGCATGCACGCCTACATACATCCCTTCATTTCAGTCCTCACAATAACCCTGGAATAGAAATAGACAAATAGAGATATAGCTAATTTCCCCCATTTTGTTTGCCCAAGATCATATGCTAAATTGTGCCTGAAAGGAGATCTGAACCCCTGTCTATTCTAGGTTCTTTGCATAATACTCAGTTGCCAGACTCATGGCTCATTTCAATACTTGCTACATCCAACTTCCTTCTAAACAACAACAACAGCAACTCCTGGCAAAGAAACAAAAGGCTGGGCTGATTCACTCCTGGGCAGCTCTGTGGTCTTGACGGCAGCCATATTTCTGTTGCATGGCTGGCCATTCCCCCTCAGCTGTGCGTAAACCCCTTCTTATGTAAACCCCTCATCCAGGGCAGGCTTTATTGAGGCCGCCTTCAAAGCCAAGGCGGCCATCTGAGAGGGTGGAAGAAACCAGTAAAAGATGGGATTCTGGGGAGCCATCCCAGGTAGAGTTGTGTTTTTATGCAGCAGCACATTTGTGGAGCAAATTTGGTGCACTCATAACGGCAGTTAATGAGCACAAGTGAAGTTCAGTTCTTTGTGTAAACAAGGGAGAGAGCATGTGTCTGAATGTAATTCTGACTGCATCAAGGTCATTTTAGAGCTGGTGGAGCTCTATTTGTCTTAGGAAATCTCGAAAACTTTTATAGGGAATTCGGAAAATATTTTCTGCCAGCAGGAAAGATAAAATCCGTGCACACAAAGTACAGCCATGGGCCCAGAGACTGAACAGACAGACTGCTGTAAAACCCCCGTTTAATAAGGCATTAAAATGCCATCGACCTGGACACATTTAAAAAAAGAGAGAGAGCGAGCTATGAAAACAAATACCATTCAAATAATTAGGATCTTATGCCTGAGGCCAGCCTTGATGCCAAGCAGGGACTTCCCTGCAGGAATCGGAGCTGAGCCTGACCCCCAAAAGGAGGAATTGGCGAAGACAAAGGCCAGTTCTGCGCCGGGGGGTCTTTCGCAGTCCCGCTCCCAACGCCTGGCCCTCGATGCTGAAGGCAGAGCATTTCAAACAGTTTCCCTCGCCGACATCTTGGGGGACTTTGCAGTCCAGTAACTCAGTGGGGCCCCGGGGGACTGCTGACGAGTCTTCTGGAAGGGCGTGCTTCCTAAGATGGCCAGGAAGCTGTCCCCGGCTCCATAGAGGACAAGGAGGCATTTGAAGGCCCACTCAATTGGGTAAATACGCTCCCCTTGGGGTGGGGGTTGGCGAGAGCACATTTGTTTGTGAACGTAGCTGTGAGGGGAAAAAAGATGTCTTTTCAGCGGCTCCCGCAAATACGGAAGCCGCTGCAGAGCTATTTCCTGCCGCGCAAGCTTCTGAATAGTCGAAGGCCAGGTGCACAGCCGCGCGCTTCATTACCCGCGGCTCCCAAGGTAGTTCCCAAGGGCTCAGCCTCAGAAAATTTGAAAAATAAAGGACTTGTCTTATTTCTGGAGAGATTGTTTGTTGGGAGGGAGAGGGGGCAGGGCACCAGTATTGTGTGCAGAACGGCCTGTTAGGAAATGATGCTTAGCAGGTCTGATGGAAGGAGCTTTCCTAAAATGGAATTTTAAATCAGATATGTCTCTGATACAGTCGAGAGGACCTTGTATTTTTCCGCCTTTCAAAAGCTTCTCATAAGAGTTTGTGTCACTCATCAGGAACTTTCTTTAAAGAAGCCTGTAGAGAAATTTGTGACTTATCCGCATGTTTCCCATATGTTATTTCTTATTCCCCTTGTACATTCCGTTTCTTCCAGTAGATTGTAATCACCAGCAACATTTGAAAATAAGAGAGTGACGAAAGGTAGAGAAAAAGAAAAGGAAAAGAATGAAAGAAACCTAATTAAAGTCTATGCATTTGCTGGGGTTCATTTGAATGGACCAGTTGGTTTCATTTTGCAATACAAAAGAAAAATTCAGGCCTAAGGGCCTAAGACTTTCATTAAATTCAGCTTTGGTGAGTTCTAATAATACAGCGGTTTATTAAAAGTGTGAAAAATGTCATTGCTGAGGCCTTCCCTGAGCTGCAGCCTCACCTCCCGGGTATGAGTCATGCTTCCTCCATGGCTGCCTAAGTTGTAAAGTTGTGGGCAGGATATTTAAGGTCCAGGGAACAGGCTTCTTGAATCTCTCTTGCCATTTGGCTGGGATCACACCCCAATTAGCAATCTTGCCATCCAGAGCAGTAGCTGGACAGCAAAAGTGAGAGAGGGGCAGGGTGCTTGAGGCTGTTGTAAACGATTAGTCCAAAAAGAATAACGTAAGGCTTAGAACTCAGTCCCCGGCAGGAGTCGGCTGGAGGAAATGAAAGGATCAACAAGGAGAGAGGAGCACTGTGGCTGATTGTTCCTGACCACAGCCGCAGGCTTTTCTGCCTGTGCCGGAAATTGATCTCGTCAAAAGCTGAGGATGCAGGCAAGGCAAGGATAACGATAAGGCAGGTGATGATGCTAAATCATCCACCCCGCAGAGCTGATGAGATTGCTCAATGCCTCGCCAGCCATTCCCCTTCCTTAACCTATATTTAAAAAAAAAGCAGTGGTGGATTTTTTTTTCGTATGAAAATGCAAAAATGAGCGTGGATTGGTACTCACTGGACCAACAGGAAGCTTCATAATTGCAAGCCCTTTCATTTCTTATGAAGTATTCTTACGCAGAACATCTCATTTGGCCCATGAACTGAACCTAGGAGGTTGGCAGCACAGATATGACCCATCTCTCTTCGTAAATGAGGACCTTGAAGCCAAGAGAGGCTGAGGGATTTTTCCAAGGCCTCCAAAAAAATAGTGGCAGAGCTGGGCCTTTCTTTCAGGAATAGGTTAATTCCTAGTGTCACTGAGTTTGGTGATGGGTTCTGAAGGAAGAACCCAGCAGAAAACCCAGCCCATCCCTTCCTGGAGGCACTGGTAAAGATAGCTGGCTTTTCCTTTGCAGGGCCACCCTTTCCTAACTGTCCTGGAGTGTCATCCTGAATCCTGGATGAGCCCCAAACCCCTGAGAGTGTGAGGTGCTCCGAGGGCTGGAGAGACAGCAGGATTCTTCCCAGCATCACTTTCCCACTCCCCTGGCACTGTGTACCTAACTGCGCCTAGATCTGGGCTTTGGCATCTGTTAAAGGAGGCTTAACTGTGAGACAGGAGAAGCAATAAAGTCCTGAAAGGCAATAAAAGGAATTTCCTAGGGAAAAAAAAAAAAAACACTCACATCTTTTAAGCATCAAAAATGAAATCTGTGTAGACTGGCATTCCATGTCAGGGAAGGGGAGCACACTTTTTCTAAAAAAATTTTATTGGAGTATAGTTGTGTTGTGCTAGTAAAGTTGTGCTAGTCTCTACCATACAACAAAATGAATCCTCTGTACGTATATATATGTCTCCTCTTTTTTGGATCTCCATCCCACTTAGGTCACCCCGAGCATTGAGTAGTGTTCCCTGTGCTATACAGTAGGTTCTCATTAGTTATCTATTTATTCATAATATTGATAGTATATAATATGATATTGGAATACATTCTTAAGTAAATGTGGTTATGTTATTTTTTTAAAGTAAAAAAAATGTGTATATATCTCAGTCCCAATCTCCCAATTCATCCCACTCTCCTTTTCCCCCTTGATTTGTTCTTTAAGTCTGTGTCTCTATTTTTGCTTTGTAAATAAGATCATCTAAACCAATTTTTTTCAGATGCCACGTACATGTGTTGATATGCACACTTTTATCATTATTATCTTATTTAATCTTTTCTATAACCTTGGAAGTTAGGTAGTACTTCATTGGTCCTAATCAACAGGTGGGGAGATGAGGCAAACATCTAATAAGTTGTGGTTATCCAGGCTCCTTCTTTCTACTACCTCCTGTACCTCTCATTCCAGAGCTCTGATAAACCATTCCTGGAAGATTACACAAACCAGAGCTTCATGGCGACTCTTCTATCACCCTATAGTCACCATAATTTTTAATCTTACCTTAAGGCAAAAAGCCTTAAAGCACATGCTCCCAATATATTCTTTATTATTTAAAAGCATTGGAGAAGGCTCTTTGAGAGTCCCTTGGACTGCAAGGAGATCCAACCAGTCCATTCTAAAGGAGATCAGTCTGGGTGTTCTTTGGAAGGGATGATGCTAAAGCTGAAACTCCAGTACTTCGGCCACCTCATGTGAAGAGTTGGCTCATTGGAAAAGACCCTGATGCTGGGAGGGATTGGGGACAGGAGGAGAAGGGTACGACAGAGGATGAGATGGCTGGATGGCATCACCAACTCGATGGACATGAGTTTGAGTGAACTCCGGGAGTTGGTGATGGACAGGGAGGCCTGGCATGCTGCGATTCGTGGGGTCGCAAAGAGTCGGACATGACTGAGCAACTGAACTGAACTGATATGTGTGTGTGTGTGTGTGTGTGTGTGTGTGTGTGTGTGTATGACTTAATAATGTAGACAGTAGATATTTGAAAAAGAATGAGATTAAAATAAATAGAAAAGGAAGTTCAGCTGATTCACATTGCTGTACAGTAGAAACCAATACAACATTGCAAAGTAATTATCCTCCAATTAAAAATAAATTTAGGGACCTCTCTAGTGGTCCAGTGTTTAAGCCTTCATCTTCCAATGCAGAGGGTGCAGATTCAACCCCTGGTTGCAGAACTAAGATCCCACATGACTCATGACCAAAAAATCCAAACAGACAACAGAAGCAATATCATAATAAATTCCATAGAGACTTTAAAAAAATATCCTAATCAAAAAAAAATCTTAAAAATATATTTTAAGAAGACTTTAAACAGAAGCACTTTATTTTTAAAAAATACAATAGTTGCATGATTGTTTTAAAATATTGGAGCCTACCCTAAAATAAACCCTACCCTCCATAAAAAAGAAAAGAAAAAAGTTGTAGTATTTCCTTCTGTTACCCTACTTTGGAGAGTCCTACTATAGATTCAGACAGAGTGCTAAGTGTAACTAGGAAATTCATGACTCTAGACATTATTGATGGAATCACAGACTTCCAGTGCTGCAAAGGATATGAGGAGCT